>NC_090305.1:45677500-46302500 GCF_039906515.1 Pseudorca crassidens | reverse complement strand
TTGCTGTGTCTTTCTGTAGGTTTGACATATATCAGAATAAAAAACTGTTGAAAGAATAAAGTAAAATCATCTTATTTCAGAAAGTTTATAAAATAATAAAACCATAGGAACATGTTGCTAGGGGTCCTACCAGAGTCTTTGAAAAGAACATATAAAAGACAGACCCTGAAGCTTAAGCTTTATTAACTTCTTAGTATCTTCATGGTACCTTTATGAGGAAAAACTAAAGATGAAGATGAGACTACACATCACATAGGATGCAAAAGAAGATGCTCATCAAGAATTAATAGAAAACCCCAATAACTGTTTTTTTTTCCTTTTTTTTTCCCTGTGACAAAAGTATAAGGTCATATATTTGAAATAAGAAGCTCTGGATAAATTTTAGGAAAGTGCTGAAGGCACTAAATAGTTCATCTGAAAATAGAAGGAAAAAATAAAATAAATTGGTTACTACGTATACCAGCTGAGGTTGGAAAGTATATTTACACCTGTACTAGTCCACACAATTCTGTGTGATTTTCTTCTAACAGTGCTGTTATCACGAATATGAATGTCGAAGGCAGGTATCTGTAACCAGAGAGGCAGCATGCCATCGTGGTTAAGAGCACAATCTCAGTCCCACCATTAACTAAGAGTGTAACTTTAGATAAATTACTAAAATGCTGCGTGTCTAATTTTTACTTGCAAATGGGGATGATTAAACATATGTTATGGTGTCTTGCACATAGTTATTGCTCAAAAAGTGTTAGCAATCATTATCATGATTATTTATCAACAGAATCTCAGACTTGGGAGCCAAGTGCAGCAGAAAGACAAAAACAGCCCTGACTACCAAAATTTTTAGTCACGTTATTCTTTTTTCTTGATGATCCCTTCTTCCCCACTTACTGAAATTAAAAATCAGAATACATTTTTGAGCAGGGCTTCTCCACTCCTGACGTTCTGGGACAGTAGTATTTTGTCATGGTTCTGGCATATTTAGCAGCATCCCTGGGCTCTACCTACCAGGTGCCAGTAGCATCCACCCCACCCCACCCGCCCACCCCCGCTGGGACGAATAAACAGTCTCCAGACACAGACAATGGCTCCTGGAGAGAACAGCAACACCAGCTGAGAACCAAACCTCTAGAGGAATGGTAGTTACTGAATTTAAATAGGAGATAATACAGCAAAGAAGAAAAGTCTTTGTTAAAGAGAACTTTTTTCTAGGAGTTAACAGACTAAATTTTATTCCAAAACAGAGTCAAACTCCGTAGCACTGAAGAAAAAAGAAAACTACGTCTCTTTTATAAATCACATCCTCACAAGTAGAGAACTGAACAGTGCACTGTCTCAGAACCAGCGCTTTTCTTGTTTCTTTAAAGACATCTGCCCTTATGGCATCGACACGATTGAAAATTCAATCCAAAGCCGGCCTGCATGTTCGCTTACAGGACATGCCTCTTTGCTTTTATACACTTTGTCAGGTGCCACAACCGTAACCCTCACAGAATGATGAAAGATCTGGAAGAAGCAGTGTGTGTACTCAGATCATTTTTTCAGAAACGCCTTTCCATTCTGTGAGCTATGCCTCAGCTCAGTCCCCAAGTCTGAAATTAAAGGGAAGTGACACAGTGGCCAAAATACAAGATGCAGTGCTATCTGCGTGGGCACGGACAAGTGGCTCTAGCAATACACATCTATATACAGCTTAATTTTTTTAAAGAAAATTTTAGTGTTTTTTAAGGTAGGAAACATTCAGTTTCTATGAGCTTCTACAATGGGCAGAGAACTCTTGGTAAAGATTGACATGATGCAGTTACATGTACTTGTGGATCAACTTCAAATTTATATGTAAATATTACTCCAATATAGTAGTCTCTAAGACTCAGTAACCTCAACATAGAAACCTAACATGAAGACAATCCGGCTGCGAGTCGGGCTTGAAAATCAACTGCAGAAGTAAGAGGTGATTATACTGAGAGGTCCACCTCCAGAGTGGTCTTCTTAGATTTCACCTTTACTCTGAAGTGTAAGAAAACACAATGTTCAGCAGACTTGAAAATAAGACATAATAACTATCTGAAAAATTAAAATTAAAACAAAAACGCATTCTAATGGCACAGAAAAAATTTACCTACCAGGGACAGAAGTACTATAATAAGGGACTAATGGCAAAGTATGGACTTTGGGGTCAGACTCTGTGGGTTCAGACCTCATCTCTCAATGCATAATCCTTTTGGTCTTTGTATATAAAATAAAGATATCATTGCTGACCTCGCCAGACTGCTGGGAGGATGGGCTAGGAGGTAACCAAAATGCCAGGTATGTAAAATGCTTGACACAACAGACGTTCACCAAATGGTAGATGTGAGTCTAGAAGATGAAGGAAGTCTCCTATGCACAGTGTACTAAGAATCCATTACAGTTTTTTGAATGCCTTTTTTGAGTTTTTGAATGTATTCCATGTATTCTTTTCCCCTTTAATCAATTAGTGTGATAAATTATATGAATCGTATTTCTAATTTATGAATCACACTGTCATTCCTGGAACAAAACAGAAACAAAATATTCTTTGTTCCTGTCACCTGCTATTTTTCTTTTAATTGGGGTATAGTTGCTTTACAATGTTGTCTTAGGTTCTGCCGTACAATGAAGAGAATCAGCTATATGTATACATATATCCCCTCCCTCTTCAACCTCCATCCCACCCCCATCCCACCCATCTAGGTCACCAGAGAGCACCAAGCTGAGCTCCTTGGGCTATACAGCAGGTTCCCAAGGCTATCTGTATTACACATGGTAGTGTATATATGTCAATCCCAATCTCCCAACTCATCCCACCTCCCCTTCCCCCCGCCTTGTCCACATGTCCATATTCTACGCCTGCATCTCTATTCCTGCCCTACAAATAGATTCATCTGTACCATTTCCCTAGATTCTGCATATATGCATTAATATACAATATCTGTTTTGCTCTTTCTGACTTACTTCACTCTGTGTGACAGATTCTAGGTGCATCCACATCTCTACAAATGACCCAATTTCATTCCTTTTTATGTCTGAGTAATATTCTATTGTATATATCAATATGCACCACATCTTCTTTATCCATTCATCTGTCAATGGACACTTAGGTTGCTTCCATGTCCTGGCTATTCTAATTAGTGCTGCAAAAATATTGGGGTGCATGTGTCCTTTTGAAATATGGTTTTCTCTGGCTATATACCCAGTACTGGGACTGCTGTGTCATATGGTAGTTCTATTTTTAGTTTTCTAAGGAACTGCCATACTGTTCTCTATAGTGGCAGTATCAATTTACATTCCCACAAAGAGTGGAAGAGGATTCCCTTTTGGCCACACCATCTCCAGCATTTAATGTTTATAGATTTTCTGATGATGCCCATTCTAATGGGTATGAGGTGAGATTTCACTGTAGTTTTGATTAGCATTTCTCTTATTAGTAGTAATGCTGAGCATCTTTTGATGTGCCACTTTGCCATCTGTATGTCTTCTTTGGTGAAATGACTATTTAGGACTTCTGACCATTTTTGATTGGGTTGTTCATTTTTTTCATGTTGAGTTGCATGAGCTGTATGTATATTTTGGGCATTAATCTCTCATCAGTTGCTTCATTTGCAAATATTTCTCCCCTTCTGAGGGTTTTCTTTTCCTCTCATTTATGGTTTTCTTTACTGTGCAAAAGCTATTAAGTTTAATTAGGTCCCAGTTGTTTATTTTTGTTTTCATTTTCATTACTTTAGGAGGTGGGTCAAAAAAGATGTTGCTGTGATTTATCTCAAAGAGTGCTCTTTCTATGTTTCCTCTGTTTTATAGTGTCTGGTTTTACATTTAGGTCTTTAATCCATTTTGAGCTTATTTTTGTGTATGGTGTTATGAAGTATTCTAATTTCATTCTTTTACATGGAGCTGTCCAGTTTTGGTACCACCACTTATTGAAGAGGCTGTCTTTTCTCCATTGTATATTCTTGCTTCCTTTATCAAAGATAAGGTGACCATATATGCGTTGGTTTATCTCTGGGCTTTCTATCCTGTTTCATTGATCTATATTTCTGTTTTTGCACGAGTACCATACTGTCTTGATGACTGTAGCTTTGTAGTATAGTCTGAAGTCAGGGAGCTCGATTCCTCCAGCTCTGTTTTTCTTTCTCAAGATTGCTTTGGCTATTCAGGGTCTTTTGTGTTTCCATATAAATTGTAAACATTTTCCTTCTAATTCTGTGAAAAATGGCATTGGTAATTTGATAGGAACTGCACTGAACCTGTAGATGGCTTCAGGTCATTTTCATAATACTGATTCTTCCAATCCAAGAACGTGGTATATCTCTCCATCTGTTTGTGTCATTTTTTATTTCTTTCATCAGTGTTTTATAGTTTTCTGAATACAGGTCTTTTACCTCCTTAGGTACGTTTATTCCTAGGTATTTTATTCTTTTTGTTGCAGGGGTCAATGGGATTGTTTCTTGAATTTCTCTTTCTGATCTTTTGTTGTTAGTGTATAGAAATTCATGAGACTGCTGTGCATTAATTTGTATCCTGCAACTTTACCAAATTCATTGATTAGCAACAGAAATTTTCTGGTAGCATCTTTAGGATCTTCTATGTATAATATCATTTCATCTGCAAACAGTGACAGTTTTACTCCTTTTCCAATTTGGATTCCTTTTTTTCTTTTTCTTCTCTGATTGTCATAGCTAGGACTTCCAAAACTATGTTGAATAATAGTGGTGAGAGTGGACATCCTTGTCTTATTCCTGATTTTAGAGATAATGCTTTCAGCTTTTCACCATTAACCTGTTGGCTGTAGGTTTGTTTTATATGGCCTTTATTATATTGAGGTATGTTTCCTCTATGCCCACATTCTGGAGAGTTTTTATCATAAATAGCTGTTGAATTTTGTCAAAAGCTTTTTCTGCATCTATTGAGATGATCGTATAGCTTTTATTCTTAAATTTGTCAATATGGTGTTATCACATTGATTGATTTGCGTATATTGAAGAATCCTTGCCTGGGATAAGTTCCACTTGATCATGCTGTACGATCCTTTTAATATGTTGCTGGATTCAGTTTGCTAGTATTTCACTGAGGATTTTTGCAACGATGTTCATCAGTGATATTGGCCTGTAATTTTCTTTTTTTTCTGACATCTTTGTCTGGTTTTGGTATCAGGGTGATTGTGCCTTTGTAGAATGAGATTGGGAGTGTTCCTTGCTCTGCAAGTTTCTGGAAGAATTTGAGAAGGATGAGTGTTAGCTCTTCTCTAAATGTTTGATAGAATTCACCTGTGAAGCCATTTCATCCTGGACTTTTGTTTGTTAGGAGTTTTTTAATCACAGTTTCAATTTCATTACTTGTGACTGGTCTGTTCATATTTTCTATTTCTTCTGGTTCAATCATGGAAGGTTGTAGCTTTCTAAAAATTTGTCCATTTCTTCCAGGTTGTCCATTTTATTGGCATATAGCTGCTTGTAGTAGTCACTTATGATTCTTTGTGTCAGTTGTAATTTCTCTTTTTTCACTTCTAGTGTTATTGATTTGAATCTTCTCCCATTTTTTATCTTGATGAGTCTGATTTGTCAATTTTGTTTATCTTCTCAAAGAACCAGCTTTTAGTTTAATTAATTTTTGCTATTGTTTTCTTCCTTTCTATTTCATTTAATCCTGCTCTGATTTTTATGATTTCTTTCCATATACTAACTTTCAGTTTTGTTTGTTCTTCTTTCTCTAGTTGCTTTAGGTGTAAGATTAGGTTGTTTATTTGAGATTTTTCTTGTTTCTTGAAGTAGGATTTTATTGCTATAAACTTCCCTGTTAGAACTGCTTTTGCTGCATCCCATAAGATTTGGGTCATCACGTTTCCATTGTCATTTGTTCCTAGGTATTGTTTCATTTCCGCTTTGATTTCTTCAGTGATCTCTTGGTTATTTAGTACCATATTGTTTAGCCTCCAGGTGTTTGTATTTTTTACAGTTTGTTTTTTCATTAATTGATATCTAGTCTTATAGTATTGTGGTCAGAAAAGATACTTGACACGATTTCAATTTTCTTAAATTTACCAAGGCTCGACTTGTGAAACAAGAAGTGATCTATCCTGGAGAATGTTCCATGTGCACTTCAGAAGAAAGTGTATTCTGTTGTTTTTGGATGGAACATCCTATAAATATCAATTAAGTCTATTGGTCTTTTGTGTCATTTAAAGCTTGTGTTTCCTTAGTTATTTTCTGCCTGAATGATCTGTCCATTGGTGTATGTGGGGTGTTAAGGTCCTTCACTATTACTGTGTTACTGTCAATTTCCCCTTTTATGGCTGTTAGCATTTGCCTTATGTACTGAAGTGCTCCTATGTTCGGTGCATAAATATTTACAGTTGTTATATCTTCTTCTTGGACTGATCCCTTGATCATTATGTAGTGTCCTTCCTTCTCTCTTGTAAGTCTTTACTTTAAAGTCTAGTTTATCTGATATGACAATTGCTACTCCAGCTTTTTTTTGATTTCCATTTGCATGGAATATCTTTTTCCGTCCCCTCACTCTCAGTCTGTATGTGTTTCTAGGTCTGAAGTGGGTGTCTTGTAGACAGTATATATACAGGTTTTGTTTTTGTATCCATTCAGCCAGTCTGTGTCTTTTGATTGGAACATTTAATCCATTTACATTAAAGGTAGTTATCGATATGTATGTTCCTATTACCTTCTTCCTTATTGTTCTGGGTTAGTTTTTGTAGGTTTTTTCTTCTCTTGTGTTCCCGCCTAAAGAAGTTCCTTTAGCATTTGTTGTAAAGCTGGTTTGGCAATGCTGAATTCTCTTAGATTTTGCTTGTCTGTAAAGATTTTGATTTCTCCATCAAATCTGGATGAGATCCTTCCTGGGTAATCTTTGTTGTAGGTTCTTCCCTTTCCTTACTTTAAATAGTTCCTACCACTCCCTTCTGGCCTGCAGAGTTTCTGCTGAAAAATCAGCTAATAACTTTATGGGGATTCCCTTGTATGTTATTTTTTGTTTCCCTTGATGCTTTTAACATTTTTTTCTTTGAACTTAATTTTTGTTAGTTTGATTAATATGTGTCTCGGCGTGTTTCTCCTTTGATTTATTCTGTATGGGACTCTCTGCACTTCCTGATTTGATTGACTACTTCCTTTCCCATGTTAGGGAACTTTTCAACTATAATCTCTTCAAATATTTTCTCAAACCCTTTCTTTTTCAATTCTTCTTCTGGGATGCATATAATTCAAATGTTGGTGTGCTTAGTGTTGTTCCAAAGGTATCTCAGACTGTTCTCATTTCTTTTCATTGTTTTTTCTTTATTTTGCTCCTCAGCAGTTATTTCCAACATTCTGTCTTCCAGGTCACTTATTAGTTCTGCCTCAGATATTCTGCTATTGATTCCTTCTGGTGTATTTTTCGTTTCCATTATTGTGCTGTTCAACACTGTTTGTTCTTTAGTTCTTCTAGGTCCTTGTTAAACATTATTCATATTTTCTCACTCCATGCCTCCATTCTATTTCTAATATTTTGGATCATCTTTAGTATCATTACTCTGAATTATTTTTCAGGTAGGATGCCTACTTCCTCTTCATTTATTTGGTCTTCTAGATTTTTACCTTGCTCCTTTATCTGTAATGTATTTTTTTTTTTTTTTTTTTGATGGGAGAGGCTGTGTTACTGGTGCGGTTGTGTTGCTAGTTGTTTGGCCCTAGGCATCCACCACTGGATTTTGCAGGCAGTTGGGTGGAGCCAGGTCTTGGTATTGAGATGAGAACCTCTGGGACACCTTCATATACCAGGAAGGTTAATATTCCCTGGGACCTGAAGTTCTCTGTTAGTCCAGGAGCTTGGACTCGGCACGCCCACCACAGGACCTCAGGCACAATCCCGGGCCTGAGAACCAAGACCCAGCAAGCCACATGACACAGAAAAAAAAAAAAAAAAAAAGCAACAAACAGAAAAGAGCTGAACAATAACAAACAATAAAAAACAAAATAAGCGACCTTCAAGACGGTGGAAGAGTAAGACTTGGAGATCACCTTCCTCCTCATAAGTACATCAAGAATACATCTGCATGTGGAACAACTCCTACAGAACACCTACTAAACACTGGCAGAAGACCTCAGATTTCCAAACAGGCCAGAAAATCCCCACGAACCTGGGTAGGGCAAAAGAAAACAAAAGAGACAAAGAATAGGGACTAGACCTGTGCCTCTGGTGGGGAGCTGTGAAGGAGGTAAAGTTTCCATACACTAGAAAGCCCCCTCACTGGCTCAGAAGGGGAGGGGGGAGCTTTGGAGCCACAGAAAAGAGCACAGCAACATGGGTGCAGAGGGGAAAGCAGAGAGATTCCCACACAGAGAATCAGTGCTGACCAGCACTCACCAGCCTGAGATGCTTGCCTGTTCCCCTGCCAGGGAAGGTGAAGGCTGCGAGCTGAGGGTCAGGCTTCAGAGGTCAGAGCCCTGGGAGAGGACTGGGGTTGGCTACGTGAAGACAGCCTGAAAGGGGTTAGTGTGCCATAGCTAGCAGGGAGCGAGTCCAGGAAAAAGTCTGGACCTGCCTAAGAGGCAAGAAACCATTGTTTCAGGGTGCGCAATGAAAGGTGCTTCCTGCTCCATTGCCCACAGACAGCAGAGCACCACCTAAGCAAGCTCCAGAGATGGGCGCAAGCTGTGGCTATCATCTCAGACCCCAGAGGCAGGCACAGATCTCTACTGCTAATGCTGCCGCCACTGCCACAAAGGGTCCTGTGTGCAAGCGCAGGTCACTACCCACATCCTCCTGGGAGTCTGTGCAGCAAGCTACTGCCAGGGTCCTGTGATCCAGGGCCAACTTCCCCAGGAGAACACAAAGCATGCCTCAGACTGTTGTAACTTCATGCCAGCCTCTGCCACCACAGACACTCCCACTTGTGACTACCATACCCCTCCCTCACCCCAGACTGAGTAAGAAAGCCCTAATAAGCCACTGTTTTAACCCCCTCCTGTCTGGTTAGGGAACAGACGCCTTGTAGGGCAGTCTACAAGCAGAGGTGGGGCCAAAACCAAAGCTGAACCCCAGGATCTGTGTGAACAAAGAAGAGAAAGGGAAATGTCTCTGTGCAGCCTCAGGAGCAGTGGATTAAATCCCTGAAGTTGGCTTGGTAAACTCTGCATCTGTGGAATACCTGAACAGACAACGATTCCCAAAGTTGAGGCAGTGGACTTTGCGGGCAACTGTGGACTTGGAGTTTCGCTTTCTGTGTTTGATTTGTTTTTGGTTTTATGTTTATCTTAGTTTAGTTTTTAGTGTTTGTTTCCATTTGTGGGTTTCTTTATTGGTTTGGTTGCTCTCTTCCCTTTTTTTTTCTTCTTGTGAGTGTGTCTGTGTATGTTTCTTTGTGTGATTTTGTCTGTTCAGTTTTGCTTTTACCATTTGGTTTGGGGTTCTGTCTGTTCTTTTTTTTTCTTCCTTTTCTTCTGTGCTGTGTGGCTGGCAGAGTCTTGGTGTTCCAGCTGTGTGTAGGCCCTGAGCCTCTGAGGTGGGAGAGCTGAGTCCAGGACGTTGGACCACCAGAGGCCTCCCAGCCTCGTGTAATATTAATTGGCAAGAGCTCTCCCAGAGATCCCTGTCTCAACACTAAGACCCAGCTCCACCCAACGGACAGCAACCTCCAGTGCTGGACACTCCATACCAACAATTACCAAGACAAGAACACAACCCCACCCATTACCAGACAGGATGCCTAAACTCATACTGATTTCATAGACAACCCAAAACACAGCACCAGATGTGGCCCTGGCCACCAGTGGGACAAGATCCAGCCCCACCCACCAGAACACACAAACCAGTCACCTCCACCAGGAAGTCTACACAAGCCACCAAACCAACCTCACCCACTGGGGGCAGACACCAGAAGTAAGAGGAACTATGAACCTACAGCCTGCGAAAAGAAGACCCCAAACACAGTAAGTTAAACAAAATGGGAAGACAGAGAATTATGCAGCACATGAAAAAGCAAGGTAAAAACCCACTAGACCAAGCAAATGAAGAGGAAGTAGGCAGTGTACCAGAAAAAGAATTACGAGTAATGATAGTAAAGATGATCCAAAATCTTGGAAATAGAATGGAGAAAATACAAGAAATATTTAACAAGGACCTAGAAGAACTAAAGAGCAAACAAACAATGATGAACAAAACAAAAATTGAAATTAAAAATACTCTAGAAGGAATCAATAGCAGAATAACAGGCAGAAGAACAGATAAGTGACCTGGAAGACAGAAAGGAAATAACTGCTGCAGAGAAGAATAAAAAGAAAAGAATGGAAAGAATTGAGGACAGTCTCACAGACCTTAGGGACAACATTAAGCACACCAACATTCAAATTATAGGGGTCCCACAAGAAGAAGAGAAAAAGAAAGGGTCTGAAAAAATAACTGAAGAGATTATACTCAAAAACTTCTCTAACTTGGGAAAGGAAATAGTCAATAAAGTCCAGAAAATGCAGAGACTACCATACAGGATCAACCCAAGGAGAAACATGCCAAGTCACATATTAATCAAACTATCAAAAAATAAATACAAAGCAAAAATACTAAAAGCAGCAAGGGAAAAGCAACAAATAACATACAAGGGATTCACCAGAAATTTGAAAGCTGCTCTTTCAGTAGAAACTTGGCAAGCCAGAAAGGAGTAGCAGGACATATTTAAAGTGATGAAAGGGAAAAACCTACAACCAAGATTACTCTACCCCGCAAGGATCTCATTCAGATTTGACAGAGAAATCAAGTTTTACAGACATGCAAAAGTTAAGAGAATTCAGCACCACCAAACAAGCTTTACAACAAATGCTGAAGGAATCTCTCTAGGAGAAAACATAAGAGAAGAAAAAGACCTACAAAAAAAACCCCAAAACAATTAAGAAAATGGTAATAGGAACATACACATCGATAACTACCTTAAATGTAAATGGATTAAATGCTCCAACCAAAAGACACAGACTGGCTGAATATGGAATATGGAAACAAGACCCGTATGTGTGCTGTCTACAAGAGACCCACTTCAGACGTAGGGACACATACAGACTAAAAGTGAGGAGATGGAAAAAGATATTCCAGGCAAATGAAAATCAAAAGAAAGCTGGAGTACCAATTCTCATATTAGACAAAATAGGACACAAGAGACAAAGAAGGACACTACATAATGATCAAGGATCAATCCAAGAAGAAAATATGTCAATGAATTTGGTAAAGTAGCAGGATACAAAATTAATGCACAGAAATCTCTTGCATTCCTATACTAACAATGAAAAATCTGAAAGAGAAATTATGGAAACACTCCCATTACCATTGCAATAAAAAGAATAAAATACCTAGGAATAAACCTGCCTAAGGACACAAAAGACCTGTACTCAGAAAACTATAAGATGCTGATGAAAGAAATCAAAGATGACACAAACAGATGGAGAGATACAGCATGTTCTTGGATTGGAAGAATCGACATTGTGAAAATGACTATATTACCCAAAGCAATCTACAGATTCAGTGCAGTCCCTATCAAACTACCAATGGCATTTCTCACAGAACTAGAACAAAAAACTTTACAGTCTGTATGGGAACACAAAACACCCCAAAGCAATCTTGAGAAGAAAAAACGGAGCTGGAGGAATCAGGCTCCCTGACTTCAGAATATACTACAAAGCTACATTAATCAAGACAGTGTGGTACTGACACAAAAACAGAAATATAGATCAGTAGAACAGGAAAGAAAGCCCAGAGATAAACCCACGCACATACGGTCACCTTATCTTTTACAAAGGAAGCAAGAATATACAATGGAGAAAAGACAGCCTCTTCAATAAGTGGTGCTGGGAAAACTGGACAGCTACATGCAAAAGAATGAAATTAGAACCCTTCCTCACACCATACACAAAAATAAACTCAAAATGGATTAAAGACCTAAATGTAAGGCCAGACACTAACAAACTCTTAGAGGAAAACATAGGCAGAACACTCTATGACATAAATCACAGCAAATTCCTTTTTGACCCACCTCCTAGAGTAATGGAAATAAAAACAAAAAACAAAAATAAACAAATGGGACCTAATGAAACTTAAAAGCTTTTGCACAGCAAAGGAAACCATAAACAAGATGAAAAGAAAACACTCAGAATGGGAGAAAATATTTGCAAACAAAACAACTGACAGAGGATTAATCTCCAAAGTATTCAAGCAGCTCAATATCAAAAAAACAAAGAACCCAGTCAAAAAATGGGCAGAAGGCCTAAATAGACATTTCTCCAAAGAAGATATACAGATTGCCAACAAACACATGAAAGGATACTCAACATCACTAATCATTAGAGAAATGCAAATCAAAATTACAGTGAGGTATCACCTCACACCAGTCAGAATGGACATCAATATAAAAATCTAAAAACAATAAATGCTGGAGAAAGTGTGGATAAAAGGGGACACTCTTGCACTGTTGGTGGGAATGTAAATTGATACTGCCACTATGGAGAACAGTGTTGAGATTCCTTAAAAAACTAAAACTAGAACTACCATATGACCCAGCAATCCCACTACTGGGCACATACCCTGAGAAAACCATAATTCAAAAAGAGACACGTACCATAATGTTCGCTGCAGCACTATTTACAATAGCCAGGACATGGAAGCAACCTAAATGTTCATCAGTAGATGAATGGATAAAGAATATGTGGCACATATATACAATGGAATATTACTCAGCCATAAAAAGAAACGGAATTGAGTTATTTGTAGTGAGTTGGATGAACCTAGAGTCTGTCATACAGAGTGAAGTCAGAAAGAGAAAAACAAATACCATATGCTAATGCATATATATGGAATCTAAAAAAAAAAAAAGGTTCTGATGAACTTAATGGTAGGACAGGAATGAACATGCAGACGTAGAGAATGGACTTGAAGATGCAGGGCAGGGGTGGGAGGTTAAGCTGGGACGATGTGAGAGAGTAGCACTGATATATATATATACACGACCAAATGTAAAATAGCTAGCTATTGGGAAGCAGCTACATAGCACAGGGAGATAAGCTCGTTTCTTTGTGACCACCTAGACGGGTGGGATAGGGAGGGTGGGAGGGAGGCACAAGAGGGAGGGGATATGGGGATATATGTATACATATAGCTGATTCATTTTGTTGTACAGCAGAAACTAACATACCATTGTTAAGCAATTATACTCCAATAAAGATGTTAAAATTTTAAAAAAAAAAGCTAAAAGGCAAGACAAGCTTTTATTTCACATTCCTTTACACGGGTAAGACTTTTCTATTTTCCTTTAGATTCCTCTCTTGACTTCTGAAGTTACTCCACATACAACTTTAAGAGAAAATAGAAACCATTAGTTATTTACCTTCAGCATTTATTCATGACTTCATTCCATAAATATTTACTGACCTCTAACTAAGTGTCATGTGGAGACTAAGCCCTGGACAAGGAGATGGAATATGAAGAAAGCAGCTCCTGCAGAGGAGAAGCTTTACAAACCCAGATGTACGTAAATGTTTCCAGTACAGAGTGCTATGTTCTGAGCTTGTATACTGATTGTTAAAATGGTGAATGCATCTGTACTGATTAACAGGTAGACAAAAAGATTATTTAAAACATTGCAGAGTCAGGATTCAAGCCCAAAATGCCTGGAAGAGCTCACACTATTAACCAATATAATACTCAGCCTCTCATTGGCCATGAAGTTCTAACTAATTAAACCTTACATTCCATTGAATAATTTTTGTGACTTTATCTATAACTAGACATTGAACATATGAGTCTCATATATTTTGTAAGGCTTAGAAATAATTTGGATGTAATTGATTTAGTTCAACAAAAACACCATGAACAATATCATTGCTGTTGAGAGAAATTTTCCAGCAATTAAGGTTATAAGTCACTTAATAATGAACAGTTTGAGGGAAGAGTCTGATCCTATGTCAAATCATGACCCAGGGAAGGTATCCTTTAGCTTGGGAAAGCTGCTTTAAATAAAAGATGACATCAAAACAACATTTTAGGGCTTCCCTGGTGGTGCAGTGGTTGACAGTCCGCCTGCCAATGCAGGGGACACGGGTTCGTGCCCCGGTCCGGGAAGATCCCACATGCCGTGGAGTGGCTGGGCCTGTGAGCCATGGCCGCTGAGCCTGCGCGTCCGGAGCCTGTGCTCCGCAACGGGAGAGGCCACAACAGTGAGAGGCCCACGTACCACAAAAAAAAAAAAAACCCAAAAAACAACAACAACAACAAAAAAATTTTTTAATTAAAAAAACAAATAAAAATAAAATTAGAAAAATAAAAATATATTAGAAAAAATAACAATAAAAATGAAACAACAAAACAAAACACAATCACCACAGCAAATAAAAAAAGAAAAAATAAGAATAAAAGTTTAAAAATATAAAATTAAATAAAAATTTAAAAATTAAAAAAAAAAATTCCCTGGTGCCTGCACTATCAGTGTCCTTGCCCCCATGGTGAGCTACAGCCTACCCACGCCTCTCCAGTAGGCCTCCAATACCTCTAGGTAGGTATCTGGAGCCGCTGTGTCAGCCCCACCTGTGTGTGTGCTCCTTTCACCAACGTCTGTTGCTGAAGCTGGCCCAGAGCACACGTGCCCATGCAGGCCAGCTGGGGTGCAGGCCTCTACAGGCTTGCCCACAGGGGCCAGCAAAACGAAAGGAGGCCTTGGAGGGTGGTGGCGCTCAGCCCGCCTGGACCCACACGGCCAGAGGAGGCCCTGAGGGGGCGGGGCTCAGGCCGGGTGACCCACAGAGTAGGAAGAGGCCTGGGGGTGGTGGTTGGGGCTCAGGCCCAGGACCCACGCAGCTGGACGGGGCCCAGGGGTGGGGATTCAGTCCCAGGACCCCAGCAGGCTCGCTGGGGGCCGAGCTGGTGGGGGAGACTCTGGCCACATTCCCCTCTGGTCCCTCAATCCCCTGAAGGTCCCTCTCCGTCTCTGCCAATCCCCCCGCAGTGAGCGGGACCTTCCCAGTGTGGGAACCCCTCCCCTCCCCCAGCCGCCCCTCAGGGGCGCTGGTCCCATCCCACCTCCACTTTTCCTCCCCCATTCTTTTCCCCCCCAAGCCCTACCTGGTCACATGGGGATTCCTCCCATCCCCTAAGGTGTCCATGGTCCCCCACCAGCGCCTTGTAGGTGTCCTAGTTGTGAGGAGATGCGAACTCCACATCCTCCTACTCTGCCATCTCAAGTCCCAGGAATCCCCTCACCTGCTACTTTTAAAAAGAGGGGTTTTCCATCTAAATGTATACATGAAATTATCCTTTTGGTTTGCTTTGCCAGTTTCTTGTGTTGCGTTTTGCTAGCTAGCATAGATACAAGTTGAAATATTTCCATACTTTTCTATGTAAGGAATGTCTTTATATATATATAACTTATGCTTTGTTTTATATATAAACTTTTGCTCTTTATTTTATATATATAATATATATATAATATAAAATATATACTATATATAAAATAAAGAGCATAAGTTCAAGGAAAGTTGGATTGGATTAGTCTATTTTTATTATTTATTTATAATAAATTTATTTTTTTATTTTTATTTTTGGCTGTGTTGGGTCTTCATTTCTGTGCGAGGGCTTTCTCTAGTTGCGGAGAGCAGGGGCCAGTCTTCATTGCGGTGCGCAGGTCTCTCACTGTCGTGGCCTCTCTTGTTGCAGAGCACAGGCTCCAGATGCGCAGGCTCAGTAGTTGTGGCTCACAGGCCCAGTTGCTCCACGACATGTGGGATCTTCCCAGACCAGGGCTCGAACCCGTGTCCCCTGCATTGGCAGGCAGAATCTCAACCACTGCGCCACCAGGGAAGCTCCTTGGATTAGTCTATTTTTAAATGGCTCCTTCCATTGTTAAGCAGCTGTGGTTTTTAAAAAGAATTTAAAAGCATTTGAAATCCAGCTGTCTGTAACATCTCCACAAAGACTCAATCTGTCTTAAAAATCAAAGGCAGAGAAAGCAGTGACGGAAGGGTAACATGTCAACACTATGGTAATAAAGGAAGCACAGAGGCATTGTTAAGTGGCGATTAAAAGATTATTTTCAGAATAAATTAAAGACAGTGAGCTGGACCTCAGGGGAAGCATAGCTCAGGTATAAAGAAGAAATATGTTTCACTGGAAACATAGTCAATATTTTATAACTTTGCATGGTATGTAATCTATAAAAATAATGAATCATCATGTTTTCTACCTGAAACTAATACAATATTGTTAGTCAACTGTATTCTAATAATTGTTTGGTTTTTTTTTCAAAAGAAAGACATGTTTTTTTCTGACAGCCAACATCTAAGTGGGTAGGTGAACTGAGTGGCCATGTTATCAATCCAGTGTCCCACTGTAGATTGATTAGTAGAAATAGACTAAACAACAAATTTCATCTGTTTCTGAAGATCTCCATTACAGATCTCTGAACTGGGCCTACTTTCATACAAACCCCATGTCTCTGAATGTGATCTCTATGGAACATGGCAGTTGGCACCTGCCTTGCCATGTTTCAGCCCTCACATCTGGATCTGTCTGTGCCTATTCAATGGACTAACGGGCAAAGCCAGCCAGACAATATCTGCACCTCACAGCCTTGGGTCTGCGGTCCCCTGGGCCACATGGCCCAGTCCAACCCTTGCTCACACCAAGGAAGTAAAGGTGACTTTCTGCTCAGGAGGCGATGGGAATTATGGCATTTTATGAGTTCTAAGGCTTCTTCCCAAGATTCTCATGTACTAGAAAACTAAAAACAGCCAACATATTCATGCAGCTGGAAGGTTTTCTGAGGACTATTACCAAATATCTGAACACAGGGTGGGAAGGGCAATTCAGAAATGTTCCTCATCCTGTTACTGTTTACAAGAAGGCTGTGTTCTCTTTGTTTTTGCCATTCTTGGTTACTTTTAAGCACATTTTTTTTATTGATTTTCTAGGATTTTAATCTCATAAATGTCATCTCTGTGGCCCAGATATCTTAAAAAGGAAATTCTAATTGAATGTTCTAGTCCTATGCAGGTTTCACAAAGAAAATCTTAGCCTCACTGCTCTAAAAGACACTTTATTGAATATTGTTTTCAGTGTAGTTCCTCTCAATTCAAAACTGTGGCCAAACTCTTTAGAAAACTCAACATCACATAATTACATTTGATTTCATTTCTGTTTCTACTTTAAGCACTTTCAGTTGAAAGCAAAGCTCTGTCCTAAATATATGTGATTATTGAAATAACTGCTGGCAAGAATCAGCTCAATGTCTATTTACATCTTAAGAGCCAGTCTATATTTTAAATACAAACTAGAAATTATGTGCCAATACCTCTCTGTTGAGAAGAATTTCTAGAAATATGACAGTCACAGCATTCACATACACATAGATGGACTCATGGCTAAAAAATATGCTCTAATTGGAGACTTTACAAATCTTAGTATAATTATTTGATACATAAAGATAAGTGTTAAAATTGCCACCATAAGCTATTATTAACCTGTCTGATCTGTAAAAACAAGTTTCACCAAAGTGGAGGAATGAATATTACAATAAAGGGTTCTTGTTATAGTGAACTGCCTGCAAAAGAGGACAAGGGAGTGTAACACCCAGAGGACCAGGACAAAGAATCATTGCCAGGCTCAACAGATCCATGATATGGACAAGAACTTTTTTGATTATTCAGCAAGTTACATAAGCTAGCTGGAGTGTTGTGATTTGGCACCTTTGAAAACTTACTGTCATAGCTAAAATAAACTGGAGAAACCTATATAAGAAAAACCTCTACTCCCCTCTCTTTTCTACCCTAAACAGTTAATTTTTCAAGTGTGGCTTCCCAGATTTTCTTATCAGCTAGACTGGAAAGATGTGTAACAGGAATTCTGTTCTTGTTCTTTGCAATCTACAGCATACAACTTTAAATATCCTATTTTATAAAGTAAGAAACTTTTCAGTGCATTGTACATAGGGCATTTAATCAAAGTCAGCTTTCAGAAGAAAGATGTAGAGTCATTTTCAAATGCTGACAAAGTAGGAAAAGAAAAATGAACCCTCATGTATCTTTAATGAAGCTTTCTGGGGAAATATATCTATACATATCTTAGTGACTTCTGAATTTTGAAATATTCTTCCTAATTTGGTAAAGCAAAATATTATACTGTCATGCCCCCCCTTAAATGATTTCAATTTTAATCAAATATAAAGCATTTTTTTAAGTAAAATAAACATAATTGATCAGGCAAGTCATAAAAAGTGGCAACACTAGATAATTGAATGATGGAGAATTAAGTTTTTCTGAGGAAATTTGTAGACCACTGAGTCCTAGGCCAAAAGATTTGGTTGAGATAACTAAAAAAAACAAGAAAAACCCCAACTCTTTATAAAGATAAAGGCTGGCTGATCAATTGCCAAACATATTCATACACAGAAACTGGCTGGTTGATCAATTGCCAAACACATTCATACACAGAAACTATCTCCTGGGAGAGAAGGGAGACAGATTTCCTCTAAAAGCTTAGGAAACAGCCACTCGCTCTGCTGTGACTCCTCTGGTGAATGGCAGCATTGTGCTAAACATTTCTGGTACATTTTAAAATCTACCCACTAGGGCCAAAACTCTACTATGAAGTTTAGGTTCTATTTCCATGGATATTACAGTACTGATTACACCAAATAGAGCATATGCTTACATTTCAAATCATTAACACAAACAAGAAATCTCTAGCTTTGGAAGGGAAAAGAGAAAATTTTGTAGAATTATACTAAAATAATATGCAATATCTTAGAGAAATCAACTGCACTAAATATTTTACAAATATTATATTATACATAACAGAGTTAGTTAGAATGCAGACTACTGGGGTCTGCAAACCTGGATTCTAGACCTTGCTGTTCCATTCACTAACTTTACCCTAGGTTCTCCATACCTCAAAGTCCTCATTTGAAAAAGAAAGCAAAGGATTGTTCTTATTTCACAGAGCAATTCCCAGTATGAAAACAGACAAAAGGTATAAGCACTGCGCACAGTAATTGGTACAAAAACAGTGCTTAAAAAATTTCAGCTAATACCACTAAATAAATAATTGTAGTCAATTATAATACCATCATTCCTTTTGTCAATAAAGAGGCTGTAGGTAAGGTATTAATTCCTATTTGAAGGACTCTACAGAGAATAACTCCATTTGTCAAATTCAGTGAAGATGAAGAAAAGCTTTCCTACAGTGTTGTAAAATGAGTCTTCCGTTATATTTTCTCTGATGGAATACTATCCTGAAACGAATACACAACTTCAAATCTCAGTGTCTAAATTATTTTCAGACAGAACTGCTAACTGGTAAATAAGTTACACAAAATTAATAATTCTCAGTTATTGGCCTGCATTAGAGCTGTTAGCTCCACTTTGTAGCTGGTTTGTAGTCACAGGACAAAGTTAATCAGATTACCATAAATTATGGTTGCATCTATGCTACCTTCCATTATCTCTATGATTTTTTTTTAAGTAGTTACTAACACAAGGGCATGTGTAATTAATAGAATTAGCTAAAACTACTAATACAAAGAAGATTTTTTTAAACATGGACCAAGCAAGATGTTTGCTCCAGTCTCATTTTTATTGATGGCATTATATCTTCAACTTCAAGGAACTGATACAGAGCTCAACTGAATTGCTTGATTTTAGTTTGAGGAAAACCACAAAGGGCAAAAGACACTACAAAATAATCACAAAGTAAGCACGGTGTACCACAGGGGAAACGAACACAGGAGAACTGAAATCTACTAAATAGACCATAAAGAGTGTTCTGAAGAGAGTGGGGGCGTATAAATTTGAGGACTTGGGATAGAGAGAGAAGACAGAACAAAACCAGCTTCATTGCTGGCATCCGTGAATGTAACATTTTTGGTTAAATAATCCTTTACATTTCAACATGTACACTTAGCAGAAAATGTAGAAAAATTGAGACATCAATCTTTTATAACTCAGTGCTGAAAAATCTGTTTTAAAAGATTAAAAGGTGAATTTAAAAGATTAAAAGATGAATCAAGAGTGTCCAAGGGTTAATAACTACTGAAGTTTGGTAACAGATGTTAGAGATTCAGTACATGATGCTCTCTATACCTTTGTATATGCTGGAAATTTTTCATAATAAAAAGTGAAATATGCAAAAAGACCAAAGGCTTCCTAAAATAAAACAAACAAACCCAAATGCTTCCCATCACCCATCACGGTCAGAGAGAATAAAAGAGGGAAGGAAGGAAAGAAGAAAGAAAGGAAGAAAGCTTTAAACATGTCCATTCAGCCATTTTTATATAAATTTTCTAAAGTAACTGATAGGTTAAATGTATAAAATTTCTCAGTGAAAATGTTCCACTATTGCTTAATTGCCATACTTATTTATATATGCACATGTCACTACACATTTATTTGTAGTCACAATGATCAAAAATACAGGACATCCATATATCCTTAAGGGAGATCTCAACCTGGATGCCTCCCTCGGCATATTCAGTAAAGCACACCATAAAGTACATTTGGAAAAGCACTGAGGGCCACCTCAACCTGAAAGTTACTTTTAATGTCTATTTCTAAGGAAATACACCGAACACTACATTTGTCATAAAACACACATATTAATGCACTAAAATCTTATTTAAATAATGATATAGTTAACAGATACTCTAGTTTTTCAAAAGCAACCATGCAATATTGGAAAAATATTAATTTGTCTATTTTTCTTATCCCTCAACTTATAAATAAATATATTATAAAAATAAGAGTATATGACAATCACCTATTTAGGAAATATATATTATAATAAAATAAAACCAAAGTTTCATTTTCACTTCACACCCCCCTACAGTTTGTGGGAAGCAGGCTGACATTTAACCCAAATTGAAAATTGCCATCTTGTTGTCCATGTACAAACCAATACATTACACATGTTCTATTTCTCTATCAAGAGCTTATTTTCCATGTGGAATAATTCAGAAATGTGGCTTTCAAATTTATGAAAAGAACATGTTCTTCCACTCTCTACTAATGATTATGTCCATGCTGCACATTTCCATAAAAAAGCCTTGCCTCAAATAACTAATATGATAAATTTATTTAATTAAAGTTCACATTCAAAGAGGCAGTCTCCTCTGATGTTCAGAAGTTCCACTGAGGTACCAATTTTACACAATGTTGTCTTTTAATGACCTTTTTATTAACTATAGCACTCTATTCTTGCACTGAGGACTAGAATTAAATTAGAAGAAAATACTTCTGTTATTGCTTAAGATAATAAATGGAATGGTTCCAGGGGCAAAGGTCTGTCACCAGAAAACCTTCAAAAGTCAACCCCAGGGAATATAAAATGCACAGATTCCCCTGTCCGATGAATAAAGATTTAGTTATAAAAGAGGACAAAGTACTTCCTCTAGATCAGCCGCTGTTGATGAAACACTGTAATTATAAAGCACGCTCAGACTTGTTTGGGCATGTACAAAATGTCCTCTCTTGGTGATACCCTCTGTAAACAAAACCACAAACTGCAAACTTCAGAACACAACTAGCCTTAATTTATCTAAGTATAGTTAGACAAGTGTCTTATAATTTCATTTAAATAGATAATTTCTAATGAGGAATTCTATAACTTAATTTAGGAAATATATAAAAACTCTGATTTTAAATGTGGAAAAATAGAGTTCATATAGGAAGGGAGGGAGGAAGGGAAACAGAGCAGAACCCTGTGGGGCTCCTGGGCACAAAAGCCTTTCTGTGTTCCCCATTTTCTTGATTACAGGAAATAGGCTTCATTCAGCCTCCATGACTTTCCCTGAGGCCCAAGGAGCAGGTTCAAACAGCTGCTAATCAGGGAAGAGAGGGGATGCAGAGTAAAGGGAGGAACAGTTAAGAGAAACAGTAGTGCAGCCTTGGGGCAGGGTCCTGGTTCCCCCTCAAGGGATACACATAACAATAACTTTGAGCTGTTTTGCAGATACTGATACCCCCACCAGGTGGGAGAAGTTAACTATGCTGCCCACAACACAAAGACCCCAGATGGCTGGAACCAGAAGGCTGATGATGGTAACTCCCACTTACCTCACCACCAGCCAATCAGAAGAGTGTCCACGAGCTGACCACGCCCTGTTCCTTGAACACTATAAGACTCCTCACTAACCCTTCTGGGGCAGAACACACAGTCTTGAGGGCATTAGCCCGCTGTGGCCCCCTTTGCCTGGCATCATAGTAAAGATTTTATCAGATGTGAGTTATCAATGGATGTTAAATCTAGAGGGACCCTATACTTGACCCAGGTCAAGTATAATTTCCATTTTACAGAAGAGAAATCAGCCACAGACTGCTTATAGGCTGCAAGGGAGAAAAAAATAATTGTACAGTAAACAAGGAAGATTCCATTTTTAAGGCAGGGCTGGTGGCACTGTATTCTTCAAAATGTCAGTCATCAAAGACAAAGACAGGCTATGGAAATGTTCTGGATAAAGGAGGTTGAAGAGACAGACTTCTTCAACTGAACACCTGACCCTCAACTGGACCCTGTCCTGGAGGAGGAAAGGCTATAAAGAACGTTACTGTGTCCACAGAGACAAGTGTATGAAGAATGACAGATGACATAAAAGCACTACATCGAATTTCAATTATTGAGGTTGACAACCGAAGTGTAGTTATAGAACAGAATGTCCCTAATCCAGGATAATATGCAGTAAACTATGTAGGGGTAAAGAGACATGATACATGTTAAAAATATGTGAATTTGGATAAAGGGTATACTTGTGTTTCTTGTACTATTTTCATTTTTACAACTTCCCTGTTAAGTTTGAAATTATTTTAAAATAGAATGTTAATAGAACACATGGCACATGGATGGGCATTTGCTTTGCGCATTTATTTTTTTCATTAAACAAACAAATGAAACGTTTACCAAGTGCTCCAGCTTAATAGCTATTTGCTCATTTAATTCTTAAGACAGACCTTTGATATATGTACCTTCTTTTCACAAATAAGGAAACTAAGGCACAGACAGGTTTGCCACTGCCATGTAGCTCATAAGTGACAAGCCTAGATTCAAACCTAGAGTCTTGAGTCCAAAGTTCCTACTCTTATGACAAGTCTATGTTTCATTGAATAATAGAATATTAGGTCAGTAGAAATAGCCAAGGAAGCTCAGGGATTTTAAAAAACACAGACGCCAATGAAGTAATACAATTATCCCCACAGATGGTTTAGAGGATGCCTACTTCATAACAACTCCAGGTACTAAAACCCTTACCTACATAAACACTTAACACTTTAAATTTGATAAAATCACACATTATGGAAATCATTTTCAAAACCAAAATAATAGATGATATTTCCTGCACCCATGCAGGGCATCACCTTTTTACTTAAAATTCACAAATATTCAGAAGGAAAACAGTAAATGTAGTTTAAAAGGGAAGAGAATAAAAATATTTAAAGTTGCGAGAATATTAAGATTCCTATTAAATTAAATTCAAAGTAATTTAAATTCCGATTCCATTACCATTTAAAGTCATAGCAGTTTTTTTGTTTGTTTTTTGCTGTACGTGGGCCTCTCCCGTTGCGGAGCACAGGCTCCGGACGCGCAGGCTCAGCGGCCATAGCTCATGCACCCAGCCGCTCCGCGGCATGTGGGATCTTCCCGGACCGGGGCACGAACCCGTGTCCCCTGCATCGGCAGGCGGACTCTCAACCACTGTGCCACCAGGGAAGCCCCCATTACCATTTATAATATCTCAAAGTGGGATATTGTGAACATCGCTGAATAGCTTACCTGTTACCAAGGAGGAGGACACTCTTGGCTCAGCACCTCACATAATAATACTTATCAACTGAATTCATAAGAGGAGAGGTATAATAAATGTCTTAGAAATGTGTTCATCCCCTCAGGTTTTGATATTTCTAATAGCCTCTGACAAACAATAAAGATCATATTCATTGCTTGATGCCACCACACAATGCTGAGCCCCAGACACCCTCTGTGGAGTGTCGCAGGGTCAGGTTCACAGCTGCACTTCCTGCTTTCAGGGCAACTCTGCTCCCACTGTAGCATCATGCCAGCCAGAGACATGGCTGTTTCTCTCTGCTCATCCCTTAAAATAATCTAGCCTCTTTAAATAAAACTTTTCCTGACTATTTCAGACTCAAATGCTTTCATTCATTTATTAATAAATACCAACTTCTAGCATGCCTTCTCATTAATTTGAACAGATTATTTAAATCTTATTGTAGAAATTGGAATTTTTTTACCAGTTTTATCATTTCCAACCAAACTGATTATAAACTCTTTGAGACCAGGGCCTATGTAAGATATCTTTGCATTAATCATAGTGCCTAATAGCCTCTGGATGAATCAATTCAATGTTTATTTACCGATTTTATTTTTGATTTGTCCCAAAGTTTCATACAGAAAGTTAAAATGACTTTAAACACTGTTTGACAATACTACTGATTACTTAAAAGAAAACAAATGGTGAGAACATTCCTCTTCTCTCTGGTTTAAATATTCAGTTTCTTAAAAACCCAGTTCAAAGGAAAGCCTCATAAAATGTTCCAGATATAAAGAACAGACTTGTGGTTTCGAAGGGGGAGGGGTGGGGGAGGAATGGATTGGGAGTTTAGGACTAGCAGACGCAAACTATTATATATAGGATGGATAAACAAGGCCCTACTGTATAGCCCAGGGAACTATATTCAATATCCTGTGATAAACCATAATGGAAAAGAATATGAAAAAGAATATATATATATATATATATATATAAAAAACTGAATCACTTTCTTCAATAAAATTTTAGAAAATAAAAATTAAAAAAAATAAAATGTTCCAGTTACCCTTTGTCTTCTCATGGTTGGGCTGTTGACAGTTTGAATCTCTATACTTAAAGTATGAAATAATAACAACAAACCAAAAAGTGTACATAAAATATGATCACAACTATAAAAAAAACTTATACTATAAAGCAACTAGAATGGCACATGTAAACATATTATGAGTAGCAGTCTTAAAATGGTTAAATTAAATTGGTAAACTGAATCCTTAATAAAATCCTGCACTGACACAGATTAAAAGAACTGAAGAAGACTCTCAGACTTTCAACAGCAGCTACAGGGGGCACCTCTGGCTGGGTAATCAGAGGGTACCATCTGTTACTGTTTGGCCCAGTTTCTTACCTGCATCTACTTTTGAAGAACTTTATTTTTTTTCCACAACTGCAAGAGGGGCAGCAATGCTAATCCAGCAGTCAGGGGAAGGGGCCAAAGCAGTCACTTCTGTGAACTCAGGATGCACAAGAGGAGAAACAATATGGAATATAAGGACGGAAAATACTGGATTCAGATAAATTGGGCAACTGTAGCCTAGTTATTTATGTTCTTTAACCCTCAGTCTCCCCAAATGGGGCTATGAAAGTATCCACCTAATGAGGCTGTTGTGCAGATGAGTAATAACAAGGTCGTGGGGAGGGGAAGTAGCAGCTACTTCACTAGGCGTGTCCCATGCGTCATGCACTTTATCAGTGATGCAGACGGATCTACCCTCAGAACTACCACAAATGTCAGGTCAAGTATAATTTCCATTTTACAGAAGAGAAGATGAGACATGCAGAATGATAAGAACTTTCTCCAAGGTTACACAGAGTGTAAGCATGGCCACTGGGATCTGAACACCGGCGTCTGGATCTCAGTCCCAATCTTAACCACTAGGTGTAGCACTCTCCTCCACAAAGAGCACCAACAAAGTGCATCTCCCCATCATCAACCCTCCTGTCGGGCTATTAGATGGATTAAGGAAATGTGAAGCACTAGAACACTGACCTGCAAATAACCAATGTTTCATATGCTAATTGCCTTCTCTGTTTTGAAAATAGTGTATTATCTGTTTGGATCTATTAAAACTATCAAAGGTCAGATTATTGAAATAAATATGAAAGCAGATAAATTTTAGAGAAATGTGAGGCAATTAACCCTCCTACAATAGACATTTGAATCTGTTATTACCAATTCTTATTTGTCCTCTAATAAATCACATTATTTTGAAAACTCACTGTGAATATTAAGTTAGTGCCAGAAAACCTTCAGGCAGTTTATCCTCCTCAACCCTCGGCTTATTTTCCCACTAAATAAGATCAGGACCGCATTTTTCTTGCTGACGAGCAAGCATATTCTGCATATTCCCCCTCTTTTCCTGACCTGCTCAAGAGTTTCAAACCTCTTACTCAACCTGGTCTCTAACAAGCTTTTTTTTTTTTTTTTTGCAACAGTTAAGCCATGGAGCAAGCATCTTGCTTCTTCCCAGAAGCTTAACTCACACCCATCTCCTAGTCTTTACCTCATTACAAGAAACTTTTCTGCTCTGTAATCCCTGGGATGACCTGGCTTGGCCTCAAGCCTAAGGCAGATTTAACTGGTTAGCAAATAATTTATGGACATGAGTGGTGTTCCCACTGGTGGCCCTGGGAAGTTGGCTCTGCTCTCCCACGTCCCATCAGGGTAACCTCTCAGGTAAGGCAGCATCCTGGATGGTACCAGTGTGAGGGCAGAAATGGTTCTTAGGTGATCAGGTTCAATGCCTCCTTTCAGAGAGTTAAGGAGCAATGGGGAAGTGGATCTTTTTTCAAGGTCCCAGGTACCAAAGCACAGCCCAGGAGAGAAGCCATCTCTGCTCCAACAGAGAGGAAGGGGACCTGGATGTGTTTCAAGCACTAGCTCAAAGCTTGAATATCTAAGAATACTTTTCTGATTCTAAAAAAAATACACGGTCACTAGAAAATTTGGGAATTACTAAAAATATAACAAAAATAATCATGGATAATTCCAGGATTCAGAGAGAACTTCTGGTGTACACAGTCCAATGTTTATGCCAGGGGCACACTGCCTATGAAGTCTAATTTCCAAGGCAGCTCTAAGGGGTCAGCATCACACCGGGGAGTCTGTTACCTGTCAGTGTCGGTGAATGACTGGGCTGCCCAGCTGCCCTCAGGAAGACCCTGCAGTGCTTGGCAGGGAACCGGGGCTGCACTGTCCAGTGGGTCTGAGGTACAGGCAGAGCGTGGCCTCTCTGGCCTGGGCTCCAACGTCAATGAGATGCAAACACTGCTATGGATCTTGCAAAGCTCCGTTTGAGGCTCAAAGTAATATGAACCTTAATCTTATAAAAACTCAGATTTATGTACATTGTGCTTCTGGAAAAAAGGGAAGAATGACTTTCTCATCAAATACAATTCTTGGTCCCATTACCCAAATCTGATTGTCAGAGGAGCCTGAGCTAAGCTGTGTGTTTAGACTGAATGGAACTCAGTGGTGGCCACCTTCTGCCTCTTGCTAAACCACACCAACCACACTGCTTGTCATTCCCAGTGCTTCAAAGAAAATGAAGATTCTACCCTGCCCTCACGCAGTTATCCACCCAGCCCTTAATCTGGGCTTCTCTTCTCCTGTCCAGAGAAAAGGTATCTGGCCTTTTCAACTGAAATGGCCAGCGACCCCTTTTAAGACTGACTTGGAAACTATATTCTACAGGAAATTCATTTTAAGAACAGTCTCAACCTCTCCGTGGCAAAACTGATCATGAGAAAAGTTCTCCTCAATTTTTAGGTCTGAGCATTTCCACTTCTATTGCTTTACCACCTTTATTTTAATTATAATGAGTCTGCATAATACCTACATAAATTTTTCAGAACCAGACAAAATTAAGAAATACTTTATGAGAAAAAGTAATTTAGTGACAATTCATAACAGAGTTAGTGTAGCTTTTGTTTTCCAGTATCCTATTTTAAGGACTTTATTCCCTTTTCTCACAACCAGAGTTCTCTCCTCCTGAAAGCTAGACACTGGCAATACATCTAATTCTAGGCTACAAAACAGAAACACTTGCTCTTATTAGTCCATACTGCTAGCTTTTCATGTGAAAAATAAAAGAGACTCCAAATTAATGTGCTAAAGTTATTTAAGTAGCAGTGTTTAAGTAGATTTAAACACATTAATAATTTTGCTCTTGACTTAAGATCTATAATTGCTCCTTTTTACTAAAAGAATAAATGTTCAACTCATTAGGGCATAAATTTCTTCATGACTTTGTCCCTGTCAGCTTCTCTGGTCTCACCTGTTCCACAGGTGCCTCTATGTTCCAGCTCCATGGACCTGCTCACCAGTTCTAAGCTGGAAGATCAGAATTAGCAGCAGCAGCATTTTTTCCATTTGATAGAAGCCCACCTGTCTCAATGAGTCACAACTAGTTAGCTCCCTTTTACAGTATGAAAAATGTGTTACTAAAATGATACCAAAAGTCATTATGCACAATGAGTTACAACTAAGGAAATGTAAGTATGTTCTACACAATGCTACTAATGCAGCTAAAAGTGAGGAGGCCTCAGAAGAAGAAAGATGAATGAACCATTTTCCATTACTGCAGAGTTAGACAGCAAGTGTTCTTAAAGCAGAAAGCAAGCAATTTTCTTTGTTACTATTTTAAATAAATCAGATGAGATTGGAAGAAATAACATTTTAAAATCATATATTACCCATCTACACCACAGGTAATTGGCTAATAGTATAAGAATTTCTGGATTTAGTATTTTAATCCAATAAATATTAATTCTAAGATCTTTATTGTTATCTTGTACATGGAGTATTAAATAGCTTATAAATTGGATAATTCTGAAAATGCTTATGTGGCAATGAGATTTTTCTCTACCCCCAAATGGCCAAAACAATCTTGAGAAAAAAGAACAAAGTTGAAGGCACCATGCTCCCTGATTTCAAAGTAAACTACAGAGCTACAGTAATCAAAACAGTATGATATTGGCACAACAACAGACACATAAATCAATGGAACAGAATAGAGAGTCCAGAAATGAAGCCACACTAAAATAGTCAATTAATCTACAACAAAGAAGGTAAGAATACATGATGGGGAAAAGGCAGCCTCTTCAATAAATAGTGTTGAGAAAAGTGGACAGCTACATGCAAAAGAATCAACCTGGACTACTCACACTATGCACACAAATAAACTCAAAATGGATTAAAGATTTAAATGTAAAACCTGAAACCATAAAAATTCTAGAAGAACACACAGGCAATACACTCTTCCCCTTGGTCTTAGCAGTATTTTTTTTTTTGGCTCTGTCTCCTCAGGCAAGGGATTTTTCCAAAGAAGACATACACATGGCCAACAGGTACATGAAAAGATGCTGAGCATCACTAAACATCAGGTAAATGCAAATCAAAACCACCATGAGATACCACTTCACACCTTTCATAATGGCTGTCATCAAAAAGTCTACAGATAATGAATGTTGGCAAGGATGTGGGGAACCCTTGTGCACTGATGGTGGGAATGTAAATTGGTGCAGCCACTGTGGAAAACAGTATGGACGGTCTCAAAAAATTAAAAATATAACTAGCATATGATCCAGAAATTCCACTCCTGGATATTTACCTGAAAAAATCAAAAACACTCATTTGAAAAGATATATGGACCCCTATGTTCATAGTAGCATTATTTACAATAGCCAAGATATGAAAGCAACATAAGTGTCCATCAATAGATGAATGGATAAAGAAGTGGTATAAATACACAATGGAATAATATATATTCATAAAAAATATGTAATTTTGCCATTTGGGACAACATGGATGGACCCAGAGGGTACCATCCTATGTGAAATAAGTTCAGACAGAGAAAGACAAATACTGTATGATTTCATTTATATGTGGAATTTAAAAAAATTAAAAATGAATGAATATAGCAAAATGGAAACAAGGTCATAGATACAGAGAACAAACAGGTAGCTGCAAGAGGGGCGGGAGGTGGGGAAAGAGAGAAATTGGTGAGGGAAATTAGGGGGCACAAACTTCCAGTTACAAAATAAATGAGTCACAGGTATGAAATGTACAGAGTGGGGAATATAGTCAGTAATTACTTAATACCTTCGTATGGTGACAGATGGTAACTAGACATACCTTGGTCATCATTTTTAAATATACAGAAACATTGAATCACTACATTGTGTAACAGGAGCTTGCAGGTCAATAATACTTCAAAAACAAACAAACAAACTTATAGAAAAAGAGATCAAATTTGTGGTTACCAGAGGAACAGGGTAGGGAGAGGGGGAACTGGATGAACGTGGTCAAAGTTATAAGATAAATAAATACTAGGGATGTAATGTACAACATGATACATATAAATAACACTGCTGTATGTTATATATGAAAATTGTTGAGAGTAAATCCTAAGAGTTCTCATGAAAAGAAAACACTTTTTTTCTAGTTATCTTTGTACTTATATGAGATGATAGTTCACTAAACTAATTGTGATAATCATTTCACGATGAATGTAAGTCAAACCATTATGCTGTACACCTTAAACTTATACAGTGCTGAATATCAATCATATCTCAACAAAACAAGGGGGAAAAAAAGAGATCAAAATTTGACCATGAGTGTAAACATAAAAGTTATATGAAAGAGAGACTTCCCTAAGGTCCAGTGGTTGAGACTTCGCCTTCCAATGCAGAGGGTGTGGGCTCGATACCTGGTCAGGGAGCTAAGATCCCACATGCCTCATGGCCAAAAAACCAAAACATAATACAGAAGCAATATTGTAAAAAATTCAAAAGATAATTTAAAAAAATGGTCCACATCAAAAATATATATATATATATACGAAAGAAACCTGATATTCATAAATGCCATACACTGTATTTGCCAAGGAATTGCAAAGAAAGGGCTCATTAGTAACAGAATTTTATATCTGCATCTTCTACAACACTTGTGGTAAGTATATTTTCTTCAACCTAATTTTTAAAAGCACATTAAATGAAATGAAATTTCCATTGGAAAAAGATCTAGTCTACTTTCTACAGTAATTTTATAACATTTCTTACAAACGTATAATTCAACACAAGATGTACAATGTTTTTTATGCTTAAAAATGCACAATCTCTTTTAGGTATTTTTAGAATTTAGAAGGCTGTTGTAATATGAACTCTTTTTTTTTCATTACACAAATTATCAATTATATTTATTGAAAATATTTTTTAAAACAAGAGTTGCTGCATTTTGTCTCAACCAACCATTACTCACACATGACTAAGGTCCACTGCAGTGAAAGCAACATGTATTTTTGTTTAGCAAAACGATAATGTCTTAACTCCAACTAGAATAATTAATACCAATTGTTTTCATATTTTAGCATTTAAAAATATAACTGCATCTTTCAAACAACTGCAAATACACACATATTTTTTTCAACTACTCTCTATAACGCAACTTTACAAATGTATATAACTAATGGTTTCTTTAACTTGTGAAACAAGATTTCTTTAAATAACAATATCTATTGTTATCTTAACTACCACTCATATTCAATACTTTACAAAGATTTGCACCAAGCCTTGAGTGAAATGGCCTTCCCTCGTTGGTTTTACATCCTGCCTATAGAGTAACATTTATAATGAATTCATGCACTAAGCTGAGTTGTTGAAAACTGCTCAAGTCAGAAATTAATTTCAGAGATATAATCTGAACCCTCAGGATGAAAATCACAGGACATCACTGTCCTTCTTACTACATATAAAAGCACCAAGGGAAGCTTTCTTCTCAAAAAGTACACTCAGATACATAGTTACATATATAATGCAATCAGAAAACATCACCATGATATTATTCCTCATTTAAAGTAAACCTGACTTCATATGAAAACTTAATTGGATATCCAGATGAAGAAATGGAAAGATGTTAACAATATGTATTCTTTAAAATCACCTAAAATCAGGGTGTAGAATGGTGTGTGCTCACCTCTTCTTACGAGAACACTGGAATCATAAGCAACTGCTGAACAACCATCAACAAAAAAATGCTGGAACCTACCAAAAAAGATACCCTACATCCAAAGACAAAGGAGAAGCCACCACAATGAGACAGTAGGAGGGGCACAATATCAATAAAATCAAATCCTATACCTAATGGGTGGGCAACCCACAAACTGGAAAACAATTATACCACAGAAGTTCTCCCACTGGAGTGGACATTCTCAGCCCTATGTTGGGATTTCGAGTCTGGGAGTCTGGCAATGGGAGGAGGAGTCCCCAGAGAAATTGGCTGTGAAGGTCAGAGGGGTTTGATCACAGGACTTCCACAGGACTGGGGGAAACAGAAACTCCACTCTTGAAGGGTGCACACAAAGTCTCATGCACACCAGGATCCAGAGGAAAAAAGCAGTGACCTCATAAGAGACTGGGCCAGACCTACCTGCTAGTGTTGGAGGGTCTTCTGCAGAGGCTGGGGGCAGCTGTGGCTCACTGGGCGGGGGAGGGGGGGCGCAAAGACACTGGCAGCAGCAGTTCTGGGAAGTACTCATTGAAGTGAGCCCTCCCAGAGGCCACCATTAGCCCCACAAAACAGCCTGTATGCTCCAGTGCTGGATCACCTCAGGCCAAACAACTAACAGGGAAGGAACACAGCCCCACCCATGACCAGACAAGTGGATTAAAGTTTTACTGACCATGGTCCTGCCTGCCAGAGGGACAAGACCCAGCTCTACCCACAACCAGTCCCTCCCATCAGGAAGTTTGCACAAGCCTCTTAGATAGCCTCATCCACCAAAGGGCAGACAGCAGAAACAAGAAGAACGACAATCCTGCAGCCTGCAGAAGGGAAACCAAAATCACAGAAAGGTAGACAAAATAAAACGGCAGAGGATTATGTCCCAGATGAAGGAACAAGATTAAACCCCAAAAAACAACTAAGTGAAGAGGAGATAGCCAACCTTCCAGAAAAAGGATTCAGAATAATGAGAGTGAAGATGATCCAGGACCTCAGAAAAAGAATGGAGACAAGGGCTGAGAAGATGCAAGAAATGTTTAACAATGAACTAGAAGAACTAAAGAACAGACAAATAAAATGAACAATACAATAATTGAAATGAAAAATACTCTAGAAAGAATCAGTAGCAGAATAACTGAGGCAAAAGAATGGATAAGTGACCTGGAAGACAGAATGGTGGAAATCACTGCCACAGAACAATAGAAAGGAAAAAGAATGAAAAGAAATGAAGACAGTCTAAGAGACCTCTGGGACAACATTAACTTCACCATTTGCATTACAGGGGTCCCAGAAGGAGAAGAGACAGAGAAAGGACCTGAGAAAATATTTGAAGAGATAATAGCTGAAGAATTCCCTAACATGGGAAAGGAAACTGTCACCCAAATCCAGGAAGTGCAGAGAGTCCCAGGAAGGATAAACCCAAGGAGGAACACACAAAGACAGAGAATAATCAAACTGACAAAAATTAAAGACAAAGAAACAATATTAAAAGCAACAAGGGAAAAATGACAAATAACGTACAAGGGAACTCCCATAAGGTTATCAACTGATTTCTTAGCAGAAACTCTGCAGGCCAGAAGGGAGAAGCATGATATATTTAAAGTGATGAAATGGAAGAAGCTGAAACCAAAAATACTCTACCCAGCAAGGCTCTCATTCAGATTTGACAAAGAAATCAAAAGCTTTACAGACAAGCAAAAGCTAAGAAAATTCAGCACCACCAGACCAGCTTTGCAACAAATGCTAAAGGAACTCCTCTAAGTGGGAAAGAGACCAGCAACGTAAAACAGCGTTGTACGTATACAGACTGCTATATCAAAACCTCATGGGAACAGCAAACCCAAAAACTACAATAGATACACACAAAAAAAACAAAAAGCAACCCTAACACAACACTAAAGATGGTCATCAAACCACAAGAGAACACAAGAGGAAGGGAAGGAAAAAGACCTACAAAAACAAACACAAACCAATTAAGAAAATGGCAATAGGAACTTACATATCGATAATTACCTTAAATGTAAATGGATTAAATGCTCCAACCAAAGGTATACACTGGTTGAATGGATACAAAAACAAGACCCATATATATGTTATTTACAAGGGAACCACTTCATACGTAGGGACACATATAGACCAAAAGTGAGGAGATGGGAGAAGGTATTCCATGCAAATGGAAATCAAAAGAAAGCTGGAGTAGCAATACTCAAATCAGACAATAGACTTTAAAATAAAGGCTGTTACAGGAGACAAAGAAGGACACTACATAATGATCAAGGAATGAATTCAAGAAGATATAACAACTGTAAATACATATGTACTAACATAGGAGCACTGCAATATATAAGGCAAATACTAACAGCCATAGAGGGAGAAACACAATAACAGTAGGGGATTTTAACACCCCATTTTCATCAATGGACAGATCATCCAGACAGAAAATCAATAAGGAAACTCAGGTATTAAATGACACACTAGACCAGCTGGACTTAATTGATATTTATAGAGCATTCCATCCAAAAGCAGCAGAATACACATTCTTCTCAAGTGCATATGGAACTTTCTTCAGGACTGACCACAGGCTGGGCCACAAAGCAAGCCTCAGTAAATTGAAGAAAACTGAAATCATATCAAGCATATTTCCTGACCACAATGCTATGAAATTAGAAATAAACTATAAGAAAAAAATGTAAAAACATAAACACGTGGAGGCTAAACAGTATGCTACTAAACAACAAATGGATCACTGAAGAAATCAAGAGGAAATCAAAAAATACCTACAGACAAATGAAAATGAAAGCACAACGATTCAAAATCTATGGGATACAGCAAAAGCAGTTCTAAAACGGAAGTTTATAGCAATACAAACTCATCTCAGGAAAAAAGAAAAATCTCAAATAAACAGCCTAACCTTACACCTAATGCAAATAGAGAAAGAAGAACAAATCAAACCTAAAGTTAGTAGAAGAAAATAAATCATAAAGATCAGATCAGAAATAAATGAAAAAGAAATGAAGGAGGACACTACATAATGATCAAGGGATCGATCCAAGAAGAAGATATAACAATTGTGAATATTTATGCGCCCAACATAGGAGCACCTCAATACATAAGGCAAATACTAACACCCATAAAAGAGGAAATCGAAAGAAACACAATCAAAGTAGGGGATTTTAACACCCCACTTTCAACAACGGACAAATCATTCAAAATGAAAATAAATAAGGAAACACAAGTTTTAAATGATACATTAAACAAGATGGACTTAATTGATATTTATAGGACATTCCATCCAAAAAAACCAGAATACACATTTTTCTCAAGTGCCCATGGAACATTCTCCAGGACAGATCATATCTTGGGTCACAAATCTAGCCATGGTAAATTTAAGAAAATTGAAATTGTATCAAGTATCTTTTCCGACCACAACACTATGAGACTAGATATCAATTACAGGAAAAGATCTGTAAAAAATACAAACACATGGAAGCTAAACAATACACTACTTAATGACAAGGTGATCACTGAAAAACTCAAAGAGGAAATCAAAAAATACCTAGAAACAAATGACAATGGAGACACAATGATGCAAAACCTATGGGATGCAGCAAAAGCAGTTCTAAGAGGAAGTTCATAGCAATACAATCCTACCTTAAGAAACAGGAAACATCTCAAATAAACAACTTAACCTTGCACCTAAAGCAATAAGAGAAAAAAAAACTCCAAACTTAGCAGAAGGAAAGAAATCATAAAGATCAGATCAGAAATAAATGAAAAAGAAATGAAGGAAGCGATAGCAAAGATCAATAAAATTAAAAGCTGGTTCTTTGAAAAGATAAACAAAATTGATAAACCATTAGCCAGACGCATCAAGAAAAGAAGGAAGAAGACTCAAATCAATAGAATTAGAAACGAAAAAGAAGAAGTAACAACTGACTCTGCAGAAGTACAAAGGATCATGAGAGATTACTACAAGCAACTCTATGCCAATAAAATGGACAACCTGGAAGAAATGGACAAATTCTTAGAAATGCACAACATGCCGGGATTGAACCAGGAAGAAATAGAAAATATGAACAGGCCAATCACAAGCACTGAAATTGAAACTGTGATTAAAAATCTTCCAACAAGGTCTTCCCTGGTGGCACAGTGGTAGAGACACAGCATGCGGATGCAGGGGACACGGGTTTGTGCTCCGGTCCGGGAAGATCCCACAAGCCGCAGAGTGGCTGGGCCCGTGAGCCATGGCCACTGAGCCTGCACATCCAGAGCCTGTGCTCTGCAACGGCAGAGACCACAACAGTGAGAGGCCTGCGTACCGCAAAAAAAAAAAAAAAAAAAAAAACTTCCAACAAACAAAGGCCCAGGACCAGACGGCTTCACAGTTGAATTCTATCAAACATTTAGAGAAGAGCTAACACCTATCCTTCTCAAACTCTTCCAAAATATAGCACAGGGAGGAACACTCCCAAACTCATTCTACGAGGCCACCATCAAGCTGATACCAAAACCAGACAAAGATGTCACAAAGAAAGAAAACTACAAGCCAATATAACTGATGAACATAGATGCAAAAATCCTCAACAAAATACTAGCAAAGAGAATCCAACAGCACATTAAAAGGATCATACACCATGATCAAGTGGGGTTTATTCCAGGAATGCAAGGATTCTTCAATATACGCAAATCAATCAACGTGATACACCATATTAACAAACTGAAGGAGAAAAACCGTATGATCATCTCAACAGATGCAGAGAAAGATTTCGACAAAATTCAACACCCATTTATGATAAAAACCCTGCAGAAAGTAGGCATAGAGGGAAATTTCCTCAACATAATAATGGCCATATATGACAAACCCATAGCCAACATCGACCTCAATAGTGAAAAACTGAAACCATTTCCACTAAGATCAGGAACAAGACAAGGTTGCCCACTCTCACCACTCTTATTCAACATAGTTTTGGAAGTTTTTGCCACAACAATCAGAGAAGAAAAATAAATAAAAGGGATCCAAATTGGAAAAGAAGTAAAGCTGTCACCGTTTGCAGATGACATCATACTCTACATAGAGAATCCTAAAGATGCTACCAGAAAACTACTAGAGCTAATCAATGAATTTGGTAAAAAACAGGATACAAAATTAATGCACAGAAATCTCTGGCATACTTATATACTAATGATGAAAAATATGAAAGTGAAATTAAGAAAACACTCCCATTTACCACTGCAAGAAAAAGAATAAAATATCTAGGAATAAACCTACCTAAGGGACAAAAGACCTGTATGCAGAAAATTATAAGACACTGATGAAAAAAATTAAAGATGATACAAAGAGATGGAGAGATATACGATATTCTTGGACTGGAAGAATCAACATTGTGAAAATGACTATAGTACTCAAAGCAATCTACAGATTCAATGCAATCCCTATCAAACTACCACTGGCATTTTTCACAGAACTAGAACAAAAAAATGTCACAATTTGTATGGAAACACAAAAGACCCCTAATAGCCAAAGCAATCTTGAGAACAAAAAATAGAGCTGGAGGAATCAGGCTCCCTGACTTCAGACTATACTACAAAGCTACAGTAATCAAGACAGTATGATACTGGCACAAAAACAGAAATATACATCAATGGAACAGGATAGAAAGCCCAGAGATAAACCCACGCACCTATGGTCACCTTATTTTTGATAAAGGAGGCAAGAATATACAGTGGAGAAAAGACATCCTCTTCAATAAGTGGTTCTGGGAAAACTGGAGAGGTACATGTAAAAGTATGAGATTAGATCACTCCCTAACACCATACACAAAAATAAGCTCAAAGTGGATTAAAGACCTAAATGTAAGTCCAGAAACTATCAAACTCTTAGAGGAAAACATAGGCAGAACACTCTATGACATAAATCACAGCAAGATCCTTTTTGACCCACGTCCTAGAGAAATGGAAATAAAAACAAATATGAACAGATGGGACCTAATGAAACTTCAAAGCTTTTGCACAGCAATGGAAACCATAAACAAGACAAAAAGACAACCCTCAGAATAGGAGAAATTATTTGCAAATGAAACAACTGACAAAGGATTGATCTCCAAAATTTACAAGCAGCTCAAGCAGCTCAATAAAAAAAAACAAACAACCCAATTCGAAAATGGGCAGAAGACCTTAATAGACATTTCTCCAAAGAAGAGATACAGATTGCCAAGAAACACATGAAGGAATGCTCAACATCATTAATCATTGGAGAAATGCAAATCAAAACTCCAATGCGATATCATCTCACACTGGTCAGAATGGCCATCATCAAAAAATCTGGAAACAATAAATGCTGGAGAGGGTATAGAGAAAAGGAAACACTCTTGCACTGTTGGTGGGAGTGTAAATTGATAGAGCCACTATGGAGAACAGTATGGAGGTTCCTTAAACAACTACAAATAGAACTACCATACAACCTGCAATCCCACTACTGGGCATATACCTTAAGCAAACGATAATTCCAAAAGTGTCATGTACCAATATGTTCACTGAAGCTCTATTTACAATAGCCAGGACATGGAAGCAACCTAAGTGTCCATCAACAGATGAATGGATAAAGAAGATGTGACACGTATATACAATGGAATATTACTCAGCCATAAAAAGAAACGAAACTGAGATTTTTGTAGTGAGGTGGATGGACCTCGAGTCTGTCATACAGAGTGAAGTAAGTCAGAAAGAGAAAAACAAATACCGTATGCTAACACATATATATGGAATCTAAGGGAAAAAAAAAAGTTCCTGAAGAACCTAGGGGTAAGATGGGAATAAAGACACAGACCTGCTAGAGAATGGACTTGAGGATATGGGGAGGGGGAAGGGTAAGCTGTGACAAAGTGCCAGAGTGGCATGGACATATATACACTACCAAATGTAAAATAGATAGCTAGTGGGAAGCAGCTGCATAGCACAGGGAGATCAGCTCGGTGGTGTGTAACTACCTAGAGGGGTGAGATAGGGAGGGTGGGAGGGAGGGAGACACAAGAGGAAAGAGACATGGTAACATATGTATATGTATAACTGATTCACTTTGTTATAAAGCAGAAACTAACACACCATTGTAAAGCAATTATACTCCAATAAAGATGTTAAAAAAATAAAAAAGAGCTAATCAACATACACACACAAAAAAAGAAATGAAGGAAACAATAGCAAAGATCAATAAAACTAAAAGCTGGTTCTTTAGGAAGATAAACAAAATTGATAAACCATTAGCCAAACTCATCAAGAAAAAAAGGGAGAAGACTCAAATCAGTGGAATTAGAAATGAAAAAGGAAAAGTAACAACTGACAGCACAGAAATACAAAGGACCATAAGCGGCTAGTACAAGCAACTGTATGCCAATCAAATGGATGCCCTGGAAGAAATGGACAGATTGTTAGAAAGATACAATATCCAAAGACTGAACCAGGAAGAAATAGAAAATATGAACAGACCAATCACAAGCACCGAAATTGAACCTGTGATTAAAAAACTTCCAACAAACAGAAGTCCAGGACCCAATGGCTTCACAGGTGAATTCTATTAAATATCTAGAGAAGAGCTAACACCTATTCTTCTGAAATTGTTCAAAAAATTTGTAGAGGAAGGAAACCTCCCAAATTCATTCTATGAGGCCACCAACACCAGACACCAAAACCAGACAAAGATACCACACAAAAAAAGAAATTACAGGCCAATATCACTGACAAATATTCACGCAAAAATCCTCAACAAAATACTAGCAATCCGAATCCAACGATACATTAAAAGGACCATACACCATGATCAAGTGGGATTTATCCCAAGGATGCAAGGATTTTTCAATATCTACAAATCAATTAGTGTGATACACCACATCAATAAATTGAAAAATAAAAACCATATAATCATCTCAATAGCTCCAGAAAAAGCTTTTGATAAAATTCACCACCTATTTATGATAAAAACTCTCCAGAAAGTAGACATAGAGGGAACCTACCTTAACACAATAAAGGCCATATAAAACAAACCTACAGCTAACATCATACTCATACTGGTGAAAAGCTGAAAGCACTTCCTGTAGGATCAGGAAAAAGACAAGGATGTCCACTCTTGCCACTTTTATTCAACATAATTTTGGAAGTCCTAGATATGGCAATTAGAGAAGAAAAATAAGTAAAAGGAATCCAAATTGGAAAAGAAGAAGTTAAACTGTCACTGTTTGCAGATGACATGCTATTGTATACAGAAAAGCCTAAAGATGCTACCAGAAAACTACTAGAGCTCATCAATGAATTTGGTAAAGTTGCAGGATACAAAATTAATACACAGAAATCTGGTGCATTTTTATACACTAACAATGAAAGCTCAGAAAGAGAAATTCAAGAAACAATCCCATTTACCACTGCATCAAAAAGAATAAAATACCTAGGAATAAACCTACCTAAGGAGGCAAAAGACCTGTACTCAGAAAACTATAAGACACTGATAAAAGAAATCAAAGATGACACAAACAGATGGAGAGATATACCATGTTCTTGGATTGCAAGATTCAATACTGTGAAAATGACTATAGTACCCAAAGCAATCTACAGATTCAGTGCAATCCCTATCACACTACCAATGGCATTTTTTACAGAATTAGAACAAAAAATCTTAAAATTTGTATGGAGACCAAAAAGACCCTGAATAGCCAAAACAATCTTGAGGGAAAAAAAACGGAGCTGGAGGAATAAGACTCCATGACTTCAGACTATATTACAAAGCTACAGTGATCAAGACAATATTGTACTGGCACAAAAACAGAAATATAGATAAATGGAACAGGATAGAAAGCTCAGAGATAAACCCACACACCTATGGTCAACTAACCTATGACAAACGTGGCAAAGATATACCATGGAGAAAAGACAGTCTCATCAATAAGTGGTGCTGGGATAACTGGACAGCTATATGTAAAAGAATGAAATTAGAACACTCCCTAACACCATACACAAAAGTAAACTCAAAATGAATTAAAGACCTAAATATAACACCGGTCACTATAAAACTCTTAGAGGAAAACATAGGAAGAACACTGTTGGACATAAATCACAGCAAGATCTTTTTTGATCCACCTCCTCGAGAAATGGAAATCAAAACAAAAATAAACAAATGGGACCTAATGAAACTTAAAAGCTTTTGCACATCAAAGGAAACTATAAACAAGATGAAAAGACAACCCTCAGAATGGGAGAACATATTTGCAAATGAATCAATGGACAAAGGATTAATCTCCAAAATACATAAACAGCTCATGCAGCTCAATATTAAAGAAACGAAAAACCCAATCCAAAAATGGGCAGAAGACTTAAATATACATTTTTCCAAAGAAGACATACAGATGGCCAAGAGGCATATGAAAAGCTGTTCATCATCACTAATTATTAGAGAAATGCAAATCAAAACTACAATGAGGTATCACGTCACACCAATTAGAATGGGCATCATCAGAAAATCTAAAAACAACAAATGCTGGAGAGGGTGTGGAGAAAAGGAACCCTCTTGCACTGTTGGTAGGAATGTAAATTGATACAGCTACTATGGAAAACAGTATGGAAGTTCCTTAAAAAACTAAAAATAGAACTACAGTATGACCCACCAATCCCACTACTGGGCATATACCCAGAGAAAACCTTAATTCAAAAAGTCATACACTTGTTAGAATTAATTATTCCTAGATCTCAACGTAGACTTACAGAAGCAAATATCCAGAATTAGAACCTGGGAACCTGCTTTTCTTATAGTTTCCCTGTAAGAATCTTAACATCAGTTTACTGAATGCTGCTAGTCTGTCTTTGCAAGAATACAAGATACAAAAGTATATATAAACTTCTATAAGTGGCCACAAAGTGACCATTTCTCAATCACTAGTTAATTTCTGCAACAACCCCCCATTTCACAGTCTATATCCAAAGTTGGTCTCCCCAGTCAGATAAACTTAAATATGGGTTTGTTATTAGTTGCTGATAATTAAATTATTATTTTTTGAGAGAAATTACATAGTAATGATATATTCAAAAGGAAGTCCATGAAAGATTAGAGACAGATACAGAAGTATTATGGGTGAAAAGAAATGTTAGATCTGTGTTTAAAAAGTGGATAGAGACTAAATTACATAAGATTGACACAATGCTGTATGTTTTCAAACTGTATACATTAAAGTTTATTATGCTACATTCCTTACTTTTATCAATGTTTGAACTTTTCTGAAATATACTTTATAAAGCACTAAGATTGTTGGTAGTAGAGGTATCTGTTCTTACACTTCTTCTTGGTTCAGCAACAGACTATGCTTTCCAGCCCTACTGCAGTTTAGGGATGGCCATATAATTAAATTCCTAACAATGAAATATGAGCAAAAGTGATCTTTGTTGTGTTCCTGGTCTAGGACTTTAAAGAGAAAACGTCTCCTTCCTAGTTATTATCTTTCACTTTTTTCCCTGCTAGAACCTGGGTGTGGTGAGCCAGTCTCAACAAGGCACCCTCCATGGCAACACCCTATGGTGCTGTTGGAGTCCCCAAAGGAATGACTGGGTTTTGATTGAATGATTGGAAAAGAGTCATCCTCAAGTCTTAAAAAAAAAATCAAAACCTTGAATGGTTATGTGAATAAGAAATAAACTAATTTTGTGTTAAGCCATTATACTTTTGAGTCATTTTTATATCAGTTTAGCCTATCCTAATGAATATCATGAGAATTTGTTGTGTATGCTTTTCTGAAAACAAAATAAAGCTAATTTAAAGGTTAGAAATTTTTAGGGAAAACATTAAATATTAATCCAAAGTAATACTGATAGAGTAATTAGATTATTTACAAATTATTTACAAAAGTCATAATATCTCTTGAAATATAAATGTAGCTAATTGTAGGTAATGTTAATGTTCAAAGAAGGAAATTGTGTTAATGAAGATGTACTATTAAACTAGTTGTGATAAAATTACATGATCAAATTATTGTATCGTTATTGTGTTGTGTAGGCTTTTATTATAAAATTAAAATTATAAAGTTCATGTTCATAGTATATAATCTGCTGTTTTTAGGAAAAGCTAATGTTAACAAGGCATAATAATAGCTTATGTAGTAATTATATTATATTTGTTATTCATTTACTCTAAATATTTTATTGAACACATACTGTAAGCAAATAACTGATCATTCATCACGCAGTCTATGAGGAAAAATGAAAAAAATTAAATATGCAAATACAGTACAAAGGATTTAGTGCCACATAGGGCTAAATGCAAGTGACCATGAGCTCAGTAGTCAGATAAATTGGGGACTTGGTGTGATAAGTTTAATTATGTTCCATCCAAGAAATGAGTGCACAGAATTTTTGAACATTTCAGTGATGTGTATGTATATACATATATATGTGTACACACACACACAGCAGTAATGAAAAGCATCTTAGTATCAATTTTATCTGGATCCTCAAAACAATAGATGCTATCAATAAAATCCAAAATGAATGTAAAACCATCACACAGAACTTCTCAGGTTTGGTTGCTTGGTAATAGATTCCCTGATGGAGTTTCGTTTACAGGATATTCGTTAGGGATAACTCTTGTGGAAAAGGGAAATGAAGAAGGACTGGGAAGAAGTTATCCTGAAATGAAGGCCCTGCAAACCCTCAGTCAGTCCCATCAAGAGCTCTGTAACAACATGGCTTGTCAGAGGTGTCCTGCAGAGGCTCAAAATAGCTGCATTTTTATAACTGGCTAATGCAGGCTGTTTAGGGAAGGGACCCGTTGGTAAAAGTGGTTCTATCAAGTTAAGACAAACCTTGAAATAGATAACAGCTGGAAAATGTATTGGTACCTGGCACAATTTCTTCCCTTTGTCAGGGATCTAGGGGTCAAATCCCCATGTTCCCTTGAACTTGGAAGATATAGTGAACTAGGGTCTTCCTCTGAACTAATATGATTTAAAAATGTGAATGCTTTATAAATGAACCAGCTACGAAAGAAGGAGAGGTGGCTGGGTTAGGACTGGTCCCATATCCCACGGTTTGTCAGAGCAAAGGATGCTTAGAACACATACCCCATGTACCAGGTAAGAGCTATGAACTGTAGGGAGCTAGCATGGGGTGCACAGAGCTCTTCAAGACAGCTTGCTAAGGGGATGAGAAACCTCAATAGAAAGCACCTAGAGGTGTACCTCCAGATATCTAGGCATCAACTAAGGAGTTGAAAACAACAAGCCAGAATAAAGATGCATGTTAATTATTGAACTCAAGTTGTCTTTATGACTAGAAGTACCTAAAAATCTCTTTTATTATTTGATAATCATCAGAAGAATATAGAATGCATCCTAGTTTTCTTCTAGAAAGACGGAAAAATTCATCTTGCAGAATAAGATAAATGGAGAGTGATAGAAAAGTTTCAGGTTCTTTTCTCATTATTTTCTGTGCACCCTACTTGTTCAACAAAATAGTGAACTCACACTGATTTTTATGCTTGCTTACATCATTTTGCTTAAATTATGTGTAAAAAATATATTTTCTAAAATAGGAAGTAAGGTTAAATTAAAAAAAAAAGAGTCATGCACCCCAATGTTCATTGCAGCACTATTTACAATAGCCAGGTCATGGAAGTAACCTAAATGCCCACTGACAGACAAATGGATAAAGAAGATGTGGTACATATATACAATGGAATATTACTCAGCCATAAAAAGGAACGAAATTGGGTCATCTATAGAGACGTTGATGGACCTAGAGACTTTCATACAGAGTGAAGTAAGTCAGAAAGAGATAAACAAATATCGTATATTAACACATATATGTGGAATCTAGAAAAATGGTACAGATGAACCAGTTTACAAGGCAAAAACAGAGACACAGATGTAGATAACAAATGTATGGACACCAAAGGGGGAAGCGTGGGGTGCGGGGGTGATGGTGGTGGGATGAATTTGGAGATTGGATTGACATACATACACTAATATGTATAAAATAGATAACTAATAAGAACCTGCTGTATAAGAAAGGAAGGGAGGGAGGAAAGAAGGAAGGAAGGAAGGAATGAAGGAAGGAAGGAAGGGAGGGAGGGAGGGAGGGAGGGAGGGAGGGAGGAAAAAATAAGGATTGCTATTATCCTAAGATCAGTTCTGTTTTCTCTTAGTCAAAGTTATTTTGGTTGCAAATAACATAAAACAATCAGAGCCACCTTAAATAATTATCAGAAAAGTGTATATCTTGGAAAAATCCTGGGGCTTCTCAAGGAAGTTAGGTTAGCTGGGGCCCTGGAAAGACCTCCTTGGAATGGCCTCAGTCTGTGTATCTGTTTTGTTCTGAAGAACAGACTTAGAACCCCAGAGTCTACTTTCCCCCTGTATCAGGAACCAACCCAAACTGGGTGACCTCTTTCCTTTAATGCCAATTTCTCACCAGAAAAAGTTGGGAGGCTGCTCTGATCCCTTTGGCAGCAGCCAAGTGAACAAGGGTGAGTAATTCAGTGCCCTGAAGAAGCGGGTCAGGGTTTAAGAGAATATGGGTCAAAACAAACTTAGAGAATCCTGTGAAACATCAGTTATATGATATCAGTCATCAGGAACTAGAAAGTGAATTGCATCTAAGAAAGTTGTACTTATTTTTTCATTTCTAATTGGAAGTGGTCAAAATGAGCTACTAACAGTAAACATCAGACACTTCAGAGACTTTTTTTCTCTCCTTATTCACCTAATGTGGATCTTAAAACTAATACTGTGAAAGTCTGATACATATATAAAAAAGACATTTCTTTCAGGGGTTTAAATATATCTATAAACTATTATTTAACATAAATCATACACTCTAACATTTCATGTTCAGACAAATTTCAAAAGCAGTTTTCCTTTATGGTAAATAAAGAATTATTGTCCAATACTATGAAATTTTTAAAATGAGATAAAATTGATATTCATAAATCATCTAATCCAAACTTCCATTTCCAAGGAAGTATCAACATATATCTTTTGAGAAAAACAAAATAGTTATTTTTCCTTTTTTCAATTTTCTATAGGAGGTTTTAAATACCCCCACAGGAACAGACTTCAGTAATTCACAAGGCTATCTCACTTTATGGCATGTAAATTCATTTTACTTCTTGTCCAGATCCAAACAGAAATTGCCCACTACATCCCTATTTCTAAAACCCAGAACACAACCATCTTCCTTCAGGGAGTAGCCTTCCTGCCTGTATAAACACACTCCCCCAAGAATTACCTTGTCAGAATCCAGCACTGATGTACTGTGTCAGTCTGGATCATTGTTAAATCTTTTTGGCTATTAGTGTTGAAACGATGGGCACCTGCGTGTTTACGAAGTCATAGTGGTATGGTACCTGTGCTTTAGGGATTAATCTAAAGTCAGCAGTCACTTATGCCCTCGGGCAGTTTTCAAAACTATGTCACATTTCAGGGTAATTGCAATGCTATCTCTTAATATGCCACTGATGATCAAGAGGTATCAATGGGCTATCACTGTGGATGGAGATGTTGGTCCCAGTTGTTCATCTGCAGGTGTACCTATTTTACCCAGGGTAGATTTGTCAATTCTGTACAGTGTATTGTTTCTGTACAATATATTTTTTACCTGAAAAAATAGAAAAAGCATATAACCTACTATCTAAAATTATATGGTCTTTTTTTTAAATAAAATGTTTCATGCATCTACTTTATGCACTATTTTGTGATTCTAGAACTTACTTTGCTAGTGAGGACAGGGCAATAGTTCAAATTTTACTAGATATCACTACTGCTGAGTAGCAGCAAGTACCTTACTTCTTTATTGAAAGAATGCTATCCTTGTCATAGTCAGTAAACTTCAAGGCCTCTGGGATGGCTAGTCTCCTCCTCAGTTACAGTAAGAAAGTGTATTCATAATGTTCTTAAAAGATTATGTTCTAAATTCTGAGGAAATGGCAAAAAATTCATATAGCTATATATAATTTTAAAGCACAGTCCAAAAACATGTCATGCTTAATCATTCTAAGGCAGCCATTGTTCCCTTCGTATTGGAACAAACATACTGAGGGACAATATTGCAGACAGTTCACATATACTTAGACACTATGATCTTTATTTATCTATATTTTATGTGCTTAAACACTATACTATGTCTTTTAACACTTTAAACGTGATAATGAGCAAAAAGTATATATTTTCAGTAAATGATACTGAATATTTAAATCTTAAAAAAAAATAAGAACTTTGACCCTATCTTGACACCATATACAAAAATTACCTCTAGATGTGTCATAAACCTATACTTAAAAGCTAAAACCATAAAGCCTCTAGAAAAAAATATTGAGAAGACCCTTTGTGACTTTGAGGTAGGCAAAGATTTCCTAGGGAGGACACAACACTAAAGTATAAGAAAAAAAAAACAATGAATTAGACTTCAGAAAAAAATTAACTTCTGCTCTTCAAAAGACACTTAAGAAAATTAAAAGCCAAGCCGCATATTGGGAGAAAATATTTGCAGTATGTATATTTCACAAAGGATGCAAATCCAGAATATACAAATTACTCCACCAACAATAAAAAGACCAACAATCCAATTAAAAGTTCGTCAACATTCTAACCAATTGTTTCAAGTAAGATAACAGATACAAATGGCCAAAAAGTATTTGAAAACATGTTCAACATCATTAATCATCAAGGAATTGAATATTAAAAGGGGAAAGGGGGGGATAAAATAGGAGTTTGGGATTAACATATACACACTACTATGTATGAAATAGATAACCAACAAGGACCTATTGTATAGCGCAGGTAACTATACTCAGTATCTTGTAATAACCTATAATAGAAAAAAAATCAAAAAAACATATAAAAATAACTGAATCACTTTGCTGTACATCAGAAACTAACACAACATTGTAAATCAACTATACCTCAATAAAAAATAAAATTTTAAAAAGATTCAAACAAACAAACAAACAAAAACTACAATAAGTTACCACTTGAAATACTAGAATAGCTGTTGTTAAGACTGAGAACTTCAGGTACTGGCAAGCAAGTAGAACAACCAGAGTTTTCATACAATGTTGGTGAGAGATAAAACAGTGCAACCACTTTAGGAAATTATTTTGCAATCCCATATAATATAAATAAGGTTTACCATATATACACATACACACACATTCTAAGACCCAGCAATTCTGTTTTATGTAAAGAGAATGCATGTCCACAAAAATCTTGCACATGAACATTCATAGCAACCTATTCATAATAAGCATAATAAGCTATCCCTGAAAACAGCCCACATGCCCATTCACAAGAGACTGGATAATCAAATTGTGAGATATTGATACAATGGAACATTACTCAGCAAGGAAAAATAAACTATTGATAAATGTAGGAACATGGATAACTTTCAAGACTATGTTGAACTTAAGAAGGAGGAAGAGTGCATACTCTTTGAGCTTCTGAGTCTTTCCTAATCCCGCATCTATCGTATGCACCTACTTTTTTCTTTGAGGGTTCTTAGGACTTGTGGTCACATGTGACTTTGTTGACCACTGACACCTTCTTGATACATTTTCCCCATGAGTTTGTGATTCTACAGTCAATGTAGAAATTTACTGCCTCCATTCTGATCAGTGATCCACAGTGAGCATGAGATTGGCACCAGAATGTGCTGGACATTTAGATCCTTTAAGCTTGTATTATGAGCATTTCTCCGCACTAAGTGACATTATAGTGTGAAAAGATGTATGTATTATCTTTCCAAGATTTGTTTTGGCACTGGAGGAAATATTAACTATGTTGGATCTGAAAGAAGACATTTGCATATGCAAAACTTTATTTATTTTAAGGTTAAGCATTACTTCATGAAACATTTATTTGTGTGTGTGTGTGTGTGTGTGTGTGTGTGTGTGTGTGTGTGTGTGTGTATGTGGTATTTCTTACCCTGGAATGTGATAAAAATTATTTGAGAGCTACTGTTATAATAGAAAGAACACAGTAGGTGATGTCAAAACACTAGTGTTTGAATCCTAGATCTGCCATTTGGCTGCTTTGTGACTCTGGGCCAATTTCTAAATCTGTTTGAGCCTTTGCTTCCTCATCTATGATACAGGCTCTTGTCAACTATACCACGGATCAATCATCAATCATCTCGTAATCCTCTGCAAGTTTACCTGCAGTATTTATCCAACAGCAGAAATCAATGAAGATTCTTTTCTTTACTCCACTTTTTTTTAAAAAAATAATTGAGGCAAATCTTATGAATAGTGAAATGCAGTTTTTAGGTTTACAATTTGATGAGTTGTGATAACTGTATAGGCTGTATATGCAGGGCTCTTGACAAGAATAGAGAACATTTCCATCAGCCCAGAGACTCTCCTTATACAGCTTTACCATGACTCTGCATTCCTTTGGCAACCACTATTCTGATTTCTATCATCATAAATCACTTCTTTCTTCAACTTTATATAAATGTTCTTTTAGACTGTGCAGTTTTTACAGTCGACAAGTCCAAACTTCTTAACGTAGTTTACAAGACATGTGTGATAAACCACTCTCTTTAGACCCACTTTTCTACATGCTTTCTCTTTTACTGTATTTTCCAAGCATATTTAATCTGTTTGGTTCCTGGACCCATTTCCAACGACCCCTTTCTTGTGCTTCAGATGACAGTTGCAAGTCCAGGCTGTTACCTGTACTTCTAACCTACTGGTTGTAAACCAGAGGTTTCCAGGGTCCCCCCTCTCCTTGGGGACAATTAATTTGCTAGAGAAGCTCACAGAACTCAGAGAAGCATCTTACTTACTAGAACATCTGTTTATTACAGAGTGATACACTCAGGAACAGCCAGGTGGAAGAGATGCACAGAGCAGGTGTGGAAAAGAGCGCAGAGCTTCCAAGCCTTTTCGGAGCTCAGCATTCTCCCCAGATCTCCATGTGCTACCAATCTGGAAGAAATCTGAATCCAGTCCTTCTATGTTATTATCAAGGTTTCATTACATAGGCATGATTGATTAAATCACTGGTGACTGGCAACTGATTCAAGCTCTAGCCCCTCTCCCCAAAGGTCTGGGGGGTGGGAAGGAGAGGTAGGACTGAAAGTTCCCACCCTCTGATTACCAGTTGGGTTCCCTGGCAACCAGCCCCTATCTTTAAGTTACCTAGGGGCTTTTCAAAAAGTCACCTTATTTACATTACAAAAGACACCTTTACATCTCTCTTCACTTAGGAAATTCCAAGAGTTTTAGGAGCTCTGGCCAGAAACAGGTAAGATGATCAAATATATATATATTTTTGTAAATCATAATGTCACACCTAACTTCTACCTATTCAAAAAAATGTTCTCTTTCTTTTCAGGCTTTGGAGATGTTCGCTGTATCTATGTATCATTCTCCCATATTATAACTCCTTCTTCACTGAATCTCCACCATATCCTACTTCTGTGTTAGATCTCAACTAACATGGCCCTTCCCACTGAGGCCGCCCATGATCTCTGTGGGCTCCTAAAGCATCATCTATTTGCCTTGTCATTGCACTTCTCAGATCCTATGGAGATTGCGTATTTAATTGCCTGTAACTCTGTCCTCTCCTCCACCTAAAAGCAGGTCTCAGATAGTAATACAGAATACAGATAATAGCAACCAATTGGACCAAGTCTGTACTGTTTCTCATTTATCACCTGTTTTGTATATGCTTACACACACACACACACACACACACACACACACACACACACACAGTCTGCTCATTTTACTCAAAGAGAAACCATTTGGCTTATTGTACTTCATTCCAAATACTTATCATCTCATCTAATTCCATTAAATGGCTTTTAATTATCATAATTCTTTCTTCTACCAGATTTTCCTTATATGGATATGATATAATTTCCAATCTTTCACTAATTTCAGAATACTAGCTTACTACAGAGTCATCTATCCTCATGAAGTCCATTCGAAAACAACTGCATATAACAAATTGCCATCTGCCTCAGCACATCAAATGACTTTCATCTTCACAGAATTCCTTAAAGGCCCCCTCTTGCACCAGATCTTAGATGGATTAAAAGGCAGCTTCTAGTTTTTGGCTTCTAAGAAGAAAAACAGACTATATGGAGATATGGATGATACTTAATTTAACACTCACATTTACATGCCTAAATATACAGTAAGAACTGTATTCTGTTATGTATTCATGTTACTGTTTTCATTTTATAGTCTTCTTTTATACAATGAGTATATTGCTACATGTAAATCAAATTTCTAAAAATCAAATTCCTTAAATTTCCTAAAGGAAATTATTTTAAAGGAAACAAATTCTCTAGTAACAGATATTTAACTCTCCTAAAAGTTTTTCAAAGCAAGATCTTGGTATTTCCTTAAACCAGTCATATTCTGCAATACTGTTTAGTGTTTCAATGTTTAATGGTTGCTTTTTGAGACTTTCACATTATAGTTAGACATTTACTTAACCTCTGATTTATTACTTAAAAAATCCAAATGGATTAGGCTATCCTCTAATCTGAATCTTTATCTTTCCCATAATATAAGGACAATATTACCTGCCTTTTTGGATATAATGTAAGGACATGACCCACAGTATATGTTCAAGAAAAGTAGCTATTACTCTAGTCATCCCTTTCTTCTCAAAATGTACAGATTTCTTCTCCTTCAGCCTCTACTGAGTTTCCGTCACCGAGGCTCTGTCTCCTGAGTTGCATCAGGGTCTATCATTTTCTGACATACAATGAACCTGCTAAAAATAGCTATACTCGAGAGAAAACATGTTCATTCTGCTTTTCTATTAGAAGGTAAAATCTAATCTTCAATGTTTTGAAGGAAATGGACATCAATTGTGCCATTCCTGATAAAAGTGTAATAACACAGACCAATCTGTTTCAAAGTAATTAAATCCTAAAGCCTCATTACCTATAGATAACATTTGTATCAGGCCATGCTGGTGAAATGGGTTCTCAGTTTCTGACCACATGTGAACTCTGCTCAACTCCCAAATTATAAACAAAACTGACACTCCCTCAAGACACAAGAGAGGACCTATGGTTGTTCTTCCTTCCTAGAAGAATTTGGCAAATATAAGCAGTTCTCTTAAAAAAAAAACATGGAAAGAAAAAGTCTCAGCAAATCACACAAAGGTCTCCAATCCCTCTTTTGGATCCAAGAAAAGAAAAAAAAGTGTTCTCCTGCTCTTTACCATCTCACAACTAAACTCCCTCAGAAACAACAGTCAATGTAAGACACTGAAAATGTAGGCTCCCTTGATAATCCTTAACCCAATTCTGTACTAAGGTAAATTTCCCATTTATAAATGTATTTGCCTTTTATATACTATACTTATTTAAAGACACTGGGGAAGAATTCATCCAATACTTGCATTCAGGAACATATTTAAGAAGTGAATGATGACCACCACGCTGATCTCCTCAAAGTACTTTGCATGTTAATATCTGAACTTCCTGCAAAGCCTGCCTGAAGCAGTGTCTCCCACGGGAGACAGGATGCTGTAACCAGTACACCTGTCTCTGGGTAAGAAAGCCTGGGTTTCAGCTTTATAATTTATTTGCTGTGTGATCTGAGATAAATTAACTTCTCTAATTCTTAATTTTTCTCATTTGTAAAACAGGGTAATGCTAGTAACTATCTCATAGGATTGGCGAGTGGATGCATTGTGGTAGGTGTGTCAGCATCCAGTACACTGCGTGACAAGGAGTATCTCCTCACCAATGCTGACAGAGTGACCACGAGAATGAAGAACTACAATCACGGTGACCTCCTTGGAATCTCTGTGACACCAGCAGTCTGTAAACCCCAGCAGCTCTTACCATGCACTGTTATTTATATCTTATGTATACTGTTAAAAACTAATAAATTAAACATCTGATACCTCTTCATATACCAATAACACATACTGAGGACCGGTGTTACCAACTCACATTCAAGGGCACATGCAATCACATAGTCAAGGATCACTGAGTCCTTGCCCCACAGAACTCATCCCCCAAACTGTAGCTAAACTACAAGTTCATCTATAGTAAAGGACCGAAAACTTTGTCATTCAGGTGTTCTTGAATGTTTATTCTCTCTCTCTACCGCAAAAATTTTTTGGAAGTAGTGCTCCTGAGGGTAAGGTAAGCAATGGAGGATACGCTACAAATGATTTGCTTCCCAAAACAGTTAAAAATATTTGTGCAACAAGATACTTGGCTGTGACTTCTCAACTTTTTGACAAATAAAACATGCGGTTATTTCAGAACTCTCCTCTGGAGAAAATGAAGAAGTCATATAACACGGGTATCTGCTAACATTCCTTTGGGAGATCAGCTATTAACCAGTACTCTATTATTTTTAAAAAATATATATTTCTATATCATACTTATTTTACTGAAATTCACCATTTCTGTAAGAAAAGGATCATATTACAATCTATTAATATATTAAGCCTTACACTGTTTATAGCTTTAAAGAACCAACTGGTGTCAGGATATAATTCCGATTAAGCTACATTTCTTATAATCTGTATTCAGACAAGAAAAGGGATCAAATCAAATGTTCAAAAAATAAGGACATAGGAAAGGCTGGTGATACTAGAGTCATCTCCAAGGGTTTCTAAAAACCATCTCTAAAACTTCCCTCCTTCTGCAGCTGCCATGAGAACACAGAGCTCCAATCTAGATTGTATACTTAATAGAAACCAAAAATTTTGATCAGATATTGTGTTCATTATCCAGATGGATTTATCCTGGTCATGCTCATTCTTACATAATTAATGAAATATTAATGTACAAGACTGAACCTGCCTTCAAAAGAAAATCTTATAAAGAAATAAATTAAAACACAAATGAATGGAGACTGGATATTATATATAAAATAAACACAGAAGACTTTGCAGAAGGGGGCAGGAAGAAGGCAGGCTGGCTGGGTACCATGTGACTCAGGCAGTGGTTTTGCTAGTTTTTCTTGTGTTTCATATATGCCAAAGTGGCAGCTGGAAAGGTTGGAAACCCAGGAACATTAACAGAAGGAGACCAAAAAAAGGCTCAAGCAAAGCCTGCTCTCTCCGGCCACAGGACTAGAAAGAGGGCAACCTTGCAAGACAGAAAACTTTTAGACAACAAACATCCTTCCCCAGCCAAACAACACAGAAAACAAAACAAAACCCAAAAACCGGTGTCTCAGGCTCACCCCCATCAAGAAAAATTAAATAGGGAGGCTGGGCGTCCAGCCTCCCTCCACTGTGAAGGGGCACTCCTTCTCTCTGGGGGGAGGCAGGGGGACTGAATAGGCAACAGCACTTCCGTACCACCAGCAGTGGGGACAGAGGCTACGTGGAGACCCGGATGTCCACCCCCAGGAGCAGGACCAATGCATCCTTCCCCGTCCAAGCCGGGGGTGTCAGAGAATCTTTCACTCCTGCTGGAATTCCTCCCCACCCCTCTCGGTGTCACTAAAGACCACACGGGAACAGCAAAAAGGGGCTCCCTCCCTCCCCTAGGCACCTGGGGAAGCCTGGACTCTCCCTGCCCCAGAAGCATCCAGGCAGGCAGCATCCCCTCCCTCTGCTGGCCTGCTGTCAGAGATGGCCTGCCTATGACAATAGCATTTAAAGGTGTGACATGGTCACACTCTGATCTTGAATGAACCACTCTTGACAGGGTGTGTGTGTTGGGGTGGGGAGGAGAGAGAGGGAGGATGGTGAGCCCTGGTAAGAGAGACAGAAGAGAAAAACCAACAGTGTGTAGTGCTTGTAAACCAAGGGAGAAGCCAAGAAATTGGGAGAAGAACAATAGTGGAAAGTGCAGCCAAGTGCCCTGATGAGAGGTCAGACACATTTTACTGGATTGGGCAATTAGATGATTCTCACTGGAGCCTCTGGTTTCAAGACAATGATGAGGACTGCAGCGAGATGGAGGACCTGTGAAAGGTAAACTGAGAAAGTAAGCAGCTGTATGGACTCATGTCATCAGAAACTTGAAGGAAACAAAGGAGAAAAATTGTCAAGAGAGGTTATTTTTATTACTTTCAGCAAGTGAAACAAGTATTCTATTTTTTTTAAGTGATTCCGATTGAATCATGTTTATAGGCTGCTCCAAGGAAAGCTGGGGATGAAGACGTTGGAACTACTGAAGAAAGGATATAATAGGCCAGACCTGGAGGGGATGATGGGTGCTGGGATTAAGGATGCTGTGAACAAGTCAGCCTTGAACAAAAAAATTAATTTCACCTTCTGGGAATGAAAGGAGTATGAAATTTTTTAAGTGGTAGGAGGCTGAAGAACTTCGGAAGACAGAAATCCACTTCCCTTGAGGAAAAGGAGAATGCAGCCAGCTGCCCAGAGTGATGAACATGTGGCCTGATGAGGAGGCCAAGCAGGTGCAGAATGAGCCTCGAGAGATCCAGGTCCTGGGCTAACCAGGCTCAAGTCAGACACGGGCAAGCGACCACTGATGGAGGGAACACGATATTTTAAAATCTCTCGTTGGAATCATCTTTTATAAGATAATCTATTTCATAATTTGGTGTATGAGTTCAAATTTCACTCAGCAGTGATTCAGAGAGTTAAGACAGTGCTCATTTTATTACAAAATCAAGCTTCAAGTTGAGGTCAAGTCCACAATGCCATTAAAACATTAAGGAAAACCTTAAACACATCATCTTATATTTGTAGAATTTCTGCTTATGTTTTTGTTTTAGTTGTACAAATATTCCTATTTTAAAATACAGCTTACATAGTCACAAACAGCATTTTTTAACATTAAAAGAACTCTGGCTGGTGGATATTCGTTTTGCTGTTTTACAGGTGAAGAAACTGAGAATCAGAAAGGAAATAAATGAAATATCCTTTATTTCACAGTTGGCAGGGGTGTCAACACTCCATCCCAAGTGTTTTGTTTGCTAAAGCAGAATTTCTCCACTATATGATAAATGTGTTTTAACTGCAGATCAAAGATACCTTTAACTTAGTTTTTTTTTGCCAATTTTTATTTTTATTTAAGAAACATAAATAAGGTTATCCCAAATTTATTGGGAGAGAAAAGAGATTACATCAATCAAAGGAAAAGTCACATGAATACTATTTTTTATCAGAAGTTGGTTTTAGAAATTATACCAATACCTTTCTTTAACTTAAGAACTCACCATGTTTTATGGAAAATATTTCAAGGAACACATTCTGAGTTTAAAAATGATCCTTACTGAAAATCTAAATGTAGTTGAATCACTACAAGTCAGCATTTGTGATAAATTATTAATCCATGTTCCTCTCATTCATCCACACCTGCAAACAGGCCAATTCTAGATGGAAGGGCAAGCTTTTCACCAAAATTTGAAAAAAGCACCCAGAGTTTTTTAAAAATCACTTGAACTGTTGGGATATTTGGCAATATTTGACTTCATCATATGATGAGTCAACCAAAACAATGATGAACCTACCAATATTTGTGAATAATTCAGGTTAGGAAATCTTGCCAGCCAGAGAACTCAAAACACTCTCAATTGGACAAGAATTTATTAATCCTCCTAAAGGTATGGAATTGCCATAACTGAATCTATAAATTTGAACAGATCTATGTCTGTCAGCAGACAGGCAGGCTTTACTGCAAACAAGAATATTTCCATGCATATACATTTTTAGCTCCCAAGCCTTGAGAATGGTTCAGTAAATGTAAATCTGTCCCCAGTACCCAAAATAATGTTTATGCTTCAAATTGCATTATAATGCAATAAATGTATTATTAATCATTAAACTAAGAAGGAATGAAAAAAGCTTCCAAAATATTTAGCCACTGATTTTGGTATTCTGAATACACAAACACCACTCCTTTGCACCAGCAGTAGTCCCAGACTTCATTAGAATTACAAAGAAATCTAGTCCAACTCCTCAATTTGAGAGACTGGTTCAGGGAAGGGAAATTTACAAGATTCAGTTTAGGCAAAAGTGGAATTAAAATCCAGGTATCTGGATTCACAGTTTAGTGCACTTCCCAGCAGTATCACAGATATAAATAACCTCGTCTAATTTCATCTGGCAAGCAAATTCAGAGGCTGAGTGGAACTTCAAGAATCATGCTGAATTTGCTGTTTTATCATACTCCAAAGCACCTTCCATACAAATAGGTAATTAAACAATATTATCATCACAGAAGAAAATTCTTTTAACTGCTCAAACATATTATACTATTCAAACCATATTATTCAAGATTTTTCTAAGTAACAACACAATACATAAAATGTTTGGGCTCTTCCTTTAACTTTCTCAGAATCATTCCTACTGAAAGTACACAGCAGGAACAAGTGAAATAACAAACTACAACAAAAATAACAAAATAACCAACAAACTAGCACTTTTAACCCTATGGCCTTCTATTCTAAGTGAAGTAGTCACAATTGAGCACTGATTTGCATCTACCACCAATCAAAAAATCAAAATAAATCACTGTGAAAGCTCATTGGTTTACATCACTGCCCTTGTATGTATTAGCTTCCAGAAAATCATTCCGAAGAACTGAATCATCTGGATCATTTTTATTACTCACTCAGTCTTGAGACGGTCTGCACAGTGCTGGCTGAAATGTACTTCACTGAGCACCTTCTTTCCAAATGAACATCTGTGTCAGGTTTATTTATAGCCGCTGCCTTCAATCAGTACATTTCCAGGGATGAGAAATAAAATTATCTCAACAACACTCTCCTATAGATATCCGAAACAAGACTTAAGAATCTAGGCAGATGGCCTTTGAAAAGATAATGACAGATCTATAATGTAAAATGTATGTTAAGGTTTATTAGAGATTCAAAAGGACACTCTTCAATAAGCACACATAAAGAGCCTCAGGTACAATTAGAGAATTTAAGTCTTGTGTCTCTTTTGGCCTATCTCTTTATATACTCAAGATTATTATCATCACCTCCTCCATCCTCTTTTCCTCATTATGTTTCCTCTGAAATTTGGACACCTCTCTCTGTTTCTTACTTAGATGTTTTTCTCTCTATTTAGGAGCTTTTTCCTCCTAATTCTTCACAAAAGCAGAACATGCTTCCCCCTACTGGGAAAAAATTAAATTACAAAGTACATAGGAACATGTTCCTAAGTATCAAGAAACGAAGTTCCTGAGAAAAATAAAATGTTAAGGAACCAGGTGCACAGCCTTCTCTGACTGTTTTATCAGCGGCAGAAATACTTGCACTCTCTATTTAGGGCTCCTCACACGCATTGCTGTAGTTTGGCAGTTTTCAGTACGCTAACTCTCATTAATGACTGATGAATTAATCAAGTCTGCTGTCCCCAAAAGAAGTCCAATTAGCAGGTCTGAGAAAATGATCAATTTGTAACTTTTTTCCATTTTAAAGCATTATCAGCTAAATGAAGACACTTCTGGAAAATATATTGAAGTAAATGATTTAAGAAGACTTTTAACTGCATTTTTAATCATTTTGAACAATCTTAATCATTTACCCATTAATTTACAATATTTCTATTATTTTTATGTAGTTATCTTTATTTTTTAATAGAGTAGAGGGAGAGTTTAATTTTTTAATTGACTTTCATTTTCAACTTTAGGTTCTATTTATTTCTTTTCATACAGTAACCAAGAAAGTAGTAAGCATGATTGCATTTTCTGTCCTAAATCCTCCATAAAACCAAACTTGTTCCTTGAAAAACAGTTTAGTTGTTTCACACATTCAATATTTCGATTATAAAGCTTTTCTTAATTACTTAGTATACAAAATAGAAAAAACACCTGACACTTTATTGTTGTAAATAATAATCCATCAACAAAACATTTAAATAAACCTAATGACTATTTGACTCATACATGGAGGATTAGAATTTTTCCTTCTATGTACAACTAAATCTTGAAAAAGAAAACATTTCCTTTAATGCTTAAGGGCTGAGGAAGAGAAAGTTTTAACTTTTAGTTTTACCATAGGTAAGTTCATAAGAACCTAAGCTACAAAACTGCACTGTAGTCAATTTGATGATGAAGCAGTTTATTATTAATGAGGCATTCATCAAGAAAAAAAAATCTGGAGTTGTTTTTAAAAAGACAGGTGTAGACTGCTACAGATATCTTGAGTACCTTTAGCAGTTAGACGGCATTATTTCAAGATAAATGAAGTAATTTGGTTAATATTTCTGTCATACAAAAGTTCATGTTCGTGTGTGTGTGTGTGTGTGTGTGTGTGTGTGTGTGTGTGTTTAAACGACCTTTCAAAAGAACGCAAAAGACGACATTTCTGTTCCTCTGGGAATGAAATCTCTTTTAACATTACAGGTACACAAAAGAAAATGCACACTTGGTAAAACAGTTGATCAATTGTGGAGCGTTCCCAGAGATCAGCATCTCCCAGAGCACGCAATCATCACACTTCAAATAAACTGATAAGCACTTTAGCCTCTTCCACGTTCACAAACATTGAAGAACACGCAGAATTTAATCTAGGTTAATTCTGACTTTCCATAGGAAAGACTGTAATTAGACTAAAGAACATCAAAATCGCTTCCCAAGCAGAAGAGAAAGAAAAGAAAGAAAGAAAGAAAGAAAGAAAGGAAGAAAGAAAGACTGATTTGTAGCTAAGAAGCTGTTAAAACACTACATTCATCACCATTCACTCGAAATTGATTTCCCTTCCCTCTGCGGAGTGAAAATATCCCCGTGGACCGCGTAGCTCCTCACTTCTCTCCATCAAAGATCCTAACAGGGCACGTCTCCACCGCCACAGATCTCGCAGCTCCGGGCTCCCCAAATTCAGCTGCGGAGGGAGGGAGGGAGGGAGCATCCGCCGCCCGAGGACCTGCTCTGTCCGCAGCTCTGGGTCGAGCACCTTAGGGGACAGTCTCCGCGAAGGAGACGGGCGTCCTCCCCAACTCCGCTCCCCGAACCCCGCCGCGGTGACAGGGGCCAGCTGTCTGTTTCCACCTGGGGAGCAAGTCCTACCTTCGGCTAGCAGGCGCGAGGCGTGCACAAAAGATGGATCCAGGCTATCTTTTTCTGCCATCAGCTCAGGCAAGTATTTCTCCTCTTTCATAGCGCGGACTTCGGACCGACCCCGGCCAGGCGCAGGGCTCCGCGCGCTCGGACGTAGGTCGCCGGCACCCTGCTCGCCCGCCTCCCGCCTCCCGCCTCCCGCCTCCCGCCTCCCGCCTCCCGCTTCCCGCCTCCCGCCGCCGCGGCTCGGGGTCTGGCGCCCTCTCCGGTCCCGCGCCGCGCCCGCCCCCGCCGTCGGGCTACGCGGCCCCGCGCCTCCCGACCCGTCCTGCCTCAGTCCCTCGCTCGCGCCCAGCCCGCCTCGTACCAGCAGCCTGAACAGGAGAGGAGGGCACAGGGCGCGTCCCGCCTCCGCCCAACGCTGATTGGAGAGGGTGTCGCGAGAGGCGGGGTCCCGCGAGGCCGCGGGCCCTTACTGGACCTCGCCGCAAGTCGGGTCGCCTGAGTGGCAGGACGCGGCAGGAGAGGGGAGGGCAGCGCGGAAGGTGCAAGCGCTTTCTTCTCGCAGCCAGAGCCCGCCCTGGTTATTAGGCATGCCTAGTTGTGTGGAGCCCTCCTTACTGCTGAGGTGCCGAGAGAGAGCGGGAAAAGCACCGGTTGAACAGAGAAGCTGGGGTCCATGACGGGACGGCAGATGGTGATGAGGAGGGCGCGCGGAGGGAATGGGAGAGCACTCGGGAAAGCCTCGGGAAGGTAGATGGGGCTTTACCTGCGTCGCTAAGGCACAGGTGTCTCCTCTCCGTCCTGCAGCTCTTACGCACTCCAGTGTGCAGGAATCAGCTGTGCACCCGGCCTGGAAATATAATGAAGACTGCATGTGATCGGCGGCTGGTATTTCCAATGAGCCTGACCTACATCGCAGAGACGCAGTAGAATGTTCATTGATAAACAAATAAAGCGGCTCCCGAGCTATATTCTTGCACAGCAACACGCCTCCCCTGTGCAATCATTGGGGTATTGACATAGTTCTGGTTGTCCTCCATCCATGCCTCCTCCCCCAAACTGGGAGGTGGCTGAATTTTAAAACTAAAAAGCAACATAATCAGTAAGTTTGTGAAGGAATTAGGAAAATATGTGGAAGAAGGAAGAGACTAGGAAACAGGTAACTACGGTTGCTCCAATCTCCCCCTTTCTCCTTTATTTAGTTTTTTTTTTTTAACATCTTTATTGGAGTATAATTGCTTTACAATGGTGTGTTAGTTTCTGCTTTATAACAAAGTGAATCAGTTATACATATACATATGTTCCCATATCTCTTCCCTCTTGCGTCTCCCTCCCTCCCATCCTCCCTATCCCACCCCTCTAGGTGGTCAAAAACCACCTAGCTGATCTCCCTGTGCTATGCGGCTGCTTCGCACTAGCTATCTATTTTACGTTTGGTATTGTATATATGTCCATGCCACTCTCTCACTTTGTCACAGCTTATCCTTCCCCCTCCCCATATCGTGAAGTCCATGCTCTAGTATAGTAGGTCTGTCTTTATTCCCGTCTTACCCCTAGGTTGTTCATGACCTTCTTTTTTTTTTTTCCTTAGATTCCATATATATGTGTTAGCATATGGTATTTGTTTTTCTCTTTCTGACTTACTTCACTCTGTATGACAGTCTCTAGGTCCATCCACCTCACTACAAATAACTCAATTTCATTTCATTTTATGGCTGAGTAATATTCCATTGTATATATGTGCCACATTTTCTTTACCCATTCATCTGTGGATGAACACTTAGGTTGCTTCCATGTCCCAGCTAATGTAAATACAGCTGCAATGAACATTTTGGTGCATAACTCTTTTTGAATTATGGTTTTCTCAGGGTATATGCCCAGTAGTGGGATTGCTGGGTAATATGCTAGTTCTATTTTTAGTTTTTTAAGGAACCTCCATACTGTTCTCCATAGTGGCTCTATCAATTTACATTCCCACCAACACTGCAAGCATGCTCCCTTAGCTCCACACCATCTCCAGCATTTATTGCTTCTAGATTTTTTGATGATGGCCATTCTGACTGGTGGGAGATGATACCTCATTGTAGCTTTGATTTGCATTTCTCTAATGATTAATGATGTTGAGCATTCTTTCATGTGTTTGTTGGCAATCTGTATATCTTCTTTGGAGAAATGTCTATTTAGATCCTCTGCCCATTTCTGGATTGGGTTGTTTCTTTTTTTGTTATTGAGCTGCATGAGCTGTTTGTAAATTTTGGAGATTAATCCTTTGTCAGTTGCTTCATTTGCAAATATTTTCTCCCATTCTGAGGGTTGTCTTTTTGTCTTGTTTATGGTTTCCTTTGCTGTGCAAAAGCTTTGAAGTTTCATTAGGTCCCATTTGTTTATTTTTGTTTTTATTTCCATTTCTCAAGGAGGTGGGTCAAAAAGGATCTTGCTGTGATTTATGTCATAGATTGTTCTGCCTATGTTTTCCTCCAAGAGTTTGATACTTTCTGACCTTACACTTAGGTCTTTAATCCATTTTGAGTTTATTTTTGTGTATGGTGTTAGGGAGTGTTCTAATTTCATACTTTTACATGTACCTGTCTTGTTTTCCCAGCACCACTTATTGAAGAGGCTGTCTTTTCTCCACTGTATATTCTTCCTTCCTTTATCAAAGATAAGGTAACCATATGTGTGTGGGTTTATCTCTGGGCTTTCTATCCTGTTCCATTGATCTGTATATTTGTTTTTCTACCAGTACCATACTGTCTTGATGACGGTAGCTTTGTAGTATATTCTGAAGCCAGGGAGCCTGATTCCTCCAGCTCCACTTTTCATTCTCAAGATTGCTTTGGCTATTAGGGGTCTTTTGTGTTTCCATACAAATTGTGAAGTTTTTTGTTCTAGTTCTGTGAAAAATGCCAGTGGTAGTTTGATAGTGATTGCATTGAATCTGTAGATTGCTTTGAGTACTATAGTCATTTTCACAATGTTGATTCTTCCAGTCCAAGAATATCATATATCTCTCCATCTCTTTGTGTCATCTTTAATTTCTTTCATCAGTGTCTTATAATTTTCTGCATACAGGTCTTTTGTCTCCTTAGGTAGGTTTATTCCTAGATATTTTATTCTTTTTGTTGCAGTGTAAATGGGAGTGTTTTCTTAATTTCACTTTCAGATTTTTCATCATTAGTGTATAAGTATGCCAGAGATTTTTGTGTATTAATTTTGTATCCTGCTACTTTACCAAATTCATTGATTAGCTCTAGTAGTTTGCTGGTAGCATCCTTAGGATTCTTTATCTATAGTATCATGTCATCTGCAAACAGTGACAGCTTTACTTCTTCTTTTCCGATTTGGATTCCTTTTATTCCTTTTTCTTCTCTGATTGCTCTGGCTAAAACTTCCAAAACTATGTTGAATAATAGTAGTGAGAGTGGGCAACCTTGTCTTGTTCCTGATCTTAGTGGAAATGGCTTCAGGTTTTCACCATTGAGGACGATGTTGTCTGTGGTTTTGTCATATATGGCCTTTATTATGTTGAGGAACGTTCCCTCTATGCCTACTTTCTGCAGGGTTTTTATCATAAGCCAGTGTTGAATTTTGTTGAAAGCTCTCTCTGCATCTATTGAGATGGTCATATGGTTTTTCTCCTTCAATTTGTTAATATGGTGTATCACATTGATTGATTTGCGTATATTGAAGAATCCTTGCGTTCATGGCATAAACCCCACTTGATCATGGTGTATGATCCTTTTAATGTGCTGTTGGATTCTCTTTGCTAGTATTTTGTTGAGGATTTTTGTATCTATGTTCATCAGTGATATTGGCTTGTAGTTTTCTTTCTTTGTGACATCTTTGTCTGGTTTTGGTATCAGAGTGATGGTGGCCTCGTAGAAGGAGTTAGGGAGTGTTCCTCCCTGTGCTATATTTTGGAAGAGTTTGAGAAGGATAGGTGTTAGCTCTTCTCTAAATGTTTGATAGAATTTGCCTGTGAAGCCATCTGGTCCTGGGCTTTTGTTTGTTGGAAGATTTTTAATCACAGTTTCAATTTCATTGCTTATGATTGGTCTGTTCATATTTTCTATTTCTTCCTGGTTCAGTCTAAGAAGGTTGTGCATTTCTAAGAATTTGTCCATTTATTCCAGGTTGTCCATTTTATTAGCATAGAGTTGCTTTTAGTAATCTCTCATGATCCTGTATTTCTGCAGTGTCAGTTGTTACGTCTCCTTTTTCATTTCTAATTCTATTGTTTTGAGTCTTCTCCCTTTTTTTCTTGATGAGTCTGGCTAATGGTTTATCAATTTTGTTTATCTTCTCAAGGAACCACCTTTTAGTTTTATTGGTCTTTGCTATCGTTTCCTTCATTTCTTTTTCATTTATTTCTGATCTGATCTTTATGATTTCTTTCCTTCTGCTAACCTTAAGGTTTTTTTTGTTTTTCTTCCTCTAATTTCTTTAGGTGCAAGGTTAGGTTGTTTATTTGAGATGTTTCCTGTTTCTTAAGGTAGGATTGTATTGCTATAAACTTCCGTCTTAGAACTGCTTTTGCTGCATCTCATAGATTTTGGGTTGTCCTGTCTCCATTGTCATTTGTGTCTAGGTATTTTTTGATTTCCTCTTTGATTTCTTCAGTGATCACTTCGTTATTAAGTAGTGTATTGTTTAGCCTCCATGTGTTTGTATTTTTTACAGATCTTTTTCTGTAATTGATATCTAGTCTCATAGCATTGTGGTCGGAAAAGATACTTGATACAATTTCAATTTTCTTAAATTTACCAAGGCTAGATTTGTGACCCAAGATATGATGTATCCTGGAGAATGTTCCATTAGCACTTGAGAAAAATGTGTATTCTGTTGTTTTTGGATGGAATGTCCTATAAATATCAATTAAGTCCATCTTGTTTAATGTATCATTTAAACCTTCTGTTTCCTTATTTATTTTCATTTTGGATGATCTGTTCATTGGTGAAAGTTAGGTGTTAAAGTCCCCTAGTATGATTGTGTTCTGTCGATTTCCCCTTTTATGGCCGTTAGTATTTGCTTTATCTATTGAGGTGTTCCTATGTTAGATGCATAAATATTTGCAATTGTTATATCTTCTTCTTGGATCGATCCTTTGATCATTATGTAGTGTCCTTCTTTGTCTCTTGTTGTAGTCTTTATTTTAACGTCTAATTTTCTGATATGAGAATTGCTACTCCAGCTTTCTTCTGATTTCTATTTGCATGGAATATCTTTTTCCATCCCCTCACTTTCAGTCTGTATGTGTCCCTAGGTCTTAAGTAGACAGCATATATACGGGTCTTGTTTTTGTATCCATTCAGCCAGTCTGTATCTTTTGGTGGGGGCATTTAATCCATTTACATTTAAGGTAATTATCAATATGTATGTTCGTATTCTCATTTTCTTAATTGTTTTGGGTTTGTTATTGTAAGTCTCTTCCTTCTCTTGTGTTTCTTGCCTTGACAACTTCCTTTAGCATTTGTTGTAAAGCTGGTTTGGTGGTGCTGAACTCTCTCAGCTTTTGCTTATCTGTAAAGATTTAATTTCTCCATCAGATCTGAATGAGATCCTTGCTGGGTAGAGTAATCTTGGTTGCAGGTTTTTCTCCTTCATGACTTTAAACATGTCCTGCCAGTCCCTTCTGGCTTGCAGAGTTTCTGCTGAAAGAGCAGCTGTTAACCTTATGGGGATTCCCTTGTGTGTTATTTGTTGTTTTTCCCTTGCTGCTTTTAATATGTTTTCTTTGTACTTAAATTTTGATAGTTTGATTAATATGTTTCTTGGCATGTTTCTCCTTGGATTTATCCTGTATGGCAATCTCTGTGCTTCCTGGGCTTGATTGACTATTTCCTTTCCCATATTTGGGAAATTTACAACTATACTCTCTTCAAATATTTTCTCAGTCCCTTTCTTTTTCTCTTCTTCTTCTGGGACCTCTATGATTCGAATATTGTTGCATTTAATTTTGTCCCAGAGGTCTCTGAAACTATCCTCAGTTCTTTTCATTCTTTTTTCTTTAGTCCGCTATGCAGTAGTTATTTCCACTATTTTATCTTCTAGGTCACTTATCCGTTCTTCTGCCTCTGTTATTCTGCTATTGATCCCTTCTAGAGTATTATAAATTTCATTTATTGTGTTGTTCGTCATTGATTGTTTCCTCTTTACTTCTTCTGTTAAATGTTCTCTGTTTACTTTCCTCTTTACTTCTTCTGTTAAATGTTTCTTGCATTTTGTCTATTCTATTTCCAAGATTTTGGATCATCTTTACTATCATTATTCTGAACTCTTTTTCAGGTAGACTGCCTATTTCCTCTTCATTTGGTAGGTCTGGTGGGTTTTTATCTTGCTCCTTCATCTGCTGTGTGATTTTCTGTCTTTTCATTTTGCTTATCTTACTGTTTTGGGGGTTTCCTTTTTGCAGGCTGCAGGTTTGTAGTTCCTGTTGTTTTTGGTGTCTGTCCCCAGTGGCTAAGGTTGGTTCAGTGGGTTGTGTAGGTTTCCTGGTGGAGGGGACTAGTGCCTGTGTTCTGGTGGATGAGGCTGGATCTTGTGTTTCTGGTGGGCAGGCCCACGTCTGGTGTTGTGTTTTGGGGTGTCTGTGGCCTTTTTATGATTTTAGACAACCTCTCTGCTAATGGAGGGGGCTGTGTTCCGTCTTGCTAGTTGTTTGGCATAGGGTGTCCAGCACTGTAGCTTGCTGGTCATTGAGTGAAACTGGGTCTTGGTGTTGAGATGGAGATCTCTGGGAGATTTTTACCATTTGATATTATGTGGAGCTGGGAGGTCTCTTGTGGACCAGTGTCCTGAAGTTGGCTCTCCCACCTCAAAGGCATATCACTGACTCCTGGCTGTAGCACCAAGAGCCTGTCCTCCACATGGCTCAGAATAAAAGGGAGAAAAAATAGGAAGAACGAAAGAAAGAGGATAAAAGAAAATAAAGTAAGATAAAATAAAATAAAGTTATTAAAATAAAAAATAATTATCAAGGAAAAAATTTTAAAAAGTAAAAAAAAAAGAAAGAAAATGGATGGGCAGAACCCCAGGACAAATGGTGAAAGCAAAGCTATAAAGACAAAATCACATACAGAAGCATACACATGCACACTCACAAAAAGAGGAAAAGGGGAAAAAACAATCTGTGTTGCTCCCAAAGTCCACCTCCTCAATTTGGGATGATTCATTGTCTATTCAGGTATTCCACAGGTGCAGGGTACATCAAGTTGCTTGTGGAGCTTTAATCCAATGCTTCTGAGGCTGCTGGGAGAAATTTCCCTTTTCTTTGTTCACACAGCTCCGGGGGGGGGGGGGGTTCAGCTTTGGATTTGGCCCCGCCTCTGTGTGTAGGTCGCCTGAGGGCATCTGTTCCTCGCTCAGACAGGGCGGGGTTAAAGGAGCATCTGATTCAGGGGCTCTGGCTCACTCAGGCCCGAGGGGAGGGAGGAGTACGGATGCTTGGCGAGCCTGCAGTGGCAGAGGCCGGCGTGACGTTGCACCAGCCTGAAGTTCGCCCGCGTGCGTTCTCCCGGAGAATTGTCCCTGGATCACGGGACCCTGGCAGTGGCGGGCTGCACAGTTTCCCGGGAGGGGGTGTGTGGATAGTGACCTGTGCTTGCACACAGGCTTCTTGGTGCCTGCAGCAGCATCGTCTCATGCCCGTCTCTGGGGTCCGCACTTTTAGCCACGGCTCGCGCCCGTCTCTGGAGCTCCTTTAAGCAGCACTCTTAATCCCCTCTCCTCGCGCACCAGGAAACAAAGAGGCAAGAAAAAGTCTCTTGTCTCTTCGGCAGGTCCAGACTTTTTCCCTGACTCCCTCCCGTCTAGCCGTGGCGCACTAACCCCTTCAGGCTGTGTTCACGCCACCAACCCCAATCCTCTCCCGGCATCCGACTGAAGCCCGAGCCTCAGCTCCCAGCCCCCGCCCACCCCAGTGGGTGAGCAAAACAGCCTCCCGGGCTGGTGAGTGCTGGTCGGCACCAATCCTCTGTGAGGTAATCTCTCCGCTTTGCCCTCCGCACCCCGGTTGCTGTGCTCTCCTCCGTGGCTCTGAAGCTTTTGCCCTCAGCCACCCGCAGTCTCCAACCGCGAAGGGGCTTCCTCGTGTGTGGAAACTTTTCCTCCTTCACGGCTCCCTCCCACTGGTGCCGGTCCCGTCCCTCTTCTTTTGTCTCTGTTTTTTCTTTTTTCTTTTGCCCTACCCAGGTACGTGAGGGAGTTTCTTGCCTTTTGGGAGGTCTGAGGTCTTCTGCCAGCGTTCAGTAGGTGTGCTATAGGAGCAGTTCCACTTATAGATGTATTTCTGATGTATTTGTGGGGAGGAAGGTGATTTCCACGTCTTACTCTTCCGCCATTTTCTCAAATCTCTCCCTTATTTAGGATGTGACAGTCTCTTTCACCAGGTGTTGCTGCTCGGCTACTTTGTATCTATTCCTCTTCTGTTTTAAAGGAGAGTTAAACCCTCCGGTATCACCAGCACTGCCCATCCTTCTTTCACAATTGGGGCATGAAAATGCAGCTTCCGTGCTTCAGATACCACAAAACAATCTTTCTACCGTCTCTTTTCATAAACAATCATTTTCCAATTCACCTCTCCTCCACCATTTTTGTTTGTGGAAAAAATGGAGGCTAATTTTCCTACAAATAAAGCATACTGAAACTTTCCCAAGTTCTCTTACTGTATTCAAATTTTTCTTATTTATTTTTCAAGATAAGGTTGGAGATTATCTCTTACTTATATATTTTTTAAAAAATTTAACATGACTTGACATCCATTATCTCAATTTGTCCTTACTGAAGCAGTCTGAAAAAACACAGGCATAAGTATTACTTTCTTTGTTTTATAGTTGCGGAAACTAAGGCAGAGACAGAGAAGCTCAGTGACCCAGAAGTAACAAATATGACCTCATTTGGCATCAGTCACCTTCACCCCACCCAGAAGCTGAGCCTATGCTACCACGTGACCAATGGGAAGGGGCTATGTCACTAACACATGTGATAGAAATGTTAAAAGTTCATGAAATAAGCTGTGAGAACCATGACTCATTGATAATTTTGTTTTTTGACTGTAGGGAAAAAATCACATTTTTTCAGGAATTTTTTTTTTAAATCAAGAGCTTTCCTATATAAAATATATAACACTTTAAAATGATCTGTGTTCCCTACAGTGTTGTTACCCTAGGCCTATAAGAGTATCTTGTGATAAGGGGGTGGCCAAAATGTGTGAACGTTGTCAAAAGGTACAAGCTTCCAGTTATAAAATACGTAAGTCCTGGGGATGTCATATATAGCATGATGACTATAGTTAATATTACCATACTGCATAGTTAAAAGTTGATAAGAGAGGAGATCTTAAGTTCTCATCACACGAAAAAAATTTAGCATTAAACTAGTTAATGCTAAAGTGAGATTAAAATTCAAGTCTTTTAGATACCATTTACACTGCTTTAACCTACATTTTTGTACATTAAATATTTAATTTATTTATGCATGTATGCATTCAATAATGTTTATTGAATATTAAAAAGAGCCTAGGGAGAAATTGGAGAAAAATTGGTGGATGAGCTACAAGCATTTATGCTCTGTCATCATAGAGATGATTTTCAAATGGGGAAAGACAAAACCAAATACACAGGAGAACAGGTAATTGCTGGCTGCAATAAAGGCCAAGAGGGAAACAAGCAAGGAGTTAAGGAAGAGAATAAGGGAAGGCCTCATTTTTTTGCCAGGATAGACATGCAGTCTTGCTCAGGAGTTGACATTTAAAGCAAAATCTAGTGGAAAGGAAGGAGCTATCTGTGTGAAATGAACAGAGAAAGGCATTCCAGGCAGCTGGGTTTGCCCATGTGAAAGCCATGTGATCTGAAAGAGCTTGGCTTACTCCTGGAACTGACTAGCCTACCAAGCCTTTTCATCTAAAGCATATGGTGCTGACGGGGGACGTGCACAAATCCAGTTTCATGAATCAAAAAATGCAGTAACTCTTGTTCTGTCCAGCAACAGCATTTACATTATCCATTCACAGTCCTGTTTCCCACAGTCCTGTTTTCCAGTGATTAAAGGTGCACTAAGGAGATACCATGGAGAGCTGTCCAAGGGGTGACTTTATCATACAGTGTCTCTGGATATCCAAGTCATTAATAAATATGGTAAGCTAGCTAACTTTTACTTTTCTTACTTATTATCAGGAAATATTTATAATTTTATTTTCTCAGGTAAACACTCAGCAAAGCCTAAAATGCATTCTAACAGAAAAAAAAAGTGCATTTATGTATCTTTAAAAAATTAAAAGAAAATGAATGTTAACCTAATATTTAGAATAGTTCGTATATTTAACACATAATGGGCATTATAGAATAAAAATATAGAAGCTACATTGGTCCTTAATAATCAATATGCTTCAGAACTTACTCACAAATATTGCTTATTTCCAAACAGGATATGGCTGAATAAAGGCAGATTCTCCAAGTGCCCTACACATACACTTATCCAGCATCAAATTCATGTGTTTTCAGTAGATGATTCTATGTCACTGTGTGTTCTCCATTTACTTCACATATAAATATTTAATAGGTGCCACAACTGTTTAGTGGATTTTCTCAGGGCAACCTTAATAATGCAAAAATTTAATAAACATAAATGTAAATAAATTGAGAGCCGTCTATAGATCATTGTTGAATTGAGAGTATTATGTGCCTATACATGAATAAATTATAATTACTGGTAAAACTACCACCTCTTCTAATGGTGTAAATAACTTAACCAAACTCACCACTGAATTGATTCACATATCTTAAAGATTTATCTTATTTTAAACATGAGTTCTGGTCCTGAAAGGCTTTTTTTCAATGGCATTCTATTTACTGCACTATAATTTCAACAACGGGATATTATGGAAAATTTTGCACCAACCAAAGTTGGTTTTGAAGGATGAATAAGGCATGCACTGAAGAATATGTCCTGTAGTTAATTCAATACTTTCACAAACACTTATAGGTAAGGCCATGTTGCAGGGCATTTAATCAGTCTTATCTTTGCACACTAATAAAAAAATACCCAAATTGTATTATCAAGTACAACATGCAGTTTCTATTTCAGAGTTCTCATCAACTTTAGGGATACCACACTAACCTACTTACTCCAAGGATTAGTAGAACTCACAATGAGAACTATGGGTTAATAAAATTGTAGCAGCCCAATCATTTATGTAATGACTCTAGGGCACAGTATAATGAAGGACCAAAATACTGACTCATTTTCACCTACTGAAGAGCTTGACAGAGCCCATTACACAGAAGTTGCTGCTTTAATATTTCTATTAATTTCAGTCATAACTTCCATGATATGTTTTAGGGTTGCAGGAAGGGAAGGGAATGGAGAGTTAGCTCTGTTGACAACCAAGCAGTAGTGCATGTGCAGTAAAAAATCTATCATATATAGTGTGTTCAGAGCCAAAACTGATGCTATAAGCTAATATGCCACAGCACAAAATGAATATTCTCCAGTCAAAGCTGGCCTATATGTCTGTGTGTGTGTGTGTGTGTGTGTGTGTGTGTGTATGAAATAAGTGTTTTCTGATTGCAAAGCTTTAAAATTAGCATATTGTATGGGATTTAAGCTGATACAACTGTATAATTAAAGGGCAGAAGAAGAGAGACAAAGGAACTGATATTTGTTGAAAGCTTACTATTGTGTTTGGAATACTGCTATTCTGAATCCTCACAAATGTAAGCTCTTCTTAATTCTAAAGTGGCCTAACAATTCAAACCATTTCTGATGTTGAAATTATCTCTATTTGGAAAACTGACCAGTTCATCTTGTTGTATCTCTGTGGACAGTCACTGCACTGACACACTTGTGCTGGCCTTGACAGCACCCGAAGAGCAGTCACTGTGTTTTGGGGAAGGGAAAGGAAGCTTTTGTTCCAAGGTGAAAGTTATCGACAGTCTTGTTAAAGTTAAATCCTTGAATTGTTGAATTGTAGCTCATATATTGATTAGTTCTGGAGATCAATATATTAAGGTAAAAAAATCACAGTAAAATATTTTTCATACACAGCAAATAAAGATTTGATGTCTGTTGTATTTAGTATAAAATAAATAGATGAAACAGTCTTCAAGTACACTAAAACTTCTGCCACAGACATAAAACTATAAGCAATTGTATATCATGATTAAAACAAGGGAAAAAAGAGTGGATTCAATTTCAGTTGGAGGGATTTAAAAAAAAAAAACACTCATGGAAAGGATTAGTTAATATTGAAATAGTACTTTAAGAGAATATCATTCCATTCAAGTTTTTAAAATACTGCAGATGCTTGTTTGGTGTAATTTTTTTAATCATCCTGTTCTCTCATATTAAATGATATTACCATATAGGAAACATTCATTATGAAATCCTACTGTATAAAATAGTTCTTATAAAGCAGGTGTGAGCCATTTGAAAAGAATGATAATGAAATTAGAAAACACAGTTCCAGAGCCGAGATTTCATCGGCCCAACACAGGAGAGACAACAAATAAAAAAATCAAAGACACAGACATTGTGTAAGATGTTGGGTGATACCATAACCATCCAACCAGCAAGGAGCTAATAAGTATTGTGAAAAGTATCTCGATACATGGCAACTAAACACAAAATGTAATTCTAGATTGGATCCTGGACAAGATTTTGGTTTTATTTTATATTTATTTTTTACCATAAAGGACAGTGATGGGATAATTGGCAAAATGTGAATAAGGTCTATTCTTTTAGTTTACAGATTTTGCTAATGGTATTGTGATTTTACAAGTGAATGTCTGTGTTTGAACATAAAGTATTTAAGGGATAAAAGGGCATTGTGTATGTAACTTTCAAATAATTAAGGGAAAATGTATGTACATACATGTATATACAGAAAAAGGGAAAAGGAGAGACAAAGATACAGAGAGAGAGAAAAAATTATAAAGTGATAGAGCAAATGAGGCAAAATATTAACATTTGAAGAAATTGGATGAAGGATATGTTGGAATTTTCTCTATTATTTTAGCACTTTTCTGAAAATCTGAAATTACTTCAAAAAAAAAAAAACCCCAAAAATCTAGATATGGGACTTCCCTAATGGGGCAGTGATTAAGAATCCACCTGCCAATGCAGGAGACATGGGTTTGAGCCCTGGTTCGGGAAGATCTCACATGCTGTGGAGCAACTAACCCCATGCTCCGCAACTACTGAGCCTGCGCTCTAGAGCCCGCAAGCCACAACTACTGAAGCCCATGTACCTAGATCCCGTGCTCTGCAATGAAGAGTAGCCCCCACTCGCAGCAACTAGAGAAAGCCCATGCACAGCAACAAAGACCCAACACAGCCAAAAATAAATAAATTAAAAAAAAGAGTTTATTAAAAAATATCATTAAATTACCCCTAAATAGTGGGAATTAAAAAAAAAATCTAGATATGACCAAAAATAACTTCAAAGTATCTTATCCAAACCCCAGTTTACTAGCTAGCCATGGACAGCCATACTTACATCATGTAGTCTTTGTCGTAGCATGCATTGAATTAATTAATTTGGCCACAAATTACCAAACTTTTTAAACAACTTTACAAATCTCACTAAAAGTACAAAACACTTATGTGTGAATTACCAGCTTATTTCTTTCCAAAGAAAAGTAATACAATAATTATGTTGGCTCAATTATTCCTTTTAAAATAACAGTTGCAGATAGTTACTACACAATTAGCCATTTTTAAAGAATTAGTCAATGAAGAACTGTCTTCTTTTTAGGTGAAAATAATTTTTATGTATGATATGACCATTACATCAAAAAAGTATTCATTTCCTGGGGGCAGGGTAATGGCCTTCAAAGGCTTTTTCCTTTCTTAAAATTCTCTGATAAGTCCTCCATAAAAAGAAAAATTATTTGTACAAAGCAGCCAAATGGAAATGTGACTGAACTCAAAATATATTCTCACATGAATACTAATAATCTTTCATTAAAAATAAAATATAGCTCAGCTAAAAGGACTGGCAGTGCACTGTTCTACCAATGTCCATAAAGTGCTCTTTGGCATAGGTTAAAAAAAAAAGGGACTGAAGTCTCAAAGACAGCTTGTAGAAAGTAAAATGAGGATAAATTTAAATTTCCTGCAAGGCAAACCAAAAGAACACATGAAACCAGATTGATAAATGCAACAAAAAAAAAAAAGCTGAGAAAAATCCAAATGGTAGACCAACATCATATGACAAAAAAATCTTTAAATAAAATTAAAGACGGGGATAGCTAAGAGCACTAAGAACAATCTAATGTTATTCAGGATGAATATTGGCTTCAATTAGTTTTTTATATTCACTGAAGATAAAAGTGTCATTTGGTGAAAGGCAAAACATGACTATTGACAATGGAACACAAAGCAAGTTTAAGAGAGATGTTTAGTATTGACAAACTTTCATAAGGTATGCAGGTATTCATCCAATTGGATTGATTTCTAGGAAAAATAGGTGAGTTTATATTCAGCAGAATACTTTCATGTTCATTACTGTACAGGCAAAAGGCCTTTTAATGTATTTTACTTCCTTACAAACAATTATAGTAGCAGACAGGGCACTTTATAAGACATTCATAAATTTAATCCCTATATTTCTGTTCCTGGACTTGCAGAGAAGTCTGTTAGTCTTGACCCATAAACATGATTACAAAAGGTATGCAGAGTATTTTCTTGGGAGGCAGTATCTAAACATGATTTATAAAATTTCAATTTACCTGTTTCATTTTCACTTGGAGAGTTGAATCCAGTGGATATGGATTTCAAAACAATATTTTAAGATCAATTCTGATTGTTTTCACATGTAAGAGCAAATTATTCACTCAGTGAATATTGAACTGAATGTACTTTTTTCTGGACTGTAACTGTGAGACCAAAAAATGGAAAAATGACTAAGAGGAAGATAAAAGGCAAACCAGCAAGCATTCCATAAAGGTTAGCATCCCTGGGTTTTCGAAAGAATTTATACTTTCTATCTTCTTTCCTTAATCCCTTCCTTTTTTCCTTTTCATTTTTTCTTGCTAATACTTATTGGGCATCTACTGTGTACCAGGCATGTACACTGAGAAAAAAGAAACATAGTCCCCACCCGTATAGATCTTTTAGACCAGGGATCCCCAACCCTGGGGACGCAAACCAGTACTGGGTCTGTGGTCTGTTAGGAACTGGGCCACACAGCAGGAGGTGAGTGACGGGAGAGCGAAGGAAGATCCATCTGCCACTCACCTCACCACCACTCCCCATCGCTCACGGTACCACCTGAACCATACCTCCCTTCCCTCCCCCTACCCCGCCCCCTCCCGTCCATGGAAAAATTGTCTTCCACGAAACTGGTCCTTGGTGACAAAAAGCTTGGGCACCACTGTCTTAGACTAGTGGATAAGGTAGAGAGAAATCAAGAAAAATAACAGATACATAAATGTCATTGGTAATTAGTGTCATCAAGGAAAAAACAGGGTTCTCTGAGAGAGAGGAATAAGGGGGTGATGGAAGGAGACAACTTTAATTGGATTTTCAGAGAAAAGCTATCCAGAGAAGTGATACTAGAGTAAAACCTGAAAGATAAGGCGTTATCAGGGGAGGAATGGAGTTAGAAGCCTCTGAGCAGAGAACACAATGTGTGCTAAGGCAGCAGTCCTCAACCTCTTGGGCACCAGGAACCGGTTTAGTGGAAGACAATTTTTCCACGGACGTTGTGGTGGGGGACGGTTCAGGCAGTAATGCGAGCAATGGAGAGCGGCAGATGCTTTGCTGGCTTGCCCGCCGTTCACCTCCTGCTGTGCAGCACAGTTCCTAACAGGCTGCAGACCAATACCCGACCGAGGCCCGGGGTTGGGGACCCCTGTCCTAAGGCACACTGTGTGGGAGGTACTTTAGTACATACCTAGATACCTGGGGGCATAGTTGGAGTATCCTACAGCCTTATGTTGGGGGGAGACAAGAACCAGATAGAAGCAACCACAGCTATTAGCTGATCACATTGACTTCAAGACATTTTCCAGTGAATGGAACTAGTGACCTGTGGGATTAATTTCTGGCCAATGTAGCCACAAATCGAAGTGTCATGTGTACTTTTAGGTAGTCCGTAAAGAAAAGAAGGGTGTCCTTCTGCCCTCTGTCCTCACACTGCTGCTAGCCTGGCTGGAGCTCTGGCCTTCCTCATGGACCAGGAGCTGGAGGATTGCACCTACATGGTGCACAGGAAGCAACTGGGCTCTGTGGCAGCTTCGTAGAACTAGTGGCAGCTCTGGGCTACTTAACTCTGTTTCTTTTATCTTAGGGGGGAAACAACTGACTTTTTTTTTTTTAACATCTTTATTGGAGTATAATTGCTTTACAATGGTGTGTTAGTTTCTGCTTTATAACAATGTGAATCAGTTATACATATACATATGTTACCATGTCTCTTTCCTCTTGCGTCTCCCTCCCTCCCACCCTCCCTATCCCACCCCTCTAGGTGGTCACAAAGCACCGAGCTGATCTCCCTGTGCCATGCGGCTGCTTCCCACTAGCTATCTATTTTACATTTAGTAGTGTATATATGTCCATGCCACTCTCTCACTTTGTCACAGCTTACCCTTCCCCCTCCCTATATCCTCAAGTCCATTCTCTAGGAATATTACTCAGCCATAAAAAGAAACAAAATTGAGTTATTTGTAGTGAGGTGGATGGACCTAGAGTCTGTCACACAGAGTGAAGTAAGTCAGAAAGAGAAAAACAAATACGGTATGCTAACACATATATATGGAATCTAAGGGAAAAAAAAAAAAAAGTCATGAAGAACCTAGGGGTAAGACGGGAATAAAGACACAGACCTACTAGAGAACAACTCACTTTTTAAAAACATTAGTTACTTTGTGTGTTTCTGTTATTGCAGCCAATACCTCATTCAGGAGATTGATGTAACAGTTCAAATGGGAGATGACAATTGCTTGTTCTATAATGGCAGTGGATGCAGAGAGAAAAGGAAATATTCAAGGTATATTCTGGAGGCAGAGAACAAAATGGCTTAGCAGTAGACTGGATATGGCAAGGTAAGGGGACTAGAAATGTCACCACTAATCCAGACAAGTGCATGAGAAACCACTTGGTAGATGGTGTCACCGTCCCTGAGTGGGGATGAAGCAAGGGGGGCAAATAAAGACTTCATTTTGGATACATTTCAGAAGTAGTAAGTTCTTCCTTCATGTTTATTTTAAATCTGTGCTAAATTCATCAAGCTATATATATATATAATACACACACACATACATATACCTTCAGAAATGAACATATTTGTTAAATGCATTATAAAATTCATAATTATTTATAATTTTACCAGTAGATCTATAGCCAGTTTAGTAATTCTCACTGAACCTGGGTTTTTTTTTTTTCTCTTTATGTTACGCATAAGTAGATTAAGTTGCTGTGCAAACATGTCATTTTCTTTTGGTTGTTATATATTCTAGAGAGGGGAAAAAAAAGACAAGAGGACCTATATTTAGACCAGTAATTTCTCTCATTTTTCTCTAAGAGGAATACTAATGTTTTTGAAGGCTAGTGATTTACAATGTTATATAACTCAGACCTTAGTCACAGAGCTTGTCATCATCATTTTCCAGATGGGTAACTCAGAGAAGTTAAGTAATGTCACCAACGTTACATAGCCAGAAAAAAAGCAGAACAAGAATTCGAAGCCAGATCTGCCAAATCCCAAGGCCTGAGTCCTTACTACTAAAAAGTGCTTCCTTTTTGTATGTGAATCCTATAAATAAAGCCAAACAAATTCCAAGATTCTATCAATGCTAATTAGCTATAATGATGAAAATTACTTTTGCAAGTTTATTTACATATTTATTCACACATATTCATGTATATATACTCTGCAAAGTTTCCGATAAAGAACAATATATAAAGAGTTCAACTAGAGTAGAACTTTTCATGAGAAGCCCTATATCTCTGGTAGCCTCTGGCATTGATTAAATTGAAGTTTAAAAAAATCATAATTTTATTCCATCTTTAGACAGGCCATTATCGAAGCATAATGCCTTTCAAATGAGTTGAAAAAAGCCCATAGGTAGTACAAAGTAGTAAAATCAGGAGTGACAGTCTAGTGCATGATATTTAAATGAGAAGTAAGAGGAGTAAATAAAAGGGCGCTGCCAATTCCAGCCAAGGGAGATGACAGTGCAGCTCCCGGGGAGAGGCTGTAATACATTTTTATAGAAAAAATAATAATTTAGTGATATAGAGAGTTCTTTCCCCTAGATTCCTTCTTTTTAAAGTGTCCTGCTTTTCTTTAGCATGTCAATTGCTCAGTGTCCTGGAGTTCAGGTATTGTGAGATATGTATATATATAGTGTAAACCATCATGAAAACTGTCCTAAGCATTAGATTGCTCATCCTAAGTATTAGATGCAAATGTAAAGAGGTTATATCAAAACACAAACTATATCACTCTTACAGTCGTTGGAAACTCATTATATGAAAGGATTTGCACTAAGGGATGAGTGGATACAAAAGAGAACTTAATTGTTTGTTACTTTAAAGAGTTCATATCCCAGTGAAAGTAGTAAACATACACACACAAACTGTATTCAAGTGAAGGCTGTCAGTATGTGTATACTGTATCTCTAAGTTGACAAAAACAAGCTTCACTGTTCATGAACTTACTTGGTATATAGTTCACTGCTAATGGTTGTGTGAGAATAATACACAAACATTTAATATCAAATAAATTATGTATCTTTATATTTGGTCTTCACATTTCACTTAGTTGGCATATTTGTACATTGTATATTGAAAACCCAATCATTTTAACTCTAAATGAGGATTTTTTGAGACAGGCTGGAACCTGGGACCTGAGACCCTTTGCTGCAGTGTTTGCACCTGGACAAAAGTGTCCTCAAGCAACAAAATACAAAGAAACTATAAGGGACTAAAAATGTCTGCATGCATGCTCAGTTGGGGCAAATTATGGACAACAAAATACAAAAAGACCAAAAAACAAACCCAAACCCAACTACCAACTCTGAAGAGCCGGGAGCAAAAGCAGGGTGTCGGGAGCAACAGCAGGGTACTGCACATGCCCCCTGCACTCAACACCATCAAAGAGGTGGGCAAACCACCTAAATCACCCCTCTGGCCCGACCCCTGGACACACCCCATGTAAGTAACCTGCTCGCTCCCCTTGGGGAGTGAGCAAGGGAACCCGAACTTGTTCTCACTTCCCCCTGTTGCAGCAGGGGCCCAAATAAAGCCTTGCCCGAATTTCTTGCCAGGCCTCTGATCAATTTCTATTGGTTAAGGAGACCAAGAACCCTGGTCCAGCTGACTCCTGAACAATTAGAGCAACACTTTACCCACCCTCCTCCCATTCTGTACTTTTCCTTCCCAATGATGTTTTCTAACTTATTTTGTGTTCCATCAGGCCATACCCCTCCTATTCTACCCTCTATTTTGAATTAGGAAACTACACACTTTCTGTGACAGGTAGCCTTTTTTCATCTGCACCTTCCTTGCTGTGTCCCTATTAATTAATTGAGAGGCAAGTTCCAGGCTTCGTTCTCGCTAGTATTGAGGGAATAAGAGAGGCCCATGACTTGATACCTGGGGATTCTGTGTTTCCCTCTTGAGCAAAGGTTACTTAGCATCCCTTACCCTCTCCCAAATTTAACCCCTGATTTATCCAATCTTGACCCCAAACTTCCAGATAGACATTTTAATTTTGTATACTTGAAGTTACATTACTGTTTGGTAATAATTGTAGTCTTTTTCTTAGTACAGTTGTTTCTCCATGTTCTCATTTTTTCTATTAATTTATCTTATTAATACTTTTTTTTTTAAAAAAAAAACAGCAAACATTTATTTCCCACAGTTCTGGAGGCTGGAATTCTAAGATCAAGGTGCCAGCAGAGCTTGTGTCTGGTGAGGTGCTTTTTCTGAAAATAAGTACATCTTATAGGAACTTACTATTTTGATCAAAACAGAACTTACAATATTTTTCAAGTAAAGAGAATTAGAGTTCACTGCTATCTTTTGGTATATTTTAATGCATTGGGAATAAAAGCAAACTTTGAGAGACACCTGTAAAAGTACAATTAATGTACATAGGCATTCCTTTTAAGTATGACAACTATTTAAGTTTGATAGATATTTTTAAAATGTTTTTCTAATTGTCTGACATTTAGATATATTTTCTTTCTAGTTCTAAAGAAAATATTCCTAATTTGAAATACAGAAATTCATTTTAAAATCTCAATAAAAAGTAATTTTCAGTTTGAAATTAAATCCTGTATTGCATACAACATGTAGTTTACAGTTAAAATTTTAATACAGTAGACTGATAGTAATATATCCTTATGTGTTAATATAAAACATAATATCCTGGGAGGCTTAAGCATATAAAATAATTATGTTTACTCTATGAAGGTAGATAAAAGCTTTATTAAAGCAAAACACTGTAGTCCCACGCTGGATACCCTTTCAAATAAGTTAAGGTCAATTTACAGGTGAGATAAAAAAAAATTATTTCACAGAGAAAGTTTCTAGAATATCAGCAAGCAAATTCTACTTTTTCTAGTTACAAAAATATAAGTTCAGAATAATTCTATGGGAAAATATATTTTACCAAATGTGGCACAAGGAAATTTCACAACCTGAATAAAGGATAGTCAGGTAAGAGGATGAAAATGAGTTGAAGAATTACCTCCTGAAATTTCCAGTCTGAGGGTGTTATACAGGTGAGTTCAATCCCCTTTCCTAGAGCAGCATTATTCATATTCTGTACCACATATTTCACAGTAAGAAATAGGGCACTGCCATCATTTTAAGAATATTAGTGAACCAAAACTTTATTTTTAACACCCCAATTCCAGTTGTAGACAAAAATGTAAAAATCATAAGTTAAATATAAGCAAATATGCTCATCACTATATTAAAATATTTTCTATTCATCAAGTGAGATTCTCAGGCTTGCAAAGGTAGTATAATAAGAGAAAATATAAATCTGTGTTTAACAGAGGATTTGAAGACTAGCTCAGCTACTTAATGGATATTTAACTCTGTCAAGTTAATGAAACTTACCATGCCTCACTTTCCTGATCCATGACATAGGGCTAACGTTATGTATCTCAGACAAGTGTTGTGAACATTTAGGTTGGTTAATACTGTTAAACACTTAAGAGAGTGTCTGGAAAATTGTAAGAGTTCAATATTTGTTTATTATTAGTAGTAGTAGTGATTACTACAGTTATATTTTTAGGAAAAGGATTAATAGTAATTCAACACAATGTATCATTGGAAAAAATAAACAAATATAAGCTGGAAAGGCATTACATAAAATGCAATACCTATTACTGAAAACTTAAAAAACAACAGTTAATTTACTTAACTTGAGAGAGAATATAAAGTTTAATGATTTATATAATATTGTTGTTGTAATTTTATAGTCATTTATTCCAACACCCTCATTTATCCACTTCCCCTGCCCACAGGGCACTGTGTTTTAAATACCTGTATATAGATAGAGGGGTGGAGCGTTTAGGAATCCAGCACATCACTTCTGCCCACATTCCGCTGATGCACAGACTCAGCCACATGCCCCATTTAATAATAGGGAGAATAAAAACATAGTGTGACCAAGAGGAAAATGGTATTGGTGAGCACATATGAGTGTCTTAGCCACACACCTACTGATGCACATTTAGGATGTTTTCAATATCTTATTAATATAAACAGGGTATGTTAAGTCATTTTTTATGTATATGAACATATCTCTAATGTAATTTCCTATCAGCAGAAAATAGATATTTAAAATATTGAGAGATATTTCCAAATGAGCCTCCATTTCTTTTTTCTTTAATAACGATTTTTAAATTTTTTTAGAGCAGTTTTAGTTCACAGCAAAATTGAGAGGAGGGAACACAGATTTCCCGTACACCCACTGCCCCCACACATGTATAGCCTCCCGCATTATCAGCATCCCCATCACAGTGCTATCTTTGTTACAATTGATGAACCTACGCTGACACATCATAATCACCCAAATTCCATAGTTTACATTACAGTTCAGTATTGGTGTTGTACACTCTGTGGATTTGGACAAATGTATAACTATGTGAATCCATCATTATAGTATCATGGAGTGTTTTCACTGCCCTAAAAATCCTCTGTGCTCTCCCACTCAGGTCCTGGCAACCACTGACTTTTTATTGTCTCCATAGCATTGCCTTTTCCAGCATGTCATATAGTTGGAATCACATAGTATGTAGCCTTTCAGACTGGGTTCTTTCACTTAGTAACATGCATTTAAGTTTTCTCCATGTCTCTTCATAACTTGATGATTCATTCCCTTGTAGTGCTCAATAACATTTCATCATCTGGTTGTGTTACAGTTTATCCATTCACCTAGTGAAGGACATCTTGGTTACTTTTATGTTTTGTCAATTATTAATAAAAACTATAAATATCTGTGTGCAGTTTTTTGTGTTGACTTAGGTTTTCAACTCCTTGGGTAAATATCAAGAAACATGATTGCTGGATCATATCATAAGAGTGCATTTAGTTTGTAAGAAACCACCAAACTATCTTCCAGGTGGTTGTACCATTTTGCATTCCCATCAGCAATGAAGGAGGGTTTCTGTTGCTCCACATTCTTTAAAGCAGTTGGTATGGTCAGTGTTCCATATCTGAGCCATTCTAAAAAGTACCCTCCATTCCTCTATTACTGTTTTATGCTCCCACCAGTAATGTATCAAGTTCCTGTTTCTTCATACTTTCATGAAGACAGTGTGTTGTCAAGCTTTTGGATTTTTGCTAATTTAATCGTAGATGAACCGTTATATCAGTGTTATTTGAATTTGTGTTTATTTTATTATGAAATAGATTGAGCATCTCAGTATTTATGAAAAATTTTCATTTACTTCTCTATGAAGTATGTTCATGTCAACTGGTGATGGTAAAAAGATGCTGATAGTGTTTTTTTATGTATTCATAGATATACTTTATATATTAAAGAAAATGCCAACTGTGTTAGGAGATTCAAGTAGTTTCACAGTTGTTAATGGTTGTTTTATATTTTAACTTTTATTGACATATAATCTACATAGAAAAAATTTTACAAATCTTAATGTACAGGCAAATAAATTTTCACAAACTGAACACACATGTAAAACCAACATTTAGAGCAAACAGCAGAACTGTAGTAGAATCTCAGACAAATCTTTTTAAATTTATCTTGTCTCTAATCAATTTCCAAGGCTAACAATAATTCTTTTTTCTAATATTATAGAGTAGTATGCAAGTTTTAAAAATTTAAACAAACAATTTTTATATCTCGTTCCTTATGTTTGCAATATATTTACAATATTGTTTCTAATATGTTTTAAAATGTCCTCCATGTTTTGTGTAGCAATTGATCAATCATTCTTATTTCTGTATAATATTGCATTATTTAAATATACCAAGTTCCCTTCTTGATGGATATTTGGGGAGTTCAGCTTGAGCCTACTAAAAATTGTTCTGCTATTACCATTCTTTTGCTTGTCTTTTGGTAAATGTATGTACGTATTTCTGGAAAGTCCCTGTACTGGGTTCTAGCCAATCTCTGCCACAGTCTGCTAACAGTCCTCCTGGCATGGGAACTTGTCAGGAGATACTCCCACCTATGTCCCAGGGATCCTGAAAGTGCCATGTAACAGGCTCCCTCACAGCCAAGTCCACGGGCAGTCCTGCCAACACAGGGACCCAGTGGAAGATGCTCACACCTACACCTCAGGAGACCTTGACGAGCTCTACGCTAGGCTCCAACCCCTCCAGTCATGGTCAAGGAGCAGTCCAGCCCACCCAGGTACCTGGCAGGAGACACATCCATCCATGCCTCCAGAGCCAGATCTGCAGACCTCAGTCCTGGCTGTGAAAACCAGGGCCAGGTTTTCCAGCCCAGCTTATCCAAGGCCCAGGGCCCAAAATATATATGGAACTCATATGACTCAGTGGCAAAAACAAACAATCTGATTAAAAACTGGAAACAGGATCTAAATAGACATTTTTTTCAAAGAAGACATACAGATGGCCAACAGGTACATGAAGAGATGCTCAACATCACTCATCATCAGGATAATGCCAATCAAAACCACAGTAAGACATCACCTCACACCTGTCAGAATGGCTATTACCAAAAATAAAGAAATAATGTCACTGAACCATGTGTGTTGCCTGACTCACAGCAAGCCAAAACACTGAGACACCAAGGTTTGCAACAAAGAGAGCATTCAAATATTCGAAAGGCAGCCAAGCGAGGAGATTGGAGAACGAATCTCAAAACTGCTTCCTGAAGGCAAGGGGCTCAGGGTATTTATGGGATGAAAAATAGGAAGCAGGGCAGTCTGAAGCGGGAGTGTGGGGAGCCTGGGGAAAGGGGATTGGAAACAGGTGTGGTGATGGTCATTTTGTGCAGATGTAACTAAGCTACAGGCCTCTGATGGCAAAAGGTCCTGGAGCACATGCCCAGTTGGAGGGTGGGCAGTTCCATCCAGTCTTAACTGGCTCAGCTCAAACTAGATACAGCTAAGCCAAGTTCACAGAAAATAACTTAGACAAAGATCTTATTGTTTAGGCTCCGTGCAGCCTGGAGGATAGGCAAGTCTTAAAACCTTGATTAGCGAAAGTAGGTGGAATGGATTTAACCCACAACAACCAGTTTCAACACTGGTTTCAACATCCAGTGTTGGTGAGGGTGTGGAGAAAAGGGAAACCTATGCACTGTTGGTGGGAATGTAAGTTGATGCAGTCGCTGTGAAAAAGAGTATGGAGGTTCCCCAAAACATTAAAAATAGAGCTATCATAAGACCCAGCAATTCCACTTTTCAGTATAAATCAAAGGGAATAAAAATAGGATATTGAAGAGATATCTGCACCCCCCACGTTCATTTCAGCTTTATTCACCTTAGTTAAGGTGTGGAAAGAATGTCTTCTTAAATATAAAATATATTTAAATTATATATTAAATATAAAATATATATAATGTAATACTATTCAGCCTTTTTAAGGAAGGAAATCCTACCATTTGAGACAACATGGATGGGCCTTGAGGGCATTATGCTGAGTGAGATAAGTCCGACAGAGAAAGACAGATGCTGTACGATCACATTTACACAGAGAATCTAAAAAAAGCCAAACATGGCGGAATGTTTAGAATGGCGGTAGGGGCTTGGGATAGGGAAAATTAGGAGATGTTCGTCAAACGGAAAAACTTCCACTTATAAGATGAATAATTTCTAGGGATGTAATAGCCACGTGACTATGGTTAACAATACTGTTATATACTTGAAAGTTGCTGAGAGAGCAAATGGTAAATGTTCTCACCACACACAAAATAATTATGTGAGGTGAGAGATGTGTTAACTAACGCTATTGTGTTCATCACTGTGCAAAATATATGTGTATCAAATTGTCACACCTTTATCTTATATGATGTTATGTCTCATGTATAATCCAATAAAGCTGGAGAAATAAAAAGCAAATAAAAAATGAGCACACACTCTGAATTAATCTGATCCTGTGAAATTTATTTATGGTAATTTATTACTTAGCTTCTAGTTTTTTGGTAAGATTCCTTGTATTCTTACAAAGTTTGTAAATGCTTATTGTTGGTTTCAGTATCCTATAAATATTATGTCAAGTTTGTTCAAGTCATTTGTATTCTTACTAGTTTTCTTATCAGTTTGTTCTATAAGCTCTTGGGAGAGTTATGTTAAGATTCTCACTAAGATTGTGGATAATTACCTTTATATTTTTAGTTCTATTTTTTCTCTATGTTTTGAATCTTATTAAATTATTGTATGAATATAAATTTATGATTTATTTATCTACCTGATTGATCAATAGTATCTTATCACACATTTAAATGTTTCTTTGTGGAGCTATTTTTCTCTAGCTAAAAATTCCATCAGTATTTCTTTTAATGCAAATCATCTATATGTGTTTATTTGAAACTATTTATTGTCTTTATTCTTAAAAGATATGTCAGTGAATATGGTACTCAACATTGGTGGGGTTCTTTCCCCTGGCACTTCAAATATGTCATTTCAATGTTTTTGTTGTTGTTTTACATCAACTTTATTGAAGTAAAATTTACATACAAGCAAATTCACACATTTTGAATGTCGTTTGATAAGTTTATTGCCTTTTCTAAAATTTTATATGCATTGAATTATATATTACATAATTCACTGTATTTTATTTCTCCAGATCATAGAATTTGTTCATATAATTGGATATATCAGTACTTTATTCCTTTCTTTGCTCCTACTTCCTTATACCAAAATTTGGTTACTCATTCACCTGTTGTAGGATGCTTGGGTTATTTCCAGTACTTTATTATTATGAATAAACCTGGTATGAGATCCATGTACAAGTTTTTGTGTCAATATGTATTTTCATTTCTATAGGATATATTCCTATGAGTAGAATCCCTCATAAAATGGTAAGTTTTTAACTTTGTAAGAAAATGGAAAAGCATTTAATAAAGTGGTTTGTACAATTTTACATTCCTGCCAGCTATGTATAAGAATTCTAGGTGCTCCAAATCCTTGTCAACACTTGATATTGTCATTCTTTTTAATCTTAGCCATTTTAATGAAAGGGTAGTAACATTGTTTGTATTTAAATTTACTTTTCCTGATAACAAATGAGGTTGAGCATTTTTATATGTTTATTGGCCACTTGTGTACCTTTGTTTGTGAAGTGTGTGTTCAAAGTTTAGTTCATTTTTTTGATTTTAGAGCTTTATTTTTTCTAATATAAACATTGAAGTTGTAAATATTACAAAGCAGTGCTCTAATTGAATCTTACTGAATAGTATCACTGCTAATTGTGTATACTGAGTTGTCATTTTCATTTAATTCCTATTATTTATAATTTACTTCAAATTCTACTCGTGAATTATAAAGAAGCGTGTTATTTACATTCCAAATATTTGAAGATTATTGGGATATTTTTCTGCTATTGATTTCTAAATTGATTTTGTTATGATAGAGAATGTACTATGATGTAAATCATATTATATTTGTTGAGGCACATTTTATTTCTGAGCATAAGTTCTATCTCTGTTAATATTCCCTGGGTTGTTGTTGGGTGGATTGGGATGTGTGCTATATATGTGATATTGGAGATATATATTACATCTAGGTGTGATAAATGGATATCTATCCTCTATCTATCTATCTATCTATCTATCATCTATCTACCTATTTATCTATACAGATGTGATAAATGGATATCTATGAGATGATAGATAGATAGATAGATAAATGGGAAGCAAATGTGATACATTAAGCTCTATAAATTATTCTTCAGATACTTCAAAGTTTAATTGTTCAATCTCATACACATTTAGGGTTTTCATAGCCTATTGATAAGTTGACTCCTTTATCATTATCATTATGAAATGATAATGCAATGTTGCAGCTATAGATGTCTTATGATTAAGGTTTTCATAGTTTCACTTCCAGCATTTTTTAATTTTAAAGTTGGGTTACTTATAGACAGCATAAAGTTGGGTCTTATGATTTTATTGTCTCTGACAATTGGAATAATTACACCATTTATGTTTAATTTAATCATCAATATATTTGGGCTTATATCTACCTTCTTGCTAGTCCTTTTCTGTTTTTCCATATTCTTTTTTTTCCCTTTCCTTGCTTATTTTTTTCTTCTTCTACACTTTGTCAGGTGGTTCTGGAGCATTGCTAAATCTGGGACTACTTATTCTCCATTTCCAGGGTGAGACTTCCTGAGTACTCTACCCAATATCCTATAAATTATGACGGATTATTTTCAGTCTGGTTGGCTGGAATGAGCACTGTTATTGGTCCTCCTGGATTTGGGGCACTGGTCCCTTTAATACTTCCAGATGGTTTTTTCCCTAGACCTTGGGTATTCTCCTCACATGTGTGGGTTATTCAGCTTTCTGTTGAAGACTTGAGGGGGACCCTCTGCAGGTCTCCACTCTGTGCTCTGCCTTGTGAACTCTAGTGTCCTCGATGTCTCCACACTGTCACCTCCATCTCCAGTGGCTGCTCTCCCTGTGCCTTGGCTTAGAATCTCCTTCACAGTAGTCAAAATGTTGGTGTAATCACAGAATTCACCTTTTTTGTTTTCTATCTCTTGGGGATCATTGTCCATCACTACCTGATTTTTCATTTTTCAAATTTTTATTGTTTTAGCAGCAGGATAAATCTACTCCCTCTTTCTTTATCTTGGTGGAAAGCAGAATTCTACAATTAAAATTTTAAAATAAAAAACTGAATATACCCATTTCAGTCAGTGTCCCAACAGAAGTGGACGGCAAACAAATTAGAAAAATTTAAAGAATGTTTATATTCAAAGGGGTTATTTACAGAGATTTGGTGGCATATGAAGAGGCCACAATAAACAGTGTAACAATCCTAGGCTAATAGCAGCAGAGCTGTCACTAACCCTAGTCCCTTGGGGGAGGATCTGGCTGAGAAGTCTTCCTGGAGATACACTGACTTCACTCTCTTCCATCCTCCTTTCTTCTGCCTATGGGATAAATCTAAACCAGAGGCCAAAGGCAAGGGAGAGTGTGGAGCAGTTTGCACAGGTCAGCTTCTCAGAGTACAGAGTGAAGTGGCTTTGCAAGGGAACTGAGAGAGTCTAGCAGAGATGCTGACAAGCATCCCTTGGTCCACGTGGTCGTGAGCCCTGGTGACCGCGTTTGACTCTCCTGTCTCTCACCTCCCCGTTCCAGGTGGCCACTGATTCTGTAGATTCTATATTTAATATGTTACATATTTATTGCTTCCTCTTCAACATACTACTGCCACTGTCTTAATTAACACTGTCACTGTGCTTCCTAGCGCTTTGTCATAACTTCCTGAATACTCCCTGTTTCCCAGGTCTATTCTGTCTGTCAGTCCATCCAATTCTTTAGAGATAATGGGATTGTTTTTCTCTTTTTAATTCAAATCTGATCACCTTCCATTTCCCACCTTTACATTTTCCAGTTGTTCAAACTTTTCAATGTGGGTTTCAAATGATCCATTTTCTGGCTTCTATCATTGTCACCATCTTAAGCGAGAGGAAGTCATAATAAAATTTAAAAAAAAATAAAGTTCATTGGTTTCTCTTAATTCCCTATTTCCTTGTCCTTTGAATGTCACAAATATTTTGTTACAATTGTTACTATGTTACCATTTCTCCACAGTGGTGAACTGGTGTCCTATCTCAACTGAGTGATGCCTCTTTAGCGCTCATTAAACTAAGAATTACTTCTATTAATCTTATATTATTTCTCTTGATAAAAGACTACTTTTTATGTAAGGTATGCCTCATATCAAATTCAAATGTGAACTAGTTTCTCACTCTTAAAGTATTCAGAATCAATACTTAACTCACTTTAATTCAATTTCACTTAATTCACTAGTGAACCATCAATTAATTCAGTTTCTAATCCAATTTTTATTTTATGTGCACAATTAAACACTTTATATAGTATCTTAACATTTTAAAATCTTGGCTGCAGAGAATACATTTGAGCCATTTTTCTGTATCTCAAATAAATACCCAGGAATATTGTTCCAATGACACTTCATTTACCTACATCATTCCAGGACTGTAGAAGCCATTTGCCGTGTTCAGAAGGGAGCAGAGGACTTGGTGAACAGCGATGGTAAAAAGCAATGTGAACATACAGACCCAGCTTCTTATCACCTCTCCCCATTGCAGTTCCTTCTTCACTAAAATTCCACCCCTCACAACGTTACTCTCATCTTCACATTCTGTTCCCTCTGAAGTTTAGTCATTTCTGGACTGTCTGCGTTTTCATCTGAGTCCACTTATTACACTTATTAGATTGTGACCTTGAACAATTCTTCTTTGGATCTCAGTTTCCTCATTTTTTAAAATTTTTTTGCGGTACGCAGGCCTCTCAACTCTTGTGGTCTTTCCCGTTGCTGAGCACAGGTTCCAGACACGCAGGCTCAGCGGCCATGGCTCACGGGCCCAGCCGCTCCGCGGCATGTGGGATCCTCCAGGACCGGGGCACGAACCCGTGTCCCCTGCATCGGCAGGCGGACTCCCAACCACTGCGCCACCAGGGAAGCCCTCAGTTTCCTCATCTTTAAAATGTGAATAATAACTCCTACCTCAGGCAATTCTGTGAGAAATGACTGAGTTAATGCATTAAATGCTTAGAGCAGGGTTTGGAATCTAGGAATCAACCTACAATGTTGTTATTATTATTAAATCAAATATAGATGCTCACTCTGTCCTTCCTCCTCTCTAAGGCCAACCTGTTAACCTGATCTGTGCTCTTGCTGCTCATCAATTTACACCTCATCCAATGTCTCACTCTCATTAACTGTCAAAATTCTGGTCCTGGGTTGAGGAGGACTTGGGCAACCCAGCTGATCACCTGAAGGCAGGAATAGAGGGGCCCTGACAAAACTGCAGGTTGGTCTCTCCTGATTCCTTCTCAGGGCAGGGGATACCATGTATCTTTTCTCTGTGTGGGCTCAATTCAGTGGCTGTCATAGTGCATGAACCTGCAAATATGAATGAAAGATTGAAAAAATTAATATAAAAGGCAAAGGATTAGTCACAAGAAATAGGACAGCTATTTAGTTAATAGAACTTGGGCCTAAAGTCAGTAGGATTAATATATGGTTGATTTTAGGCTGACTTACTGAGCTGCAGAGCTTCTTAATTTGCCTACTTAAAATAGGAAGGGGCAAAGCATTGCTATCCCCAATTAAAGCCATGATAAAATAAGAGAGCAAGGGGCTTCCCTGGTGGCGCAGTGGTTGAGAGTCCGCCTGCCGATGCAGGGGACACAGGTTCGTGCCCAGGTCCCGGAGGATCCCACATGCCGCAGAGCGGCTGGGCCCTTGAGCCATGGCCGCTGAGCCTGTTCATCCGGAGCCTGTGTTCCGCAACGGGAGAGGCCACAACAGTGAGAGGCCCGCGTAAAAAAAAAAAAAAAATAAGAAAAAAAAAAATAACAGAGCAAGGACTAAAAGCCTGGAAGTTCATTTCAATATAAATGACCTTTAAAAAATATTATTGTCTAAAGATCTTGTTGATTTGCTGGTGAAGAGAAGTACTCACTGACCCCTCTGATCAATGTTTGTTATATGCAGGTGTGGGTATTATTTACAAAAAAGATGTAATCATATGATATAGAAAATAGTTTTATAAAAATTAAAGTGTATATGGTTAAATTGAAAGAAAGCCTCTAGAAGATAGAAAACAAACAACAGATTAATGTTCAGGAGGAAGTTGTGATCATTAAGTAAGAAGATAGCTTTTTATTGTAAAAAAAATGGTAACATTTTGAGCTATTTGAATCATTATCTTCCTAGTCAAATAGACTTATTTTCATTACAAGCAGCTGCATTTGAATATTAACATAATACTTTTTTAGAATTGTCATTTTATTAGTTACTTTCTCCTCTCATCTGCAATTTGGCATTTAATTACTGTATGTATATGCCTATACTAATTAAAATATATAATTTAATTGTATTATATATTTAATTAATATGTATGTACATATATATATCTTACCTCTATAAAATACACTATTTAATAAAATTAACAATATAGTGCAAAAATTGACTGTGTGTGTGTACACACATGCAAACACACACACCCCTCCACCTTATTTATTAAAAATCTACGTCCAACATTAACTGTTTCTATGCAATTTTTTGTAGTGTTATATGGTAAAATGTTTCTTAACTGTTGTAATGTCTAAGTGTTTGGATAAAAGTAAGAAAATCATGTTGACTGGGTTCACTAGGATTGACTGTATCTTCCTTCAGGTGGGTCTCATTGCTGCAGATCAATATTTTCATTCATTTTTTTTGGATTCTTATCTCTTTCCCCATAGAAGATACTGTAAACTTGTTCCCTTCTCCTTCAGTCATGAGCTTACTCTTTCTTCTTTAACCCCAGAAGATGGCTTTGTTGGCAAGTTATTGGAAAATTAAGCCATCTGGTGTGAGTTTCACACATTTCTGTTTTTCCCTAAAAATATCTCCAGCCTAACATTCTTTGTACTGCCACAGAACATCCTGGTAGCATCACCCACTAATTGTACTTTTCCTCCAGCCTACAACTGACATTGCCCAAGACCGTACCAGGATAGGGCTGCATCACTGCCCTGCCCTTCCTGCCTTGGAGCCTCTATGCCACTTATGACTCCAGCCTCCTTTAAACGTTACCATTTCTCTTGGTCTTGCTGCTCTTCACCTCCGCTCAGTTATTTCCCTCAGCACACACCTTTCCCTCACCCTTCTATCAGCTCAGTCTAATTCAGTATATCATTCATTAGCTGTTTAATTAATCATTGTGTAAAATAAAGATGGAAATGACTAGTAAGGCCAAATTCTGGTGTTAAGGAATTTATTCTCTGATAAATTGAATAGTACTCTTGCACAAGTGACTACCATGAAACTGAGTTAAAGGATTTTAGTGATGCAGAGACCAAGTACAACAGGGGCCCAAGAGACAGAATGCCCCCCTACAAAGGCTTTATCAGGAGCATATTAATCATTATGATTTCATTTCAAAATGTGTTTAAAGACTTAGGAGGAAATCAGTAGGGTGGCAATCAAGATAGAAGGAACTACAGGCACTGAGCCATGGTATCAGAAAAAATACAGAGATTGCTTAGGAATTGTTAGGTGGGAAAAACAGAAAGTATTAAGGAGAAAACTGCAGACTATGGCCAAACCATGAAAGTTCTGGAATTGAGGAGAGTTTTACCTAACTGTGTAGGCAATAGACAGCCATCATGAGTTCTAAGTGAAGCTGACATACTTGGAGTTTCACATTATCACAAAATTTTTCTGATAGCCAGTTTAGGATAAATCAGTGTTGAGAGTGACTGTGCCAGAGGACAGGATGCAAGCAGGAGTCTGTTTAAATGTCTCTGTGGAAGGCAGGTGAGCACATGTGTAAGATTTGGGTTTCTGGAGCTGGGCTGTTGTCACTCAACTCCTGACACTGATGTCAGCATGTGAGAAGACCTCGGTCCTTGTCTTCTTTGGAGAAAGGATTTCACAAAGAGATATTATAAAGCAGTCACAGAGTTTATTGGAAGCACAGTACGTGCAAAGAACAAAAAAGCAGTCTACTTAGAGCAGGAGCAAAGCAGAAATACACACCCAGAAAAGAGTGCAGGAGTCCTCCCTAATGAGGGGCACACCAGAGAGGTGATTTAAATCACTTATATGGGGGCAGTTTTTCTGGGTCTTTGTTTTCCTCTGGCCAATCATCTTGCTTCACTTATCACATCTGACCTGACCCAGGGCCCTTTCTGACATGCGCACGCATCATTTAGCCAAGCTGGATTCCAACGAGGGGGTCTCTGGGGGATTGACAGAACTTATTATGAACTAGCGTCCCCTCTCTTTTTGTCCCCCAAAGAGCCTTTTTGCACATGTGTAGTTGGGGAGGTCTCCGTGACCTCAAGAATGGAAGATGTGGTCATCTTATCTTTTTACTCCAGCAGAGCTCAGCTCCTCTATGTTCCTGCCATTAACTTTGTCCTTGAAGTGCTGGGGAAAACAAGTTCCAATTTACTCCACTTGACAAACTCCAGCTGCTCAGCCCACGGGCCCATCTACCTCCTACCTCAACTCCATTGTTTATTACTTGGTGACTTTAAGCAAATTATTAAATCTCTTTGAGGACCACTTTCCTCATATGAAAAAGAGAAACCACACCAGTACCTCCCTTTTGGACTACTTGAGGATTGCAGATGGTAAGCCACCTCACTCACCAAATAGTCACAGCTGTTGTTGTCACCAACAGTGTAATTAAACCATGGTGGGAGGAGGGAAACTAAAAGCAGAATGCAGAACTAGAAGCCATTTTGGAGGTAACTGAGGATTTTTTAACTTATCAAGTGGAAATAGGAAAGAGTCAGAGATGTCTCAGAGATCCCATTCTGGATAAGTCAGAGACTGCTCGTGCCATTAATCAAAACACACAAGTCACCAGGAGTTGCTGCTTTTGTAGCCAAAGCAATAAATTTGGGTTTCCTCCTGCTGATTTCAAGGTACAAGTAGGTCACACAGGTAGAGCAGTTATTGTGCAGTTGAAAATGCATTTTACAAATCAGGGATAGAAATACAAATCCTAGAATTGCACAGACAGGCTGAAATCTTGAGAGGGAAGAAAACCCCTCCCAGAATAAATAAGTTTCAGAAGGGAAGGAATCACACCTCAACCACCCCCAAGTCTTCCCTCTGAACTGTGAGCTCACACAGGTTTTGTGAGCGAATCCTCTTGGTTTCCCTGAAGTGGGGCCACCACTGTCTGCACATCTGCTTTAGTTTGTTAATTCATAAGTCATTTTTCTCTTAATGCCAAAACCCCCAGCCACCTGCATCTGCGTGACTGTGTTTGCACAAAGCATTTGGAGGAAATGAGGACGCCTTTCTTGATTCGATGTCAATGGACCCGCTCTCGGGATTCGCTCCCCTTCCCCGACACTCAGAGTTGGACCAGAAAGTCACTCACGTGGACTGTGCTATATGCAGAACCTCTTTTCTTATGATGAATAGTTTCCTAGGGGATTCTGAAGTCCATACTATAATTTTTAATTCATCAATTTAAATAGACATCCTGGGCCCAGTGGAATTTTCCCAGTTTTTTCTGTTTCCTGTTTCGTACTCTTCTTTCTGGGCGTGAGCTCCCAGATCACTTCCATACTCTGAAAAAGTATTTATTTTGACCTCATAGCTGCCCAGGTATATGGAATGTTCTTTTTCTGTTCCCAGAGGTGTTTCCTCAGTACTGCAGGCTGCCCCTTCCTGTCTAGTTTACTGCCCTGGAGGTATCCTTTGCAATAAGCGTGGTTTGTGAAATTGAATGTTGAACAACATTATTCTAGAAGCTCTATTTGGGACTCCTTGTAATTGAAAAATTAGCAACTCAGAGACCAGCTGCAAACTGTCTTAGCTTGGGTGAGAGGCAAAAGCAGTAATACGAGGCTGAACACCTTAAAATAAAAAAAAAGACACAAGAAAATTAATAGTATTTGGGGACCTTATATTTCAAAGAGATTTACTTATCTATTTCTAAATATGATGGACCCCAAACAGAGATTTTACATGTCCCCTTGGTCTCTGTCTGAGATATTCAAGTCATGGTTAAAAATTTTCCTTATTTTTTTTAACATCTTTATTGGGGTATAATTGCTTCACAATGGTATGTTGGTTTCTGCTTTATAACAAAGAGAATCAGTTATACATATACATATGTTCCCGTATCTCTTCCCTCTTGCGTCTCCCTCCCTCCCACCCTCCCTATCCCACCCCTCCAGGCGGTCACAAAGCACCGAGCCAATATCCCTGTGCCATGCGGCTGCTTCCCACTAGCTATCTACCTTACGTTTGTTAGTGTGTATATGTCCATGACTCTTTCTCGCCCTGTCACAGCTCACCCTTCTCCTTCCCTATATCCTCAAGTCCGTTCTCCAGTAGGTCTGTGTCTTTATTCCTGTCTTACCCCTAGGTTCTTCATGATATTTTTTTTCTTAAATTCCATATATATGTGTTAGCATACGGTATTTGTCTTTCTCTTTCTAACTTACTTCACTCTGTATGACAGACTCTAGGCCTATCCACTTCATTACAAATAGCTCAATTTCGTTTCTTTTTATGGCTGAGTAATATTCCATTATATATATGTGCCACATCTTCTTTATCCATTCATCTGATGACGGGCACTTAGGTTGTTTCCATCTCCGGGCTATTGTAAATAGAGCTGCATGAACATTTTGGTGCATGACTCTTTTTGAATTATAGTTTTCTCAGGGTATATGCCCAGTAGTGGGATTGCTGGGTAATATGGTAGTTCTATTTGTAGTTGTTTAAGGAACCTCCATACTGTTCTCCATAGTGGCTGAACCAATTCACATTCCCACTAGCAGTGCAAGAGTGTTCCCTTTTCTCCACACTGTCTCCAGCATTTACTGTTTCTAGACTTTTTGATGATGGCCTTTCTGACTGGGGTAAGATGATATCTCATTGTAGTTTTGATTTGCATTTCTCTAATGATTAATGATGTTGAGAATCCTTTCATGTGTTTGTTGGCAGTCTGTATATCTTCTTTGGAGAAATGTCTACTTAGGTCTTCTGCCCATTTTTGGATTGGGTTGTTTGACTTTTTGTTATTGAGCTGCATGAACTGCTTGTAAATTTTGGAGATTAATCCTTTGTCAGTTGCTTCATTTGCAAATATTTTCTCCCATTCTGAGGGTTGTCTTGTTTATGGTTTCCTTTGCTGTGCAAAAGCTTTGAAGTTTCATTAGGTCCCATTTGTTTATTTTTGTTTTTATTTCCATTTCTCTAGGAGGTGGGTCAAAAAGGATCTTGCTGTGATTTATGTCATAGATTGTTCTGCCTATGTTTTCCTCTAAGAGTTTGATAGTTTCTGGACTTACATTTAGGTCTTTAATCCATTTTGAGCTTATTTTTGTGTATGGTGTTAGGGAGTGATCTAATCTCATACTTTTACATTTACCTGTCCAGTTTCTCCAGCACCACTTATTGAAGAGGCTCTTCTTTCTCCACTGTATATTCCTGCCTCCTTTATCAAGATAAGGTGACCATATTTGCGTGGGTTTATCTCTGGGCTTTCTATCCTGTTCCATTGATCTTTCTGTTTTTGTGCCAGTACCATACTGTTTTGATGATGGTAACTTCGTAGTATTGTCTGAAGTCAGGGAGCCTGATTCCTCCAGCTCTGTTTTTCGTTCTCAAGATTGCTTTAGCTATTCGGGGTCTTTTGTGTTTCCATACAAATTGTGAAATTTTCTGTTCTAGTTTTGTGAAAAATGCCAGTGGTAGTTTGATAGGGATTACATTGAATCTATAGATTGCTTTGGGTAGTAGAGTCATTTTCACAATGTTGATTCTTCCAGTCCAAGAACATGATATATCTCTCCATCTATTTGTATCATCTTTGATTTCTTTCATCAGTGTCTTATAATTTTCTGCATACAGGTCTTTTGTCTCCTTAGGTAGGTTTATTCCTAGATATTTTATTTTTTTTGTTACAATGGTAAATGGGAGTGTTTTCTTGATTTCACTTTCAGATTTTTCATCATTAGTGTATAGGAATGCCAGAGATTTCTGTGCATTAATTTTGTATCCTGCTACTTTACCAAATTCATTGATTAGCTCTAGTAGTTTTCTGGTAGCATCTTTAGGATTCTCTATGTATAGTATCATGTCATCTGCAAACAGTGACAGCTTTACTTCTTTTCTGATATGGATTCCTTTTATTTCCTTTTCTTCTCTGATTGCTGTGGCTAAAACTTCCAAAACTATGTTTAATAAGAGTGGTGAGAGTGGGCAACCTTGTCTTGTTCCTGATCTTAGGGGAAAGGCTTTCAGTTTTTCACCATTGAGGATGATGTTGGCTGTGGGCTTGTCATATATGGCCTTTATTATGTTGACGAAAATTCCCTCTATGCCTACATTCTGCAGGGTTTTTATTATAAATGGGTGTTGAATTTTGTCAAAAGCTTTCTCTGCATCTATTGAGATGATCATATGGTTTTTCTCCTTCAATTTGTTAATATGGTGTATCACATTGATAGATTTGCGTATATTGAAGAATCCTTGCATTCCTGGAATAAACCCCACGTGATCATGGTGTATGATCCTTTGAATGTGCTGTTGGATTCTGTTTGCTAGTATTTTGTTGAGGATTTTTGCATCTATGTTCATCAGTGATATTGGCCTGTAGTTTTCTTTCTTTGTGACATCCTTGTCTAGTTTTGGTATGAAGGTGATGGTGGCCTCGTAGAATGAATTTGGGAGTATTCCTCTCTCTGCTATATTTTGGAAGAGTTTGAGAAGGATAGGTGTTAGTTCTTCTCTAAATGTTTGATAGAATTCGCCTGTGAAGCCATCTGGTCCTGGGCTTTTTTTTGTTGGAATTTTTTTTTTTTTTTTTTTTTTTTTGCTGTACGTGGGCCTCTCACTGTTGTGGCCTCTCCCGTTGCGGAGCACAGGCTCTGGATGCACAGGCTCAGTGGCCGTGACTCACAGGCCCAGCCACTCCATGGTATGTGGGATCTTCCCGGACCGGGGCACAAACCCATGTCCCCTGCATCAGCAGTCGGACTCTCAACCACTGCGCCACCAGGGAAGCCCTGTTGGAAGATTTTTAATCACAGTTTCAATTTCAGTGCTTGTGATTGGCCTGTTCATATTTTCTATTTCTTCCTGGTTCAATCCCGGCATGTTGTGCATTTCTAAGAATTTGTCCATTTCTTCCAGGTTGTCCATTTTATTGGCCTAGAGTTGCTTGTAGTAATCTCTCATGATCTTTTTTGTTTCTGCAGTGTCAGTTGTTACTTCTCCATTTTCATTTCTACTTCTATTGATTTGAGTCTTCTCCCTTTTTTTCTTGATGAGTCTGGCTAATGGTTTATCTATATTGTTTATCTTCTCAAAGAACCAGATTTTAGTTTTATTGATCTTTGCTATTGTTTCCTTCATTTCTTTTTCATTTCTTTCTGATCTGATTTTTATAATTTCTTTCCTTCTGCTAACTTTGGGTTATTTTGTTCTTCTTTCTCTAATTGCTTGAGGTGCAAGGTTAGGTGGTTTATTCGAGATGTTTCCTGCTTCTTAAGGTGGCCTTGTATTGCTATAAACTTCCATCTTAGAACTGCTTTTGCTGCATCCCATAAGTTTTTGGTCGTTTTGTCTCCATTGTCATTTGTTTCTAAGTATTTTTTGATTTCCTCTTTGATTTCTTCATTGATCACTTCGTTATTAAGTAGTGTATTGTTTAGCCTCCATGTGTTTGGTTATTTTTACAGATCTTTTCCTGTAATTGATATCTAGTCACATGGCATTGTGGTTGGAAAAGATACTTGATACAATTTCAATTTTCTTAAAATTACCAAAGCTTGATTTGTGACCCAAGATATGATCTATCCTGGAGAATGTTCCATGAGCACTTGAGAAAAATGTGTATTCTGTTGTTTTTGGATGGAATGTCCTATAAATATCAATTAAGTCCATCTTGCTTAATGTATCATTTAAAGATTGTTTTTCCTTATTTATTTTCATTTTGGATGATCTGTCCATGGGTGAAAGTGGGATGTTAAAGTCCCCTACTATGAATGTGTTACTGTCAATTTCCCCTTTTATGGCTGTTATTATTTGCCTTATGTATTGAGGTGCTCCTATGTTGGGTGCATAAATATTTACAATTGTTATATCATCTTCTTGGACCGATCCCTTGATCATTATGTAGTGTCCTCCTTTGTCTCTTCTAATAGTCTTTATTTTAAAGTCTATTTTGTCTCATATGAGAATTGCTACTCCAGCTTTCTTTTGGTTTCAATTTGCATGGAATATCTTTTTCCATCCCTTTACTTTCAGTCTGTATGTGTCTCTAGGTGTGAAGCGGGTCTCTTGTAGACAGCATATATATGGGTCTTGTTTTTGTATCCATTCAGCCAATCTGTGTCTTCTGGTGGGAGCATTTAGTCCATTTACATTTAAGGTAATTATCGATATGTATGTTCCTATTCCCATTTTCTAAATTGTTTTGGGTTCGTTATTATAGTTCTTTTCCTTCTTTTGTGTTTCTTGCCTAGAGAAGTTCCTTTAGCATTTGTTGTAAAGCTGGTTTGGTTGTGCTGAGCTCTCTCAGCTTTTGCTTGTCTGTGAATGTTTTAATTTCTCCATCAAATCTGAATGAGATCCTTGCTGGATAGAGTAATCTTGGTTGCCGGTTTTTCTCCTTCATCACTTTCAGTATGTCCTGCCACTCTCTTCTGGCTTGCAGAGTTTCTGCTGAGAGATCAGCTGTTAACCTTATGGGGATTCCCTTGTGTGTTATTTGTTGTTTTTCCCTTGCTGCTTTTAATATGCTTTCTTTGTATTTAATTTTTGACAGTTTGATTAATATGTGTCTTGGCATATTTCTCCTTGGATTTATCCTGTATGAGACTCTCTGTGCTTCCTGGACTTGATTAACTATTTCCTTTCCCATATTAGGGAAGTTTTCAACTATAATCTCTTCAAATATTTTCTCAGTCCCTTTCTTTTTCTCTTCTTCTTCTGGAACCCCTATAATTCGAATGTTGGTGTGTTTAATGTTGTCCCAGAGGTCTCTGAGAATGTCCTCAGTTCTTTTCATTCTTTTTTCTTTATTCTGCTCTGCAGTAGTTATTTCCATTTTATCTTCCAGGTCACTTACCCATTCTTCTGCCTCAGTTATTCTGCTATTGATCCCATCTAGAGCATTTTTCATTTCATTTATTGTGTTGTTCATCATTGTTTGTTTCATCTTTAGTTCTTCTAGGTCCTTGTTAAATGTTTATTGCATTTTGTCCATTTTATTTCCAAGATTTTGTATCACCTTTACTATCATTATTCTGAATTCTTTTTCAGGTAGATTGCCTATTTCCTCTTCATTTGTTAGGTCTGGTGCATTTTTATCTTGCTCCTTCATTTGCTGTGTGTATTTTTGTCTTCTGATTTTTCTTATCTTACTGTGTTTGGGGTCTCCTTTTTGCAGGCTGCAGGTTCGTAGTTCCTGTTGTTTTTGATGTCTGTCTCCAGTGGCTAAAGTTGGTTCAGTGGGTTGTGTAAGCTTCCTGGTGGAGGGGACTAGTGCCTGTGTTGTGGTGGATGAGGCTGGATCTTGTCTCTCTAGTGGGCTGGTCCAGGTCTGGTGGTGTGTTTTGGGGTGTCTGTGGACTTATTATGATTTTAGGCAGCCTCTCTGCTAATGGGTGGGGTTGTGTTCCTGTTTTGCTAGTTGTTTGGCATAGGTTGTCCAACACTGTAGCTTGCTGGTCGTTGAGTTAAGCTGGGTGCTGGTGTTGAGATGGAGATCTCTGGGAGATTTTCGCCGTTTGATATTATGTGGAGCTGGGAGGTCTTTTGTTGACCAGTGTCCTGAAGTTGGCTTTCCCACCTCAGAAGCAGAGCCCTGACTCCTGGCTGGAGCACCAAGAGGCTTTCATCCACATGGCTCAGAATAAATGGGAGAAAAAGTAGAGAGAAAGAATTAGTAGAAGAAGAAAGAAAGAAAGAAGGAAAGAAGGAAAGAAGGAAAGAAAGGAGGGAGGGTGGGAGGGAGGAAGGAAGGAGGGAAGGAAGGAAAAAAGAAAGAAAGAAGATACAGTAAAATAAAGTATAATAAAGTTATTAAATTAAAAAAAATAATTATTTAGAAAAAATAAAAAAGGGACGGATAGAACCTTAGGACAAATGGTGGAAGCAAAGCTATACAGACAAAATCTTACACAGAAGCATACGCATACACCCTCACAAAAAGAGGTAAAGGGGAAAAAATCATAAATCTTGCTCTCAAAGTCCACCTGCTCAATTTGGGATGATTCTTTGTCTAAAGGAGGGAAGGAAGGAGAGAAACAAAGATAGAAGGTAAAGTATAATAAAGTTATTAAAATTAATTATTAAGAAAAAAATTAAAAAAAAAAAGGACAGATAGAACTCTAGAAAAAAAGGTGGAATCAAAGCTATACAGACAAAATCTCACACAGAAGCATACACATAAACACTCACAAAAAGAGGAAAAGGGGAAAAAATCATAGATCTTGCTCTCGAAGCCCACCTCCTCAATTTGGGATGATTCGTTGTCTATTCATGTATTCCACAGATGCAGGGTACATCAAGTTGATTGTGGAGCTATAATCCACTGCTTCTGAGGCTACTGGGAGAGATTTCTCTTTCTCTTCTTTGTTCTCACAGCTCACAGGGGCTCAGCTTTGGATTTGGCCCCGCCTCTGCGTGTAGGTCGCTGGAGGGCGTCTGTGTTTTGCTCAGACAGGACGGGGTTAAAGGAGCCGCTGATTCGGGGTCTCTGGAACACTCAAGCTGGGGGGAGGGAGGGGCACGGCATGCGGGGCAGGCCTGCGGCGGCTGAGGCCGGCGTGACGTTGCACCAGCCTGAGGCCCGCCGTGCGTTCTCCCGGGGAAGTTGTCCCTGGATCCCGGGAGCCTGGCAGTGGCGGGCTGCACAGGCTCCCCGGAAGAGGGTTGTGGATGGTGACCTGTGCTCGCACACAGGCCCCTTGGTGGTGGCAGCAGCAGCCTTAGCGTCTCCCTCCCGTCTCTGGGGTCCGCGCTTTTAGCCGCGGCTCGCGCCCATCTCTGGGGTCCGCGTTTTTCACTGCGGTTCACGCCCATCTCTGGAGTTCCTTTAAGCAGCGCTCTTAAACCCCTCTCCTCGCGCACCAGGAAACAAAGAGGGAAGAAAAAGTCTCTTGCCTCTTCGGCAGCTCCAGACCTTTCCCCGGACTCCCTCCCGGCTAGCCGTGGTGCACTAACCCCTTCAGGCTGTGTTCGCGCAGCCAACCCCAGTCCTCTCTCTGCTGTCGGACCAAAGCCCAAGCCTCAGCTCGCAGCCCCGCCCAACCTGGCGGGTGAGCAGACAAGCCTCTCGGGCTGGTGAGTGCTGGTCGGCACCAATCCTCTGTGCGGGAATCTCCCCGCTTTGCCCTCCGCACCCGTTGCTGTGCACTCCTCCGTTGCTGTGCACTCCTCCGCGGCTTCGAAGTTTCCCCCTCCGCCTCCCGCAGTCTCCGCCCGCGAAGGGGCTTCCTAGTGTGTGGAAACCTTTCCTCCTTCACAGCTCCCTCCCACTGGTGCAGGTGCCGTCCCTATTCTTTTGTCTCTGTTTTTTCTTTTTTTTCTTTTGCCCTACCCAGGTACGTGGGGGAGTTTCTTGCCTTTTGGGAGGTCTGAGGTCTTCTGCCAGCATTCAGTATGTGTTCTGTAGGAGTTGTTCCACGTGTAGATGTATTTCTGGTGTATCTGGGGGGAGGAAGGTGATCTCCACGTCTTACTCTTCCGCCATCTTCCCCTCAGCTTCCTTATATTTAATAAATTTGTTATTTTTGCTTTATACAATTCCAGCAAGCATTTGTGTGAATATGAAGACGGTGTATTGACAATCATAACTCTTTTTTTTCTACGCTAAATAAAAATTTGGTTCATTTTCTTCCTAGCCCCAAAGTGATGTATTTGACCCAAGGGTAGAATGCAGTCAACCTTTGCTGTGGGCGTTGTGAATGCGGAGCTTAGGGTTCTGTGTACATAACGACCCCTTAGAGGGTCACCAGCACCTGAGGCTCCATGCAAACCTCAGCCACAGATGCAAACACCACAGGAAGACCCAACGCACCACAGCCAGGGTTGTGCTTAGTTTACTTTCGGAAAGTAAAGTTCTGTGCACCAATACCAGCTTTTCCTTGTATTGTACTGTTTGCTTGTCTTGAGATTTGAAGAAAAAGAAAAGGGAGAAGTTTTTCCAGATTCTAAAGAATGCCCCAGGAGTAGCGGAGTGAGTCACAGCACACAACTGTATAAACCAGATACAGCCTTGGAATCCAAAAATATTTGATTTAGGGTTTAAATTTTTTTTTTCTAGTCAGTTCTATTGAAAGTGGGTGAAAGACAAATAATCAATTTACATTATGTTTAGCAAATACCAAAACATCTGGTCAAATAAAACTTTTAAGTAATTTCATAAGTTTTATTTTAACTTCATTATAAAATATTTCTTTTGTTTTTGTCTCCAAGTGTATAATTCAGTTTTCTACACAGAATGGTGACTCAATAAATGCTATAATGTAGTGATATACCCTTGATACATATTAATATAGGAGGTGATATAAACAGAAAAATTATCTGTATTAATTTTTTATAATTTTGATGTTGTACAGATATTTATTGTCTATTTTATGCCAGATATTTACAAGGCCTTGAGTATACAATACTGAAAAAACAAACATCAATCCTTGACTTGTTGGAGTGGTAGTCTAACGTGCAATTCTTTTGAGCATTTATTCTGTGGAGTGATCTGTGGAGGGAAGTAAATTTTGTTATAGGAGCTTAGCCCAGAGAAGCCAAATCTACACCCATAGATCACTCACAGTTCTCAGTATTAAGAAACACACTGTTCACTGGGGAAAGCAATGCATAATAAAAGTTGAATAAAACTTAGCTTTTCAATAGGATTTTACTATTTACAAGGTGATTTTCAATTATGACTTTAAAGGAAAGGAAAAGATTTTTACAGATATATAGCTGTATATTGCTAACCATTAATGGTTACTTATTTTCTGATTCAATTTATTTTTAGCTGGAATACTGTACTTTTTATAATCTAAAGTCATACCTCTAACTCTTTGAATCTAGTAATTCATTGCTTTCAATTCAATTTACTAAACATTTATTCAACACTTTCTACCTGCCAGGCACGTAGTCAGTGTTGAGACTACAAATATACCAAAGGCATGCATTTTACTTTTTTTTTTTTTTGCCGTACGCGGGCCTCTCACTGTTGTGGCCTCTCCCGTTGCGGAGCACAGGCTCCGGACGCACAGGCTCAGCGGCCATGGCTTACGGGCCCAGCCACTCCACGGCATGTGGGATCTTCCCGGACCGGGGGCACGAACCCGTGTCCGCTGCATCGGCAGGTGGACTCTCAACCACTGCGCCACCAGGGAAGCCCACATTTTACTTTTAAGGAACTAACAATTTAATATGTACATGACCTTCTAAATGTTTCTAAGAGTTATTGGTTTCAGTAATAAATATTTAGCCAATCCTAAAATACAATGCTAAAATTAAAATTTAATTTATAATGTTTAATGACCCAGTGAAAATACTAAATTCATATTGTTTGTTACAATTAGATTGTAGGCAAAGAAAAAAGACCCATAGTGATAAGTTTTGTAAATGTAATTAATTTAGTTTACTTATTTCAATAACAGATTTAGAAATTACTAGAGCACCTAAAGATTTTCATCTACTTATTGACTATAAGCTAATTATTAATGAAGCTTACAGTTGAGTGCTGAAGCTTTCACTTATTAATATTCAACTGTGAAAGCACAACAAAGTTTAAAAAACATTAACACTAATTAACTAATCACTTGAAGATTACCTTATGAAGCTCTCCCTAAACTTCAGTATATCATTGACAGTTCCATAATCACAGTAAATCTCTTCAAGTTATAGAAAGTCTAATATCAATGCTGGATTTTGGCAGAGGACTGTATCTGGGGATTTTAAAAAATTAACTGAGGTATTAGGGAATTCCATGCCTTGATAAGATTCTGGTTATTTATTTGTCTCCTCTGATAGTTGCCCTAGGACACCTTTCCATAGGTTATTGCTTTAATAGAACCCTAGGATATGGAAACAGAAAATACCAGTTGCAGTGAAGGTATGGGGGTCCTGCCAGACAGTAATGGGTACAGCATACATCTCCCTCCAAACCTGTTCTACCTGCTACAGGGAACAGCTGTGGTACCATGGACAGAACACAAGGTGTGTACTCAATACGTTATTGCTTATTTACTTAGTAAACTTTGACACATGAATTAGCCAACTTGCAAAATATTAAAATAGTGTAACAGCTATTTTGCCTAGATTACAGGGCTGTTGTGAAGATTAAATGAGCTCAGTTATGTAACTGCAGGTGGAAATCTATCAAATGTTATACAAATGCAAAGTTTTATTATTATTTCTATTCCCATGGAAACCTCATTGGTGCTTTGTAGCTAAGTGTTGATTTAATATTACCTCAGCCATAGTCTCAATACGTGCTCCACAAAAATTAATGCAGACCTTTTAGTAACAACTTGCATTACATTTATTTCCACTCTAATACTATGCATCATATAGATAATAGGAGACTGGCAATGCATTAAAACCTGTCAACCTATATGCTGAGCCACCCTTTACATCTAAGATGTATGCCAGCATCTCCAGGGCTGAGGTAAGGAGGTAAGAAATGTACCTCTAAAAAGCCCCACTCCCTGCCATGACCTTACCCCCACACAGGGCCATATCGTGGAAGTAACAGTGCTGATCTGCCTTTGGATCCTATTCTCTTAGTATGACCAGTCCTCACTCTACAAATATATGGCAGAAGCCAATCCACTTCAGGTCTGCCTTTGTATCATCTCTCTTTTGGAATTAGTAGCTAAGGGGTTAAACTTGCAAGATAATTTTGTCTGAATCTAGTTAGCTCATAGCATATTTCTAAATTACCCAATTTTCAGTCTTTTCAGTCATCTGTATTCCTTATTTGGGCTTCCACCAGGCACCAGGTGCTGTTTTGAATATTTTCCGTGAGCATCTAAGAAACCCATGGGGGTGAGGGGTGGGGGTCAAAAACCGCAATGCTAATGATGTTATATTGATATTACAATGTAGCCAAGGTTACTAGTGGGTAACTCGAGACCCCTTCTGCACATGTGTCAGGCTGGGAAATCCTCTCCACTACGGAAATGAGGGACTGCGGTTGGCTGCTTTTGTCCTTCACCCAAACAGGGCAGATCATTTCTTTTGGTTGTTTTTCTCAGGAGGAGAGCATGAAACCGGCTGCAGCAGGTTAACCCGAGGTCTGTCTATATCCTACCTCATTTTGCAGCATGAAAATTTTAATTTTGATGGAATTCAATTTATCTAATTTTGTTTTCCATTTGTTGTTTGTACGTGTGTTGTTATGCCTACGAACACTTTGCCCAAATCCAAGGTCATGCAGATTTGTTCCTATGTTCTAAGAGTTTTATAGTTTCAGCATTTAATTCTTATTTTCTCTTGCTGGGATACTCTTCCCTTGTCTTGTACTCAGCTCTTTAATTCCTCAGTCTTGTCTCAAAAGTCATGTCTTCAGAAAGGTATTCCCTAACCACTTCTCTCTCCATATATTTCTCTATCACAACCATTATGGTTGTCTTCATAGCAGCTTCCATAATCAGAAATCACACCATTTATTCTTTCATTCATTCACTATTAATTTGCTTACTTACCCTCTTAGTTATTGTCAGTTTCTGGCCACTAGGATATAATCTCCCAGAGTGCTGTGTTACTCCTGAGTTAATAGTGCTCAATAAATAATACACTAATGAATAGCAAGTGATAAAAAGGAAAAGTGGTACAGGGTTCCAGATCAGAGACAGGAAAACATTCCTGGTGAGTCTAATAGTGAATAGGTGAGTCCATGGCTTGCTTTGATATATACCTCTCTTAATCAGATATTTCAATTTTGGATTCTACCTGTATGCACATGTCAGGGTCAGTCACTGGGATCAGGATCCAAACACAAGTTCAGGAAAAAAAGAAATATATAAGTAGCAGAGATTACGATACAACAGGTCTGCATTTTCTTAGATTAATTTTGTAACAGTTAAAAAAAAATTAAGTTGATTGGAAAGTTAAAGAATGATATCCAGAAAATGAGGCTGATATTTAAAGATCACCTTGAGACTATTGATCTAGTCACAAAAGGTCAACTATTTGAATACACAAGTGATTTACACAAATTAAGTGCATTTAAATGCATCACAACCTGAAATGATTTCCACATTTTAATGTGTATGCCCCTAGAATTTTAATTAAAAAATAAACTATAATGAAACTGATCTTTGGATACCAAATCTTGTTTTTTTCTGAGAACTTGAGAAATCCTCCAGCTTTCAGAAATGTGACTGTGAATACTTTTCTTTGACCTCCTCTCAGAGAATTATTCCATCCTGAAAGGATATTAATATCCAGGTTTTTAATATCCAGGATTAATATCCATCCTTGAGATTTTGGAATTATTTTTTATTATATTTATTGCATCCTGCCTGTACACATCTCCATCCAGTATCAATTTAGGTATTTGGTTTTCCTGCTGTTTCCACCACAATATTTGCTGAATCATTTTTAGCTTTACTTCAAAAACTACCAGCCTAGCTCCCACATCAGCTGGATTTCTACATATTTCAGCCAGTATTTCTGTCTCTAGATTTTCTCCACTAGTCTCTTCCTCTCACTCTCACCTGAAACATCTTTTAGAAACATCATTTCATTGCTTTCCTTCGTCATCAAGGGCTTAGTATAGCTCTTCCTTGGATAGAATTTGAAGCTCTGCTATGAATTAAGCCCAATTTTTCTTTCTCTGCTAATAAAGGTTAATGACTTTACCATCTGCTGGACTTGCCAGTGATCTTGGAGAGACAGCAGTAAGCAGTCCTGAAGTAGGATCTTAGTTCCCTGCCCAGGAATTGAACCTGGGTAGCCTGGATGAAAACCAGGAATCCTAGCCACTAGACCATCAGAGGCAAGATGCTAGAAGCAAAGATGCTCTGGATCTTGCCTTAATTTGAAAACAAGAATGTTTCAAGGAGGCAAAACCTGTAAAAACAGGTACAAAGTTTATTATTAAGGACACAGCACAACACGTGGGAGAGCACACAGAGAAACAGTTTATTTATTTAAGACAGAGCAAGGCAGAAATACACACCAGGAGAGAAAAGTTGTGGGCATCCTTTCTAATGAGGAGAAGTGCAGTAAAGAGATGGTTAAATCATTTATATGGGGCAGTTCTTCCAGGTCTTTGTTCTCTTCTGGCCAATTATCTTGCTTCTTTCCCACACCTGACCTGTCCTAGGGCCCTACCTGATATGTGTGCACATCTTTTTGCCAAGATGGATTCCAGCACAGAGGCCTAGGGGAGATTGACAACACATTTTATGGGGTAGCACCCCCTCCTTTTCTAACCTCCGAAGAGCCTTCCTGCACGTGTCCAGTTGGGAGGTTTCCTCTACCTCAGGAGTGACAAATGTGGTCATCTTATCTCTTTACACCAGCAGAGCTCAGCTCCTGCCATTAATTTTGTCCTTGGAGTGTCCAGGGAAAACAAAGCTCCAATTTATTCTGCTTGACGAACTCCAGCTCCTCAGCCCAGGGGCTCATATACCTCCTATGTCACCAGGACCAATCCTCCTCTGCCCATTCTATCTCCTCAATCTAAAACAACCCTGTCCTTTCCGCTACAGTCTAAACACCACTTTGTTTTTATGACTTTTGCCAGTTCAGGTCTTCCCCAGTCTCAATCCTTACTTCCGTGCAGCTGGGACCACAGGTATCTTAATTGAAATGCTCAGTCTCCTTCTCACCACTGATCCAATCCTAAAAAGAGTGTTTTTTAAACTCTTTGTTTTTTAAACAAATGTTTAAATCACATCAGTTTCAAAACAGCATAAAGCAAAGAATAGGAGCTATTTAAGCATGTTTTTATGTGGAAGAACAAACAGAAACTAGAAAAGAAAACAATTAAGCTTACAGATGAGAGACTGTGTGAGAGGAGACAAGTAATAAAGAAGTTGGGGGTGGCCATGGTGGTGATGGTCAAAAGAGAGAGGGAGAGAGGACACATTATCCACCTTGGTTAAACAAGAAAGGGGACTATGTGTGTTTCCATTAAGAGAGACTCGAGGCTGTGAAAAAGTTACAGAAGCTTTTGGCAAGGCTGTAAAGCTTAGAAGCCCTGATGTGAGAAATGCACAAAGTAGTAAAGTGGAGAAGATTATGTGTATCAGGCCAAAATGGAAAATATCATTAAGGTGTGCCAATCTCTGGAAGTCTCTGAAATTAGGTTTGCCACATTGATTATGGAGACAAACAAAACTTTACTTTATTCTTATTGACTCAGTGCTCCTGGACAAGCAAGGTCACTGGACTAGACTCAGTGTCCTCATCTGCTAATTGGGTCTTTGTGAGGGGGGTGAAGTAGTGGATGTGAAGCACATAGCACAAGGGCACGTGGCTGATACACAACGGATTTTGCTGCCATTATTAATCAGCCGATTTGTCTGAAATACTGACAATTCCCTGAAACATTTGCAGAGTTATTTTGGTGAGAACCAGAGGAATCCAGAAAACATAATTATAAATACATTAAGGAAAAATTTCCTACTTGACAAGAGATGGACAAATAAGAAAGGTACATAACTTGAGTTTATGCTTTTGCAGTATGTTTAAAGCTGACTCAGCCCTCTTCATTCTAATTGCCATTTCTTGGTAATTATATGTGTAGGAGTCTTTTATTTATAGTATTATTTTTCAGAGAAAATATTTGTTAAAATGCTTGTTGAAATTCTAAATTTCTTGAATCAAAAAGAAAACAAATGTATGCAGGACATATTCATGACCAATGGCTCACGGGCAACATGTCAAGCCAAGAAAGAGGAGTTAATTTTTAAAGCAAGTGGTTTTGAAATTTTATTATATTGGGGTCCTGTGATTCAATAGACCATGGGAATTATCAACAAGGATATCAGAAAAATAAAATTAATAGTTTATGTCTCACAGAGAGGAACACTACAACTTGATAAATAAGTGCTGGGAATTATCCAAATGCTGAAAGCAGCGCGCTGAGGCTCAAAATTAGTTCTAATGTTACCAAAACCACTACAGTAAGATGCATCAATTTGTTCAAAATAAATGGAATAAACAGAAGATACAGTATTTATTGGAAGAGAGGGACCCTAGAGACAGGAGACTCAACAGGGCAGCCATGCTCTGGGCTGAAATAATGAATCTTCAAATGTCTGGAGAAAATGGCTTCATTATTTTAGCACTTGAAAAATATATCTCTCCAGCCAGTCCGTGTCTATTCTGGCCCTGAAAATCTACCAGACCTAATCAGGAAGTGGTCATGTTTGCTTGTGAGATATTAAAGAGAATATTTTTAATGACACAGGTTTTCTACTGACACTGAAGTAGATGGACAGTGGGGATGAGTTTTTAACCATGACCACAAAACCCAAGAGCGTGTCTGGCTTCGTGCAGCCCAGCCTGGTAACGCACCCTCCCAAACCCAGCTAGGCCTGCACAGACCCTCTCAACTCCTGCCTGGCCTGTAGAAACCCTCATGGGACATTGGCCAGCATGGCCACCCTAGACCAACAGGCAGTGGAAGTCAGTTCTGAGGCACTCAGAATATAGAATTCTTCAGAAGGTCTTGCGGTATTGACCACCTGTCCGTCCAGGCATTTGCCTCCTTGGGGCACCGGTGCTTGGATTCTCACCTCTTCCCTTTTACTCACCTGTCCCTCACTCTTCCTGCTAAGATTACATTCCCCAATAAACCACACATGGGCCACTCTCTTGGGCTCTGCTTTGTGGGGACCTAGACTAAGAGACAACAGTTGTTTCTTCCTTTGTTGTAATAGTTAAAACAATTTTTTTCTTTTTCAGAAACTGATCAAAGTCTGCTTGCCCAGATGTACAGCCTTACTACATATTTTCCCTGATTGGTTTATCTGTTTGTTCAAAATGGCAAATGATAGGAAATAAAGTTAATTTAAGCTTCCTTCAGGAGGAGAAAACTGAAAACTAGCACCAGTGTCTTCCTTTCTGTGAACACAAATTTCACCCATCATGCACGTGTGATGGTTAGTTTTATGTGTCATGTTGTTATAGCTTCCAGTTACACAACTGCACACAGGTCTGGGTGTTGCTGTGAAAGTATTTTGCAAATATGGTTAACATCTACAATCAGCTGACCCCAAGTACAGGAGATTATTCTGGACAATGTGGGTGGGCTTCATCCAATCATTTGAAAGCAAGAACTAAGCATTCCCAAAGATGAAATTCTGCCTCAAGGCTGTAGCATCAACTCCTGCTCAAGAAATTACAGCCTGCCTGCCGCCCTGTTGCAGACTTGCCAGCCCCCATAGTTACGTGAGCCTATTCCTTGAACTAATGCTCTCTCATTATGTATAGGTATGTGTGTATATGTATATAAGCATATATATATTTATGTGTAGGTATATTTATTATCTTATTTGTTCTGCTTCCCTGGAGAACCCTGCCTGATACATCATGTAATATTCTAAAGTTAACATATTGTATAATACATAATATGAAGAAAAAGTTTGCAATCAAGATCATATTTACTTTGAATAAATAAAGGGGAAAGAAAATGCAAATCTTTCTTACAGATGAATTCAAAATCATATGTGTAAATACACTCCCCTCCAGGAGGGTGGGGTGGACTTAATAACTCACTTTCAAACGATTGAGGAGGGAAAAGGAAGAGCAGTGGCTTTAAAGTGGGGAAACCTCGAAGACACCGCCTCGACCAAGTGATGAAGCCCAGCACCATGAGTGGTGCCGTGTAGTTAGCACGTACTCCCAATGTGATGTGACAAGAAAAACACCTCACCTCTCTGTTGTTCTTTTCCCAAAGACTATAACCCCAGCCTAAGCATAGGAAAAATATCAGACAAACCTAGACTGGGGGACATTCCACAGGACACGAAGACAGGGCTTCTCAAAACTGACACAGCCTTGCCGCAGACCAGAGGGTAGTGGGGAGATATAATAATTAAATGCACTGTGGTACCTTGAGTTTAATCCTGGAAAAGAAAGAGGACATTAATGAAACACCTGGCAAAATCCAAATAAAGTCTGGAGTTTATTTAATAGTAATGTAATAATATGGTTTCTTAGTTCTGACAAAAGCACCATAGAAATGTAAGATGTTAAAATGGGGGACAGTGGATGTGAGGTATACAGGAACTAATTTTACTATCTTTGCAACTTTTCTGTAAATCTAAAATTATCCCAAAATAAACATTTGCTTTAAAAAGAGAAAATATTTACTTATATTCACTGTGTCCTAAGTCATGACAATGTATAATAATTCTAAGAAACATTGTTTTAAATTACAAAGGCCCTCTTTTTTTTAGCTCTTTTATTTTTTTATTTTTAAACATTTTTTATTTTTTTAATTTATTTGGTTGCACTGGGTCTTAGTTGCGGCAGGCAGGTTCCTTAGTTGCAGCACGTGCGCTCCTTAGTTGTGGCATGCAAACTCTTAGTTGCAGCAGCATGAACCCAGGCCCCCTGCAGTGGGAGTGCAGAGTTTTATCCTCTGTGCCACCAGGGAAGTCCCTTAAGAAGCATCTCTGACATAAACGTTTTGAAATTTTTTCAGAGGTTAAACTATTGCTATTTAATAAGAAAGACACTAGTGTTTAATAATCATGAAAGTTACAATATGCATACAGAGAGAAAAACCTTAATATAAAAGACAAATTTGACGTTAGCTGAGTTATAATTTCTCAGCTTTTAGCAGAAAGATTCTAAAGACATTAAAATCGCAGAGAAGAATATAATACGATTTTTCTGCTTTCATTTCATCTCACTTTACTCTGCAAGATAAGTTTTAAATCGAAATTTTATGAATGATCATATATATAAATTCTGTTATATTATTCATAATAATAAAAATGATCTATAAACAAACCTGATATTTTTGTACATATTTGTGTTAAGTTTTGGTTACTTACAACATATTGAGAATAAATATCTATTTTGATATCAGAAACAGGTTATTTGAAATAAAGTTACAAAAGCATAAAATTTAACAAAATAGTAGTCTCTACATTTACATCATTGTTATTTTAACATGCATTGGCAAAATATTGTGTTCCATGAGATAACTAAATATATTTTTGGAACATTTGTTTTTTATTTTATATCTTTAGAAGACAGTAAGAAAAATAGCACATTTTTGGTTAAGTAATATCAATCTGGCTCAGTTCATTTCATATTTGACTCATAATGTTACCAAAATGTGTAGAAATAGTATATAAATAAATGACATGATGAAAAATCATTTCTGTTTGACTATCTTCTAAATTCACTAAGTCCAGATTCTACATCCACCCTCTGTCTTTTCTTGCGACAGAAGAAACAAGACCTTACTTGCTTCCTAATTAATACCTTTTGTCTGCTTTTCTTGTTTAGGGCAACATGACTAATGAAAATGCAACTCTAGGCTGCCTTGGAATAAGGGGTGGATCTGGGACTTTGCTATGTGCAACAAGACGTAAACAGGTGTATACAGAAAACAAAATTCCAGGAACACAGTTTCTTTAATAAAGAAGAACGTCTTAGCCATCCTGTGTCCTTTGTTCTCTGCCCTTTTCTCTTTTCTATGCCTGGGACATTGAACCAAGTTCTTGAGGTAGAACAGTCATCTTGAATCACTGAAACAAAGTGCACATGTCTGGGAAAGCGGAACAAGAATCTTGAATAAATCAAAATTTTTGCTTATTTACTTAGGCAATTTATACAGCTCTGGACAGCCTACTTGAAAATTTCTTATAACTGATAAATATAAACCACTATTTTGTCAAAATACTATTGTTAAATTTCTGTTGCATGCAAATGCATCCTGTATACCATCTTCTGTGCCAGAAATTTATTATAGATCATATTCTCATTCTTAGTTTGAAATTATAGCCCATTTGGTTATTGAATCTCTTGATCATCCAAAAAGTGGGGAAAAGTTTTGTAGTATCTTTCACTATGATTGGTAATTTGAGAACTATAGTGGCAATTCCTCTCCAACACATACAAACCATGTGTACCATTTCAATTCTTTCTCTTGGTTCATTTGACATGGAAATTTTCAAAATTGTCACCTACTACTTAACAGTGCTTATTTATTGGTATATGTAATTGCATTTTGTCTCCCTTCTATATAATGTTGTTGTTATACATCCTTTAGTGTTTTTTATATAACATTTTTACATTTGGATACGTATCCTGTAATTATATAATTTCATGCAATCACAACAGTTGTATATCCTCGATAAAACATAGTTTTTTTATATGCTAATCATTCTTCTTAATTATTTTATATATTCTTAGGAAGAAGTTATAGAGTGTATTGTATTCTCTGTTTTACCTAATGTTACATATTTCCATGTTTGTTGTTCAGGATGAAGTTTGGCTGAATATGGCAAAAAAAACCTGTTCCACAGAAATGGCATAAATATGATGAAAATCTCTCATGTTGAGAAAGCCTGGATATAGGCAATCCAGATATATTATGGTAGCTTTATGTTGACATCAGAGTAAAGTCTCTGCAGTAGACAGTATCTGTAGTAAAGAATTTGGCAAGAGAGAGGTCTGGCTTTTTTCTTTGGCTCCTGGTAGGTAATTTCTAAGCAGTCAGAATACTCTGCCTGATAGAAATGCCTTTGTTTGTCTCAGGATCTTGGACCAGTCATATGCAAGAAGGTGATTTAGACTGAAATATTTGTGCTACACAAATAAGGATATGATTTATGTTGGTGACCTTGAGTCAGACCAGATACGAACACAGTGATTTGGGGGCTTTGGGTCATGTACTATCAGTGGATTTCCAAAGGAATTGGGGCCTGAAGTCGGCCACATGGGTGTTCAACAAAGTTTACATCATCCAGTCCTTGACCAAGGCTCTGGTGAACTTCCTGGTTGGAATACCCCCATGCATCTTGTCATACATCACAGCTGGGAGGGCAATACCATCTACAACTCCATCAGGAGAGGACAAAATACTGGCAGCTGGAACCCCAGGTGTTTGAAACTTGCCTGGGGTCTGTCCCGTGTGCCTCTTCCTTACACTGATTTTAATCCATACACTTTAACTGTAATATACCATAACCATGAGCTTTCAGTGAGGTTTGAGACTCCTTCTGGCAAAGTATCTAACCAACAAGTGATCTTGGAGACCCCTGCATTTGTAACTGGTATTGGAAGTGACAGTGTTCTTGTGGCCTGGTCTCTCCAACTTGGCAGGGACCCAACTCCTATTTTTTGTTCTTTCCAAACACAAGGCTTCTATCTTCTAGGTTACTTTAGGGCCCAAGAGGTCTGCTGGTATCCCAGAAATTATATCATCGTTAAAGACTGAAAGGATCATAAAGGTATAATTGTAAGTAGCTGTCCCTCCAAGCTTAAGTAAACTTGCCGTAAGCATCTTCCCCCAAATTCCTAACAGCATGTCTAGTTACCACTCCGGCTGGAACTTAAATCACATGGCCACATTTAACTGCAATGCAATTTGGGAAGTCTTGATTCAGTGACAAAGTACTTAGTAAAAAATTAAAATTCTATTACTTAAGAAAGAGGGAAACATGAAGTTTGGATTACAGAACTACTGTATACTTAATGTAACATAAACTATACATGTAAATAAACTCTCTGCAGAATAAAATATTTTTAATATCATTTTGATTCTGGAAATAAAATATTTGAACATTGGATAGCTGGTTTTAAAAACAAATTATGTGAAGGTACCTAAGAAAAATAAAAACATAGTGTCCACATGGACTCATGTATAAACCATCATGTTCATGATAGCCAAAAACTTGAAACAATTCAAATGTCTATCGGTGAATATATGTTTTTAAAATATAGTAAATCCACACAATGGAATACTATTCATCAATGAAAAGGAACTAACCATTGATACATAATATAACATAGGTAGATCTCAAATCATTATGCTGAGTCAAAGAAACCAGACAAAAAAATATCACACGGTGAATGATTCCATTTATATGAAATGCCCAGAGAAAGGAAAAACATTGAGACAGAAAGCAAATAGCAGACTCAAAAGGGCATAAAGAAACTTTTTGGGTAATGGACATATCCTAAAGTTGGATGGTGATAACGATTACCACGATTTAATAAATTTACCAAAAAGCCTTGAATAGTATTCTTATGTACCTTACTGTATGTAAATTTTTACCTCAGTAAAATTATTTTAAAATAAATAAGTTTTGTGAGCTTCCAGGGAAGATGTGTCAGAGAACTGCCCTAGCAAAAGTATAGCTGTGTGAATGTGTTTTGTAGTATCTGATGCAGTGATTCTTAAATGTAGCCTAAGGACCCCTCTTCTTTAGTATTTTATAATGAAGTTTGGTACAGATGTTCTCGTACTCCACCCCAGCACTGTAGGTTGGAGCTAGATAAGTTTAAGCTCAGTGAGTTCTTCAAATGATTATTTTTTCACACTATCATTTATAAATGAGTCCCTGGTCAAAATAGATAGGTAATTCAGGTTAATGACATCAGACATTAAGGATTTGGATGAGGGATAAATGGAGAATGGATATTTTTAAGCTCAACCAGGATTTCATTTTTATAACATGATGCCATTATTTGTATCAAACATTTAAAGAAAATCATATGTTTTTCACAATAATAGAAATAAATTTCTCTCAAGTTTCAAAATGAAAATACCTTATGAAATAATACACTATAAGCTTACAGCATAAGGTAAAGGCCTCATACACAATAAGTGTTTTTGATTTAATGGAGAAAGGTTGAGAAAAGGAAAGAAAGAATTTGGGTGGGACTGGGTGGGATTAAATTACAACAAATCAAAGGGAAGCTTCTTAAGTTGTTGATATAGTTCTCTCTTAAAATATCAGAATATAAGTCAAAGATTCTAAAAGTAGAAAAACAAATTAAGAACAATACAAATTAACACTAATTTTGTCTGTGCTCAAGGGAAAAATATGTAGAGTGTAGTTTCAGAATAGAAGCTTAGTTTAATCAAGGTTAAGAGTAAGTATTGATGTTGTTTTATGACTAGGTATATAATCTATAATCTTCAAAAAGCAGAAAAAGTGCATCCACTTTTGGAGAGAAACTTGCCAATTCAAAGAGGGAAGACAGAACAAATTTTAAAATATGATAACTGTGATCTACTCATGCATGACTTGATGGATAATGGTAGTTTAGAAAGTGATAAAAAGTGAGTTAGGGAGTTAAAAAGCTTTGGGGAGCAAATAATTCTTCCTCAAAGAAAATCAGTGATAAATGGGGTTGCTGTTTTTTCCATAGAAAATTCCATGTCATTCTGGAGAACAGAGCAAATGACAAGCAATTCCTTAATATTGAAAATTCATCTCTTAAAAAGTTCTTTGCTTGAAAATGCAATTAGTGAAAGGTTAATTATTACCTCAGAATGGTACAGAGAAAGTTCAAGTGTTCAGGGAAGGCACCTAAAATGATCTGGATTCCAATACTTCATAACTATAAGAACTTGGACAAATAAGTTTATTCCTTTGTTTTTATTTCTTCATTCTGTAAAATGGGGCTGGTAATACTAGCTAATTCAAATGATTTGATGAGGGTAAAATTGGATGATAGATGCAAAGTACTTGGTGCAAGCCTTCAACAAATGTTATTATATAGTATTATATATTATGATATATAATATAATATGATATTCTACATATTATGTTATTATATTTATATGTTATTATATACTATATTACATGTCTATATTATACGTAATTATTATTATACTTATCATGACTGCTGTTCTAAAGGTCATATTTCTTTAAGATGTCTAACTCAAAAGAAAAAAGCAGCCATAGTTTTTTTAGTTATCAAATCCTAAGAGATTAGAAATACTGTTCTTTCCTTGGTGCAGGTTGAGAATGATTTTCTTTCAGCACACTTGGACTGTCAGTTGTGCCCAGCCCAGTTGATTCATGCTGCCCTCTGCTTTTAATCACGCTTTCTTCTCTGCTTGGAATTTCCATTCTTCCAGCATCTCCCCTCTCTTCTAACTGCCTAGATTTCCCTTGTTTTCTTACAATCTTTTCTCACTAAAAGCCATCTCTAACCCTACTGTCACAGGTAAGTGCTCCTCTTTAGGGCTCCTGTGACAATTTTGTGTAAAATTACCATGTTTCATCACACTCTTTTTAACACTGTTTATGTCAGCCCACTTTCTTAAGGCAGAGGCTGCTGTTATATCTGTGTATGACACAGCCCAGAATAGAGACTGGTTTATCATAAGCACTTGGTAAATATTATTTCGATTTGATTGGCTTGAATCAGTGTGTGGAATCTGTTAAAGCTGTGATACAAGTTGAAAATATTAATAGGTTCAAGGAGCATTTGAAAAATACATAGAAGAATGACTTATAAGAAACGAATAAAGTAGCATATATTTATTTAAATATTATTTTCATGAAGAATATTGCCCTCCAGGCAAACATCCCTGCCATCAAGTGTGCTTGGAACATTTGATTAGATAAACCATGTGTCTTTCTCATCTTGGTATTTCTTAAGTCTGGCGTACACTTTGTGCTCCTTTATTTTCTCTCTACTAATTTCTCATTCATTAGCCAAAATCAGTAATAATCAAACAAAATTACCTAGGATTAAATAACCCTTTGATTCTTTATGAAATAAAAGTTTGCTTCAATAATGTTTTATTGTGTCCAAAATTTTTCTTGTTTGTAATTGAAACTTGTAAAAGTTGCAAGTCCTCCATAATTTGAAATGTGCCCAACAAAACATGAAACGTACAAAATGATTCACTACTTAAAGGGTTTTTACTTTTAGTAAACCGTAATTCATTTTATTGGGCTTCATAGATATTGCTTTTTTTATTTACAAGTTGAAAGTTTGTGGCAACCCTCCCTAAAGCAAATCTATTTGTGTCATTTTTCTAACAGCATTTCTCACTTCATGTCTCTGTGTCACATTTTGGTAATTTTTCCAATATTTAAAACTTTTTCATTATTATTATATTTGTTATGGTGCACTGTGATCAGTGATCTTTGATGTTACTGGTGTAATTGTTTTGGGATGTCATGAACAACACCCATATAAGATAATGCACTTAAGGAATGCTGTGTGTGTTCTGACTGCTCCACCAATAGGCCATTCCCCCATCTTTCTCCCTCTCCTTGGGCCTCCCTATTCCCAAGGACAAAACAATATTAAAATCAGGCCAATTAATAACCCTACAGTGACCTCTAAGTGTTCAAATGAAAGGAAGAGTTTCACATTTCTCACTTTAAATCAAAAGCTAGCAATAATTAAGCTTAGTGAGGAAGGCATGTCAAAAGCCAAGACAGGCTGAAAGCTAGGCCTGTACCAAACAGTTAGCCAAGCTGTGAATGCAAAGGAAAAGTTCTTGAAGGAAATTAAAAGTGCTACTGCAGTGAACACATGAATGATAAGAAAATTAAACAACCTTATTGCTGATATGGAGAAAGTTTTAGTGTCTAGATAGAAGATAACACCAGCCACAACATTCCCTTAGGCCAAAGCCTAACCCAGAGCAAGGCCCTAACTTCCTTCAATTCTATGAAGGTTGAGAGCAGTGAGGAAACTGCAGAAGTTTGAAGTGAGCAGAAAAATAAGCCATCTCCATAACATAAATGTGCAAGGTGAAGCAGTAAGTGCTGATGAAGAAGATGCAGCAAGTTATCCAGAAGATCTAGTGAAGATAATTCATGAAAGTGGCTCCACTAAACAACAGATTTTCAATGTAGGTGAGAAACGTTTCTGTTGGAAGAAGATGCCATCTAGGACTTTCATAACTGGAGAGGAGAAGTCAATGCCTGGCTCCAAAAATTCAAAGGACAGGCTGATTCTCTCACTGGGGCTAATGCAGCTGGTGACTTCATGTTAAAGCTAATGCTCATTTACCATACTGAAAATCCTAGGGCCCTTCAGAGTTATGCTAATTCTACTCTTACTCTGTTCTATAAATGGAACAACAAAGCACAGAGGACAGCTCATCTGTTTACAGCATGGTTTACTGAATATTTTGAGCCCCCTCTTGAGACCTACTGCTCAGAAAAAGGAATGTTTTCAAAATATTATTGCTCATTGAAAATGAACCTGGTCACCCAAGAGCTCTGATGGAGATTTACAACTAGATTCATGTTGTTTTCATTGTCTAATAACACAACATCCATTCCATAGCCCCTGGATCAAGGAGTAATTTTTTACTTTCAGGTCTTATTATTTCAGAAATACATTTTTTAAGGCTACAGCTGCCATAGACAGTGATTCCTCTGATGGATTTGGGCAAAGTAAATTGAAAACCTTCTGGAAAGAATTCATTATTCTAGATGCCATGAAGAACATTCATAATTCATGGGAGGAGGTCAAAATATCAACATTAACAGGAGTTTGGAAGAAGGTGATTCCAACCCTCATGGATGACTTTAATGGATTCAAGACTTCAGTGGAGGAGGTAACTGTAGATGTGGTGGAGACAGCAAGAGCACTAGAATTAGAAGTGGAGCCTGAAGATGTGACTGAATTGCTGCAATCCCAGGATAAAGCTTTAATGGATGAGGAGCTGCTTTTCATGAATGAGCAAAGAAAGTGGTTTCTTGAGATGGAATCTACTCACATGAAGATTGCTGCAATGACAACAAAGTATTTAAAATATTACATAAGTTTGGTTGATAAAGCAGCAGCAGGGTTTGAGAGGACTGACTCTGACTTTGAAAGAAGTTCTACTGTGAGTAAAATGCTAACACACAGTATTGCATGGTACAGAGAAATCATTTCTGAAAGGAAGAGTCAATTGATGTGGTAAACTTTATTGTTGTCTTATTTTAAGAACTTGCCACCCCAACCTTCAGCAACCACCACTCTAATCAGTCAGCAGCCATTGACACTGAGGCAAGACCTTCCACCAGCAAAAAGATGATGACTTGCTGAAGGCTCAGGTGATGGTTAGCATTTTTAAGTAATAAAGTATTTTAAAATTAAAGTATGAACATTTTTTAGACATAAAGCTATTGCACACTTAATAGTCTACAATATAGTGTAAATATAACTCTTGTATGCACTGGGAAACCAAAAAATTTAATGTAACTTACTTTATTGCAATATTTGCTTTAATACAGTGGTCTGGAGCAGAACCCACAATATCTCTGAGCTTACTAAGCCTGCACTAATTTGCATAGCAAACCCCAGTTTTCCTCCTTTCTTTATAAAAATTCTTTCTGGAGCATTTTCCATTTAATTGATGTTGAAAATTTTAATTTATATTACCTTCAATCCAATTAGTATATATTTATTGATTAAGGCAGAAGTAACTGCAATGTGGTCCTGCTTTTATGTAATATCCAACCTAGAGAGAAAGACGTTTATTCACTGACATAATATTTTATCCTAAACAATCCTCCCCCCAACCAAAGGATTTGAAGTGTTCTTAATGGAAAATATCTGTACCAAAAAATAATAATAATAAAATAGCAATTGAAATAGTTTCAAGGCAAGGGGAAGAGAAGAAAGCAATGAAATATGATGCAAGAGGAGAATGAAATAATACCATAATAGACTAGGTGGTGTTGGAACACGAAATAGGAAATAGTTGCTTCGAGGTAGGAAGAGATGAGGGAAGATTTCTTGGAAGAGGTGGGGTTTGAACCTGAATTCGATGGACAAGAAAATATTTATAAATGGATAAAGGAATGTCAGGTCAAGGGGATAGCTACAAAATCACAAAATTCTATGAAATTAGTATTTTGGTGATGTGAGTGTGTAGAGTACATGGGAGGGATGTTGGGAAAGGTGACGACTGGATTCACATACTAAGAAATCTTGGACTTTGCACTAAAAAAGTTTAGGGCAAGTTTAGGGAAAGAGGGAAACAAAAATTTTGAGCAGAATGTGACATGAAAACTCAGGTGGTTTTAAGTAGAAAGAACTGGATGAAGAAAGAAGAGCTACATAAACATTGTAACAGTCAAGGTAAGAAAACATGAATCAGAACTAGTTCATTGGCAATATTCTTTAAAAGTAGAACTGCATTTTTTATATTTCATAAAACCTAACAAAATGTCTTGCATAAAATTACTGCTTAAAGATTATTTGTTGATAGAAAGATGTAATTGTATGTAAACTCACCCAGCTCTTTATTCTCTTTTCTGTGTATGGTAGGACTTACTTCATGATGTTATGAATTAACTTCTAGTATCTTCCTATTTTCAGGAATAATAATTGATTCCTGGAAAATTGAATAGATTAACTTGTATACATTATTGAAATAATGTGGGCTGCCAATATGAACTTGAATACAAAATTTAGATTGTTAAGTCAAAAAGCTGAAAGTATCCTATATAGAGAAGTAATTTACTTCAGTTGCTCGATTTTGAAAAAGACAAACTATCCAAAGGAATAATGTCAATAATATAATATATTTCAAAAAACAAAGATTGTTAGATTTATTTGTTGCCAAATGTACAAAATGTAAGAATCACATTGCAGAATAACTGATTGCAAGGAACTTTTTCTGAGTATATCATATAATACTATTTCCATTTTATCTATTTTTTACCTATCCTATCCGTTATTAAACAAACCAACAAACATCGTAATCCAGAAAACGCAAGTATTTATTTTGAGTTCCAGTCTCAAGGCTGAGTTAATTTTGCTGTTAGATGTTTTATCTGAAATATTATTCTCTGGAATTCCCGAAACTACTAGGAGCAGCCATGCAGACCTCACCTCGTGGTTTGGACGACTTCCTTAGTCTGCCTCCTTACTGCCAATAGCACCCATTTGCCCACTGTAGTTAAGAGCAACTGGGATTTTAGTTTGGATATTGGTGAACAGAAGCTGTCAGCAAGAATTTGAGCAGTTCAGCGCTCCCGAAATGTAATATTTCCCCTTCTTCCTAGCCCTCATTATCTGTACTTACCATATCCACTCACAGGCATCTGTGGCCCAGTTTTGAAGAAGGCTGTCTCTGCCTCCTGTGAAGTTTAGAAGCTGTACAAATATCATCTATACTTTTTCTAATACTCCCGGCATAATCTCTTCAACCAAGACCTTTTGAGAGCTCATTATTTAAGAAAAGTATATTTTATTTATTTTCAACATTTATATTTGTTTTCAACATTTTATCTTCTCTTCTAATTTTGTTTTTCTTCCTATTTTATCAAGATTGTGGCTCTTAATTATTTTGTGCTACAAGGAGCTCTTTACAATAAAGATTAAAGGCAAATATGAAAAAGCCCAATATTGAACTGGCCCTTCAGTAGGGAACACAATGTTTATATGTTACATCATATACATGGAAATAATTACATTGAAGTTGAAAAGTGGGAAATCCCTTGTCAATGAAAACCTGAACTTGTATATTAAGTTTCTGGGTAGGGGGGCAGACCGTGGAGATTACTAATCAGAGCAATGTGCTTTCAGCTTTTCTTCAAAAATAAACAGAACCCTTAAGCTAAACTCTTCCTCTTTAGAAAAGGCTCAATTGCTTCGTTTCATTATCTGAAAGCCACCGTTAATATTCAAGTTGGCTTTGGATAAAAGATGAATGCTGTGTTATTTTTAGAAATATAGTTTCTCAGTGGAAAGGTTCTTAGGAGCCTAGAAGTTAAGGCTGACTCCGACAGGTCTGCAAACACACCTATCTGCCTCGTACAAGCTGCAGCCTGAAGGCGGCGGGGTGGGGTGGGTACATTCTGTTACATTTCAAAATCCCAGCATCATGAAAGTGGTTAAACACCAAGAGTAAAGTGATTTTACATTTAAGAACTTGATATAAAGACACACTCAAGAATATATGTAGTATATTTTATTTCAAATATAAAATTATGAAGGATGAAGTATTCATATACTTGGATACATCAATGTCCCCTGTTTTCTCTTAGTCTCTTTCAAGGAATTCACAAAATATAACAAATGGAGAGCTTATACTGATCTATGGAGAATTGAAAGTAACAGCAAATTTAATTCAGGATACAGCTTAAATTTATGGCAAGTATTGCCAAATGTAAAGGATAATGCTACCAAGTTTCTCATTGTCTTTTTTTTCTGCCTCTAATTAAATGCCACTCAGATTTGGGGAAAAAGAATTCCTAAGATATAGTGGCCTTTTGTCTTGCTACATTTCTCTTTTAGGTTGAATTTTCCTTTGTATTTAAGTACAGATAGGATTGTTTAAATTATTACAGATCAGGGAAAGACTAATAAGATGTGTCTGTTCAGTTAGACTCTGAAGATTACTTTGAAATGATCAAGAAATAGAGCAATAAAATCAGTTTTCAATCCAATCAAAGTACAATAAATATTACTTAATATAGAATATAGGGAAATTGAAATTATTCATCCAAAGATTGCAAACAAAAAATAAATATTTATTTAAAATTGTTTTGCCATGATTACTTGAAAGCCACCATTAATGTTTAAGTTTACTCTGCATAAAAGAGGAATGTCGTATTATTTCAGAAAATACATTTTCTAAAAGACCCTTTTGAGACATATTTACGATGGATTTTTATTTTCTGATATACTGTATATAAGTAATATATATACATATAATACATATATACATATTATGTGCACACACGCACACTAGGAAGAAGTAAAGGCCATTAGTGTCCACAAAGAATATGAAAATGTCCTAATAGGTGTAGATGCCTGAATATATTTACTGATAAAAGGGATTTTATCAAAATCTATGACTTAACAGCCTATAAATGAATGGCAGATGCCTAAAGATAAGTGCAGGGTCCTTACTCTTCATAATTTGATTTCTGAGGAAAGAGTTCATACACACAGGTGTAGGTTAATTGACATTCCCCTCTGTGTTACTACAGCACTCATATGTTTAAATTTTGGTCTTAATTTTGCCTAAATCCCCATGTGCAACACTTCAAATGTTTCTTTTAAATTTTTGCTATTTCTCCAATGAGATTTATGCATAGTTACTAAATAATATTGATATTTTTTAGACTTTGTTAGAATATTTATTTACACTTACACTTGAATCACTTTTGTTTTCATTCAGTTAATTTTCAGGTTGGTTGTTTCAGAGTCTTCCAAATGCCTGGCTTAACCCTGTATAATAGGAGAACATATTTTATTTTGGTGTTCTGTCCTTAGCTTGCCCCTATTTTCCTCAAAATCATAGTGATACCAGGGCTTTTGATCTTTCCTGACTTCTGGGGGCTGCTCTCACACTCTCTCATGCAACCACTGCCTTTCCTCTGGTTTCTCTTTTGCCTTTAATATTGCACAAGGTCTCAATTCAGATTTAAAATATCTTTGCTTGACTCACAGATGATTTGTGTTATTTTTCTTTTTTCTTTTCATTTCAAACTTCTGGAAAGAATAATCTAAAAACTCAGACATCATTTACACATACCATTTCATCCCTGATCTTTCTAATGTGGATTTTGTGCATGTAAATGAATCCAAATTGCTCTCTTGCCAGTTTTAGTGTTTTTGTCTCAATTTTCACTTTTTAAAGTTCTCTGACTTATGGGACAATATACTCTCATGGTTCTCTTCCTACCCCTATGAGAGAAACTTCTATGCTAATTGTTTACATGACCTTCTTAAATATTAAATGTGAAATGATATTTGGTATTCTCCAAAGGTTAATCTTTAGAGCTATACATTTAATAATTGTTTTTTCCTGGAGAATTCATTCATCATCATGGATTAATGTTATTTTTTGTCTCTCAAACTTCTTTTTTTTATACTGTCAGTGCTTCATCTGCTAAGATTATCATCATTTGTGATATACTTGTTTACTTGGAAAACCTAAGATCATCAAGTTAAAAAAAAGTTATGTAAAACAATGGGAGAATTTGGTCAGATGTGTGTTGACAAGAATGATGGGCCATTTACAATAGTGATGACAGACTTTTTGTAAAGAAATATAAAGCTAAACATCAACTTCATCTCTATAACCAAATAAATTCCAGATGGATCAAAGATTGAATATAATAATGAACCCATGATTTCTAGGAGCAAATCTGGATAAATTTATTTGTGATGTTAGAGTGGTGAAACAAAATTAGAAAAATTATAAGATACATGATAAATGAATCAACAATTACCTTGTAAGGGAGTTTACAAGTAGTTATGAAAATCAATGTTATACAAGTCAATAAGAAAACAAAAGGGAGCAAAGTAAATGTATAGGCAATGTACTGAAAGAGAAAGAGAAACACAAATGTTAAATGAATAAATATGAAAAAATGTTCCATTTCGTAACTAAAGAAACAAGATACTAGTTTCTATCAATGATAAATAATACCTGATTCTGGCAAAGGTGTGTGTGTATGATGGGGGAACATTTTTGTGGGTTTGTGATAGTGTAAAGTACTATAAAAGTTTTGAGGGGTAATTTGAGTGTATCTATAAAAATTAAAAATTTGCATCATTTTCATACAACTGTTTCACTATTAGGAGTTTGATTATAGACATGTATGTATGCATATATAAGATACATCTATAAAGGTAGTATTAGCAAGAAGAACCATAAATTTTCATCAAAAAAGCATCAGTCAAATTAAATCTTTCATATCTGAATAATAATTTTTATTCTAAATAGAGTATATTTTTTAATATAGAAACAACTCTAAAATAAAAAACTCTAAAATGTATTATTAAATTAAAAACAAGATATAGATCACACTTATTAGTTTGAGTCACATAAAACTGCTGGTCAACAATTATTTCATATGTTTCAAATGTTTCAAATTAATATGTTTCATATTCACATGTTTCAAATTAATATACTCCTATGTATAACAAAATGTAATATAACACAAGAAATTCTTAAAGTGGCTATGTCTGGAAGAGAAAATGGGTGTGGTTCTGAGACAGCGTTTTACCTGTTATTTGCTAAATTTTCTAATTATATGGACTTTTAACTTTCATTTTAACAAATTAATATAAATTGCCTGGTGATGGGTTTATAGATAATTTTGCTGTTTCCTTTTATACTTTGTATATGTGCATATATGTATATATATATATTAGTATTAAATATTGTTTTAAAAATAATTTTTGCTACTAGAAAACTGCTATGGTCACTGGAATTCCAAATCAGTTACTCATTTTGAATATTGACTTTTCCACCAAAAGATTTGTTAGCAAGCTTTACTAGTGTATTTAAATATCATTTTATTGTCATTGAACATATTTGACAGAAATATACATGTAATCTTATTTTTAAGCCTTTGAGTTATCTAGTTTAATGGGAAATAAATAGCTTTATTAAAAAGTAAACATTAGGGCTTCCCTGGTGGCACAGTGGTTGAGAGTCCGCCTGCCGATGCAGGGGACACGGGTTCGTGCCCCGGTCCGGGAAGATCCCACATGCTGTGGAGTGGCTGGGCCCGTGAGCCATGGCCGCTGGGCCTGCGCATCCGGAGCCTGTGCTCCAAAATGGGAGAGCCACAACAGGGAGAGGCCTGCGTACCGCAAAAAAAAAAAAAAAAAAAAAGTAAACATTAAAATATCTATTAAAATTACAGGTGGATTTGAACTGACATATTAATAAAAAGGAATTTTCCTGTGTGTGATGCTTTTAAAAGGAATATAGTAAACACTAATCTGTAATGTGGGGAGAATGCGTTATTATTAGGGAAGTATTATACTACACCACGGATTTTCTTATCTGACTTCTTGTTTAACTACAGACTCAATTACAAATACTTGAAAGTTAACTCCCCCACTTAATACATAAACGCTATTTAAATGTTTACAATCTATCATTGTTATTATCTATTTACCATTTGTATCAGAATCAATTCAAATCAGTAATTTTATATGTTTTGACTAAAGATGAATTAGGGCATAGTGACAACATGCCTAAGGCAACGGAATATTTTTATAAATATATTTTAATTATTAACCTCTCTTTTATCCAGATTTTTACTTAACAAGTCATGTAGAAGAGAGCTTACTAATCTTTGAAACTTCCCATTCTTGTCAGAAAGCAGTTCTATATCAGATGGATCTCACCTGTTATGGACTGAACTGTGTCGTCCAAAATCCGCATTTGGAAACCAAAGCCCCCAATGTGACTGTGTATGGAGTTAGGGCCTTTACGGATTATTTCAGGTTAAATGAGGTCAAAAGGATGGGGTCCTAATCCGATTGTACTGGGGTACTTACAAGAAGAGGAAGCGACCCTGGGAATCTCTCTGTCTCCAAGCACACAGAGGAAAGGCCATGTGAGGCACAGTAAGAAGGCAGCTCCTCAAGCCAGGAAGAGAGGTCTCACCAGAAATCAGCCCTGCTGGCACCTTCATCTTGGACCTCAAAAGCCTCAGAATTGTGAGACGATAAATGCGTTTTTTAAACCAACCATTGTGTGATATTTTGTAATAACAGGCTGAGCAGACTGAGACAACACCACAATTTTTTGTTTATAGTCAAGTAGTCATGGATATTGTTACTTGTCCAAGAGGGAGGGGATATATGTATACATATAGCTGATTCACTTTGTTGTACAGCAGAGACCAACACAACATTGTAAAGCAATTATACTCCAATAAAAAAAAAATTTTAAGTAATAAAAAAAAATAAAAGCACAATTTTTACCACCTTATCTTTGATTTTAGAATTTTTATGAAAGTTTGTAGTATAGTAGTTGGACCTACAAAAAGTCCATTATTTTCCAAGAACTGGTAAATCCTCATTTCAGAACTGATTATGTCTAAAGCCACCTAATCAATTGTTTCTTAGGATACAAACTAAAGTGCAGGTCAGGCTTAAAATAGAGCCTGCAAAATGGACCATTCCAGGTCATCATTGTCCCAGATAATGTGGCAAGGACTAAAGATGGTCTGAGGTCAGTCCGCTCTGTGATGATAACAGCTGGCATTTGTTTCCCAAGACTCCCAAGGTTGCATCGAACTGCATGTAGGATCCCAGAAAAATCTTGCCCACCCTGTGTTCTAAAAGCCCAGTACTTTGTCAGCTTTTCATCTGAAAAGCAGCTCCCTGCCACTGTTCTTTAAACCCAAGGCACCACCATCTCATCTCTATGCCCAGTAGGATATGAGATTTTGCTAAGCTTACTTTCTATACTTTACTATAATTGGTTGTTTTGGGAAAAAAGAGTACAATGTACAAGAGGAAAATAGCAATTTTTTTGTGTGTATATTGGACGTATTATTAAATATCCTATGCTTCTTAATCAATAGAAACATTCCCAGTAAAGTTTCTTTTTAAAAATTTTTAATTTTCTATTGGAGTATAGTTGATTTACAATGTTGTGTTTCAGGTGTACAGCTAAGTGATTCAGCTATACGTGTACATATATCCATTCTTTTTCAGATTCTTTTCCAGTATAGGTTATTACAGAGTATTGAGTATAGTTCCCTGTGTTATACAGTAGGTCCTTATTGATTATCTATTTTATATATAGTAGTGTGTATATGTTTAAAGTTTCTTATACCATAACAATTTGGGGATCATTTTTGCTTAAAATAAGGTGATTATCCCATATTTTACATACTCATGGCAGAGAGATCATACATATATGGGATATTTATAGAATCATAGTATTCCCAAACAAAACATTAGAAATCTGGCAGATTATTTCAGTGTCTTGAAGAAATGTAATTTTGAAATGTGTCTAGTGTTATCTAGGGCATGGATTATTTACAGTATCCCAAAGACAGCAATAAAGATGGATATAAATATAAAAATTAAGACATTCATAAATTCCAGCACTTTGGCTTCTATCTCTACTGAACTTCGTTGCAGAGTTACTGCATTTGGTTACTGATTTCAAAGATCTTTTAATCAATCTTCACGTCTCTCAGTATTTATATCATTGCATTTTCCCCCACTTCTTCTGTCTTGACACTCTTTCCTCTCTCATCTTGTGTGACAGTGTTTTCTCCTGATGCCTGGGGGCCTCTCTGTCAACTGTTTTTCTTGTTTCCAGTGTCTCTTTTTTATTACTAAATTCATCCTGGGCTTATCTCTGCTTCGCTTATCTTTTGCTTCTTTCCTACTCATTTTCTCCTATCTTCCCTGCACATTCACGCCTGTCAAGTCTGTCTTCTGACCTCCCGTATCTCCCCCAGGTTCAAGGCCATGAACCCCTCTTCCCAGAAGGTTTTTCAGCACGTCAAACTCTGTGAGGGCAAAACGAGGGCATTTGGTCCTATCCAAATCTGTCAAGGCTCCTTTTTCTCTCTTCTGCTCAGAGCGTCACTAGCGAGACGCATGCGCAGACGCGCCCAGTGAGCCCGCCTCTCCCTGTTCCCCAAGTAACATCGCCTGCAAGTCCTGTTCAGTTTACTCCTCTTCTTCAAATACATCCCTACTTCTCCATTTCTTTTGCATAGGACTTATTAATTCTCAGTTGAAATATTGTTACCACTTCTTGTCTGACTGATGTCTTCACTTCCATTCTCTTTTCCTCCTTAGTCTCTCATATTTAACATTACCTTGGTTAAAAATATGATGCTGTATTTTCTGATACAATCTTGGGATATATGAACTGGTTAATTATCTTTGTACCTCCTCAACACTTGGAATCTTCTCTTGAGGAGGAAATACACATTCTGAAATGTTGGAAAATTTGAAATATATCAACAATTTTTTTTATCCAGACAACAGAATAACTGCTATGGGGCCTGTCTTTAAATATTTGAAAAATATGTTGAGCTTGTAATCAGTATTATGCCTTATATCTGTTCAGAGCAGGGCCTAGAATGTTCTGTTTCTACCCTATTTACACCTGAGGAGACTTAAGCTTGAAAGAAGTTAATGAGTTCTACACAGTCCGAGTTCTATTAAGATGTGAGACAAGGATTGTAAACAAATCACTCTAATTTCCAAGCCCTGACTTGTATCCGATATTCTGTAATCGTGTTACTTAATAGATCTCCATTGGAGGAACTGAGATGCTATATTGAGGAAGATTGCAGGCAGGGCAGGCTTATTAGGATAAATCAGAAGTTCAGATTTAGATTCATTAAGTTTATGAATAAAGGTCTTTATAGCCATTAGGAAAAAACTCTGTCAACAAAAATGAATACCATAATGTGATTATACTTATAATATTACCTTTTTACTTAATTTATCACAGAATATAACCTCTAGACAATGGGAAAAGCTGAAATAATTACATATGGACTACAGCAAACTCTGAAATGAGAATGCTCAGTACAAACAATGAAGAGTTAAGAGGAGGGCATAGTACTCATGAATAAGATGAAAAATTAAACACAGTTAATTTTTTTTTTTTTTTTTTTTTTTTTGCCATACGAGGGCCTCTCATTGTTGTGGCCTCTCCCGTTGTGGAGCACAGGCTCCGGACACGCAGGCTCAGCAGCCATGGCTCACGGGCCCAGCCCCAGTGGCATGTGGGATCTTCCCGGACCGGGGCATGAACCCGTGTCCCCTGTATCGGCAGGCGGACCCTCAACCACTGTGCCACCAGGGAAGCCCAACACAGTTAATTTTTAAACCCTATAGGTATAAAATTGTTGGGGAAATAAAGGAGCTTAAAAATCTAGGGGGTCCTCATGGAAAGATGCTCAACATGACTAATTATTAGGGAAATACAAATCAAACACACAATGATATACTACCCCATGCCCATTAGGAAGACTACTAATGGCTACTATGAAAAAAACAAAAAATAAGAATTGTCGGCAAGGATGCTGAGGAATTAGAACCCTTGTGCACTGTTAGTGGGAATATAAAATAGTGCAGCCACTGTGGAAAAGTATGGCTGTTCCTCAAACAACTAGAAAATAGAATTTCCATATGATCCAGCAATTTGACTTCTGAGTATACATTCAAAATAATTGAAAGCAGGGTCTCAACAAGATAATTTGACATCATCCATGCATCACTATTCACAATAGCTCAAAGGTGGTAGCAACCCACATGTCCGTTAATGGATAAATAGGTATAGAAAATGTGATATACACATACAATGGAATATTATTCAGCCATAAAAAAGAGAGAAATTCTGACACATGTTGAAAATGAATGAACCTTGAGGATATTATGGTAAGTGAAATAAGCCAGTTACAAAAACACAAATACTATATGATTCCACTTATTTGAGGTCCCTAGAGTAGTCATTCATAGAGACAAAAGTATTGGGTGGGCCAAAAGCTTCATTCAGTTTTTTCCATAAGATGGCTCTAGTAGCGCTTAGTTGTCTTTAACTTCATTCAAAACAATTTTATTAGATTGTATGTGACAGCTGTCATATCCGTGTGCATTTAAAAAAAGACATCAAAATTAGTGAATTTTTGCGTAGCCATTTTAATATTGAATATGGAAGGATAAAAGCAACATTTTTGCCATATTGTGGTTTATTATTTCAAGAAAGGTAAAAACGCAACTGAAAATGCGGTAAAAGATTTTTGCAGTGTATGGAGAAGGTGCTGTGACTGATCGAACATGTCAAGAGTGGTTTGTGAAGTTTCATGCTGGAGATTTCTCACTGGATGATGCTGCACAGTCCGGTAGACCAGTTGAAGTTGATAGCTATCAAACCAAAACAATAATTGAGAACAATCAACGTCATACCACTCAGGAGGTAGCCGACATACTCAAAAATATCCAAATCAAGAACTGAAAATCATTTGCACCAGCTTGGTTATGTGAATTGCTTTGATGTTTCGGTTCCACATAAGAAGTGAAGAAAACCTTCTTGACCATATTTCCTCATGCGATTCTCTACTGAAACATAATGAAAATGTTCCATTTTTAAACAAATTGTAACAGGTGATGAAAAGTGGATACTGTACAATAACGTGGAATGGAAGAGATCTTGGGCAAGCGAAATGAACCACCACCAACCACACCAAAGGCTGGTCTTCATGCAAAGAAGGTGGTGTTATGTATATGGTGGGATTGGAAAGGAGTCCTCTATTATGAGCTCCTTCCGGAAAAAACAAACGATTAATTCCAATAAGTACTGCTGCCAATTAGACCAACTGAAAGTGGCACTCGACGAAAAGCATCCAGAATTAGTCAAGAGAAAATGCATAATCTTCCATCAGGATAACACAAGACCATATCTTTCTTTCATGACCAGGCAAAAACTGCTACATCTTTGCTGGGAATTCTGATTCATTCACTGTGTTCACCAGACATTGCACCTTCGGATTTCCATTGATTTCAGTCTTTACAAAATTCTCTTAATGGAAAAAATTTCAATTCCCTGAAAGACTGTAAAAGGCACCTGGAAGAGTTCTTTGCTCAAAAAGATAAAAAATTTGGGGAGATGGAATAATGAATTTGCCTGAAAAATGGCAGAAGGCAGTAGAACAAAAGGGTGAATACGTTGGTCAATAAAGTTCTTGGTGAAAATGAAAGATGTGACTTTTTTTACTTAAAAAAAAACGCACTTTTTGGCCCATCCTATAGAATGATGGTTGCCAGGTGCTGGGAAGGTGGGAATTTGAAGTTATTTTTAAATGGATATAGAGTTTTTAGTTTTATAAGATGAAAAGCGTTTTTGAGGTAGATGGCAGTGATCATTGTATAACAATATGAATGTATTTAGTAACACTGAACTGTACAGTTAAAAATGATTAATACAGTAAATTTTATGTTTTGTATATTCTATTATATTAAAAAAGAAATGGAAAAAATGTAGTGTGTCCTAAATGAAGAAATTCAGGCTCAAGACATTTCTTGCTATATCAAATTCATTCCTTATGAATCAGTTTTTGTCACTCACTTGACGAATCAACCACAGCAATTTGTGTGTATGGACCCAGACCTAACTTGTGAGTAAAAACTAGTTTATATTGAATTTTCCTATAAAGTAAAAAATGAATGCACTAAATTATGACTTTCATTGTGGGAGATTTTTTTTTCTATTTTAAGCTAATTAAGCAAAATGGTCTTTTTAATTCAATAGACAGGGCTTCCCTGGTAGCACGGTGGTTAAGAATCTGCCTGCCACCGCAGGGTACATGGGTTCAAGCCCTGGTCCAGGAAGATCCCACATGCCGCGGAGCAACTAAGCCCATGCACCACAACTACTGAGCCTGCGCTCTAGAGCCCATGAGCCACAACTACCTAACCCACGTGCCACAAATACTGAAGCCCGCGTGCCTAGAGCCCGTGCTCTGCAACAGGAGAACACACTGCAATGAGAAGCCCTCACACCACAACAAAGAGTAGCCCCCACTCGCCGCAACTAGAGAAAGCCTGCGCACAGCAACAAAGACCAAATACAGCCAATATTAAATAAATAAAATAAATAAATTAAAAAAAATAAAGTTCAACAGACGTATGTACTTAAAGGTATAAATAACATTCTCTAGACTTTTTTATAACCAACTGTAATTATACTTTTAGAAAGTTCTTGTAAGATTTTCATAACTAATAACCATAGTCTTCCTCACGTGATCCAGTGTATTTTTTTTCTGAGCTCTTCTGAAGTCTAGTTGTGTGGGTGTATTAAGATACATATGCATGCACTTCTGGGGGAAAAAAATGACAGTTAAATGGAAAAGCAGAAAACTGGAGATACTCTAATTATCTTCCTATTCCTTTCCAAGAAGTGATGGCTTATCACTTCTCAGACACCCAGGGGTAAAAGCACCAGACAGTTTAAAAGAGCTGTGGTACATTCTCTAGGCACCTAAAGGATTTATTTGCAAATTTCCATTAGCACTAATGAGAGTTATTATAGATGACTCATACTTTAAAGAAAATAAAATAAAATTTGGTTTCTATTTTGCCCACCTTGAATGAATCTCTCCTTTTGTTTTGCAAAATTCATATGAAAAGATGAGGAATAAACATCAACAATTGAAATATCTCAAAAATAACTGTGAATGGTGCTCTTTCTGTTTGATCAATTTCAAATGTCAGTTTCTGAATTCTCATCAGTATGCCCCTGGACTCCTTCCTCATTTCTGCCAGGGCATAGTTAGGCAGTGAAGGCCAATTTTAATATTAGGTTGATATACTGCTATTACTAGTCATATAATACATGACAAAGGAGTTTTTGTTGTTGTTACCTGAATTTTGAGTCTAACTAAAAGCAGAGTATCATCTAGCAATCATATTATTACCTACTGGGAACCTTCAAGGTACTGAACTAGATTGGGATGAAAATGTTCATCTTTTCTTTGAAAAGTCTGTGGTTTCGTAGTAAAAAAATTGTAGGTTGATACAGGAACACAGCTTTCCCCAATCCCTTCCCCCAATATTGCCTCACATCATATGACTTTCCTCCTTTGAGTCAGATAGGACTTCGAAGATTCATCTTAATGCTGATATTCTGTAGTTTATGATGATATAACCCTGAAAAATGATGTTGAAGTGGAAGAAAATTGATTGCATATAGGTTTACTTTTAAGGTCAATTTAAACACGTATCCTCTGGAATATGCTTACTAATTTTGGTGACTCATTTCCATTTTATTTTGAATTAAAAAAGTTTTCTCACATAAACTAGACTACATTCTTCTATTATTTTATTATGTTAGCTCACAGAATGGAACGCATGTCCATTTACCTTGTTTCAATGAATATTTCAATCTTAGGACTAAACAAATCTCTAGGATTTTTGCTTATATGATAGCATAACACCAAGTTTATAGCTTTGTTGAGGAGCTTACACACGGCCTTTATCTACATGCAAATGAGCAGAAAAACTTTTCAGAAAAGCAATCATTCTCACAGACTGCAATTTCCAACATTTCTTAACAAACTCTTAAGTAATGGTTCAAAATGCATGCTGATCTTGATGACATATGCGAAGATGAGTAAAATCAATCTTAGCCCAACGGGTACAGGTCGAAGTTTTAGATCAGTAGCTGGTGTAACAAGGAGACATGGCTTTTTGCAAATTTTCTGCTCTGAGAAAAGCATTTGTGAGTTAACTGTCTGGTTTCAAGTGAAGTTCATAAAAAGTCAAAGAAATAAACTTAGAGATAAACAAAAAAGAAATAATGTGTGCACCATCAAAACAAGTTATACTGGTTTTCAAGTGTGGAGATTAAAATGCCCAGTGAGGATTGAATTATACTCTTGGATTTGGCTTGAATATGCAAGATACACTTACATGTTTCCTCAGTATTTATATTTATATCTTGATGATGACTGACACGAAGCTCTTATTAGAAATAATTTGATGCAATTCAACAAATATTACTGAGCACTTTGTATTTTCCAGATATGGTGCTGGGCATATACAGATGAATGACAGAATGCCTGCCGTAAAAGAGCTCGTGATTAAGAATGAAGTAGAATATAGACATAGTCACACATGTGCGCACTGTGTGTGTACGTATGCACACATGTGGTTAATGAATGTATGGATTTATAAAATGAAGCGTAGAAAGCATGAGGAATAAAGTGAAGTGGAAACTTTAAAAGAGGGAAGTGGGGAGTCAAATGAGATGGTGTGGATAAAACCCTCCTATTTTATAGGATACACTTGACAACTCTACCCTTTTTGTAAAACTCTCTTATTTTTTGCAGCAGCAGATCACACTGGCTACTCCTTTTAGACTCCTTTTCCAGCTATGTTACTTCTACACACAATCTAAATGTTGGCGAGCCTCAGAGGTGAACCCTAGGTGTCTCTTTCTTCACCACCTATTCTTGGTTTTAATTGCCATTCATATTCTGACAACTCCTGTTAGACCCAGGCTGGCATATCCTCCTGTCTACTTGATATCGTTACATGATTATTATATCAGCGCTTTAAGAATATAAAAAATGTTAGCTTAGAAATATTCCTTCCCCTTTGCCAGCAGATCTGGCTGCACCCAAACTTCCCCAGTTCAGTGAATAGTGCTAGCACTCACCTTGTCCCCAAACCCCAAACTGCAGAGATCATCAGGAGAGATCATCGACCTCTCCTCTCCTCTTGTCCTTCAGATGCAGCCCAGGTTCAAATCTCGTTGTCTGTCCAACAGAGCAGCCATATCCACTCACCTCTACTTTACCTGCCACTATCAGAGTTCAAGCCAAATGAGCAATTCACAAAAAACCTTGTTTTTTTTAAATAAACAAATTAACATAAAGTCAATAGTCTGAAAGCCAATACATAAAAATCCAGTAATCAAAAATGCAAATTCACTGAAACACATTTATATTAAGTATTTATATAGTTTCCATCATATTGTAGTGCATGGATGGTTTCAAGAGATTTTGAGAATTTTTAAGATTGTCTCTGAGTTAATTCACAGTAGTTTTAATACTGCTAAATCTTACTTCACTTGTCTTGCAGTGAATTTGTATACGTTTATTTAAATGTCTATTTTAAGAGTGATTCACATTTCAGTCCTTAAGAAATTCTCAAATATTAACTTGATTGAGCTTATTAATGAATTTATGACTAAATATATTGAAAAGTAGAAAATTATTCTTTCATTTGAAAGTCCCAATATTGAATATATGCCCAGGACTGGTCATTGAAAATACAGACACTTCTCATTCCTAAACTAGGGTTTGGTAAAACAATCAGGAAAACACTAGATTTTGGCTGCCAGAGTGAAATGGTTCATAAAAAATGAAGAATAAAATAAATATAAAAATAACAAAACAAATTGCTTGGCTAAAACATCTTGGAAATCATCAAAGTTCATTAAAGCTATCCATTTCAACAAAATATCTTTAAACTTTATGAATAAGTAATGTTTTCCAGTAAATTGGTAAATTTGGCAAATTCATCATTCAACATATTTATGAATTATTTTTAAAGATTCAGTCATTTTGAAACTGATGCATGTTTTCTCGTGGGCAAATTGAACTAAAATCATTCATTCATTATACCTTCCTTGGAATATAATGAATGGTCCTAACTAGTCTTTCCTCCTCCTGCTCTCCTCCCCCTCCTCCCTTCCCCCTCCTCTACCACCATCCTCCTCCTCCTCCTCTTTCTTCTGGGCATTCTACCAGTTCTCTCTATTTATGGCAATCACTTTAAAATGCTATGATGTAGTAATGCATATATACAATGGAATATTACTCAGTCATAAAAAGGAATGAAACTTGGCCATGGATGGACCTAGATACTGTCATACAGATTAAAGTAAGTCATAAAGAGAAAAACAAATATTGTATATTCACACATATATGTGGCATCTGAAAAAATTGGTATATACAATCTTATTCACAAAGCAGAAATAGAGACACAGATGTAGAGAACAATCGTATGGATACCAAGGCGGGGGGGAAGAATTGGGAGATTGGGATTGACATATACACACTATTGATACTATGTATAAAATAGATAACTAATGAGAACCTACTGTATAGCACAGGGAACTCTTCTCAATACTCTCTGGTGACCTAAATGAGAAGGAAATAAAAAAAAGGGGGGGATATATGTATACATATAGATGATTCACTTTGCTGTACAGTATAAACTAATACAATATAGTAAAGCAACAATACTCCAATACAAAAAATTGCTATGATCACCATATCATTGCCCATTAATGGAGCCCAATTTACACAGTAAAATATAATCTCCTCCTCAGAAGCCTTCAGTCTCTTGGTGATTTGACTCCTGACTACATCTTCAACTTCACCTTATGCTGCTCTTTCCCTGTTTACCACATCTTAGTCACCTGGGTCTTTATCCCACTCCAGAAAAGATAAAATATTTTCTGTCCAGGGTCTTTGCATAGTTTTCTCTGCCTTAAAATTTATTTTCCTGATTCTTCATTTGGCCCCTTTTAATCTAAAGTATTACTCCCAGCAATCCCACTCCTGGGTATATACTCAAAAAAAACAAGAAGACTAATTCAAAAAAATATATGGACCCCAATGCTCATAGCAGTATTATTTACAATTGCCAAGACATGGAAGCAACCTAAGTGTCCATTAACAGATGAATGGATATAGAAGATATGGTACATATATACAATGGAATACTACTCAGCCATAAAATAAAGAATGAAATTTTGCCATTTGCAGCAACATGGATGGACTTAGACAGCATTTTGCTAAGTGAAATAAGTCAGACAGAGAAAGACAAATATTGTATGATATCAGTTGTCTGTGGAATCTAAAAAATACAATAAAACTAGTAAGTATAACAGAAAAGAAGCAGACTCACAGATATAGAGAACAAACCAGTGGTTACCAGTGGGGAGAGAGAAAGGGGGGCAGTGATATAGGGGTAGGGGATTAAAAGATACAAATTATTATGTATAAAATTAGATACAAGGATATATTGTACAACTCAGAGTATTTATTAATTCAATGTTATCAACCTGGAGAAATTGCTCAAGGTGTGTACTATAGGATTATATATTGGTTTTATTCTATTCAACTTTTTTAAAAGTAAAAATATTTCTAAAGATATATAAAGCATTCAGTCAATACTACAAAGCAGGATGGATTGTTAAAATATTCACTGACAGGATCAGAAGAAAAGTATATGAAATTAGGCTAGAATAATGAGCTTAAACAGGGCAGATAAAGTTTATTAAGAATAGGTATAAAATTTTGTACTTATATTTGCAATTTAAAACATAGATATTAGGTGAGAACCGGTGATGCTTCAGTGGAATTTAAGCATAACAAGAAGTCACTCTCTTGTGGTTGTGAAGTTGAAAGTGGAAGGTGAAAAAGAACTTATACTAATAGAAACAGAGAGATTAGTTCCATCCTAATGCTCACGAGTCCAACCATGTAAGGTATAGTGTATCTAACCATGGGCTCCACATTCTGAATATGAAATTGAGAAAAAACTTATCTAGAAGGTAAAAATGCCTGGGAACTGTTCTTTAAGCAATAGTTACATGAAACTGTAAACTAAAAGACTAAGCAGGCACATAATATGAAAAAAAGTTTGGAGGATTGATAACCTTTAGGTTTTATCCCAAAGGTAAATTTTCTGATTTTATTATAGCTAAAAATTACCTTTAAAATATTAAGCAAAGAAATGAGTATTAGCAGTGATCCCATGAGGAATCGGGGTCTTGTGATGACAAAAGCTGTCATTTATGAAGCATTTATGTGCCATGCACTATGGAAGACAGTTTACATGTGTTATCTCATATAACTCACACAGAATATTCTGGAAAAATGGATATTATTGTCCTTATCATATAATTAGGAAATTGTGAAACAAAATCATTTAATAATTTCCCCCACAGTTCAGAGTAAGAAAATAGACATATTAATATTTGAGCCCAAATATGTTGGACTCTCCAGTCTATAGCCTTTCCAAAATAAAAGGTTGTCTTTCAGCTTACTTACATTTTATTTATATTTTATGTCATTATAATGACTGTGGGTTACTCTGATGAAGAGAAATGTGTTTAAGCTAAAACAATTAAAATTCACAAAATAGTGGGTTATGTTGAGAGCTTTGAAATAAAAGCAGAAAATGGCTTGCAAAAGACCAAAGAAAATTTTTTGAAGAAAAAATATATTTTTACTCTTAAAATTGTTATATTCATTTGTCTTGATTTCATACATTTTCTGTAGTGATTAAGGGAGTGTTTCTTATATCTAGAGTAAAATAAATATGGTCTTGTGTTCTTGCAGAAGATAGTTTCAACTTCAGAATTCATACCATCCTCAGAAACCATGAGATAAGCTTACTATTAAATTAACAGCACTCAGGTTTTTAAAATCTTTGTCAAAAATTTCCACTATTTGATTCTTACAAAATCCTTCTTCATTTCAGAGGTAACAGAAAATCAGAAAATTAAAGTGAGGCCACAGAGGATGCAAGTGGCAGAATGAGCCTAGAATCTGATACTTCCGACTCCAAATTGTTTGTTGTACACCACATAGACTCAACACTGTAAAGGAAGGGAAGTGTGTATAAAATAACACAAAATGTGGTACACCATAAAAGCAACATTATTGACAGGAATTTATCAACAGTAACAGTAATGATGCTGAGATTTTGAGTCTTAGGAGGTAGTCAGTCCTGGGTTGGTGCCCTTGTCCAGTTGAATATTCTCAAAACCCTACATGATCACAAATGGAAAATCTGTGTCATTTTCAAGGCCATCTTTATTTTACTCACCTTTTTATTTTACTCATCTTTTTATTTTACTAGTAATTATATTCTAGGAAGAGAAATAAAACTTTAGCCATGTTTCTACCTGAAAAAAATTCTGTACTGTCTTTTTTATACAGATTGGTTTTGTTACAACTAAATTGAGCTAATTTATCACCAAGGCTGTGGTGAAAATGTGCCCTTTATAGAAACATGGTTTAAAACTTTAAGTGAGTAAATATAGTTTTATATAATAAATATCCTAATAAATGTGATTTCTTATAACTTACATCCTCTACAGGTTACAAATCAATAATTCTTGACAATTTTAAGGCTAACGTTTTCAACATTCCAGGAAAACTCTTTGCCATCATTAACGAATGGACTTACATGGAAACTCAAATTTATGATTCCAAGATACAGAACGTATTTAAATTTAACTTAAAACTTAAGGTAAAAGTAAATATATCTAACCTCTTTTTAAACAGTTTTTCAACAAAATTAACTGTTTAGCTTGTGGGTTGCCCACTCAAATTACCTATGTCAAAAGTCTACTATTCTTTTAAGGATTTTATTAACCAATGATAAGTTATACTTCCTAGTCATGGCCAAATTAAAGAACATAAGGATTGTAATACTGTCTCTCCACATCTGAAACTAGTCTCTTAAATTTAATTCTAAGATACTCCTGGGGAGTGGTTGAGCATAAATTGGAGATAGGTGTATTTGAGAGTAAGAAAAATGACTTAGCAAATTATTTTTAAGGTTTCAATTTGAATGTATATATGCAAAGAATGTGAGTATATAACTTCATATGATGTCTAATCATCCTATTACTTCCCCTGTGTCCTCACTGTTTTTTCCCTTTATTCTTCACTGTTGCCAAGAGTACCATGTAAAAATTAACTTTGGGTAGAAAAAAATAATTTAAAGAATTAAATCATCTGATTTAAAAAGTCAAAATCAAAACTCTCCTCTTTCCTTTGATTCTGTATTTCTCTTTAAAAGGATCTTACTTTAATGAATGTTTAGGGATTATTATTCAATAATGAATCTGAAGTCCATCAAAGTGGGAGATTGCATCACAGCATAAGAACTTTACTGGAGATGAAAAAATAATTATTGAATGTTACTATTTTGGCAAAATATCATTAAACAGCATGCCATTCAAGAAATAGAGAACAGAATAAAGCCAGCATGTTCCCAGAAAGGCTAATTGGCAAAGTATTACAACAACAGAGCAAAATTCTCTTTCGCAGAGCTACTGGCCCCAGCGTGGCTGTAGTGTGCGATTTGTAATTGACAGTAAGGCATAGATTTTCGCAGATGTGAAATGTCAGTCCTTCCACCAGGTCACAGTGAAAGCAGCGTAAACCCTTAGATGTAACCAACAACTGTGTCACCATTGAGACACATCTTAAGTAAATAGTATGTCGCACTAAAACAGATTCAGGGATCATGCCGTTTGCTCAAGTCAATGAGCAGTACGGGTATCGCAAGGCTAGGGTCTGCCATTAACAAGATGAGTCCCGGCTATTGTAAATAGAGCTTCAGTGAACATTGTTGTACATGACTCTTTTTGAGTTATGCTTTTCTCAGGGTATTTGCCCAGTAGTGAGATTGCTGGGTCTATGGTGGTTCTATTTTTAGTTTTTTAAGGAACCTCCATACTGTTCTCCATAGTGGCTACACCAATTTACATTACCACCAACAGTGCAAGAGGGTTCCCTTTTCTCCACACCCTTTCCAGCATTTATTGTTTGTAGATTCTTTGAAGATGGCCATTCTGACTGGTGTGAGATGATATTTCATTGTAGTTTTGATTTGCATTTCTCTAATGATTAATGATGTTGAGCATTCTTTCATGTGTTTGTTGGCAATGTGTATAAAGCAGAAAGTAACACACCATTGTAAAGCAATTATACTCCAATAAAGATGTTAAAAAACAACAACAACAAAAAAAAAACCATGACGAGTCCCCACAAATCCTGAGCCAGTGAGATCTTTGGGACATTCAATTCTGCTTCAGTCAAAGAAAGTCAGTGTAAAAATGGATTACTGCTTTATGCAAAACTGAGAACAACCAAAATCGTGGTAGAAAGATAAAATTCTATGAGGACATGCCTAAGCATAATTTCAAGAAACAGGGCATAGCCAATCGCTGCTGGGAAACCATAGCAACAGGAAGACCAAGCTAGCATGTTAGTGATCTGAACTGAGATGGTTCTTGTGAAAGGAGGAAGCTGAACTGGAAGCAGGATCAAGACTGTAAACATAAAACGAGCACACTTTCTCTCTAACAAGGAAAGTAGCCTTGTTATTTACAATATTCTAATAGATGACAGCAACAGTAGAACTGTCATTAAATAAGAATCATACTGGAGCCTCCTATACCTTTAGAATCCATATATCAGGACTACTTTATAATGAAATAATTTTGGCAATTCAGTAATTTATTCCTCTTGGATGCACTTTGAGAAAATTTTTTTTTATCAAAAACAATAATAAAGCATACTAGACAAGGCTCTAATATATATCATCTAAGTTAAATTGCAAAAATTTTATTTGGTGATCTACATTTAGAAATTCAGGATGTACCAAAAGTGCTATAAGCGACAGCTTTTTCAGATGGGATATGGAGATTCAAAAATGTAAGTCTTCTGTCAAAAATGGAACATAACATTTTCTCCATATAAATTCTGAGAACACAAGGAAATATAAACATGCAGAAATGGAAACACTAGGATTCATTTTACATTTTTCCAAAGGAAAACACTTTTCTTCTTTTCCTTAGATACCTACTATAAGGTATCTAATCTGTAGCATAAGGTAAAAAAACCACTGACCGCTAATAAGATGTAAGGTGTTCTCAATATTTCTTCCCGTTATTACTGTCTTGAATATTTATAAAGCTGGACTACACATTTTCCTGCATGAATTAGCTGTAACTCTCCAGTCATATTTCAGCCAAGTAAATACATCTTTAAGGCAAGATCTTTAAAGAAGGAGAAAAATGGGATTTTAAAGCCAATTTTTTTTTAAACATCTTAATTGGGGTAAAATTGCTTTACAATGGTGTGTTAGTTTCTGCTTTATAACAAAGTGAATCAGTTATACATATACATATGTTCCCATATCTCTTCCCTCTTGCGTCTCCCTCCCTCCCACCCTCCCTATCCCACCCCTCCAGGCGGTCACAAAGCACCGAGCTGATATCCCTGTGCCATGCGGCTGCTTCCCACTAGCTATCTACCTTACGTTTGTTAGTGTGTATATGTCCATGACTCTCTCTCGCCCTGTCACAGCTCACCCTTCCCCTTCCACATATCCTCAAGTCCGTACTCCAGTAGGTCTGTGTCTTTATTCCTGTCTTACCCCTAGGTTCTTCATGACATTTTTTTTCTTAAATTCCATATATATGTGTTAGCATACGGTATTTGTCTTTCTCTTTCTGACTTACTTCACTCTGTATGACAAACTCTAGGTCTATCCACCTCATTACAAATAGCTCAATTTCGTTTCTTTTTATGGCTGAGTAATATTCCATTGTATATATGTGCCACGTCTTCTTTATCCATTCATCCAATGATGGGCACTTAGGTTGTTTCCATCTCTGGGCTATTGTAAATAGAGCTGCAATGAACATTTTGGTACATGATGCTTTTTGAATTTTGGTTTTCTCAGGGTATATGCCCAGTAGTGGGATTGCTGGGTCATATGGTAGTTCTATTTGTAGTTGTTTAAGGAACCTCCATACTGTTCTCCATAGTGGCTGAACTAATTCACGTTCCCACCAGCAGTGCAAGAGGGTTCCCTTTTATCCACACCCTCTCCAGCATTTATTGTTTCTAGATTTTTTGATGATGGCCATTCTGACTGGTGGGAGATGATATCTCATGGTAGTTTTGATTTGCATTTCTCTAATGATTAATGATGTTGAGCATTCTTTTATGTGTTTGTTGGCAGTCTGTATATCTTCTTTGGAGAAATGTCTATTTAGGTCTTTGCCCATTTTTGGATAGGGTTGTTTGTTTTTTTGTTATTGTGCTGCATGAGCTGCTTGTAAATTTTGGAGATTAATCCTTTGTCAGTTGCTTCATTTGCAAATATTTTCTCCCATTCTGAGGGTTGTCTTTTGGTCTTGTTTATGGTTTCCTTTGCTGTGCAAAAGTTTTGAACTTTCATTAGGTCCCATTAGTTTGTTTTTGATTTTATTTCCATTACTCTAGGAGATGGGTCAGAAAGGATCTTGCTGTGATTTATGTCATAGAGTGTTCTGCCTATGTTTTCCTCTAAGAGTTTGATAGTTTCTGGCCTTACATTTAGGTCTTTAGTCCATTTTGAGCTTATTTTTGTGTATGGTGCTAGGGAGTGATCTAATCTCATACTTTTACATGTATCTGTCCAGTTTTCCCAGCACCACTTATTGAAGAGGCTGTCCTTTCTCCACTGTACATTCCTGCCACCTTTATCAAAGATAAGGTGTCCATATGTGTGTGGGTATATCCCTGGGCTTTCTATCCTGTTCCATTGATCTATCTTTCTGTTTTTGTGCCAGTACCATACTGCCTTGATTACTGTAGCTTTGTAGTATAGTCTGAAGTCAGGGAGCCTGATTCCTCCAGCTCCTTTTTTCCTTCTCAAGATTGCTTTAGCTATTCGGGGTCTTTTGTGTTTCCATACAAATTGCTAAATTTTTTGTCCTAGTTCTGTGAAAAATGCCAGTGGTAGTTTGATAGGGATTGCACTGAATCTATAGATTGCTTTGGGTAGTAGAATCATTTTCACAATGTTGATTCTTCCAATCCAAGAACATGGTAGGTATATCTCACCATCTATTTGTATCATCTTTAATTTCTTTCATCAGTGTCTTATAATTTTCTGCATACAGGTCTTTTGTCTCCTTAGGTAGGTTTATTCCTAGATATTTTATTCTTTTTGTTGCAATGGTAAATGGGAGTGTTTTCTTTAGTTCTTCTAGGTCCTTGTTAACTGATTCTTGCATTTTGTCCATTCTATTGTCCATTCTATCTCCAAGATTTCGGATCAACCTTACTATCATTATTCTGAATTCTTTTTCAGGTAGACTGCCTATTTCCTCTTCATTTGTTAGGTCTGATGGGTTTTTATCTTGCTCCTTCATCTGCGGTGTGTTTTTCTGTCTTTTCATTTTGCTTATCTTACTGTGTTTGGGGTCTCCTTTTTTGCAGGCTGAAGGTTCGTAGTTCCTGTTGTTTTTTGTGTCTGTCCCCAGTGGCTAAGGTTGGTTCAGTGGGTTGTGTAGGCTTCCTGGTGGAGGGTACTAGTGCCTGTGTTCTGGGGGATGAGGCTAGATCTTGTCTTTCTGGTGTGCAGGTCCACGTCTGGTGGTGTGTTTTGGGGTGTCTGTAGACTTATTATGATTTTGGGCCGCCTCTCTGCTAATGGGTGGGGTTGTGTTCCTGTCTTGCTAGTTGTTTGTCATAGGATGTCCAGCACTGTAGCTTGCTGGTCGTTGAGTGAAGCTGGGTGCTGGCGTTGAGATGGAGATCTCTCGGAAATTTTTGCTGTTTGATATTATGTGCAGCTGGGAGGTCTCTTGTGGATCAGTGTCCTGAAGTTGGCTCTCCCACCTCAGAGGCACAGCACTGACTCCTGGCTGCAGCCCCAAGAGCCTTTCATCCACAGGGCTCCTTAATTTGGGATGATTGGTTGTCTATTCAGGTATTCCACAGATGCAGGGTATATCAAGTTGATTGTGGAGCTTTAATCCGCTGCTTCTGAGGCTGCTGGGAGAGATTTCCCTTTCTCTTCTTTGTTCTCACAGCTCCCAGGGGCTCAGCTTTGGATTTAGCCCCGCCTGTGCGTGTAGGTCGCCGGAGGGCGTCTGTTCTTTGCTCAGACAGGACGGGGTTAAAGGAGCCGCTGATTCGGAGGCTCTGGCTCACTCAGGCCCGGGGGTAGGGAGGGGCACGGAGTGTGGGGTGGGCCTGCGGCTGCAGAGGCCGGCGAGACGTTGCAGCCTGAGGCGCGCCTGTGCGTTCTCCCGGGGGAGTTGTCCCTGGATCCCGGGACCCCAGCAGTGGCGGGCTGCACAGGCTCCCCGGAAGGGCGCGTGGCCAGTGACCTGTGTTCGCACACAGGCCTCCCGGTGGCGGCAGCAGCGGCCCTAGCCGCTCTGGGCGGCCCTAGCCACGTCCGTCTCTGGGCTCCGCACCCCTAGCCGCGGCTCGCGCCCGTCCCTGGAGCTCTCTCAAGCAGCGTTCTTAATCCCCTCTCCTCGTGCACCAGGAAACAAAGAGGGACGTAAAAGTCTCTTGCCTCTTCGTCAGTTCCAGACTTCTCCCCGGACTCTCTCCCGGCCAGCCGCGGTGCACCAACGCCCCGCAGGCTGTGTTCACGCCGCCAACCTCAGTCCTCTCCCGGCGCTCCGACAAAAGCCGGAGCCTCAGCTCCCAGTCCCGCCCGCCCCGGCGGGCGAGCAGACAAGCCTCTCGGCTGGCAAGTTCCGGTCGGCCCGATCCTCTGCGCTGGAATCTGTCCGCTTTGCCCTCCGCACCCCTGTTGCTGTGCTCTCCTCCGCGGCTCCCAAGCTCCCCCACTCCGCCTCCCGAAGTCTCCACCCGCGAAGGGGCTTCCTAGTGTGTGGACACTTTTCCTCCTTCACAGCTCTCTCCCGCTGGTGCAGGACCCGTCCCTATCCTTTTGTCTCTGTTTAGTTTTTTCTTTTGCCCTACCCAGGTACGTGGGGGGTTTCTTGCCTTTTGGGAGGTCTGAGGTCTTCTGCCAGCGTTCAGTAGATGCTCTATAGGAGTTGTTCCACGCGTAGATGTATTTCTGGTGTATCTGTGGGGAGGAACGTGATCTCCGCGTCTTACTCTTCCGCCATCTTTTCCGGGAGTGTTTTCTTCATCTCACTTTCAGATTTTTCATCATTAGTATATAGGAATGCCAGAGATTTCTTTGCATTAATTTTGTATCCTGCCACTTTACCAAATTCATTGATTAGCTCTAGTAGTTTTCTGGTAGCATCTTTAAGATTCTCTATGTATAGTATCATGTCATCTGCGAACAGTGACAGCTTTACTTCTTCTTTTCCAATTTGGATTCCTTTTATTTCCTTTTCTTCTCTGATTGCTGTGGCTAAAACTTCCAAAACTATGTTGAAAAAGAGTGGTGAGAGTGGGCAACCTTGTCTTGTTCCTGATCTTAGTGGAAATGCTTTCAGTTTTTCACCATTGAGGATGATGTTTGCTGTTGGCTTGTCATATATGGCCTTTAATATATTGAGGAAAGTTCCCTCTATGCCTACTTTCTGCAGGGTTTTTATCATAAATGGGTGTTGAAATTTGTCAAAAGCTTTCTCTGCATCTATTGCGATGACCATATGGTTTTTCTCCTTCAATTTGTTAATATGGTTTATCACATTGATAGATTTGCATATATTGAAGAATCCTTGCATTCCTGGAATAAACCCCACTTGATCATGGTGTATGATCCTTTTCATGTGCTGTTGGATTCTGTTTGCTAGTATTTTGTTAAGGATTTTTGCATCTATGTTCATTAGTGATATTGGCCTGTAGTTTTCTTTCTTTGTGACATTCTTGTCTGGTGTTTGTATCAGGGTGATGGTGGCCTCCTAGAATGTGTTTGGGAGTGTTCCTTCCTCTACTATATTTTGTAAGAGTTGGGGAAGGATAGGTATTAGCTCTTCTCTAGATGTTTTGTAGAATTCGCCTGTGAAGCCATCTGGTTCTGGGCTTTTGTTTGTTGGAAGATTTTTAATCACAGTTTCAATTTCAGTGCTTGTGATTGGTCTGTTGATATTTTCTATTTCTTCCTGATTCAGCCTTGGCATGTTGTGCATTTCTAAGAATTTGTCCATTTCTTCCAGGTTGTCCATTTTATTGGCATAGGGTTTCTTGTAGTAGTCTCTCATTAACTTTGTCTTTCTGCAGTGTCAGTTGTTACTTCTCCTTTTTCATTTCTAATTCTATTGATTTGAGTTTTCTCCCTTTTTTCTTGATGAATCTGGCTAATGGTTTATCAATTTTGTTCACCTTCTCAAAGAACCAGCTTTTAGTTTTATTGATCTTTGCTATCGTTTCCTTCTTTTTCATTTATTCATGATCTGATCTTTATGATTTCTTTCCTTCTGCTAATTTTGGGGATGTTTTGTTCTTCTTTCTCTAATTGCTTTAGGTGCAAGGTTAGGTTGTTTATTCGAGATGTTTCCTGTTTCATTTTGTTTTTTAACATGTTTATTGGGGTATAATTGCTTTACAATGGTGTGTTAGTTCCTGCTTTATAACAAAGTGAATCAGTTATACATATACATATGTTCCCATATCTCTTTCCTCTTGCGTCTCCCTCCCTCCCACCCTCCCTATCCCACCCATCCAGGTGGTCACAAACCACCAAGCTGATCTCCCTGTGCTATGCGGCTGTTTCCCACTAGCTATCTACCTTACGTTTGGTAGTGTATATATGTCCATGCCTCTCTCTCGCTTTGTCACAACTCACCCTTCCCCCTCCCCATATCTTCAAGTCCGTTCTCCAGTAGGTCTGTGTCTTTATTCCTGTCTTACCCCTAGGTTCTTCATGACATATTTTTTCCTTAAATTCCATATATACGTGTTAGCATACAGTATTTGTCTTTCTCTTTCTGACTTACTTCACTCTGTATGACAGACTCTAGGTCTATCCATCTCATTACAAATAACTCAATTTTGTTTCTTTTTATGGCTGAGTAATATTCCATTGTATATATGTGCCACATGTTCTTTATCCATTCATCAGATGATGGGCCTTTAGGTTGTTTCCATCTCCGGTCTATTGTAAATAGAGCTGCAATGAACATTTTGGTACATTACTCTTTTTGAATTTTGGTTTTCTCAGTGTATATGCCCAGTAGTGGGATTGCTGGGTAATATGGTAGGTCTATTTGTAATTTTTTAAGGAACCTCCATACTGTTCTCCATAGTGGCTGTACGAATTCACATTCCCACCAGCAGTGCAAGACTGTTCCCTTTTCTCCACACCCTCTCTGGCATTTATTGTTTCTAGTTATTTTGGTGATGCCCATTCTGACTGGTGTGAGATGATATCTCATTGTAGTTTTGATTTGCATTTCTCTAGTGATTAATGATGTTGAGTATTCTTTCATGTGTTTGTTGGCAGTCTGTATATCTTCTTCAGAGAAATGTCTATTTAGGTATTCTGCTCATTTTTGTATTGGGTTGTTTGTTTTCTTGCTATTGAGCTTCATGTGCTGCTTGTAAATTTTGGAGATTAATCCTTTGTCAGTTGTTTCACTTGCAAATATTTTCTCCCATTCTGAGGGCTGTCTTTTGTTCTTGTTTATGGTTTCCTTTGCTGTGCAAAAGCTTTGAATTTTCATTAGGTCCAAATTGTTTATTTTTGTTTTTATTTCCATTACTCTAGGAGGTGGGTCAGAAAGGATCTTGCTGTGATTTATGTCATAGAGTGTTCTGCCTATATTTTCCTCTAAGAGTTTGATAGTTTCTGGCCTTACATTTAGGTCTTTAATCCATTTTGAGTTTATTTTTGTGTATGGTGTTAGGGAGTGATCTAATCTCATACTTTTACATGTACCTGTCCAGTTTTCCCAGCACCACTTATTGAAGAGGCTGTCATTTCTACACTGTACATTCTTGCCTCCTTTATCAAAAATAAGGTGACCATATGTGCGTGGGTTAATCTCTGGGCTTACTATCCTGTTCCATTGATCTATCTTTCTGTTTTTGTGCCAGTACCATACTGTCTTGATTACTGTAGCTTTGTAGTATAGTCTGAAGTCAGGGAGCCTGATTCCTCCAGCTCCACTTTTCATTCTCAAGATTGCTTTGGCTATTAGGGGTCTTTTGTGTTTCCATACAAATTGTGAAATTTTTTGTCCTAGTTCTGTGAAAAATGCCAGTGGTATTTTGATAGGGATTGCACTGAATCTATAGATTGCTTTGGGTAGTAGAGTCATTTTCACAATGTTGATTCTTCCAATCCAAGAACATGGTATATCTCTCCATCTATTTGTATCATCTTTAATTTCTTTCATCAGTGTCTTATAATTTTCTGCATACAGGTCTTTTGTCTCCTTAGGTAGGTTTATTCCTAGATATTTTATTCATTTTGTTGCACTGGTAAATGGGAGTTTTTCCTTGATCTCACTTTCAGATTTTTCATCATTAGTATATAGGAATGCCAGAGATTTCTGTGCATTAATTTTGTATCCTGCTACTTTACCAAATTCATTGATTAGCTCTAGTAGTTTTCTGGTAGCATCTTTAGGATTCTCTCTGTATAGTATCATGTCATCTGCAAACAGTGACAACTTTACTTCTTCTTTTCTAATTTGGATTCCTTTTATTTCCTTTTCTTCTCTGATTGCTGTGGCTAAAACTTCCAAAACTATGTTCAATAAGAGTGGTGAGAGTGGGCAACCTTGTCTTGTTCCTGATCTTAGTGGAAATGCTTTCAGTTTTTCACCATTGAGGATGATGTTGGCTGTGGGCTTGTCATATATGGCCTTAATTATGTTGAGGAAAGTTCCCTCTATGCCTACTTTCTGCAGGGTTTTTATCATAAATGGGTGTTGAAATTTGTCAAAAGCTTTCTCTGCATCTAATGAGATGATCATATGGTTTTTGTGCTTCAATTTGTTAATATGGTTTATCACATTGATAGATTTGCGTATATTGAAGAATCCTTGCATTCCTGGAATAAACCCCACGTGATCATGGTGTATGATCCTTTTAATGTGCTGTTGGATTCTGTTTGCTAGTATTTTGTTGAGGATTTTTGCATCTATGTTCATCAGTGATATTGGCCTGTAGTTTTCTTTCTTTGTGACATCCTTGTCTGGTTTTGGTATCAATGTGATAGTGGCCTCATAGAAGGAATTTGGGAGTGTTCCTCCCTCTGCTATAATTTGGAAGAGTTTGAGAAAGATAGGTGCTAGCTTTTCTCTAAATGTTTGATAAAATTCACTTGTGAAGCCATCTGGTCCTGGGCTTTTGTTTGTTGGAAGATTTTTAATCACAGTTTCAATTTCAGTGCTTGTGATTGGTCTGTTCATATTTTCTATTTTTTCCTGATTCAGTCTTGGCAGGTTTTGCTTTTCTAAGAATTTGTCCATTTCTTCGAGGTTGTCCATTTTATTGGCATAGAGTTGCTTGCAGTAATCTCTCATGATCTTTTGTATTTCTGCAGTGTCAGTTGTTACTTCTCCGTTTTCATTTCTAATTTTATTGATTTGAGTCTTCTCTCTTTTTTTCTTGATGAGCCTGACTAGTGGTTTATCTATTTTGTTTATCTTCTCAAAGAACCAGCTTTTAGTTTTATTGATCTTTGCTATTGTTTCCTTCATTTCTTGTTCATTTATTTCTGATCTGATTTTTATGATTTCTTTCCTTCTTCTAGCTTTGGGGTTTTTTTGTTCTTCTTTCTCTAATTGCTTGAGGTGCAAGGTTAGGTTATTTATTCGAGATGCTTCCTGCTTCTTAAGGTGGGCTTGTATTGCTATAAACTTCCCTCTTAGAACTGCTTTTGCTGCATCCCACAGGTTTTGGGTCATCGTGTCTCCATTGTCATTTGTTTCTAGGTATTTTTTGATTTCCTCTTTGATTTCTTCAGTGATCACTTCGTTATTAAGTATGTATTGTTTAGCCTCTATGTGTTTCTATTTTTAACAGATCTTTTCCTGTAATTGATATCTAGTCTCATGGCGTTGTGGTCGGAAAAGATACTTGATAGAATTTCAATTTTCTTATATTTACCAAGGCTTGATTTGTGACCCAAGATATGATCTATCCTGGAGAATGTTCCATGAGCACTTGAGAAAAATATGTATTCTGTTGTTTTTGGATGGAGTGTCCTATAAATATCAATTAAGTTCATCTTGTTTAATGTATCATTTAAAGCTTGTGTTTCCTTATTTATTTTCATTTTGGATGATCTGTCCATGGGTGAAAGTGGGGTGTTAAAGTCCCCTACTATGAATGTGTTACTGTTGATTTTCCCTTTTCTGGCTGTTATTATTTGCCTTATGTATTGAGGTGCTCCTATGTTGAGTGCATAAATATTTACAATTGTAATAGCTTCTTCTTGGATTGATCCCTTGATCATTATGTAGTGTCCTTCTTTGTCTCTTCTAATAGTCCTTATTTTAAAGTCTATTTTGTCTGATATGAGAATTGCTACTCCAGCTTTCTTTTGGTTTCCATTTGCATGGAATATCTTTTTCCATCCCCTTACTTTCAGTCTGTATGTGTCTGTAGGTCTGAAGTGGGTCTCTTGTAGACAGCATATATAAGGGTCTTGTTTTTGTATCCATTCAGCCAATCTGTGTCTTTTGGTGGGAGCATTTAGTCCATTTACATTTAAGGTAATTATCAATATGTATGTTCCTATTCCCATTTTCTAAATTGTTTTAGGTTCGTTATTATAGGTTTTTTCCTTCTCTTGTGTTTCCTGTCTAGAGAAGTTCCTTTAGCATTTGTTGTAAAGCTGGTTTGGTGGTGCTGAACTCTCTCAGCTTTTGCTTGTCTGTAAAGGTTTTAATTTCTCCATCCAATCTGAATGAGTTCCTTGCTGGGTAGAGTAGTCTTGGTTGCAGGTTTTTCTCCTTCATCACTTTCAGTATGTCCTGCCACTCCCTTCTGGCTTGTAGGGTTTCTGCTAAGAGATCAGCCTTTAACCTTATGGGGATTCCCTTGTGTGTTATTTGTTGTTTTTCCCTTGCTGCTTTTAATATGCTTTCTTTGTATTTAATTTTTGACAGTTTGATTAATATGTGTCTTGGCATATTTCTCCTTGGATTTATCCTGTATGGGGCTCTCTGTGCTTCCTGGACTTGATTAACTATTTCCTTTCCCATATTAGGGAAGTTTTCAACTATAATCTCTTCAAATATTTTCTCAGTCCCTTTCTTTTTCTCTTCTTCTTCTGGAACCCCTATAATTCGAATGTTGGTGCGTTTAATCTTGTCCCCGATGTCTGTGAGACTCTCCTCAGGTCTTTTCATTCTTTTTTCTTTATTCTGCTCTGCAGTAGTTATTTCCACTATTTTATCTTCCAGGTCACTTATCCGTTCTTCTGCCCCAGTTATTCTGCTATTGATCCCATCTAGAGTACTTTTAATTTCATTTATTGTGTTGTTCATCTTTGCTTGTTTCATCTTTATTTCTTCTAGGTCCTTGTTAACTGTTTCTTGCCTTTTGTCCACTCTGTTTCCAAGATTTTGGATCATCCTTACTATCATTATTTTGAAGTCTTTTTCAGGTAGACTGCCTATTTCCTCTTCATTTGTTAGGTCTGGTGCATTTTTATCTTGCTCCTTTATCTGCTGTGTGTTTTTCTGTCTTCTCATTTTGCTTATCTTACTGTGTTTGGGGTCTCCTTTTTGCAGGCTGCAGGTTCGTAGTTCCTCCTGTTTTTGATGTCTGTCTCCAGTGGCTAAGGTTGGTTCAGTGGGTTGTGTAGGCTTCCTGGTGAAGGGGACTAGTGCTGTGTTGTGGTGGATGAGGCTGGATCTTGTCTCTCTAGTGGGTAGCTTCACGTCTGGTGGTGTGTTTTGGGGTGTCTGTGGACTTATTATGATTTTAGGCAGCCTCTCTGCTAATGGGTGGGGTTGTGTTCCTGTTTTGCTAGTTGTTTGGCATAGGTTGTCCAGCACTGTAGCTTGCTGGTCGTTGAGTGAAGCTGGGTGCTGGTGTTAAGATGGAGGTCTCTGGGAGATTTTCGCCGTTTGATATTATGTGGAGCTGGGAGGCCTCTTGTTGACCAGTGTCCTGAAGTTGGCTCTCCCACCTCAGAGGCAGAGTCCTGACTCCTGGCTGGAGCACCAAGAGCCTTTCATCCACACGGCTCAGAATAAAAGAGAGAAAAAGTAGAGAGAATTAGTAGAAGTATGAAGAAAGAAAGAAAGAAAGAAAGGAGGGAAGGAAGGAAGGAAAGAAGGAAGGAAGGAAGGAAGGAAGAAAGAAAGAAAGAAAGAAAGAAGCAAAGAAGGAAAGAAGGCGAGAAGGAAAGAAAGAAGGGAGGGAGGGAGGGAGGAAGGAAGGAGAGAAGGAAGGAAAAAAGACAGAAAGAAAGAAGATACAGTAAAATAAAATAAAGTATAATAAAGTTATTGAAGTAAAAAATAATTATTTAGAAAAAAAAGGGACAGATAGAACCTTAGGACAAATGGTGGAAGCAAAGCTATACAGACAAAATCTTACACAGAAGCATACGCATACACCCTCACAAAAAGAGGTAAAGGGGAAAAAATCATAAATCTTGCTCTCAGAGACCACCTCCTCAATTTGGGATGATTCGTTGTCTAAAGGAGGGAAGGAAGGAAGGAAAGAAGGAAAGAAAGAAAGAAAGGAAGGAAGGAAGAAAGAAAGAAAGTAAGTAAAGTATAATAAAGTTATCAAAATTAATTATTAAGAAAAAAATTTTAAAAAAAAACTATGGACGGATAGAACCCTAGGACAAATGGTGGAAGCAAAACTATACAGATAAGATCTCACACAGAAGCATACACATACACATTCACAAAAAGAGGAAAAGGGGAAAAAATCATAGATCTTGCTCTCGAAGCCCACCTCCTCAATTTGGGATGATTCCTTGTCTATTCATATATTCCACAGATGCAGCGTACATCAAGTTGATTGTGGAGCTTTAATCCGCTGCTTCTGAGGCTGCTGGGAGAGATTTCCCTTTATCTTCTTTGATCTCACAGCTCACAGGGGCTCAGCTTTGGATTTGGCCCCGCCCCTGCATGTAGGTCGCTTGAGGGCGTCTGTTTTTTGCTCAGACAGGACGGGGTTAAAGAAGCCGCTGATTCGGGGGCTCTGGTGCACTCAGGACGGGGGGAGGGAGGGACACTGCGTGCGGGGCGGGCCTGCGGCGGCAGAGGCCGGCGTGACGTTGCACCAGCCTGAAGCCCGCCGTGCATTCTCCCCGGGAAGTTGTCCCTGGATCCCGAGAACCTGGCAGTGGCGGGCTACACAGGCTCCGCGGAAGAGGGGTGTGGATAGTGACCTGTGCTCGCACACAGGCCCCTTGGTGGCGGCAGCAGCAGCCTTAGCGTCTCCCGCCCGTCTCTGGGGTCCGCGCTTTTAGCCGCAGCTCGCGCCCGTCTCTGGGGTTCCTTTAAGCAGCGCTCTTAAACCCCTCTCCTCGCGCACCAGGAAACAGAGGGAAGAAAAAGTGTCTTGCCTCTTCGGCAGCTCCAGACTTTTCCCCGGACTCCCTCCCGGCTAGCCGTGGTGCACTAACCCCTTCAGGCTATGTTCAAGCAGCCAACCTCAGTCCTCTCTCTGCGCTCCGACCGAAACGGAAACCTGAGCCTCAGCTCGCAGCCCCGCCCGCCCCGGCGGGTGAGCAGACAAGCCTCTCGGGCTGGTGAGTGCCGGTCGGCACCGATCCTCTGTGCGGGAATCTCCCCGTTTTGCCCTCCGCAACCCCTGTTGCTGTGCACTCCTCCGCAGCCCCAAAGCTCCCCGCTCCGCCTCCCGCAGTCTCTGAACGCGAAGGGGCTTCCTAGTGTGTGGAAACTTTTCCTCCTTCACAGCTCCCTCCCACTGGTGCAGGTGCCGTCCCTATTTTTTGTCTCTGTTTTTTCTTTTTTTCTTTTGCCCTACCCAGGTACGTGGGGAGTTTCTTGCCTTTTGGGAGGTCTGAAGTCTTCTGCCAGCCTTCAGTAGGTGTTCTGTAGGAGTTGTTCCACGTGTAGATGTATTTCTTGTGTATCTGTGGGGAGGAAGGTGATCTCCGCGTCTTACTCTTCCGCCATCTTCAAAGTCCCCCCTCAAGCCAAATTTTAAGTACAGCTCCCTAGATAGTATTTTATTTGAGACACTTTGCTCTGCTATAACATAGAAAATACCTTTGAGGATGAGCATTTGTATGAATTGCAGCTAGGTCCATACTAGTTTCCAACAGGATAAAAGAAATTTCATAAAATTTTTTGAAAACCTGATCATATTAGTTTAAGAAAATCACTATTTAAAAAAGTACTATTAAAAAAACTTAATTGGTACTAAAAAGTAATTATAAATGCAGATCTAAACTTGACAATATGAAGATATTTTTACTTTCTTTGTGTCCATTGACTCCTCTCAAATAAAATAAAAAGAACAAAATATAGACAAAGAAAACTTTCTTTAATGAAATCGAAAAGAGATCATAACCTCAAAGCATAAATTATATTAAAAAACACTGTCAAGTATGCTGAAATTAGCACCAAAATATAGAGGGACATGAAGAGCTTACCTGTACTTCCTTAGATATGAGGAGGCAAGAGGGGGTTAAGAAGTCCCTAGTCGTATACATCAGGTTTCTAAGAAGTGAGTCCAGTGACTGTAACACAGAGACGGGTGGTCATAGAGGAAATATGGGTTTTGACTCAGTTTGGCACATTATAAGTGCAGTGGAAATTAGAACTGAAGGAGAGACTATAACAGCCATCAGATTTTAAAATTTGAGACAGTTATTTACTGAAGGAGATTGTCAAAATGAATTGCAACAATGGAGGGAAAAAAACAGTTATCATAACATGAAGACTCCATGAATGAAGGGGCTTTATTATGTGTCATATCAACCAGCTGAATATAAACAACCCAGAGTGGCCATGTCTTGAAGGATAATGGGCAGAAGAGACTTAGTGCTCCAGACAACAATAATGAACTAAAATTGTGGCTGTCACCAGATATCTGCCCTCCACACTACTGTTCAGGAAGTGGCTGGCTTGAGTCACAGATGGGTAATAATAAGGAAGGAACTACCATGGCATATGTATATATACATATGTATATATCTATATCTATCTATATGGATGTGACTAAAAGTCAAGGGGTGGAGAATGGGAAATCAATACAATTAAGGTGAAGAATATGGTAAATCTAAAGAGAAAGAGAAAGAATTTAGTTAATATAGTTCTCCTTAGTTTTTATGTAATAACACACTGCACATCTTCCATAAAGAATGGATCCTACAACTGCAACAACAGCAACACCTAAATGTAACAACAAAAAAATAGAAGAGAGCAGCTTGAGATATAAGGCAAGGAATTGCAATTAAGGAAAGGCAGAGCTGAAGGTGGCTTAGACTAATATATTAATGGTGTGTAGAGTGAGAAGATGTACAGTTGACCCTTGAACATGGGTTTGAACTGCACGGTTCCACTCATCTGTGGATTTTTTCAATAGTAAATACAACAGTGCTACACAATGGATGTAGAAACCGTGTATACGGAGGGTTGGCTGTAAGTTACACATGGATTTTTGGCTGTGCAGTGTTGGCCACCCCTAACCCTGCACTATTCAAGGGTCAACTGTATTTAGACTAGAGATAGATATTGGATGAGAAATGGGCAGAATTTTAATGGATCCAAAATATTTTGCAAAAGAGTAAGGTGAATCCTGTTGACTATTCATAGCATCCATTTCTCTGGTCCTCCTGATGTCACAATGCTGCTTTGATTCCTATATTTCTCTGTTCCCCAACTAGCCCATCTGATATCCAGGAAGCTGGCTCCATTTTCACTTTAAGACTGATACCAATTAGTCATAATCAATTATGTTAGTACTTTACTCCTTGCCAGATACAGGATTCCAGTTTTAAGCAAACCAGTACTTGACATTTTCCTGATTAAAGATATTGGTTCTTTAATGTAATCACGTGACAAAATTTGGTCCAATCATACTAAAGTAAAAGACATTTTCAGATAAGAAAATAAATTCATCTTCCACAGGGTGTGAATATATTATGTATGTTGATTAAGCAGTTAAATAAATGAGTCTGTTTTAATATTAAGGTTAAATATACTAGACCAAAAATCAATTTCTTATATGTACCTGGTATGTTGAATAAGATGAACATATAGGATTGATTTGTAAAATGAACTTTATTTTATTTCCAGTATCCTTTTACTCATATACTATGACCTTCCTAATTAATGTTAGGCAATAGAGAAACCAGTAGTTATTTAAGACCCAGCACAGTCTTTAATTTAAATTTAACTTTGGGCTTCCTTGGTGGCGCAGTGGTTGAGAGTCTGCCTGCTGATGCAGGGGACATGGGTTCGTGCCCCGGTCCGGGAAGATCCCACATGCCACGGAGCGGCTGGGCCCGTGAGCCATGGCCACTGAGCCTGCGCGTCTGGAGCCTGTGCTCTACAACGGGAGAGGCCACAACAGTGAGAGGCCCGTGTACCGCAAAAAAAAAAAAAAAAAAAAAAAATTAACTTTATCAGTTAGATAAATTCACTCCTTTCCTCCCTCACTCCTCTGCTGGCCCTTTGATGTGAGTTGGAGGGTGCCTCCACTTTTCCTTCTCCCTCTAAGCCCACTAACTGTGGTTTCAAACCAGGTCCCATCAGGAAGAGGGAGATGAATTAAGTGGGAAGGAATGTTCTTACACAGGTTGATAAATTTCTGAGATGGATTTGTGTTCTCTGAGTCTGATGTATATTTAAAGATGACTTTTTTTCCCCATGGATACTTTAAAAGTTTCTTTAGGGCCCCGCTTGTGATGTCTGACTGCACATAATGGAATGCAGGGCATGCATTTCCTGCATCCTTCTTCATAATTTCACTCCACTCCTTCCTAAGTTGCTCTTCCTTCTCTGGAAACCTTCTTAGAGGGTGGAAATTGGCCTCGGGTTATCTTTCCTTCCTCACTCGCCTCTGATCCATGGAAAACTCTCAGGTATTTTGTCTGGACAATTTCCAGGAGCCACGCAATTCCAGTGCAGCAGTACCTCCCCTCTCCTCCCTCACTCTGTAGTCAACCAAGTCTTCTTACATTCGCAATCAGGCCCTAGATGGAATCAGGCACCAGTACATTTGGCCCCATTAACTTCACCAAACACATATTAAACTCTTAAACAGGATTAATGAAAGTACCATTTATCAGATTCAGGAAACCCAACAAATATCAATCAGGAAAAATAAAAAGAAAGACATAGCTAGATAGCTCATGGCGAAACTGTTGATTGTCTCTTTCTTATGTCTGTACTTTTGTCTCAATATCCTATGTGCTATATAATTTCTTCAGATATAACTTCCAAATAACTAGTTCTCTTTCAATGGTGTTTAATTAAAGTAGTAGCATAAGAGTGAAGGGTACATCTCTGAGGCCAACATGGTTGGATTAAATTCTAAATCTTCTGTTTACCAATTGGGGGCAAACCCTTGACTTTCTTGGTTTTACCTTTTCTTATTGTTTCTGGCCTTAGAAATGTTTTCCTTCATTTTCTTCCAATTCAGCTTTTCATAGATATAGATAGATAGATGACAGAGTTGGAGATTGATATTTAAAATTTAGTAGTGGGAAGACCTAAAGATATATAAGAAAATAAATAATATGATTAGAATCACACAGAAGAAACATTTACCTGTAAGCAGTGTGCTGCCTGCACTGGTGTCTGGACATCTTCTAGATGGTGACTTCAATTAGTATATAGTCTATGCTAAGGAATATTTAAAAATTCAGACAAGAAGTATTAGGAGCTTATTATGTTATTAAGGATAGGACTGGAAATGGGATGAGTCATTTAAAGAACATTTTTGCATAAAAATGTATATAAGGAGGGAGGGGCCAAATATTAAGATTTGGTACAAAAGAACCTAAGAAAGAAAATGTGCTTAGTTTGGGCACATTATGTTTGAAGTCCCAAGTTGATAATCAGGATAGTGTGTCCAGTATGGCATTATATGTGTAGATTTTTAGCTCAGAATGAGATAAAAGAAACACAGAAATAATAGCTAACCCTGTGAAGGAGGAGAGTGTCAAGAGGGAAAAGTCACGGACAAAGATGATAGGCATATGCCAAGAAGTTAGTGATGCTTAAGCTTTTGAGCTCATCACTTGCATGGACCCCTTCCAAGGCCATGGACAGGTCCCTAGGAATATCTTCACATGGTCACATTTTTTGGAAAATTTGTAAAACTAAACTTTTTTGTTATTTTCTTAAAAGAGGGCTCCCCTCCCCAATTCTCAATGTGCCATACCTTACAAAACATATATCTGCTTATCTTAGTTTGCTTTCTCTTGAGAGCAGAAGACAAAGACTAATGCAGGTCATTTATTTGGAAGATGAGCCCAGGAAGCAGGAAAGAGGGAACAGGAAAAGTTGGGCAGGGAAGAAGGAAAATCATTATCAAGATCATTGTTGTAAATAATAGGATTCAGTTCCACCAGGACTTGCAAGAAACAAAAATTATCTCCTAGAATTCTCCACCTAAAAGCCAGAGGCTAGAGTATTTAGCTACTAGTTCCTATAACCTTCTAAACCATTGGTAAAGGATAGCTCCCAGAGGGTAACTCTTGCTGAATTTCTGGGCTGCTTCCTGAGTTAACTACCCAATTCTGAGAATGCCTGAGGCAGAATGCTGAAAGTCAGGCACATGAAGGGGACAACAACAGCCAGAATGGGTCTGAAGATGCTCTGAACTGTCTCTGAAAGGTGGGCTGATTGCAGGGAACACATTCATGAGGGAAGTCCACGTCAATCCCCTGGATCAGAGCATAAATGCTAGAATGCCCTTCTGTTGGGTGCGAGACAAGGAGAATAACAAGAAAATGGGAAGAGCTAAATCAAAGCAATGTTAGAGAAGCAAAGCAAAGAAAGAATGTCAGAAGGAAGTCTGATCAAATATGACATTTTTGAGGGTACTCAGGAATTATATGTTTAAAAACTATTGAATGGGGTTAATGAGAGAAGATAATTGACTTTACAGGGAAATTTCATTGAAAAGTGGGACAGAAAGGCACATTAAAAGACATAATTACTTTCTTTTCTAGCGTTTCTAAGAGTTGATCCTTTTCCTGAAAATCCTCCCACTAAAGCACCTCTGTTTCTGTGAGCTTTGAGTGAGTTAATACATGTGTAAAGGGATTACAACTATGTCTAACCCATCATGGGCAATATGGAACTGTTTTCTGTTATTATTTTTATTATTTAGAAGACTTTAAATACATTGTGAACAATGTAATAAATCAAGTAGAGATCAATTTAAAGATGGTTAAGAAAATAGCAGGTTCTTCTTGAGTCAAAGAAGATTATCTTATGGTGATATTAAGAGTGCTTGGGAGCTTAGGATGACAAACCCCACACACACCCCAACACACACACACACACACACACACACACACACACACACGATGATCAGGGAAATACAGGTTCTAGGGACAGAAGCCAAGGTCTGGAAGAGGCTCAGAGGTTACAATAGCAGGGATGGGGAAGGGTAAAGGCTGCCTATAGCTGATCAAAGATCAGGTAGGCAGTTAGTTAAGAGGTGGAGCTATGAATATTGTCTTCAGAGCAGAATTGTAAAGGTAGAATATTAGAAGTAGAACAATTCTAACATCCATAAGCATAGGTGTAGCTGGACCTGATATCCAAGTGGAATGAACATTTCAGAATTAACATAACGATAACATAATATTATACTTTACAGAGATTGTTCAAGATGGTGGAGTAGAAAGACGTGCACTCATTCTCTCTTGCGAGAGCACCAGAATCACAACTAACTGCTGAACAATCAATGACAGGAAGACACTGGAACTCACCAAAAAATATACCCCACATCCAAAGACAAAGGAAAAGCCACAATGAGATGGTAAGAGGGGCACAATCACAATAAAGTCAAATCCCATAAAAGCTAGATGGGTGACTCACAAACTGGAGAACAATTATACCACAGTCCACCCACTGGAGAGAAGGTTCTGAGCCCCACATAAGGTTTCCCAACCTGGGGGTCTGGCAACGGGAGGAGGAATTCTCAGAGAATCAGACTTCGAAGGCAGCAGGATTTGATTGCAGGACTTCAACAGAACTGGGGGAAAACAGAGACTCCACTCTTGGAGGGCACACACAAGTAATGTGTACACCAGGACCCAGGGGGAAGGAGAAATGACCCCATAAGAGATGGAACCAGATGTACCTGCTAGTGTTGGAGGGTATCCTGCAGAGGTGGGGGTGGCTGTAACTCACCATGGGGACAAGGACACAGGCTGCAGAAGTTATGCAAAGTACTCCTTGGAGTGAGCCCTCTCGGAGTCCACCATTAGCCTCACTAAAGAGCCTGTGGGCTCCAGTGCTGGATCTCCTCAGGCCAAAAACCAACACGGAGGGAACCTAGCACCACCCATCAGCAGACGAGCAGATTAAAGTTTTACTGAACTCTGCCTGCCAGAGCAACACCCAGCTCTACACACCACCAGTCCCTCCCATCAGGAAGCTTGCACAAACCTCTTAGATAACCTCATCCACCAGAGGGCAGATGGCAGAAGTAAGAAGAACTACAATCCTGCAGCCTGTGGAACAAAAACCACATTCACAGAAATACAGACAAAATGAAAAGGCACAGGACTATGCCCCAGATGAAGGAACAAGATAAAACCCCAGAAGAACAAATAAATGAAGTGGAGGTAGGCAACCTTCAAGAAAAAAAATTCAGAATAATGATAGTGAAGATGATCCAGGACCTCAGAAAAAGAATGGAGGCAAAGATGAAAAAGATGCAAGAAATGTTTAACAAAGATCTAGAAGAATTAAAGGATAAACACCTAGAAGAATTAAAGAACAAACAAACAGAGATGAACAATACAATAATTGAAATAAAAACTACACTACAAGGAATCAATAGCGGCATAATGAGGCAGAAGAACAGATAAGTGACCTGAAAGACAGAATGACGGAATTTACTGCCATAGAACAGAATAAAGAAAAAAGAATGAAAAGAAGAGGAGACAGCCTAAGAGACTTCTGGGACAACATTAAATGAACAACATTCAGATTATAGGGGTACCAGAAGGAGAAGAGAGAGGGAAAGGACCCGAGAAAATAATTGAAGAGATTATAGAAAAAAATTTCCCTAACATGGGAAAGGAAATAGCCACGCAGGTCCAGAAAGTGCAGTGAGTCCCATACGGGATAAACCCAAGGAGAAACGTGCTGAGACACATAGTAATCAAATTGGCAAAAATTAAAGACAAAGAAAAATTACTGAAAGCAGCAAGGGAAAAATGACAAATAACATACAAGGGAACTCCCATAAGGTTAACAGCTGATTTCTCAGCAGAAACTCTACAACCCAGAAGGGAGTGGCATGATATACTTAAAGGGATGAAAGGGAAGAAACTACAACCAAGATTACTCTACCCAGCAAGGATCTAATTCAGATTCGATAGAGAAATCAAAAGCTTTAAGGACAAGCAAAAGCTAAGAGAATTCAGCATCACCAAACCAGCTCTACAACAAAGGCTAAAGGAACTTCTTTAAGTTGGAAACACAAGAGAAGAAAGCGACCTACAAAAACAAACCCAAAACAATTAAGAAATGGTAATAGGAACATACATATTGATAATTACCTTAAACAGGAATGGATTAAATGCTCCAACCAAAAGACACAGGCTTGCTGAATAGATACAAAAGCAAGACCCATGTATATGCTGTCTACAAGAGACCCACTTCAGACCTAGGGACACATACAGACTGAAAGTGAAGGGATGGAAAAAGATATTCCATGCAAATGGAAATCAAAAGAAAGCTGGAGTAGCAATACTCATTATCAGATAAAATAGACTTTAAATAATGTTACAAGAGACAAGGAATGATCAAGGGGATCATTCCAAGAAGTTATAACAATTGTAAATATATATGCACCCAACATAGGAGCACCTCAATACACAAGGCAAATGCTAACAGCTATAAAAGAGGAAACAACAGTAACACATTAATAGTGGGGGACTTTAACACCTGACTTAAACCAATGGACAGATCATTCAGACAGAAAATTAATAAGGAAACAAAAGCTTTAAATGACACAATAGACAAGATAGATTTCATTGCTATTCATAGGACATTCCATCCAAAAACAGCGGATTGCACTTTCCTCTCAAGTACACACGGAACATTCTCCAGCATAGATCACATCTTGCATCACAAATCAAGCCTTGGTAAATTTAAGAAAATTGAAATCATATCAGGCATCTATTTTGACCAAAACGATATTAGATTAGAAATAAATTACAGGGAATAAAATGTAAAAAACACAAACACATGTAGGCTAAACAATATAGTACTAAATAAGCAAGAGATTGTGGAAGAAATCAAAGAGGAAATCATAAAATACCTAGAGACAAATAACAATGAAAACACGACAATCCAAAACCTATGGGATGCATCAAAATCAGTTCTAAGAGGGAAGTTTTAGCAACGCAATCTTACCTTAAGAAACAAGAAAAATCTCAATTGAACAATCTAAACTTATACCTAAAGGAACTAGAGAAAGAAGAACAAACAAAACCCAAAGGTAGTAGAAGGAAAGAAATCATAAAGATCAGAGCAAAAATACATGAAACAGAAACAAAGAAAACAAGAGCAAAGATCAATAAGACTAAAAGCTGATTCTTTGAGAAGATAAACAAAATTGATAAACTTTTAGGCAGACTCATCAAGAAAAAGAGGGAGAGGAGTCAAATCAATAAAATTAGAAATGAAAATGGAGAAGTTACAGCAGACACTGCTCAAATACAAAGCATCCTAAGAGACTACTACAAGCAATTCTATGTCAATAAAATGGACAACTGGGAACAAATGGACAAATTCTTAGAAAGGTATAACTTTCCAAGATTGAACCAGGAAGAAATAGAAATTATGAACAGAGGAATCACAAGTAATGAAATTGAAATTGTGATTAAAAATCTTCCAATATAAAAAAGTCCAGGAACAGATGTCTTCACAGGTGAATTCCAGCAAACATTTAGAGAAGAGCTAACACCCATCCTTCTCAAACTCTTCCAAAACATGCAGAGGAAGGAACATTCCCAAACTTCTTCTACAAGACCACCATCACCCTGATAACAAACCCAGACAAAGATGCTACCAAAAAAATTACAGAGCAATATCACTGATGAATATAGATGCAAAAATCCTCAACAAAATACTAGCAAACAGAATCCAACCACACATTAAAAGGATCATCCATCATGATCAAGGTGGATTTATCCCAGGGATGCAAGGATTCTTCAATATATGCAAATCAATTAATGTGATACAGCATATTAACAAATTGAAGGATAAAATCTATATGATCATCTCAATAGGTGCAGAAAAAGCTTTTGACAAAATTCAACCCCAATTTATGATAAAAACTCTCCATAAAGTGGGCAAAGAGGGAACATACCTCAACATAATAAAGACCGTATATGACAGACCCACAGCAAACCTCATTCTCAATGGTGAAAAACTGAAAACATTTCCTCTAAGATCAGGAACAAAACAAGGATGTCCAGTCTCACCAATATCATTCAACATAATTTTGTAAGTCCTAGCCACGGGAATCAGAGAAGAAAAAAAAACAAAAGTAATACGAATTGGAAAAGAAGAAATAAAAGTGTCACTGTTTGCAGATGAAATGATACTATACATAGATAATTCTAACGTTGCCACCAGAAAACTGCTAGAGCTCATCAATGAATTTGCTAAAGTTGCAGGATACAGAATTAATGCACAGATCTCTGGCATTTCTTTACACTAAAAATGAAAATCAGAAAGAGAAATTAAGGAAACACTCTCATTTACCATTGAAACAAAAAGGATAAAATACCTAGGAATAAATCTACCTAAGGAGGTAAAATACCTGTACTCAGAAAACATCATCTTTCTTTGATGAAATAAATCAAAGATGATACAAACAGTTGGAGAGATATACCATGTTCTTGAATTGGAAGAATCAATATTGTGAAAATGACTGTACTACCCAAAGCAATCTACAGATTCAGTGCAATCCCCATCAAATTACCAATGGCATTTTTTATAGAACTAGAAGAAAAAATCTTAAAATTTGTATGGAGACACAAAAGACCCTGAATGTCCAAACCAATCTTGAGGGAAAAAACGGAGCTGGAAGAATCAGACTCCCTGACTTCAGACTATACTACAAAGCTACAATAATCATGACAATATGGTACTGGCACAAAAACAGAAATATAGATCTGTGGAAGAGTATAGAAAGCTCAGAGATAAACCCACACACCTATGGTCAACTAATCTATGACAAAGGTGGCAAGCGTATAAAATGGAGGAAAGAGAATCTCTTCAATAAGTGGTGCTGGGAAAACTGGACAGCTACATATAAAAGAATGAAATTAGAACACTCCCTAACACCATACACAAAAATAAATTCAAAATGGATTAAATATCTAAATATAATACTGGACACTATAAAACTCTTAGAGGTAAACATAGGAAGAACACTCTTTGACAAAAACCACAGCAAGATACTTTTTGACTCGCCTTTTAGAGTAATGGAAATAAAAACAAAAATGAAAAAATGGGATCTAATGAAACTTAAAAGCTTTTGCCCAGCAAAGGAAACCATAAACAAGATGAAAAGACAACCCTCAGAATGGGAGAAAATATTTGCAAATGAATCAATAAACAAAGGATTACTCTCCTAGATATATAAACAGCTGCGTGCAGTTCAATATCAAAAAAACAAACAAGCCAATCAAAAAATGGGCAGGAGACCTAAATAGACATTTCTCCAAAGAAGACATACAGATGGCCAAGAGACACATGAAAAGCTGCTCAACATCACTAATTATTAGAGAAACGCAAATCAAAACTACAATGAGGTATCACCTCACACTGATTAGAATGGGCATCATCAGAAAATCTACAAACAACAAATGCTGGAGAGGGTGTGGAGAAAAGAGAACCCTCTTGCACTATTGGTGGGAATGTAAATTGATACAGCCACTATGGAGAACTGTATGGAGTTTCCTTAAAAGACTAAAAATAGAATTATCATATGACTGAAAAATCCCAGTACTGGGCACATACTGAGGGAAATCCATAATTCAAAAAGACACATGCACGCCAATATTTTTTGCAGCACTATTTACAATAGCCAAGTCATGGAAGCAACCTAGATGCCCATTGACAGATGAATGGATAAAGAAGATGTGATACATATATACAAAGAATATTACTCAGCCATAAAAAAGAACAAAATAGGGTCATTTGTAGAGACGTGGATGGACCTAAAGAGTGTCATACAGAGTGAAATATGTCAGAAAGAGAAAAACAAATATCGTATATTAAGGTATATATGTGGAATCTAGAAAAATGGTACAGATGAACCAGTTTGTCAGGCAGAAATAGAGACACAGATGTAGAAAACAAACATGTGGACACCAACAGGGGAAAGCTGGGAGGGGGGGATGAATTTCGCGATTGGGATTCACATATATGCACTAATATGTATAAAATAGATAACTAGTAAGAACCTGCTGTACAAAAAATAAAATAAAATTCAAAAAAAATAGATAACTAATAACCTACTGTATAGAAAAAACAAAATATACTGTACAGCTTACAGACCTCACACTTCTCATAGTAATGCATACATACACAGACACATTCATACGTATGTATATGTGCATTATATACATGTATATATATATATATGCAAAATGCACTATATACATGAGGATATTTCTTATCATAAATTAGTGGGAAGTTAAATTTTTGGAAAGATAATTAATAAGGTAGATGGTTTAACTTATTATTCTACTAGCAATTTCATTAATGATTTTTCCTTCAATACTTTATTCTAATTATTAGAAAACAGCAGTGATTTACAGATATAATTTCCTTATTAAAAACATTTTACTTGGGCTTCCCTGGTGGCGCAGTGTTTGAGAGTCTGCCTGCCGATGCAGGGGGCACGGGTTCGTGCCCCGGTCCGGGAAGATCCCACATGTCGCGGAGCGGCTGGGCCCGTGAACAATGGCTGCTGAGCCTGCGCGTCCGGAGCCTGTGCTCCGCAACAGGAGAGGCCACAACAGTGAGAGGCTTGCATACCGAAAAAAAAAAATTACTGAAATATTTTTCATATCCTCTTATAATATAAAAAAATACAAAGTATCACAATGTCCATGACTGAGAGACTCTAACTGACACTTACTGACTGATAGGCTCTAACCGACACTTACTTTTAAATTAGCTTGTTAATTTTTGGCTCATTGTGTTCCTATGCATTGTTGATGTCGTTTTTATAATTTTAAATGTTCAATGAGACCTCTCTTAGGTTTCTCTTTCATCTGCTTTATATTTCAAATAATGAATTCTCATCTGTCACAACCGAGCCCATTTTGGTCTTTACAGCAGTTATCTCCATACACTCTCAGTGTCTGTGTAAGAAATATACGCTACCTTTTTTCCCCATCAGTTAGCAAATATCAGAATATTGAAGATGTCTCTCATTTTACTACACAGAATTTCACTAGCACAGAACATTATACTCAAAGATACATTCACTTCAATGCCTTCCAGTTTTCTCAAAAGATTCTTTCAAAGTGTAATTGTTTTATACGAAAGAGTGAACACTCATATGTTACCATGGTATTGACTGTTGCAAATCAATATGTACATACTCTTATGTATATACTCTTACTGTGCAATCAGGAGTGGCACATTGTGCTCCCAAGTGGGCAGCGAGTGCAGAACAAATCTTCACCGCAGAAGACTAACTTTATATGAATTAGTATATGAATCAGTTACTATCTTCTACTAATGCAGAGTATTTTATGGAACTATCTCTTCCAGTATCTTTGAGCATAAATCATCAAAATGAAGAGCAGAAAGACATCTATTTTATTTTACTAGAAAAAGAAGAAAATGCAACTTTATTATCCTTTGGAGAAATTTTTAACAAAATGTTTTAAAGCCCTTTTTGGAAATTTATTGAATTTACTCTATTCACCTCAACAAATTAGTAGCAAAATAAGGAACTGCTCTGATAAGAAAATACCTTTCAACTTAGAGATCAATGAGATGATCACTGTTTTATGATCCTAAGAAGGAAATTCAATGTTCGCTCTTTAATAGGACTGGAATTTGAATTCAGTGAAGTTATTATTTGTAAATGTCCTCATCTAATTAAACACAAAAAAATATATCTTAATTCATGTCCCCAACAGAAGTAATCCCTTTGTATCACAGTTAAGTTCAATGTTTCCAAAAGATTTAAATAACTGAGAAATGTGCTTAATTAAAAATAGCTGGTTATTCCAATTAACTTTCTGTTAAACATGAATGATGCTTTATTTCCAATGTTCTGTGCTATAAATAGTGACAATTACTTCATTTATTTGTTAGTCAACCAATAAGTACTGAATAACCACTACCTACATGCATAGAACTGCTCAACTTTGGCAGTTAAAAACTTTCCAGTTATCAAGGAACATAAAATCTAATAGGAAATAAAAAGTATATACATAAATAACTAAAATAAAATATAGTAATTTTTAAATTGATAATTATATTCCAAAATGAAAAATAGTATCTTAATTTTATGTTTCTCTTCATCATCATCATCACTATAATACATTTTATTAGACCTTTAGTTTTTGAAAATTTAGTTGACGTATTCTTGACAGTATCATACTCTCAGTGACGATGATGGTGGTGGTGATAATGGTGATGACATTAGCTAACAGTTATTTGACATTATTGCCAGTCACTGCTCTAAGTAGCTAATATGTATTAACTAGGTAAAGCCTCACAACATCTCTATGAGTTAAGCGCGATGATATTCACCATCTATAGAGAGGAAACCTGAAAGTCACAGAGGTTAAATCATCTGTGGGCAGCTGGGAAGCAAAATTAAGCTATATGATTCTAGAGATCAGATTGTCAACCATCACACAATATTTTCTCTTAAATCATAGAACAAATAGTTATATAGTTATAACTGTATAAAAATATATATTCTATAGTAGGAGTTGACAAACTTTTCCTGTAAAGAGCAAGATATTTTAAGTTTTCTGGATCACATAATCTCTGTTGCACATACTAAACTCTACTGTCGTAATGCAAAGTAGACATCAACACTATGTAAATGAATGGGTGTGGCTGTGATCCAATAAAACTTTAGTTACAAAAACAGGGAATAGGTTGGATTTTGTCCATGAGCAGTAGTTTACTCACAAAACATAAAGTGACAAAATATTAGATATGGCAGAGTTTTGATTAATTAAATATTTTTATTTATTTTGATTCAATTGCTATTGAAATGTTTTCCTAAATGTAGATGATTAAGAAGACTTTTAAAATAGTGATAAATTAATTGAGCTAGACATCCCAAAATAAAAAATGTTATTCTCTCACATCTTCAATCAGTTCCTTGCAATCACTCTTAGTAACCTCTAAATACTTGATGAACTGCTTGTACTCCATCTGCTGTGTGACCCTAGAGAAATTAATGTTTAGAGAATTTAGGAATTTTTCCAATATTTAAATTGGAGTTAAAAATAAAATTGTCATACTTAAGCTCATATTTCCATGAAACCCAGATTTTTAGAACCTCCTTTATCAGATCAAAATTGTCCCTTAAATTGTATTCTTCCAAAATTGGCGTTCTTTTCTTAAAACCAATTTTATGAAGCATAATTTAAATACAATGAAATGCATTATATGAGGTATACATTTTGATGAGTTTTGACAAGTTATATACCAATATAAATAGCATGGCAGTCAAGATATAGAACATTTCCATCACCATATATAGTTTTTTCATGCCATTTTCTAAACGATCACCACCTACCACCAGGCAACTATTAATATGCTTTCTTTCACTATAGATCAGACATTTTCTTTCCTACAGTTTCATGTATATGTTTACACACAGTATGAAATCTTATGTGTCTTGCTTCTGTTTTTCTGCAAAATAATTTAGAATTTCATTAAGGCTGTTGCATATAACAATATTCATTCTTTTGGTTTTGAGAGATATCCCATTGGGCTAATATACCAGAAAATTTTTAGTCATTTATTTGTTGGTGAACTCTTGGGTTGTTTCCAGTTTGAGACTTTTATATATAAAACTGCTATGAATATTCATATACAAATCATTGTGTGAACATATGTTTTCATTTTCCTAAAGTAAAACTCGGGATTATATGGAATGTCTGATTTTGACTTTATGTAAGAAATGTCCAAATGTTTTTAAGTGTCCAAATATAGACCATCAGCTATATTTGAGTTTTTCAAATATTCTACCTCCTCACCAACACTTGATATTTTAATTAGTGTGTAGTGGTATCTCAGGTGCTTTTAATTAATTTCCATTACCCTAATGGCTAATGAATCTTAACGACTTTTCATGTACCTGTTTGCCATTCAAACATTTGAATGTCTTCTCAAACTTTTTGTCTATTTTATTTATTTTTTATTTTTTTTAACATCTTTATTGGGGTATAATTGCTTTACAATGGTGTGTTAGTTTCTGCTTTATAACAAAGTGAATCAGTCACACATAAACATATGTTCCCATATGTCTTCCCTGTTGCGTCTCCCTCCCTCCCACCCTCCCCATCCCACCCCTCCAGGCTGTCACAAAGCACCGAGCCAATATCCCTGTGCCATGCGGCTACTTCCCACTAGCTATCTACCTTACTGAGTTTGTTAGTGTGTATATGCCCATGACTCTCTCTCGCCCTGTCACAGCTCACCCTTCCCCCTCTCCATAACCTCAAGTCCGTTCTCTAAGAGGTCTGCGTCTTTATTCCTGCTTTACCCCTAGGTTCTTCATGACATTTTTTCTTAAATTCCATATATATGTGTTAGCATACGGTATTTGTCTTTTTCTTTCTGACTTACTTCACTCTGTATGACAGACTCTAGGTCTATCCACCTCATTACAAATAGCTCAATTTCGTTTCTTTTTATGGCTGAGTAATATTCCATTGTATATATGTGCCACATCTTCTTTATCCATTCATCCGATGACAGGCACTTAGGTTGTTTCCATCTCCGGGCTATTGTAAATAGAGCTGCAATGAACATTTTGGTACATGACTCTTTTTGAATTATGGTTTTCTCAGGGTATATGCCCAGTAGTGGGATTGCTGGGTCATATGGTAGTTCTATTTGTAGTTTTTTAAGGAACCTTCATACTGTTCTCCATAGTGGTTGAACCAATTCACATTCCCACCAGCAGTGCAAGAGTGTTCCCTTTTCTCCACACCCTCTCCAGCATTTATTGTTTCTAGATTTTTTGATGATGGCCATTCTGACTGGTGTGAGATGATATCTCATTGTAGTTTTGATTTGCATTTCTCTAATGATTAATGATGTTGAGCATTCTTTCATGTGTTTGTTGGCAGTCTGTATATCTTCTTTGGAGAAATGTCTATTTAGGTCTTCTGCCCATTTTTGGATTGGGTTGTTTGTTTTCTTGTTATTGAGCTGCATGAGCTGCTTGTAAATTTTGGAGATTAATCCTTTGTCGGTTGCTTCATTTGCAAATATTTTCTCCCATTCTGAGGGTTGTCTTTTGGTCTTGTTTATGGTTTCCTTTGCTGTGCAAAAGCTTTGAAGTTTCATTAGGTCCCATTTGTTTATTTTTGTTTTTATTTCCATTACTCTAGGAGGTGGGTCAGAAAGGATCTTGCTTTGATTTATGTCATAGAGTGTTCTGCCTATGTTTTCCTCTAAGAGTTTGATAGTTTCTGGCCTTACATTTAGGTCTTTAATCCATTTTGAGCTTATTTTTGTGTATGGTGTTAGGGAGTGATCTAATCTCATACTTTTACATGTACCTGTCCAGTTTTCCCAGCACCACTTATTGAAGAGGCTGTCCTTTCTCCATTGTACATTACTGCCACCTTTATCAAAGATAAGGTGTCCATATGTGCATGGGTTTATCTCTGGGCTTTCTATCCTGTTCCATTGATCTATCTTTCTGTTTTTGTGCCAGTACCATACCGTCTTGATGACTGTAGCTTTGTAGTATAGTCTGAAGTCAGGGAGCCTGATTCCTCCAGTTCCTTCTTTCGTTCTCAAGATTGCTTTGGCTATTCGGGGTCTTTTGTGTTTCCATACAAATTGTGAAATTTTTTGTTCTAGTTCTGTGAAAAATGTCAGTGGTAGTTTAATAGGGATTGCATTGAATCTATAGATTGCTTTGGGTAGTAGAGTCATTTTCACAATGTTGATTCTTCCAATCCAAGAACATGGTATATCTCTCCATCTATTTATATCATCTTTAATTTCTTTCATCAGTGTCTTATAATTTTCTGCATACAGGTCTTTTGTCTCCTTAGGTAGGTTTATTCCTAGATATTTTATTCTTTTTGTTGCAATGGTAAATGGGAGTGTTTTCTTGATTTCACTTTCAGATTTTTCATCATTAGTATATAGGAATGCCAGAGATTTCTGTGCATTAATTTTGTATCCTGCCACTTTACCAAATTCATTGATTAGCTCTAGTAGTTTTCTGGTAGCATCTTTAGGGTTCTCTATGTATAGGATCATGTCATCTGCAAACAGTGACTGCTTTACTTCTTCTTTTCCAATTTGGATTCCTTTTATTTCCTTTTCTTCTCTGATTGCTGTGGCTAAAACTTCCAAAACTATGTTCAATAAGAGTGGTGAGAGTGGGCAACCTTGTCTTGTTCCTGATCTTAGGGGAAATGCTTTCAGTTTTTCACCATTGAGGATGATGTTTGCTGTGGGCTTGTCATATATGACCTTTATTATGTTGAGGAAAGTTCCCTCTATGCCTACTTTCTGCAGGGTTTTTATCATAAATGGGTGTTGAAATTTGTCAAAAGCTTTCTCTGCATCTATTGAGATGATCATATGGTTTTTCTCCTTCAATTTGTTAATATGGTTTATCACATTGATAGATTTGCGTATATTGAAGAATCCTTGCATTCCTGAAATAAACCTCACTTGATCATGGTGTATGATCCTTTTAATGTGCTGTTGGATTCTGTTTGCTAGTATTTTGTTGAGGATTTTTGCATCTATGTTCATCAGTGATATTGGCCTGTAGTTTTCTTTCTTTGTGACATCCTTGTCTGGTTTTGGTATCAAGGTGATGGTGGCCTCGTAGAAGGAGTTAGGGAGTGGTCCTCCCTCTGCTATGTTTTGGAAGAGTTTGAGAAGGATAGGTGTTAGCTCTTCTCTAAATGTTTGATAGAATTCCTCTGTGAAGCCATCTGGTCCTGGGCTTTTCTTTGTTGGAAGATTTTTAATCACAGTTTCAATTTCAGGGCTTGTGATTGGTCTGTTCATATTTTCTATTTCTTCCTGATTCAGTCTTGGCAGGTTGTGCATTTCTAAGAATTTGTCCATTTCTTCCAGATTGTCCATTTTATTGGCATAGAGTTGCTTGTAGTAATCTCTCATGATCTCTTTTATCTCTGCAGTGTCAGTTGTTACCTCTCCTTTTTCATTTCTAATTCTATTGATTTGAGTCTTCTCCCTTTTTTTCTTGATGAGTCTGGCTAGTGGTTTATCTATTTTGTTTATCTTCTCAAAGAACCAGCTTTTAGTTTTATTGATCTTTGCTATTGTTTCCTTCATTTCTTTTTCATTTATTTCTGATCTGATTTTTATGATTTCTTTCCTTCTGCTAGCTTTGGGGTTTTTTTGTTCTTCTTTCTCTAATTGCTTGAGGTGCAAGGTTAGGTTTTTTATTCGAGATGTTTCCTGTATTGCTTGTATTGCTATAAACTTCCTGTATTGCTTGTATTGCTATAAACTTCCCCCTTAGAACTTCTTTTGCTGCATCCCACAGGTTTTGGGTCGTTGTGTCTCCATTGTCATTTGTTTCTAGGTATTTTTTGATTTCCTCTTTGATTTCTTCAGTGATCTCTTCATTATTAAGTAGTGTATTGTTTAGCCTCCATGTGTTTGTATTTTTTACAGATCTTTTCCTGTAATTGATATCTAGTCTCATGGCATTGTGGTCAGAAAAGATACTTGATACAATTTCAATTTTCTTAAATTTACCAAGGCTTGATTTGTGACCTAAGATATGATCTATCCTGGAGAATGTTCCATGAGCACTTGAGAAAAATGTGTATTCTGTTGTTTTTGGATGGAGTGTCCTATAAATATCAATTAAGTCCATCTTGTTTAATGTATCATTTAAAGCTTGTGTTTCCTTATTTATTTTCATTTTGGATGATCTGTCCATGGGTGAAAGTGGGGGTGTTTAAGTCCCCTACTATGAATGTGTTACTGTCGATTTCCCCTTTTATGTCTGTTAGTATTTGCCTTATGTATTGAGGTGCTCCTATGTTGGGTGCATAAATATTTACAATTGTTATATCTTCTTCTTGGATCGATCCCTTGATCATTACGTAGTGTCCTTCTTTGTCTCTTCTAATAGTCCTTATTTTAAAGTCTATTTTGTCTGATATGAGAATTGCTACTCCAGCTTTCTTTTGGCTTCCATTTGCATGGAATATCTTTTTCCATCCCCCTACTTTCAGTCTGTATGTGTCTCTAGGTCTGAAATGGGTCTCTTGTAGACAGCATATATAAGGGTCTTGTTTTTGTATCCATTCAGCTAATCTGTGTCTTTTGGTGGGAGCATTTAGTCCATTTACATTTAAGGTAATTATCGATATGTATGTTCCTATTCCCATTTTCTAAATTGTTTTGGGTTCGTTATTATAGGTCTTTTCCTTCTCTTGTGTTTCTTGCCTAGAGAAGATCCTTTAGCATTTGTTGTAAAGCTGGTTTGGTGGTGCTGAACTCTCTCAGCTTTTCCGTATCTGTAAAGGTTTTAATTTCTCCATCAAATCTGAATGAGATCCTTGCTGGGTAGAGTAGTCTTGGCTGCAGGTTTTTCTCCTTCATCACTTTCAGTATGTTTGCCACTCCCTTCTGGCTTGTAGGGTTTCTGCTGAGAGATCAGCTGTTAACCTTATGGGGATTCCCTTATGTGTTATTTGTTGTTTTTCCCTTGCTGCTTTTAATATGCTTTCTTTGTATTTAATTTTTGACAGTTTGATTAATATGTGTCTTGGCGTATTTCTCCTTGGATTTATCTTGTATGGGACTCTCTGTGCTTCCTGGACTTGATTAACTATTTCCTTTCCCATATTAGGGAAGTTTTCAACTATAATCTCTTCAAATATTTTCTCAGTCCCTTTCTTTTTCTCTTTTTCTTCTGGAACCCCTATAATTCGAATGTTGGTGCGTTTAATGTTGTCCCAGAGGTCTCTGAGACTGTCCTCAGTTCTTTTCATTCTTTTTTCTTTATTCTGCTCTGCAGTAGTTATTTCCACTATTTTATCTTCCAGGTCACTTATCCGTTCTTCTGCCTCAGTTATTCTGCTATTGATCCCATCTAGAGTACTTTTAATTTCATTTATTGTGTTGTTCATCATTGCTTGTTTCATCTTTAGTTCTTCTAGGTCCTTGTTAACTGATTCTTGCATTTTGTCCAATCTATTGTCCATTCTATCTCCAAGATTTCGGGTCAACCTTACTATCATTATTCTGAATTCTCTTTCAGGTAGACTGCCTATTTCCTCTTCATTTGTTAGGTCTGGTGCATTTTTATCTTTCTCCTTTATCTGCTGTGTGTTTTTCTGTCTTCTCATTTTGCTTATCTTACTGTGTTTGGGGTCTCCTTTTTGCAGGCTGCAGGTTTGTAGTTCCTCCTGTTTTTGATGTCTGTCTCCAGTGGCTAAGGTTGGTTCAGTGGGTTGTGTAGGCTTCCTGGTGGAGGGGGCTAGTGCCTGTGTTGTGGTGGATGAGGCTGGATCTTGTCTCTCTAGTGGGCAGGTTCACGTCTGGTGGTGTGTTTGGGGGTGTCTGTGGCCTTATTATGATTTTAGGCAGCCTCTCTGCTAATGGGTGGTGTTGTGTTCCTGTTTTGCTAGTTGTTTGGCATAGGTTTTCCAGCACTGTGGCTTGCTGGTCGTTGAGTGAAGCTGGGTGCTGGTGTTAAGATGGAGGTCTCTGGGAGATTTTCACCGTTTGATATTATGTGGAGCTGGGAGGTCTCTTGTTGACCAGTGTCCTGAAGTTGGCTCTTCTACCTCAGAGGCAGAGCCCTGCCTCCTGGCTGGAGCACCAAAAGCTTTTCATCCACAGGCTCAGGGTAAAAGGGAGAAAAAGTAGAGGGAATTAGTAGAAGTATGACGAAAGAAAGAAGGAAAGGAGGGTAGGAAGGAAGGAAGAAAGAAAGAAAGAAGCAAAGAAGGCAAGAAGGAAAGAAAGGAGGGAGGGAGGGAGGGAGGAAGGAAGGAAGGAGGGAAAGAAGGAAAAAAGACAGAAAGAAAGAAGATACAGTAAAAATAAAATAAAGTATAATAAAGTTATTGAATTAAAAACTTCTTATTTAGAGAAAAAAAAAAAGGGACGGAAAGAACCTTAGGACAAATGTTGGAAGCAAAGCTATACAGACAAAATCTTACACAGAAGCATACACATACACCCTCACTAAAAGAGGTAAATGGGGAAAAATCCTAAATCTTGCTGTCAGAGACCACCTCCTCAATTTGGGATGATTCGTTGTCTAAAGGAGGGAAGGAAGGAAGGAAAGAAGGAAAGAAAGAAAGAAAGGAAGGAAGGAAGGAAGAAAGAAAGAAAGAAAGTAAAGTATAATAAAGTTATCAAAATTAATTATTAAGAAAAAAATTTAAAAAAAAAACCATGGACGGATAGAACCCTAGGACAAATGGTGGAAGCAAGACTATACAGACAAGATCTCACACAGAAGCATACACATACACATTCACAAAAAGAGGAAAGGGGAAAAAATCATAGATCTTGCTCCTAAAGTCCACTTCCTTAATTTGGGATGATTGGTTGTCTATTCAGGTATTCCACAGATGCAGGGTACATCAAGTTGATTGTGGAGCTTTAATCCGCTGCTTCTGAGGCTGCTGGGAGAGATTTCCCTTTCTCTTCTTTGTTCTCACAGCTCCCAGGGCTAAGCTTTGGATTTGGCCCTGCCACTGCGTGTAGATCGCTGGAGGGCGTCTGTTTTTTGCTCAGACAGGATGGGGTTAAAAGAGCCGCTGATTGGGGGCTCTGGCGCACTCAGGCCGGCGGGGACGGAGGGGCACAGAGTGCGGTGCGGGCCTGCGGTGGCAAAGGCCGGCGTGACTTTACACCAGCCTGAGGCGCGCTGTGCGCTCTCCCGGGGAAGTTGTCCCTGGATCCCGGGAACCCGGCAGTGGCGGGCTGCACAGGCTCCGCGGAAGAGGGGTGTGGAGAGTGACCTGTGCTCGCACACAGGCCCCTCGGTGGCGGCAGCAGCAGCCTTAACGTCTCCCGCCCGCCTCTGGGGTCCGCGCTTTTAGCCGCGGCTTGCGCCCGTCTCTGGATTCCGCGCTTTCAGCCGCGGCTCGCGCCCGTCTCTGGGGTCCGCGCTTTCAGCCGCGGCTCGCGCCCGTCTCTGGGGTTCGCGCTTTTAGCCGCGGCTCGCGCCCGTCTCTGGAGTTCCTTTAAGCAGCGTTCTTAAACCCCTCTCCTCACGCCCCAGGAAACAAAGAGGGAAGGAAAAGTCTCCTGCCTCTTCTGCAGGTGCAGGCTTTTCCCCGGACTCCCTCCCGGCTAGCTGTGGTGCACTAACCCCTTCAGGCTATGTTCAAGCCGCCAACCCCAGTCCTCTCCCTGCGCTCCGGCCTCAGCTCGCAGCCCCGCCCGCCCCGGCGGGTGAGCAGACAAGCCTCTCGGGCTGGTGAGTGCCGGTCGGCACCGATCCTCTGTGCGGGAATCTCTCCGCTTTGCCCTCCGCACCCGTTGCTGTGCACTCCTCCGCAGCTTCGAAGCTCCCCCCTCCGCCTCCCGCAGTCTCCGCCCGCGAAGGGGCTTCCTAGAGTGTGGAAACTTTTCCTCCTTCACAGCTCCCTCCCATTGGTGCAGGTGCCGTCCCTATTCTTTTGTCTCTGTTTTTTCTTTTGCCCTACCCAGGTACGTGGGGAGTTTCTTGCCTTTTGGGAGGTCTGAGGTCTTCTGCCAGCCTTCAGTAGGTGTTCTGTAGGAGTTGTTCCACGTGTAGATGTATTTCTGGTGTATCTGTGGGGAGGAAGGTGATCTCCGCGTCTTACTCTTCCGCCATCTTCCGCCTTCTCCCTGTCTATTTTATTAACAAGGGTTTTACTTTAATCTTATTGAGTTGTAAGAGGTTTTTATATATTCTGGATGTTCATTTATGCAGATTCAAGTTTCTGTTTCATATATTTCTTCTGCTTGCAGAACTTTGAACATTTCTTGCAATGTAGGTATACTGGTAATGAATTCTCTCAGCTGTTAATTTTTTAAAAACTCTTTTACTTCTCCTTTAATTTGAAAAGAGATTGTCCCTGGATTACAATTCTATATTGAAGATTGTTTTTCTGTATTGAAAATTGTTTCTTTTTTGTTCTTTAAAAGATGCCAATCAATTTTCTTCCTGCTTGTATATTTTCTGAAACAATGTTTGCTATATATTTAATCTTTTTGTTTCTCTGTATATAATGTGTTCTTTTTCTCTGGATACTTTCAAGGTTTCATCTTTACCTTTAGTTTTCTGTTCTTTGAATATGAGTGTGCGTGTACTCATCCTGTTTGGAATTCTCTGAGGTTAGAGCTCTAGCTAGTGTCCTCCATTATTATTGTATCATTCTTGGTCACTATTACTTCAACTACTCTCCATTATCACTTCAAATTTTTTTCTCTACTCTTTCTCTTTTCCTTCTGAGATCCTAATTATACATATGTTAGACCATTTCATATTGTCCTACAGCTTTTTTATACTCTGTTCCCTCTCAATCCCCTCCTCACCCCCGCCTGTCTCTCTTACCTCTCTTTGTGTTTCAGTTTGAGCAATTCCTGTTGACCTTCCTGCAAGTGCACTGTTTCTATCCAATCCAAGTCTGTGTCCCATATACTGATGAGTTAGTTGAGGCCATTATTCATCTCTGTTACCATATTTTTTCCTAACATTTCAAATGGACTCTTTCTTGTAGTTTCCATCTTTCTCCTGACATTACACATCTTCTATTGCACATTCTATATCTTTTCTACCAGAGACTTTAACACAATAATTATGTTTATTTAACATTTTTTGTCGAAGCTTCCAACATCTGGGTGACCTCTCAATCTGTTTTTCTTTCCAGTGGGTTGTTTATCTTTCCATTTTGTGTATCATGTTTTGTTGTTGTTGTTGAATTTTAGTCATTGGGTATGTGATAATAGTGATAGAAATAAGTTATTTTCTAATCTGGAAACAGCCATACCTCTTTCTAACTGTGAGGGTAGAATCAATCTAGTCATATGTTGAGGTGGTTTGGGGTTTTGTTGTTGCTATGGTTACTCTTAGTGTACTTCCAGCTTCAAATTCCTCCACTTTTACCTTATATTTAGAGTGAGGACTTGGTTGCTGGAAAATTTGCTCTGTCTTCCTATTTCATCTTCACTGCTTCCTGAACTCTTTCCAGACATTTGCTACTTCCCGGAACTAACAGCTGACACCAGCTTTCTTGGTGCTGGTTAACCTGGCATTGCAAAGTAGGGTTCTGCTCTGATGGCCTGGTCCAGTCTCTGTCTTAAGCAGGTGCTGTGTCTGTGTGTTTTCATGGTGGGGCTTTTGAAATAATAGTCCATCCTTCAGCTGTACAAAATTTCTGATGGTCTTGGCTCAGGATGATTTCTTGTTCCTTTCTCAAGGATAGAGAGGTTTTTCCTATTCTCCCCTTCAGAAACAATGGGTCTTCACATGTGCCTTAGGGTAGTGTTTGCTGCCTTTTCCCCAGAAGATGAAGGCTTTGTTCTGTAGGAAATTAGGATCCAAGTGGGGTTTCCCAAGGTGACAAATGCTCTATTCCTCTAAACCTTCAAAATCGGGGCAGTTTCTTGGGTCAACCGTCATACTGTCACTTTTTTCATGTAGAGGAGGCACTGAATGAATGCAAACTTCCGTATGTCTTCAACGTACAGAACTTCTAAACTCTGACATGAGCCCACACAGAGCCTTTTGTATTCATTAAAAGTTTTAGCCGAATTCTTTCCCCCCTGTATAGAAGCTTCACTTTCCTCCATGGTCTGCCTTATATAAGCCAGCACTCATGCCCTTCTTCCACATGAAATTGTCTGCCTTGGATAACAGACTGGTTAATTTCCCTACAATCTGACTCCTCTGATGGTTTGAAGGAAAGTTATGATTTATGTAGATTATCTGTTTTCTATATGTTAAGCAAAACCCAGAAGTCTTGCATTTTATATACATTGTTATTAATCTTTACTAAAGCACTGAATCTTTTTTACTACTATCATCTCCATATTATATATAAGGAAATTGAGTTGTAGAGAATTTAAATCACTGTGCAATACCATTTAGCTACTAAATGACAAAACCTAGTTCTTTGGTTTCAGGATCAGTTCACTGTATAGAGTTAGCTATACCATTGGTTAGAAATGCTATAAAAATGAAAAGTAAATACAAATAATATTTTACCATAGTCCAGTGTGTCTCCTGGGGGGATAGAAACTCCATGGATTTCAAAAAATGAATATTTCAGCTTTCCTCCCATATTGTGCTAGTGATAACAAGAAATTATGCTAAGCAAAAAAAACCAGGCATATACCGTATAACTGCATTTATATGAAGTTCCAGAATAGAAAAACTAAGCTCTGGTAATATAAATAAGAACATCAGTGGCCTCTTGAAAGGGGAAGGTGGGTGCAGAATGTCAGAAAATGGAACAAGGAAAATTTATTATACGATAATTTCCTTTATATTGACTTTTAAGGTGGTTAAATGATATACATTTTAAAAACTCAGGGTACTATACATTTAAAATATGTGTATTTCATTATAGATAAATTGTACTTCAATATATTTCAGCTATATGCAGATAAAAAAAAGGAGACAAGTTCAGGTTTAATGATCTTGAAATATGGTGTGGTCCATAGAAAGCTTTACTTCTAAGTAATACGTATAATTTTAAAACATTTTAATGTGCATTATTTTGTTTAATCTTTATACAGGGAGGTGTTTATTATTATTATGTCCATTTTGTACATGAGGTCTTCTGACTGCAAGTTTAGTTCTGTTGAAAGAGTTGGCTACATTGTGAGTTAGAAATATTACAACAAGTAAAATAAAAGCATTAATACCTTACTGTAATCAACAGCACTATGTGAGAGGTTTGCAATTCCCATGTATCCACTTTTTTCCCCCTATTAATTCAGGTGACAATGACGGTCCCACCTTCATCACAGAAACCTCCACACCCTCAATAGATATGGAAATGTTATTCTTGAGTAAGTGTCTGCAATAAAAATGCATTATTATAATTTCCCTTTTCAAGTTAAGTGACAACATTTTTGGCCAGTCAAACTGAGTTTTTCCAAAATGCCTACCACACAATATGCCTGTCCTGTTACCAGGTTAATGAAAAATATTTATTTGATTTTTACTTTGTTCATTTACATACCATCTGTTACCAGAGTGTTTGGAGTACTTTGATAGGATTATTTGCACATAATTTATAATGAGATGAACTAACCCTATAATTATCCAAATAAAACATAAAATCAATAAACTAGAGACCATTATAAAATAAATGTGGCTATCACAAGGGTTGGGCAATGAGTCACAAAATATGGGTATGTTCAGTGGATGCTATAATTACAGTTTGTAATATGGTTTTTAGTCCTGACCTTCCATTAAGACAAGGTATTATTGCTTATTTATGTTCCCTTTGATTCAATGTTCACACAAAGCCCTGGCTCTCAAAAATGATCTTAAGTTCCAATATGGTAATGGAGGTCCATTTGCAGTTTCAAAGGTACAGGACCATATCCACATAGCTGCTTACTGACTGCAACTCATGTTTCACAGTCCAACAGCCACCACTCTCACTGAATATTTACAAGACTTGTACTTTCCCTATCTGCTCAAAGGTGGACCTGTGCGCAGAGGTGCTGATGGTGACTCATGGGAATTCAACTTCAAAGGCTGAGCCCTAATGTGTCCCATGGATGGCCACATAATTTAGCTCAAACTGAGCTTTCTCATTTCCAGTGGGTGCACCCTCTAGTCCTGGCTCTCACTGTTTTTATGTCCGCGTTATTATTTGCTCAAAATGTACTTCCTTTTGCCATTTGCCCTCATCTTGCCTGCCAGGCTTGAGATTGATTTGAAAGCAAAGCTAAATGGAAGTAAACATTTATTTGTTCAATGTCAGTATATTGACTACCTCCCAAGACATCATTATTTCAAGATCTCCCTAATATTTGGTGCTGATTATAGTATCCAGGGCCACTGGCAAATTATTTTCAGAAGAACCATATGGCTTTATTGTCCAAGTAAGTTTTATACTATAATTGGAAGGTACCCTTAAAATGATTTCAGGGCTGAAAGAAAATGGTTAAGTAGTTGCCAATTTCCTCTCTGACACTATTGCTTAAATTTTATTTACTTTAAAAATCTGTTTTCTATTCTGGTCTCATAATATAATAAGAGAGAGAGGAAATTAAGGGGTGGTTGTGATTCTTGAGATGACAAAGCTGGGCTTCAACCTCCTTGGTTAGACAGCAGATAGCCAATGCCCACTGAAACACCAAAGCCGCTATCTCTTGGTGTGATACTTGGGAACAACACTCTAGACAGAATTATCTTCCTGTCTTGAGTTTCTTGGTTCCTATTAGCTTCCTCATTAATCAGTGCAATGCTGTAAGTGTTGATGAGATAGTAAATCAAATAATAACACCCTTTTCTGATTTGCCATCTTAGACTGTTTTTTACTCATAAGAGCCTGGTTTTTGGAGTTCTATATATAACTTGAATTACTTATTGAATTAAAGAAAAAGAAATCTGCAAGTTTCTGCAAGCAGAATGTATATTTCTCTTGATTCTTTTTTTCTGAGACATTGTAATCAGATACTACAGGCCATAAGAAGCAATGACAAAGCAGAAATAGAGTTATCCTAAATGAGACCGTCACACATGTGAAACCTGGCTTCAGATTGTGTTTCAGTCTCATGCTCTGGGCAATGAATAATGAAAGTGTATCCATCATCAACCTTTCTGCCTTTGTTTTTGATGGCCAGTAGTTCATACAGGTGCTTCCCTAATGAAACCAACACGTGATTTTTCAATGTTTTCAAAAACATTTGTTCAAAAGCCAGCATATACATGTTTTCCAAAGTCCAAGTCCTGTGTCTGTGTTTGGTTGAAACCTTGAGAGGTATATCCTTCACCCCTTCATGCTGTGGACATAACTGTGACGTATGAGAAAAGGTATTGATACCAGTCCTGAAGTGGACCTAATCTCAAGTTCCCTGCCAAACAGTTACTAACTACGTGATCTGAAATAAGGTGAATAACATTTGTGTGTTTGAAATCCTTCTTTATAGAATGGGAAAAACCCTTGTCTCACAGGTTATTTGGGGAATGGAATGGTGTGAGACATTGTGCTCTGTAATTAGTTATCTATCAGATAAAGATAAGGTTTGCTATAATAGAATTCAACTTATAAAGAAAATAATCTCATTGCAGTGGAATGTTAGCTAACTATTCTTATAACCATGAGGATGTGATTGATAATAATATAACATATATTATGATTATAGATTTCCCTTTGTAAGAAAAGAAAGATAAGCCTTCTTTAATACTCAAGTGTTTTGTTTGCTTATTGGGTTTTGCTTTTTTTTTTTTTTTTTTGGTATGTAGTGATAATCAGGATATTGAAAGTTCCCAGAATCCCAAGTGTTGCCATCATGGTGAGAGAACATCATCTCCAGCTCGCACTTCCACAGTAAGCCAATAGTTCCTGGAATAGTGCTGACAGTAATTTAAGTTGATGTCACATCTCTGGTGACACTTTTTGGAAAATTATAGGATGTTGTGTTCCATTTGTTTCAAATTTGGTGTTAAGAGATGGCAGAAATGCTAGTGTTACTACCAGAAAACCACTTTTCTGCTCTGTGGCAATGAGAAAACCAGCCCTGTTCCTTAGAGGCATAGGTGTGATGATGACAATCTGTCAATCTGAGACGTTCAGAAAGCACTAAAATACTGAAAAGGTATGTTTTCCTTCACTTTGATTTAAACTTCTGAATAGTTTTCCTTTGCTTAGCTGCTGGTGTGATTTGTTTGAGTTACAGTAGATGGAATAAACTTTTAAATTTATTACACCTAAGTATTTCTAACTAGATAGTTGCAACTTAAAATATTCACATAGAGAGTAATCATTTTAAGAGCCATCACAGGAAGCAACTGTAATATGCCTATATTTTATATAATTATATAGCTCATTCTTTGTCTTTCTCAAGAGAATTTTGTATGAGATAATAATTTCAGAAAATGATATTAATATATCTGATGCCAGAGCTATTACCAATAATAATTTGTACCTTTCATGCTACTTTGAATATTTTATTTATGCTGAAATGTCAACTATGCAACTGAAAATGGCCCCAAAGGAACACTAGCCATTCATCTCTTTGGGTATAATGGCCCCATATCATCCCTGACAATATGAAATACTCTAAGATACAGGTTTGCATACATTTTGTGTTTATAGATGATTGCAGAGGATAGAAAATCCCATAGATAACATATCCCTATTTTCAGGAATCTCCAACACAGAGGTACACTTATATGTGGTTGTAAGGTGGTACTGGTTGAGATCCACGTTTTTGGTGGGTGTGGGAGGGTGGCTAACTCAAATCATGCAGTGATTAATGTGCAGATACCAAAGTTCCTAAATGCTCCAGTCAGAAGAATACTTAGATCTTCATATAAAATTCTTGTGCTCCCTGGTATAGGAAAGAGATTAGATTCTTTTTGAACTATGAAGAAATACAGTAAGTACAGACATAGAAAAAAACCTTATAGTTACCAAAGGGAAAGGTTGGGGGAGAGATAAATTAGGAGGTTGGGATTAACATATACACACTACTATATATAAAAGAGATAATCAACAACAATCCCTGTATTGTATAGCACAGGGAACTGTACTCAGTACTCTGTAATAACCTATATGGGAAAAGAATCTTAAAAAGAATGTATATATGTATAAAAGAATCACTCTGCTGTACATCTGAAACTAACACAACATTGTAAATCAACTATACTCCAATATAAATACATTTTCAAAAATTTTTAAAAAATAAGTAAACCGGGAATGAGGATATGTGTTCTTTATAAAAATATAGTTATATAGCAACCAGCATCCATGCCTTTTCTTCCAACTGCTTCACTAGAAAATGCCTGAAACATGTTTTTCCTAAGCTCCAATAAGTGATGCCCTCTTATTAGGAAACTGCTGAATCAGGAAGATAGCTCAGTTTCTTCTGCTACTTGTGCACAGAGAGAGGAGACAGCTGAAATTAGACCCTAGACCCCCTCCACTTATAATAGCAAAGGTAAATACCATCCATGGATCCAGTGGACCTTTTGCATGGTTGCAGCATCTTAGACATTCTTGCCAATATCTCCAAGAGGGCCAGCTCCTGGGACAGGACCTCAGCTGTCCTAAGCTGTGGGGTACACGGCCTGTAGCAAGGCCTGGAAGGGGAGAGAAAAGAAGAGGTTGCATTTCAAGAGGCTTTCCCAGGCCAGCAGATGATGTGGGGGAAGATCCAGTCCTTTGATGAACCAGCAAATGCACCCACAGGAGACGGCGTTAGGACCACAAAATATGAAAGGAACAAAGAACTAGTAACTAGCAGGCAGAGAAATAATAACAACCAGCATTGTCACCACAACACCCTCAGCATCCTCCACGTGTGAGGCCTGGGGCTACGCACATTGTCCTGTCAACAGACACCAACACCCAAAGAAGTGCCTGTTCACCCCTCCTCCCGGCCCCAGGGAGGAAGAGAACTGGGGACACTGGTGGAAGGGGAAGACCACGCCCTCTCCAGCCCCATGGTGGGAGCACTCAGCCTGACAGTCCTGGCAACAGGGACAAGGAGGGTTTGGAGCCAAATGTGAAATTTAAGTATTTAAATGAACAAGACACAAGTTTTAATTACTGAAATGAAACTCTTTTCATAACTAAAATAACTAAAATTTTACGAGCTTGGGCTAAGATATGCCAAACAGAGGAAAGAGACAGCTATAGAGAGCTTAGTGGTGGCCTTTGCAGAAAAACTAAAGATAATTATTTTCATCAATGAATCGAGACTCCTAATTTAAACTGGTAATACATTTTTAATATTCCAGCTAGGAATTTTGAAAGATTTTGCAAAAGCGCAATTATCATCACGTCTTTGTGCATAAACCTAGAGCCTTCTTTTGCAAATTTCTTTTGTTTTTGTTTTTTTACATTTATCTGTCTACAAGGCCCAGTTCATTAAAACTTCATATTCATATATTGTGAGATATAATAAAATTGTTGGTGTTTTAAGCCATGAAATTTAGGGGTAGTTTGTGCAATGCAACAATATTTTGGGATAATATTTTTTGTTTGTTTTCTTTTCCTAATAATACAAGCCCTTTCCTCTGTCAGGTGGTTAGGGTGACAGCTGATCATTCTGATTCTTCCTCAACTGAACTGTGGCTGGAGTGAGTTCACCTGTGTTTGTGGTTCAGCTGGACTGTGCAGGGGCAGCAGTGTGACATGGTTTTTGTTCACCTTACATTTCAACTCTGGCCGAGCCCTGGAATCAAACGCTCTGAGAATGTGTGAGATTAAGAAATTGCTCTGTGTGTGTAGAGAAAGAATGGTTTCGCCATTTGATTTGCTTTTGCATCTGAGCTTATCCTAATTGTGTTCCATTCTGCCTACCCACACCTCATCTAGGGCTCAGTTGGTTTCTCTTTGTCCCTGCAAAGATGCTCCAGGGCAGGGCCACTCCTCAAGTAACCTGGAAGCACAAATGTCTGTCCTGGGTGTGGAAGTTGTAGCTCCTATTACTCACATCAGGAAGGCCTGTTTTTCTCTGCAATTAAGTTCTTCAAGGTTTTCTTGAGTCTCCTGCTCTTGCTGGCCACATAAACTGTATAGTTATAATTTGTTCATTTTTTTTTGTTATCATGAGACAAATATATTTCCCACTCTCTGCAGCCTAACTAGAAGAAGTATAAACATTTATAGTTAGGGCTATTGTTAGCTATTTCATGTTTTGATTCCTCCTGCTAAAATAAACTTTTGCATTATAACTTCTACTTGAATGATGATTTTGTTCCTTCTTTGATTCCGAAAGTTAAGTTATTTAATTTGATTTTATGTCTATTGCATTGGATAGAACTTCTAAAATGGAACAAAACAAAACACGTACAAATAAAATATGATGCTGGTAGTGGTAACACCAGCAGAGTTTCCCAACAAAATACAACACTGGCTGTTAGGTTATAACAGAAAATTTTCATCATATTAAGGAAAGATTCTCCCATTACTTTTAATTTTAGGAGGTCTTTATCAGGAAAATTTGTTATATTTATACCATCATTTGAGAGACTTACATTGTTTCTTTTTTGGATCTGTTGATGTGATAAATTATATTAATAGATTTCCCAAGATAATATCATTCTTTGATTCCTGGAGTGAGCACATTTTAATCATAGTAGTTGATTTTTTTCTTCTGTAGTCTTGAAATTGATTCTGATGATGTTATATGGAAATTTACATCCATGTGTTATTTCCAAATAGTTTTTTATAGCAAGAATGGGAAATATCATCTGTAGAGCCACATGTGTACATGGCAGATATTCTAATTGGTGAAAGCAAATGAGGGTAATGATTCATTATTTACATAATACTTGTCAGCAGCTACTACTAAAAAAATCAGAGTTGGAGTGAGACCTGAAACTTGTTGTCATTAATCTGTGCTGCTCATCTTTTCTGTTCTCATTGTCAGTTTTAGCACTAATTTGCATAATATTCCCTCTTTTGATGCTTTACCACGAGTATCATGTACGTTTCCTATTTCTAGAAAGTTTAAAAATGTCTGTCCCAGAGCCATTTTAGGAGGTGATTTCTTAACTTTTTCAGTGTCTTCTGTGGCTGTTGATTTATACAGAATTTTACAAATTGTTACTTGGTTTATTCTTAGTAAGCTTTACATCATCAGAATATGGGTTAAGTTATACTTTTCTACTATTGAGATAAAGACGATCAGTGAGTGGCACTAATTTTTTAATGTCATAAAAATGAGATAATGGTACTCTACATTCTCACATTTATATACTTACATTCCAATTCTGGCCAAATATTGTCTTTCAAACGTATTTCAAATAATCATCTTTTGTATTTAAAAAAATATTTTTCTTAATATTTTGTATATTCTTGAAAATGCTTTGTATTGTCAACTCTTTAAGTGGAATTTTGCATTAGTCCTTTAGCTCAAACTTGTATAATTCTCCTAAATTCTCACTAATTTTTGTCCAGTTACCAAATTTGCCACTTACCTAGTAAGTATCTTAAAATCTCACACTATATTGGTGAATTAGCTACTTCTCTCCATAATTCTTTCAGGTTTTCCTTTATGTGTTATATAATATGGTATGTTAATGAGTCATACACATTTTGATTTGTTATAATTTTCTGCTGAATTGAAATTTTTGAAAAAACTTTTGGTGACTATTTCATATTTCATCTTTAGTAATGACTTTTCTTTAAAGTCTATCATATTTGAGATTATTATAGTTACACACTTTTTTATTGTTTACATTTGTCAGTTAAATTTTTGAATTTTGAATCTCATTAATATTTTGGGATATTAACATTTTATGTGTGTCTTTTTTTAACAACATATTGCTGGGCTGAAAATCTTTGCTTTTAGCTAGAACACTTGAGCTTTATATATACTCTGTCTTATTCTGTCACATATATTCTATTTGGATCTCTCTTCTTCCTTTTCTCGACATCTTTGGGATCAGTTGAGTAAATTGTCACATATTTCTCTTTTCCACATATTTGGAAATAATACACTTATTCTTTTACTGATTTTATGCTAGATTAGCACACATCAATATTGAAGTTAATACCTCTTTCTTCTCTAGAAAAGTATAATCACCCTAGAATATTTTAATTCTAAATATTCTGTCCCAAATTACATACTAACATTTTCCAGTATTTAAATCTATCTTGGTTTTTTGTTACTTGAATCTCACCTATATGACATTATTTTCATTGTCTTAGTTAATGCTTATTTAATTTGGCAACACACTTATCAATCTTTCTGCTCAGTGCCTCCATGTGGGATTATTTTCTCTCTAGCCAAAGTACTCATTTTAAAAGTCTTTCAATGAGAATCTGTTAGTTACATAGTCTCTCAGGTTGTGTATGTGTGTGCGTGTGTGCGTGTGTGTGTAACAAAATCCTTATTTAAATTCATTTAAAACTAATTTTGGTGATTGGTTCAAGATAGAGGAGTAGAAGGACATGCTCTCACTCCCTCTTTCAAGAACACTGGAATCACAACTAACTGCTGAACAATCATCAATAAGAAGACACTGGAACTCACCAAAAAGATACCCACATGCAAAGACAAAGGAGAAGCCGCAATGAGGCAATAGGAGGGGCACTATCACAATAAAATCAAATCCCATAACTGCTGGGTGGGTGACTAACAAACTGGAGAACACTTATACCAAGAAGTCCAGTAACTGGAGTGAAGGTTCTGAGCCACACATCAGGCTTTGTAACCTGGGGGTCTGGCAATGAGAGGAGGAATTCCTAGAGAATCAGACTTTGAAGGTTAGTGGGATTTGATTGCAGGACTTTGGCAGGACTGGGGGAAACAGAAACTCCACACTTGGAGGGCACACACAAAATAGTGTGCACATTGGGACCCAGGGGAAGGAGCAGTGACCCCATAGGAGACTGAACCTGCTAGTGTTGGAAGGTCTCCTGAAGAGGCAGGGGGCAGCCTGTGGCTCAGCAAGGGACAAGGACACTGGCAGCAGAAGTTCTGGGAAGTACTCCTTGTCATGAGCCCTCCCAGAGTCTGCCATTAGCACCTCCAAAAAGCCCAGGTAGGCTCCAGTGTTGGATCTCCTCAGGTCAAACAACAAACAGGGAGGAAACCCAGCCCCACCCATCAGCAGTCACGTGGATTAAAGTTTTACTGAGTTCTGCCCACCAGAGCAACAGTCAGCTCTACCCACCACCAGTCCCTCCCATCAGGAAACTTGCACAAGCCTCTTAGATAGCCTAATCCACCAGAGGGCAGACAGCAGAAGCAAGAAGAACTACAATCCTGCAGCCTGTGAAACAAAAACCAAATTCATAGATAGACAAAATGAAAAGGCAGAGGGCTATGTACCAGATGAAGGAACAAGATAAGACCCCAGAAAAACAACTAAATGAAGTGGAGATAAGCAACGTTCCAGAAAAACAATTCTGAATAATGTTAGTGAAGATGATCCAGGACCCCAGAAAAAGAATGGAGACAAAGATTGAGAAGATGCAAGAAATGTTTAACAAAGACCTAGAAGAATTAAAGAACAAACAAACAGAGATGAACAATACAATAACTGAAATGAAAACTACACTACAAGGAATCAATAGGAGAATAACTGAGGCAAAAGAACAGATAAGTGACCTGGAAGACAGAATGGTGGAATTCACTGCTGTGGGACAGAATAAAGAAAAAAAAATGAAAAGAAATAAAGACAGCCTAAGAGACCTCTGGGACAACATTAAATGCAACAACATTTGCATTATAGGGGTTCCAGAAAGGGAAGAGAGAGAAAGGGCCCAAGAAAATATTTGAAAAGATTAGAGTTGAAATGTTCCCTAACATGAGAAAAGAAACAGCCACCCAAATCCAGGAAGTGCAGTGAGTCCCATACAGGATAAACCCAAGGAGAAACATGCCAAGACACATAGTAATCAAATTGGCAAAAATTAAAGACAAAGAAAAATTACTGAAAGCAACAAGGGAAAAATGACAAATAACATACAAGGGAACTCCTATAAGGTTAACAGCTGATTTCTCAGCAGAAACTCTACAACCCAGAAGGGAGTGGCATGATATACTTAAAGGGATGAAAGGGAAGAACCTACAACCAAGATTACTCTATCCAGCAAGGATCTAATTCAGATTTGATGGAGAAATCAAAAGTTTTAAGGACAAGCAAAAGCTAAGAGAATTCAGCATCACCAAACCAGCTCTACAAAAAATGCTAAAGGAAATTCTCTAAGTGGGAAACACAAGAGAAGAAAAGGACCTACAAAACCAAACCCAAAACAATTAAGAAAATGGTCATAGGAACATACATATCGATAATTACCTTAAACTTGAATGGATTAAATACTCTAACAAAAAGATACAGGCTCACTGAATGGATACAAAAAAAAAAAAAAGACCCATACGTATGCTGTCTACAAGACACCCACTTCAGACCTAGGGACACATACAAACTGAGTGAGGGGATGGAAAATGATATTCCAAGCAAATGGAAATCAACAGAAAGCTGGAGTAGCAATACTCATATCAGATAAAATAGATTTTAAAATAAAGAATGTTATAAGAACAAGGAAGGACACTACATAATGATCAAGGGATCAATCAAAGAAGAAGATATAACAATTATAAATATACATGCACCCCACATAGGAGCACCTCAATACATAAGGCAACTGCTAACAGCTCTAAATAGGAAATCAACAGGAACACAATAATAGTGGGGGCCTTTGACACCTCACTTACACCAATGGACAGATCATCCAAATAGAAAATTAATAAGGAAACACAACCTTTAAATGACACAATACCAGATAGATTGAATTGATATTTATAGGACATTCCATCCAAAACCAGCAGGTTACATTTTCTTCTTAAGTGAACATGGAACATTCTCCATGATACATCACATCTTGGGTCGCAAATGAAGCCTCATTAAATATAAGAAAATTGAAAACATATCAAGCATCATTTCTGATCAGAATGCTATGAGACTAGAAATCAATTACAGGGAAAAAATGTAAAAAACACAAACACATGGAGGCAAAACAATATGTTACTAAATAACCAAGAGATTACTGAAGAAATTGAAGAGGAAATCAAAATATACCTAGAGACAAATGACAATGAAAACACAACAATCCAAAACCTATGGGATTCAGCAAAAGCAGTTCTAAGAGGGAAGTTTATAGCTATACAAGCCTACATCAAGAAACAAGAAAAACCTCAAATAAACAATCTAACGTTACACCTAAAGGAAATAGAGGAAGAAGGATAAACGAAACTCAAAAGTAGCAGAAGGAAAGAAATCATAAAGATCAGAGCAGAAAAAAATGAAAAAGAAACAAAGAAAACAAGAGCAAAGATCAATAAAACTAACAACTGGTTCTTTGAGAAGATAAACAAAATTGATAAACCATTAGCCAGACTCATCAAGAAAAACAGGGAGAGGACTCAAATCAATAAAATTAAAAATGATAAAGGAGAAGTTACAACAGACACTGCAGAAACACAAGGCATCCTAAGAGACTACTACAAGCAACTCTATGCAAATAAATTAGAAAACCTGGAAGAAATGGACATATTTTTAGAAAGGTATAACTTTCCAAGACTGAACCAGGAAGAAATAGAAAATATGAACAGACCAATCACAAATAATGAAATTGAAACTGTGATTAAAATGCTTCCAACAAACAAAGGTCCATGATCTGATGGCTTCACAGGTGAATTCTATCAAGTTGCAGATGAAGGAAAACTCCCAAACTCATTCTATGAGGCCACCATCACCCTAATACCAAAACCAGACAAAGATATTACAAAAAAAGAATATTACAGTCCAATATCACTGATGAATATAGATGCAAAAATCCTCAGCAAAATACTAGCAAACAGAATCCAACAGCACATTAAAAGGATCAGACACCATGATAGAGTGGGATTTATCCCAGGGATGCAAGGATTCTTCAACATACTCAAATCAATCAATGTGATACACCATATTAAAAAATTGAAGAATAAAAACCATGTGATCATCTCAATAGACACAGAAAAAGCTTTTGACAAAATTCAACACCAATTTATGATAAAAGCTCTCCAGAAAGTGGGCATAGAGGGAACCAACTTCAACATAATAAAGGCCATATATGACAAGCCGACAGCAAATATCATTCTCAATGGTGAAAAACTGAAAGCATTTCCTCTAAGATCAGGAACAAGACAAGGAAGTCTATTCTCACCAGTATTATTCAACAAAGTTTTGGAAGTCCTAGCCATGGCAATCATAGAAGAAAAAGAAATAAAAGGAACACAAGTTGGAAAAGAAGAAGTAAAACTGTCACTGTCTGCAGATGATATGATACTATACATAAAGAATCCTAAAGATGCTACCAGAAAACTACTAGAGCTAATCAATGAATTTGGTAAAGTTGCATGATACAAAATTAATGCACAGAAATCTTTTGCATTCCTACACACTAATGATGAAAAATCTGAAAGAGAAATTAAGGAAACACTCCCATTTACCATTGCAACAAAAAGAAAAGAACACCTAGGAATAAACCTACCTAGGGAGAGAAAAGACCTGTATGCAGAAAACTATAACACACCGATGAAAGAAATTAAAGATGATACAAACAGATGGAGAGATAAACCGTGTTCTTGGATTGGAAGAATCAATATTGTGAAAATGACTATACTACCCAAAGCAATCTACAGATTCAGTGCAATCCCTATCAAATTATCCATGGCATTTTTCACAGAACTAGAACAAAAAATCTTAAAATTTGTATGGAGACACAAAGGCCCAGAATACACAAAGCAGTATTGAGGGAAAAAACGGAGAAGGAGGAATCAGACTCCCTGACTTCAGATTATATTACAAAGCTACAATAATCATGACAATATGGTACTGGCACAAAAACAGAAATATAGATCAATGGAACAAGATAGAAAGCCCGAGATAAACCCACACAGCTATGGTCAACTAATCTATGACAAAGGTGGGAAGGGTATACAGTGGAGGAAAGACAAACTCTTCAGTAAGTGGTGCTGGGAAAACTGGACAGCTACATGTAAAAGAATGAAATTGGAACACTCCCTAACACCCTGCACAAAAATAAACTCAAAATGGATTAGGGACCTAAATGTAAGACCAGGCACTATAAAACTCTTAGTGGAAAACATGGGAAGAACACTCTTTGACATAAATCACAGTAAGATCTTTTTTGATCCACCTCCTAGAGAAATGGAAATAAAAACAAAAATGAACAAATGGGATCTAATGAAACTTAAAAGCTTTTGCACAGCAAAAGAAACCATAAACAAGATGAAAAGACAACCCTCAGAATGGGAGAAAATATGTGAAAATGAATCAATGGAAAAAGGATTAATCTCCTAAATATGTAAACAGCTCATGCAGATCAATATTAAAAAACAAACAACCCAATCCAAAAATGGCAAAAGACCTAAATAGACATTTTTCCACAGAAGACATACAGATGGCCAAGAAGCACATGAAAAGCTGCTCAACATCACTAATTATTAGAGAAATTCAAATCAAAACTACAGTGAGGAATCACCTCGCACCAGTTAGAATGGGCATCATCAGAATATCTACAAACAGCAAATGCTGGAGAGGGTGTGGAGAAAAGGGAACCCTCTTGCACTGTTGGTGGGCATGTAAATTGATACAGCCACTATGGAGAACATTATGGAAGTTCCTTAAATAACTAAAAATAGAATTCCCATATGACTCAGCTATCCCACTACTGAGCATATACCCAGAGAAAACCATAGTTCAAAAAGACACAAGTGACAGACTCTGGGAGGGCTCACACCAAGGAGTACTTCCCAGAACTTCTGCTGCCAGTGTCTTTGTCCCCATGGTGAGCCACAGCCACTCCCCACCTCTGCAGGAGACCCTCCAACATTAACAGGGATTGTGTCCTTGTAAGAAGAGGAAGAGACACCAGGCATAAACATACAGAGAGGAAAGGTCATTTGAGGACACAGTGTGAAGATGGTCATCTACAAGCCAAGGAGAGAGAAACAAAACTTGCCAACACCTTGATCTGGGACTCCTAGCCTCCAGAACTGAAATGTGCATTAATATTTCTTGCCCTGGATTTTTTGGGGAAGATGGCAGAAGAGTAAGATGCGGAGATCACCTTCCTCCCCACAGATACACCAGAAATACATCTATACGTGGAACCACCCCTACAGAACACCTACTGAACGCAGACAGAAGACCTCAGACCTCCCAAAAGGCAAGAAAGTCCCCATGTACCTGGGTAGGGCAAAAGAAAAAGGAATAAACAGAGATAAAAGGATAGGGACGGGACCTGCACCAGTGAGAGGGAGCTGTGAAGGAAGAAAGGTTTCCACACTAGAATCCCCTTTGTGGGCGGAGACTGTGGGTGGTGGAGGGGTGGGGGGGAGGCTTGTCTGCTTACCTGCTGGGGCGGGCAGGGCTGGGAGCTGAGGCTCGGGCTTCGGTCGGAGCGGAGGGTGAGGACTGGGCTTGGCAGCGTGAACATAGCCTGCAGGAGGTTAGTGCACCACGGCTGGCCAGGAGGGAGTCCGGGGAAAAGTCTGGACCTGCGGAAGAGGCAAGAGACTTTTTCTTCCCTCTTTGTTTCCTGGTGCGCAAGGAGAGGGGATTAAGAGCGCTGCTTAAGGGAGCTCCAGAGACGGGCGCGAGCCGCGGCTAAAAGCGCGGACCACAGAGACGGGCATGAGACGCTAAGGCTGCTGCTGACACCACCAAGAAGCCTGTGTGCAAGCACAGGTCACTATCCACACCCCCCCTTCTGGGGAGCCTGTGCAGCCCGCCACTGCCAGGGTCCCGGGATCCAGGGACAACTTCTCCGAGAGAATGCACGGCGCACCTCAGGCTGGTGCAACGTTACGCTGGCCACTGCCGCCGCAGGCTCGCCCCACACTCTGTAACCCTCTCCCCCCGGCCTGAGTGAGCCAGAGTCCCCGAAGCAGCTGCTCCTTTAACCCCGTCCTGTCTGAGCAAAAAACAGATGCCCTCCAGCGACCTACACGCAGAGGCCGGGGCAAATCCAAAGCTGAGCCCTGGGAGCTGTGAGAACAAAGAAGAGAAAGGGAAATCCCTCCCAGCAGCCTCAGAAGCAGTGGATTAAAGCTCCACAATCAACTTGATGTACCCTGCATCTGTGGAATACATGAATAGACAACTAATTATCCCAAATTGAGGAGGTGGACTTTGAGAGCAATATTTAAGACTTTTTCCCTTTTCCTCTTTTTGTGAGTGTGAATGTGTATGCTTCTGTGTGAGATTTTGTCTGTATAGCTTTGCTTCCATCATTTGTCCTAGGGTTCTATCCGTCCATTTTTTTTTTCTTTCCTTAAAAAAAAATTTTTTTCTAAGTAATTATTTTTATTTTAATAACTTTATTTTATTTTATCTTCTTTCTTTCTTTCTTTCTTTCTTTCATTCTTTCTTTCCTTCCTTCCCTCCTTCCTTCTCCTCTCCCTCCCTCCTTTCTTTCTTCCTTTCTTTCTTTCTTTCTTTCTTTCTTTCTTTCTTTCTTTCTTTCTTTCTTTCTTTCTTTCTTTCTTTCTTTCTTTCTTTCACTTTTTCTCCCTTTTATTCTAAGCCCTGTGGATGAAAGGCTCTTGGTGCTACAACCAGGAGTCAGTGCTGTACCTCTGAGGTAGGAGAGGCAACTTCAGGACACTGGTCCACAAGAGACCTCCCAGCTCCACATAATATCAAATGACAACAATCCCCCAGAGATCTCCATCTCAACACCAGCTCCCAGCTTCACTCAACGACCAGCAAGCTACAGTGCTGGACACCCTATGCCAAACAACTAGCAAGACAGGAAGACAATGACACCAATTAGCAGAGAGGCTGCCTAAAATCATAATAAGTCCACAGACACCCCAAAACACACATCAGACATGGAGCTGCCCACCAGAAAAACAAGATCCAGCCACATCTGGCAGAATACACTCATTAGTCCCCTCCACCAGGAATCCTACACAACGGGAACTACAAACCTGCAGCCTGCAAAAAGGAGACCCCAAACACAGTAAGATAAGCAAAATGAAAAGACAGAAAATCACACAGCAGATGAAGGAGCAAGATAAAAACCCACCAGACCTATCAAATGAAGAGGAAATAGGCAGTCTACCTGAAAAAGAATTCAGAATAATGATAGTAAAGATGATCCAAAATCTTGGAAATAGAATAGACAAAATGCAAGAAACATTTAACAAGGACCTAGAAGAAATAAAGATGAAACAAGCAACGATGAACAACACAATAAATGAAATTAAAAATACTCTAGTTGGGACCAATAGCAAAATAACTGAGCACGAAGAACGGATAAGTGACCTGGAAGATAAAATAGTAGAAATAACTACTGCAGAGCAGAATAAAGTAAAAAGAATGAAAAGAACTGAGGATAGTCTCAGAGACCACTGGGACAACATTAAATGCACCAACATTCGAATTATAGGGGTTCCAGAAGAAGAGAAAAAGAAAGGGACTCAGAAGATATTTGAAGAGATTATAGTTGAAAACTTCCCTTATATGGGAAAGGAAATAGTTAATCAAGTCCAGGAAGCACAGAGAGTCCCATACAGGATAAATCCAAGGAGAAATATGCCAAGACACATATTAATCAAACTGTCAAAAATTAAATACAATGAAAGCATATTAAAAGCAGCAAGGGAAAAACAACAAATAACACACAAGGGAATCTCCATAAGGTTAACAGCTGCTCTTTCAGCAGAAACTCTCCAAGCCAGAAGGGAGTGTCAGGACATACTGAAATTGATGAAGGAGAAAAACCTGCAACCAAGATTACTCTACCCAGCAAGGATCTCATTCAGATTTGATGGAGAAATTAAAACCTTTACAGACAAGCAAATGCTGAGAGAGTTCAGCACCAAAAAACCAGCTTTACAACAAATGCTAAAGGAAGTTCTCTAGGCAAGCAACACAAGAGAAGGAAAAGACCTACAATAAAGAACCCAAACAATTAAGGAAATGGGAATAGGAACATACATATGGATAATTACCTTAAATGTAAATGGAATAATACTTGACCAAAAGACACAGATTGGCAGAATGGATAAAAAAACAATATATATGCTCTCTACAAGAGACCCACTTCACACCTAGAGACACATACAGACTGAAAGTGAGGGGATGGAAGAAGATATTCCATGCAAATGGAAACCAAACGAAAGCTGGAGTAGCAATTCTCATATCAGACAAAATAGACATTAAAATAAACACTATTAGAAGAGAAAAAGAAGGACACTATATAATGATCAAGGGATCGATCCAAGAAGAAGATATAAAAATTGTAAATATTTATGCACCCAACATAGGAGCACCTCAATACATAAGGCAAATACTAACAGACATAAAAGGGGAAATCGACAGTAACACATTCATAGTAGGGGACTTTAACACTCCACTTTCACCAATGGATAGATCATCCAAAATGAAAATAAAAAAGGAAACACAAGCTTTAAACGATACATTAAACAAGGTGGACTTAATGGATATTTATAGAATATTCCATTCAAAAACAACAGAATACACATTTTTCTCAAGTGCTCATGGAACATTCTCCAGGATACATCATATCTTGCGTCACAAATCAAGCTTTGGTAAATTAAAGAAAATTGAAATTGTATCAAGTATCTTTTCTGACCACAATGCTATGAGACTAGATATCAATTACAGGAAAAGATCTGTAAAAAATACAAACACATGGAGGCTAAACAATACACTATTCAATAACGAAGGGATCACTGAAGAAATCAAAGAGGAAATTAAAAAATACCTAGAAACAAATGATAATGGAGACACGACGACCCAAAACCAATGGGATGCAGCAAAAACAGTTCTAAGAGGGAAGTCTATAGCAATACAATCCTACCTTAAGAAACAGGATACATCTCGAATAAACTACCTAACCTTGCACCTAAAGCAATTAGAGAAAGGAGAACAAAAAACCCCCAAAGTTAGCAGTGGGAAAGAAATCATAAAAATCAGATCAGAAATAATTGAAAAGGAAATGAAAGAAATGATAGCAAAAATCAATAAAACTAAAAGCTGTTTCTTTGAGAAAACAAAACTGATAAAGCATTAGCCAGACTCAGCTTGAGAAAAAGGGAGAAGACTCAAATCAATAGCATTAGAAATGAAAAAGGAGAAGTAACAACTGACACTGCAGAAATACAAAAGATCATGAGAGATTACTACAAGCAACTCTATGCCAATAAAATGGACAACCTGGAAGAAATGGACAAATTCTTAGAAATGCATAATCTGCCAAGACTGAATCAGGAAGAAATAGAAGATATGAACAGACCAATCACAAGCACTGAAATTAAAAGTGTGACTAAAAATCTTCCAACAAACAAAAGCCCAGGACCAGATGGCTTCACAGGTGAATTCTTTCAAACTTTTAGGAAGAGCTAACACTTATCCTTCTCAAACTCTTCCAAAATATAGCAGAAGGAGGAACACTCCCAAACACATTCTATGAGGCCACCATCACCTTGATACCAAAACCAGACAAGGATGTCACAAAGAAAGAAAACTACAGGCCAATATCACTGATGAACATAGATACAAAAATCCTCAACAAAACACTAGCAAACAGAATCCAACAACACATTATAAGGATCATACACCATGATCAAGTGGGGTTTATTTCAGGAATGCAAGGATTCTTCAATATACGCTAATCAATCAATGTGATAAACCATATTAACAAATTGAAGGAGAAAAACCATATGACCATCTCAATAGATGCAGAGAAAGCTTTCAACAAAATTCAGCACCCATTTATGATAAAAACCCTGCAGAATTCTGTCATAGAGCAAACGTTCCTCAACATAATAAAGGCTATATATGACACACCCACAGCCAACATCGTCCTCAACGGTGAAAAAGTGAAAGCATTTGCACTAAGATCAGGAACAAGACAAGGTTGCCCACTCTCACCACTCTTATTCAACATAGTTTTGGAAGTTTTAGCCAGAGCAATCAGAGAAGAAAAAGAAATAACAGGAATCCAAATTGGAAAAGAAGAAGTAAAGCTGTCACTGTTTGCAGATGACATGATACTATACAGAGAGATTCCTAAAGATGCTACCAGAAAACTACTAGAGCTAATCAATGAATCTGGTAAAGTAGCAGGATACAAAATTAATGCACAGAAATCTCTGGCATTCCTACACACTAATGATGAACAATCTGAAAGTGAAATCAAGAAAACACTCCCATTTACCATTGCAACAAAAAGAATAAAATATCTAGGAATAAACCTACCTAAGGAGACAAAAGACCTGTATGCAGAAAATTATAAGACACTGATGAAAGAAATTAAAGATGATACAAATAGATGGAGAGATATACCTACCATGTTCTTGGATTGGAAGAATCAACATTGTGAAAATGACTCTACTACCCAAAGCAATCTATAGATTCAATGCAATCCCTATCAAACTACCAGTGACATTTTTCACAGAACTAGAACAAAAAATTTCACAATTTGTATGGAAACACAAAAGACCCCTAATAGCCCAAGCAATCTTGAGAACGAAAAATGGAGCTGGAGGAATCAGGCTCCCTGACTTTAGACTATACTACAAAGCTACATTAATCAAGACAGTATGGCACTGGCACAAAAACAGAAAGATAGATCAATGGAACAGGATAGAAAGCCCAGAGATAAACCCATGCACATATGGTCATCTTATCTTTGTTAAAGGAGGCAGGAATGTACAGTGGAGAAAGGACAGCCTCTTCAATAATTGGTGCTGGGAAAACTGGACAGGTACATGTAAAAGTATGAGATTAGATCACTCCCTAACACCATACACAAAAATAAGCTCAAAATGGATTAAAGACCTAAATGTAAGGCCAGCAACTATCAAACTCTTAGAGGAAAACATAGGCAGAACAATCTATGACATAAATCACAGCAAGATCCTTTCTGACCCACCTCCTAGGGAAATGGAAATAAAAACAAAAATAAACAAATGGGACGTAATGAAACTTAAAAAGCTTTTGCACAGCAAAGGAAACCATAAACAAGACCAAGAGTCAACCCTCAGAATGGGAAAATATTTTCAAGTGAAACAACAGACAAAGGATTAATCTCCAATATTTATAAGCAGCTCATGCAGCTCAATAACAAAAAAACAAACAACCCAATCCAAAAATGGGCAGAGGACCTAAATAAACATTTCTCCAAAGAAGATATACAGACTGCCAACAAACACATGAAAGAATGCTCAACATCTTTAATCATTAGAGAAATGCAAATCAAAACTACAATGAGATATCACCTCACACCAGTCAGAATGGCCATCATCAAAAAGTCTAGAAACAATAAATGCTGGAGAGTGTGTGGATAAAAGGGAACACTCTTGCACTGCTGGTGAGAATGTGAATTGGTACAGCCACTATGGAGAACCGTATGGAGGTTCCTCAAAAAACTACAGATAGAACTATCATATGACCCAGCAATCCCACTACTGGGCACATACTCTGAGAAAACCATAATTCAAAAAGACTCATGTAGCAAAATGTTCATTGAAGCTCTATGTACAATAGCCTGGAGATGGACACAACCTAAGTGTCCATCATTGGGTGAATGGATAAAGAAAATGTGGCACATACATACAATGGAATATTACTCAGCCATAAAAAGAAATGAAATTGAGCTATTTGTAATGAGGTGGATGGACTTAGTGTCTGTCATACAGAGTGAAGTAAGTCAGAAAGAGAAAGAAAAATACTGTATGCTAACACATATATATGGAATTTAAGAAAAAAAAATGTCATGAAGAACCTAGGGGTAAGACAGGAATAAAGTCACAGACCTACTAAAGAATGGACTTGAGGATATGGGGAGGGGGAAGGGTAAGCTGTGACAAAGCGAGAGAGTGGCATGGACATATATACACAACCAAACGTAAAATAGATAGCTAGTGGGAAGCAGCTGCATAGCAGAGGGAGATCAGCTTGGTGCTTTGTGACCACCTAGAGGGGTGGGATATGGAGGGGTGAAGGGAGGGAGATGCAAGAGGGAAGACATATGGGAACATATGTATATGTATAACTGATTCACTTTTTTCTAAAGCAGAAACTAACACACCATTGTAAAGCAATTATACTCCAATAAAGATGCAAAAATAAAAACAAAAAAACCCCAAAAAGACACAAGCACCCCAGTGTTCATTGCAGTAGTATTTACAATAGCCAGGTCATGGAAGCAACCTAAATGTCCATCAAGAGATGAATGGGTAAAGAATAAGTGGTACATGTATACAATGGAATATTACTCAGCCATAAAAAGAAAGGAAATTGGGTCATTTGTAGAGACATGGATGCATGTAGAGACTGTCATACAGAGTGAAGTAAGTCAGATAGAGAAAAACAAATATTGTATATTAATGCATATATTTGGAATCTAGAAAATAATAGAAATGAACTGGTTTGCAGAGTAGAAATTGAGACACAGAAGTAGAGAAAAAAAGTATTGACACCAAGGGGGGAAAGTGGCAGGGGGTGGGGGTGTGTTGAATTGGGAGATTGGGATTGACATATACACACTGATGTGTATAAAATGGATGACTAATAAGAAAATAAATAAATAAATAAACAAAACAAAACAAAAAAGAAATGAGATCAGACAGATGAAACATTACTGGCTTTGAAATTAATGAAAGGAAACCAGAAGCCAAGGAATATGAGCAGCCTCTAGAAGCTGGAAAAGACAAGGAAAAGGATTCTCCCTAGTGCCTCCAGGAAAGAACACAGCCTTGCCAAATATATTGATTTAAGCCCAGTGAGACCCATTGAACTTCTGACCTTCAGAACTATGAGGTTACCTTCATTTCACTTTCAAATATTTGGGGAATTCTTATTTGAAAGGAAAACGACTGTAGGTGTCCTGCTTTTATTCCACAATGTCAGTGACAAACTAGGTATGTTGAAATTCTAGTGCTTACAATAAAACTCGATAATTTAAAAAATTTTGCCATGGAAATACTTAAAAGATTCATAAAAGGGCTATGGAATCACTATGTTTTCTTATTTCCTTAAAATTCTTGACTGGTAAAGAAATATCTGATGCTTAGTTTTATACATTGATAAAGTATGTTTATAGATTTTCATATTGTCACTGACAGAATTCTTTATTTTAAACAAAAAGGCATGACAAAATGCTTCTCGTTTTTTAACCACTGGCTTATATCAGCCCTTAGCTAACATAGGTTTTAATTTTTTTAAACCAGCTTGATGTGTAATAGGTAAAAGTGATTTCTGATGATACATGGCAGTATTTACTGTCTCCTTATTATCCAAACACTTCATTGGGGTTATTTCCTTTTAGTTTTCTAGCTTGTCTTCTCAGTGTTCGTTGCCCAGACTTCTATATTTGCTTCCTCAGAATTTGTCTTCTCACTTTACATTATCCTATGAAATCTCTCTTTTAACCACAAATACATTTAGTATCTATACACTGATGACCCTCAAAAATGCACCTGACTCAGCACTTTCTCCTGAGACCTAGCCTTTATATCTCTCTTTTCACACCTGAACATAGGTGAGAGTCAGTTTGGTCTAACTGAATGTGCCCACAAGAGTATGACCTTTGCACTTAATGGTGAAGATCTTTACTCCACCTGTGGTTTCCCACCTTAACAAAGAACATCAGTGTCCTTGTGATTCAACTTAGGAACCCGAGAGACACCTTGACTTTCCATTCTCCCTCCCTGCCATCCCCTTCTGCTCCATTTTCTGAATCACTAAATCCTAGTACCTCCTAATCCATCTATGACTCTTAGACCTTGCTGTAATTGTCCTCGTCTTAAGGACACAATCCCTTATCAGCTTTTGCAACAGTTCTCTATTCATTATTTGTATTCACACTTGACACATCACCCCCATAGTCTTCTCTGAATAGCCTGAGTGATGGTTATTACATGAACAATCTGTTATTCATTCTCTTGTTTAAAATTTCTACGTTAATTTATTTTAAAATTATTGTGAAATACAGCTAGCATACTAAAGTGTATAAAACCTGAAATAGAGGTAAAGAGTACCTTTACCTCTATTTCAGCTGTATACAGCTGTATACAGCTGTATACCTACAACTAAGTTATGGCGTAGAACATTAAATGCAGCTTCCAACATCCACTTACTGATCACTTCCTTTTTTCCCTCTCCTCAAATCAACCACCATCTTGAAACCTATACCCATTCCTCTCACATTTTCTATCTCCTTCATTATCCAATTATGCATCCGTAATTAAAACTCTATCAAGTATTGTGTACTTTAGACACCATAAAACTGGCAATCATGTTGTGTTTATCTTCTAAGACAGACTTCCTTCACTCCAAATTATGCTTCTGAGAATCAATGCTATTAATGCATGAGCTTTTATTTTATTTTTTTCTGTTTTATTGAATATTCCACTATGATTTATCCATTCTAGATAGATGTACATTCTGATTGTTTTCAGTATTTTGTTATCATGACCATTGTTACTCTTGACTCTTGTAAATGTCCTGGTACACATGTGCAAGAGATTTTCTCAGTTACATGCTCGATAGTGTAGGTCCTGCATTGTAGAGAATGGTTGTGCTTCTCAAACAACATTGCACTTTAGAATCACCTGGGGAGCTTCCAAAGCTCCCAACGCCCACGTCTCATCAATTAAATCAGACTGGCTAGAGGTGGAGCCAGGAACCAGAAGCTTATAAAGATCTCCGGATGATTCCTTCGTGCACCACTTTGGGAGCCACAAGGTTAAGGGTGAATTTTATGAGGTGATGCCAAAAATGCATTTCAAATCGGTCACATTCCATTCTTCAACTCCAGCGGCAGTGGGTGAGTGTTTCTGGTATTCTATATCTTCAACAAAGTTTTATATTATCCGATTTAAAAAATTTTATCAAGCAGTAGATGAGAAATAGCATTTACATGGGGTTTTACTTTGTATCTCCTTTGGTTTCTTATGAGGTTAAACGTTTAACTTTTATGTGGGCCATTTCTGTTTTTTCATCTGTAAAAATTCTTTTCAGGTTTCTGCTTGAAATTGTATAGGTTTATTTTTCTATCTTTGATGTGGTAGAAAATATTTGTGTTTTATTGAAAATCTTTTGATATTTATCCATTTTTATCTGGCTTTCAGAGTTCTGTCCTATTCCTAGCTTGTTAAATGCCCTCCCTTTCCAAATTTTGAACTTTATCAATTTTGTGGAGACAGGAGCATTTGTTGTGTTGATTACAATGTTTTTCCCCCTCAATGGAGTCTAACATTTTAAAATTGAACTATCCATATGTTCTTTGAATAAGTCTTCTGTGTCTGTCATATTATTATTCAATATACAGCTAAGTTCAATTTGCTAATAGTTGGTAAACTTGCATCCATTATTTTGAAAAAAAATAAAAATAATTTTGGTGTTTTGCTAATTACAGGGGGACAGTTGTTTTCCTGTTGTAGCACTGAATATTTTGTTATGGTCTCAAAAATGGTCACCCAGTGAATGATGTCTTCCAGTATTTATACTCCTGTGTAGACAACTCCCTTTGAATTAGGACTGGCAATATGACTAAATTTTTACCAAAACTGTGCAGAACAATTGATGCTGTGTCATAAGAAGACTAGCCACTTCTGCTGAGGTCTTAGAACACTTGCTCTGGGGGGATGTCAGCCCACTGTAGGAGGTCTGACCACCTTGGCCACCATGCTGTATGTGAGCCCAGGGTGGTCTCATGGAGAGAGGGAGACTCCTAGCTGAGTTCACTCAACCCACAAAATTGTGAGAGGTAATAAAATGTTTCAAGCCACAAAATTTTGAGCTGGTTTATTATGCAGCATTAGATAACTAGCATAAAATTAGTTCACCTCCTTTTGGTATTTATTTTGTTTTTGAAAAGTTTTTTTTACTAACCTAATTGATATTATTTTATAGATAAAACAGAATAAATGGTGTATGCAAGAATTAGCCAACTACAAAGTTTGAGGGTACAGACCACATAAGACCATCTTCAAGTGCATGTTCAGGAGTTCTTAAAAGCACTCTCAATTTTGAAAATTTTCTAGAAGTACTCACAGCACTCTGATGTTATGCTCGTGGTTACAACGTATTTCAGGAAAAGAATACAGATTAAAGGCATCCAAGGAGAAGAAAGGTAAACTCCAGGAGGGTTCCAAACACGCAGCTTCCAAATGTCCTTTCCCCATGGAGTATAGGCAATGGTAATGATCTTGGAAACAATATATAACAACACACATGGAGTACTTCCAGCCAGGGAAGTTCAACTAAGTTGTAATGTCCAGAGATTTTATTGGGGTTCCATTACATAAGCCTGGTTGACTGTCCAAGTGGCTTACTTCAGTCTTACCTAATCAGTCTCCAGCTCCTTAGGAGGTTAGCAGATCCCTCAAGACCCATAGCCCCCAACTTGTATCACATTTAGGGTTTAGGCTTTGAGCCACACCAACAACCATATTGGTAATATCTGGTTGGCCCAAGGCCTCCAGGCAAAGATACTCTTATCAGACATGACAATTCAGGGACTTCTTAGAGATTATCTCCCAAAAGCCAAAGACAAAAGCCGAGGACATCTTTGGGGAAAGGTTAAACTCTTTTCTATACAAAGAGTGTTCTAGCTTTAGCGTTTTAGCAGAATTTTCCAATACATTCTATTAAACTGCTGCCTCAAAGATAAACACACTGCACTATATCTGCATAACCCCAACCCTAACCATCGATTCACTTCTTTTCCTTCTCCTCCTGCCTAATTGTAGGACACAATAATTTCCAAATATTCTGAAGATCATGGAACAACTTTTCATATACTGCCCTTAGGCATCAGAAAGAGTATGATGGTGCTTGATGCTCATAGTTTTAAGAGAGTAGGTTATTCTGAAGGAAATAAAAGATCTAGTAAATATCTATTTGTTATAATACATTCTAAGATAACTCATGCCTAGAGTTGCCAGATTTAACAATTAAAAATATGATTCCAATTTAAATTTCAGAAAAATGATTAATTTTTACAAGTATTTCCAAATATTACATACATACTTATCCTAAAAAATTATTCCTTGCTCATCTGAAAATCAAATTTAAATGGGTGTCTTGTATTTTATCTGGAAACCCTGCTGTCAGCAATTCTTTCAACTCAGTGATCATGAACTAAGAAAACACATAATCATTGATTTTAGCTTAAAAAAAAACTAAGGTATATAAAAATGTTAAACTAACTATATATATAAAGTGTTATTTATTACACCAAATGTGAAAAAAAAAAGTAAACTCACTACAGAGTTGGTTATCCTCTCAAAGTTTTAAATTAACTATTCAATATGGCTAATTTCAACACTAATTCATGGTTTCTACTATGATTTCTTAATGCCTAAATAAATAAGAAAATGTCAACATGTGATGAGTTCAAAAGTTGCCTGTACTTTGAGTATCTCACAGCTGATCTTATTTTTCCTGCACTCTCCTAAAGTACCCAAACAAATGAAGCTTTAGAAATTTACCTGATGATTTAGAGCTTTGATATCAAACAATACTCATGGCTAAGTCTGTGAGCTAAGCTCTAGCCACATTAAGGGTTTGATTTAAAATGATGCATAATTAACCATAGCTTATTTAATAACATTATGCTATGTTTTGACAACGAAATAGTGAAACTTCACTGTGCTCAACTTCTATTTTATTGGAATCAACAGACAGAAACCAAAAATAATTGTTACATGCCCTCTGATAGTACCAATTAGTTAACATCATAAAGAAAAATCTGTAAACAAGAACAGTGTTCCAGCCTGAGTCATGAATTATAAATTTAAAAATTGATTTTCTTATGCTTCTCCATTGACTTGAACCTTAAAAACATGTCATTGATTAAACAGGTCCTATATTGTACATGATGATGGGAAAGAAACACAAAAAGACAGAAACAACAAGAAGTATAGCAATCCATTTATCTTAACAAGAACTATTGGTAAAGGAATCTACTTAGTCACCATTTTTCTAACCAATCCAATTATTGGAACTCATCCATTATACTAAGCCATAATATATGGTAAGTTCCAAGAGATTTTGTGAAGGCAGGGAAAATCTTAAGAGGTAAGAGTGAACTGTAAATTAGTCTATTTTTGTCTCTGCAAAAATTATAGACACAAGCAGTACTTAAAATTCTCTTCCTAAATACTTCCTGTGAAAAATGTGGCTTTCCATTATTTTCTCCCTTTATACTCATGTCATGTACTCACTCATTCACTTATTCATCATTTTAAATATGGATTGGATTCTTAGTACAATACCACACAGAATCTATGTGCTGACTATTGTGAGATGAACAAGTAACAATACCTTCTTTCAATGAACTCATGAACTAGTAAAGAAAAATAGATGAGAAAATCTATTATTGTAACAAAATGTGCTAAAAGCAAGAAATACATAGTGAGAATAAAGATAATTTTTCTCAGCCTGTCTGTATGTTGGTGAAAGGAAGTATATTAGAAAACATTTCCACCAGAAATCCAAAGCTAAATAATTATCCTATATTCCTATTGAAAACTATTTTCCTAAATATCTATGGTGGAAGAGAATATTGGCGTGTAGAACCCAAACATGAGATGGGATAAAGGTGAGGGAAGTGAAAACATATAGATGGCTGTTAGAAATTCCACCCCAGATCTCAAAACATATTATGTGGGACATAAAACCTTTAAAAGTAGGCTAAAATGTAGGTCATGAGTTGAGCAAGCAAAGCAATATCTTGCATATGAGTTCTAAACTACTCAATCTGGAGATAAAAATATTTAAAACTCATACATCTTAAATTCTTCTCTCATTAGCTTATATCCAATAATATCTTTTTCATTTATTCAGTTCAAAATTCAAATCAGGGCAAAAGATAGAAATTTTGTCTCTAAAAACCATCCAAATTTCTTCTGAGTGTTAATTCTGACTCTTGCAAACACTTCAAATTAGCTCCAAAATTTGTCCTCAACTAATAGACTCAAAATACATGGGCAATTCCATTTTAAAGATCCACAGAGTGTTTTCATTGTATTATTCTGGAGTTCTGCTTAGTTAGTGACCTTTACTTATGCTGTTAAAATCCTAAGTCTGGGCTATCCTATCCAATATTATGCATGGGGAGCAAGTGGACATGAAATATATTTATCGTTTTCTTAATCTCTGTTTCAGCCTTTTTTTTATTATTTGAAGAAGGACAAAGATTGTAGGCAGATCATTGGCTTGCTTTCAAGTTCAGGATATGGACAAGTATGTTTGTGGGTCAAGACGCAGAAATTAATGTAGACTTCAGTCTGGATGGTCTTATGCAAACTGCATTTAAACAGCAATGTGGAGTCAGAGCAGCGAGAGTGAGTGAGCAGATAATTGGATGGTATTCCTTCTTTTGGAATTATGCTCAATTACTTGAATTTAGTTTTGTAAGTTATGGGAAGAATCTTATTATCACAAACCAAGAGCATCTTCAACTTTTTTTCAGGTATATAACTACTTTATACAAAATATTTTATGCCATATATTTCAAAACTAAATGTATGGGGCTTCCCTGGTGGCGCAGTGGTTGAGAGTCCGCCTGCCCATGCAGGGGACCCGGGTTCGTGCCCCGGCCCGGGAAGATCCCACATGCCGTGGAGCGGCTGGGCCCGTGAGCCATGGCCGCTGAGCCTGCGCGTCTGGAGCCTGTGCTCCACAACGGGAGAGGCCACAACAGTGAGAGGCCTGCGTACAGCAAAAACAAATAAACAAACAAACAAACAAAACTAAATATATGTTTCTAACAAATATTATTCAAAACTAAACTGATATATATATTATATATATATATATATATCCAACAACTACATATAAAAATCAGCTTTCTTTTTTTATTTGGGGTTTATTGTAACTACTCATTTTAGTAGGTTCACAGAGTTCTAAATTCAAGATAATCTATGAAAAGAAGACTGAAACTTTTCAGGAGCTATAATGGCTTGTAATACCATTAAATGGAAGCTGGTATTACCTTTCATAAAATTTGTGAAGTCAAAATAATTACAGACATAATATTTACTAATCACTTCTCCATGTATTAGTGTAGATGTGGAATTGTTTTCCATTTATTTTGGTTAAAAGTGTACTTCTTATACATAAAATTTGTCATTTGATTAGAACACCAAGGATTCATATTTAACCCTTTTATGTGCTGTAATAATAATAATAATATAGTCTTTGAGCACTTTATATCAGGTGTTCTGCTAAGCATTTTGCAAGCTATATCCATTTATTATCATAAAGAAAGCAGGTACCATTTTTTCCCCTGCTTTAAATATGATGAACCCGAGGTTTGGAATGGCAAAAAAGCTTATTCAAGGTTGTATGGTTAATACATGGCAGAATTGAAATTACTACCTGGTAGTCTGACTCCAGGGTGACACTCTGAACTTTTATGAATAGTGCCACCTTTTTCAACTGCCAAGACCTTATACCCATAGAGGGAAGGGAAAACTCTTTGTAGGGATAGACATTCTGAGAAACATTAGTGAAAGCTTATTTTTCTTGTTTCTGTCTCTCTGTGTTTCTCACTGTTTCTGATTTTTCTCTGTTTCATTGTATCTATACCTTTTCCTTCCTTCCTTCCTTCCTTCCTTCCTTCCTTCCTTCCTTCCTTCCTTCCACTCCTCCTCCTCCTCCTTCTTCTTCATCTTCTTCTTCACAGACACACAAGCACACACACACACACACACACACACACACACACACACACTTCATGATGTTTGGATCATACAGGTGGATATGTAACAAGATTACATAAAGAAAACTAAATGAAGGGAAAATGTATTATTAAATCTTTAATTTTCATATTAAAGAGGTTCTGGAAATGGATGATGGCAAAGAATATTGATTTAATCACATGCTGTTCTTTCATTGTCGAAATAATTTCACCATTAGCAAGTTAAAATACAAAAAAAATTAAAATTTTAAGATCAAATAGTTTACAATGAAGTTTCAAATAAATATAATTTTTATTTAAGTTAGTTTATTACTTATTGGAAATCTAGGAGTCTATGATAACCACTAGTTTGATTAAAATGAGATATTAAATAATCTATACATAAAAAGTGTTTTTCAGTCCCATAGTCCTTTAGAAGAAAATAAATCTCAAACATGATTACCAGGGATAATTCCAAGGTTAAAATATAGCAAAGTATAATTCATTTTGAGGATGAGTTTATTTTTTATGTAGATATATATCTTATTCATAAAAAATATATGGTGAATGGGTGGTTGTTTCATGTGAATTAAAGGGTGTTGAATATTCATTCTAGGAAAAAATCAAAGAAATAACAGTTGAACCATTGTGGAGATACATAGCACAAGTTCTGGTGTCAGAAATAGCATTGCTTTAAGGGAATGCTAGTGAGAAGTAGGAGCACACATCCATTTTCTTCTCTTTGTTCACATGGAAAATTGGATGTTTTAGAAAAGGTCAAGTGATTACTTTCAACAGAACCAAAATGCAGCAACTTCAGTAAGGACTTTTTAGTAAATAAAAGTTCTGTTTAGTTCTTTCTCATCATAAAATATTCAGCTCTACTTTTAATCAGAACATATCTGAATATATAATTTTGATTTGCTATTATATATAATTATATTTTATATAAGCAGATTAAAAAGCTTTTGTGATAAGTAATTACTTAATACAGAAAAAATCAAAATAAAAATTTAGACCCCCTCCAAAAAAAACCCCAGAGATGGCTCAAATAAATTTAGGTGGCTTAAATGCTCATTCATTTCTTATCTTGTTAAGCTATTTGTAAAGTATTTTACAGAAATATTTTCACATTTAAAAAGTTCAACTTCAAAAACTTACATGAAAAAAACACAAGATAATTATGAACAATTATATTTTAGGAGGTTTAAAACTTATCCCTGGAAGTAGAATTAGGACAATTATATGTATTTTCCCCAAGGCTATTCTATTCTAGTGAACACTTACTCTTTTTGGTAGTGAAAACATGACCCTGGAAAGGGAAATAAATTTGCAGTAATTTATGCACATTGTTTTAATTTTCTCTTATAACAAGCAGTTGTAACTATAGTGATATGGTATGATTTGAGCTTACTTTTCCTGTCTGAACATAAAGTTTGTAATTATTCACACGTTTTTATAACTGGCAAAAAAGTTTACAACTAAACAAGATTTGAGTTAACTGTATTAATAAAATTAATAAAAAGAAACTCTTAGCATTTGTTGTCACGATTATGTAAACAAAGAATGTTGCACATCATTCAAGTTCTACAAGGAACAAGCCTTCAGCCACTGCAGTTGCCCACTGACAGTACACCCTGAGAGGAATTCAGGATGGAGAAAAAACAGGAAACATTCTGTGTTTTGGCTATACTGGCCCTAGATAAGATGCTTATCTAAGGAATAATTTCAGTGAGCCCAGACTCTTGCATCTTTCCATACATAGAAAAGCACTAAAATCATTAACCTGAGGTGTATGTCCTTTCTGATTAGCAGTAATCTTTTGGTATTCAACTACATGTTTTTTTATTCCAGCAAAAAACTCATATATATATCCTGGCTCCTCCCTTACCATCTCAGAGCTATCTGAGAGGCTTATTCACAGGCTATATTCCACAGTGTGGTCCTTGAATAAAATTTAACTCACAACTTTTATGTTGTGCATTTTTCTTTCAGTTGACAATTAGCAACAGAATTTGTGTGGTACATGTATGTAGGGGAGGAAAAATAATCTTCTCTATACCCTTCTAAATTCTTGGCTGAGATCACGCCCCACCCCTGGTAATAAAAGGTAGATTAACAGGAGAAAAAACCCAGACATTTAATAACATGTATATGTTGGGAGGGGAAGAAATTCTCCTCTACCCTTATATATTCTTCTGGCTGGTCTAAGAATTAACTGGTTGAGACAAATTAACAGAAAACAAACAAACAAAACTTAATAATATATGTACATGGGAGAGACCCAGGAAAACTGGGTAACTCACCAAAATGGCTGAAGCCCTCACCTTAAATACCATCTTTAGTTAAAGAGAAAGAGGAAGCTGGGGTAGTGGTTTGGGACTTCAGAGCAGAGGAAGACAATCGAAATGAAGGTGGAAAAAGCAAATGTTTGGTGACAAATATTCCCTGGGCCAGACAGAGACAATGGTACCCAGAGTGGACTCTGATCTAGAAGAGTTCCCCCCACTACACCCAGCCCATATTCTTTGCATGTATCTCTGGCAATAGCTCAATTCAAGGAAAAAACCCTCTATCTAAATTCTGTTAGGCAGCTAAGAGGTAGGTTTAAAAAAAAAAAAGACTTCTTGGGTCTTCTGTTTTTTATAAATAAACAGCCTAAATAAGTCATTATGACAAAGAGACACATTTTGGAGTGGAAAATTTTGCTCCCTTACAACATTAGAGAACAATAGCTAGGAATAAAATGAATGATCTGAAACATGAATTACTGAAATTTTGAAACTGAGCAGAGCAGGACACTGTAGGGCTGGACTGGGTACAAAAGCCCCTCCATGTCCCCTGTTTCTTGCTAGTAGAGAAAAAAGGCTTCAGTCTCTTAGGCCTTCCCCAAGTTGCAAAGAACAGTCTCAAGCAGTGAATAATTAGGACAATGTGGTCACAGGACACCTAGTTCCTTCTGAAGTGAGGTAGATAACAACTTGATGCATACCTTTGAGTTGTTCTGCAGAAATTAAGACCTCCACCCAGTGGAGGATGGTGACTACATGCTGACCACAAGCATGAAGACCCCAGAATGGTAGTAACTGGAAGGTTGAGATTCCAGAAACATCACCCTATTACCTCACCACCAACCAATTAGAAGAAGGTCCATGAGCTGTTCACACATCCTATGACCCTTTCCCCTTAATAATGTCTCTAAAAACACTTGTCTGGAAACCACTGGGGAGTTTGGGTCTTTTCAGTACAAGCCACCCATTCTCCTTGCTTGGTTCTTACAATAAACTTTTTTTTTTTTTTTTGCTATAAACTGACTTTTTGATTTGTTTGTCTTCCTTGTGCATCAGGCACATAAACTTCAGTTTGATGTTTGGGATGTAGGGTAGAGAGCAAAGGATTTTAACGGGTAAAGCGTAGCTGAATTTTCTATAATTATTGAAGAAAAAAATCAGTAGAATCTAGCTAAAATTGACAAATAAGAAATATTGGTATCCAAGATGGAGAAATATACCATGGCCTTGGATTGGAAGAATCAACATTGTGAAAATGACTATACTACCCAAAACAACCTACAGATTCAATGCAATCCCTATCAAATACCACTGGCATTTTTCACAGAACTAGAACAAAAAATTTCACAATATGTATGGAAACACAAAAGACTCCAAATAGCCAAAGCAATCCTGAGAAAGAAAAATTGAGCTGGAGGAATCAGGCTCCCTGAATTCAGGCTATACTACAAAGCTACAGTAATCAAAACAGTATGGTACTGGCACAAAAACGGAAATATAGATCAATGGAACAGGATTGAAAGCCCAGAGATAAACCCATACACATATGGTCACCTTATTTTTGATAAAGGAGGCAAGAATATACAGTGGAGAAAAGACAGCCTCTTCAATAAGTGGTGCTGGGAAAACTGGACAGCTAAATGTAAAAGAATGAAATTAGAACACTCCTTAATACCATACACAAAAATAAACTCAAAATGGATTACAGACATAAATGTAAGACCAGACACTATAAAACTCTTAGAGGAAAACATAGGCAGAACACTCTATGATGTAAATCACAGAAAGATCCTTTTTGACCCACCTCCTAGAGAAATGGAAAAAACAACAAAAATAAACAAATGGGACCTAATGAAACTTAAAAGCTTTTGCATAGCAAAGGAAACCATAAACAAGATGAAAGGACTACTCTTTCAGAATGGGAGAAAATATTTGCAAATGAAGCAACTGACAAAGGATTAATCTCCAAAACATACAAGCAACTCATGCAGCTCAATATCAAAGAAACAAACAACCCAATCCAAAAATGGGCAGAAGACCTAAATAGACATTTCTCCAGAGAAGATATACAGATTGCCAACAAACACATGAAAGAATGCTCAACATCAGTAATCATTAGAGAGATGCAAATCAAAACTACAATGAGGGTTTCCCTGGTGGCGCAGTGGTTGAAAGTCCGCCTGCCGATGCATGGGACACTGGTTCATGCCCCGGTGTGGGAAGATCCCACATGCTGCGGAGTGGCTGGGCCCGTGAGCCATGGCTGCTGAGCCTGTGCGTCCGAACCCTGTGCTCCGCAACGGGAGAGGCTGCAACAGTGAGAGGCCTGCGTACCGCAAAGAAACAAAAAATCAAAACACAAAACTACAATGAGCTATCACCTCACACCAGTCAGAATGACCATCATCAAAAAATCTAAAACAATAAATGCTGGAGAGGGTGTGGAGAAAAAGGAACCCTATTGCACTGTTGGTGGGAATGTAAATTGATACAGACACTATGGAGAACAGTATGGAGGTTCCTTAAAAAACTAAAACTAGAACTACCGTATGACCTAGCAATCCCACTACTGGACATATACCCTGAGAAAACCATAATTCAAAAAGAATCATGTACCACAATATTCACTGCAGCACTATTTACAATAGCCAGGACATGGAAGCAACCTAAGTGTCCATCGACAGATTAATGAATAAAGAAGGTGTGGCACATATGTACAATGCAATATTACTTAGCCATAAAAAGAACAGAAACAGTTATTTGTAGTGAGGTGGATAGACCTAGAATCTGCCATACAGAGTGAAGTAAGTCAGAAAGAGAAAAACAAATACTGTATGCTAACACATATATATGGAATAAAAAAAAATGGTTATGAAGAACCTAGGGGCAGGATGGGAAAAAAGACACAGACCTACTAGAGACTGGACTTGAGGACACGAGGAGGAGGAAGGGTAAGCTGGGACAAAGAGAAAGAGTGGTATGGACATTGTACACATTATGAAATGTAAAACCGACAGCTAGTGGGAAGCAGCCACATAGCACAGGGAGATCAGCTCGGTGGTCTGTGACCACCTAGAGGGGTGAGATAGGGAGAGTGGGAGTGAGCGAGATGCAAGAGGGAAGAGATATGGGGATATATGTATATGTATAGCTGATTCACGTTGTTATAAAGCAGAAACTAACACACCATTGTAAAGAAATTATACTCCAATAAAGATGTTAAAAAAATAAATTAAAAATAAATTCATTAATTAAAAAAAAGAAATATTTGTATCCAAATTTAGACAGAAACTATTGGTAGTATCTGGTTTTGAAAATATTTGCACAATTCTGATAAAAATAAAAAATGATTAAAAACAAAAGAGGAAATTGATTGCTTTGTGCATTTGTATCGAGCTTGTCAACTATCAGAATATGCAGAAGGTTAGCTGTCAGTAAGCCATTTTTAACACTGCTTCCAGATCTTCCCTGCTGATCTATAGGGAGAACCAAGTTGATAAAACCTTGGCTGGAACTAGAGTGGGATGAATGAGGCATTGCCTCTGGCTCAAAATTTAGGGTGGTGATGAAAAACTTAGTAATCAAAATAATTTTAATGCAATATTTGTTAAAATCAAAATTAAGCCAAAATCCATGGTGGAAAAATATCAATATTTTTAATAAAGACAGGATCCAAATCTTTACTTGCCTCAGTTGGCCACACTCACTCTCCTCAACTCACCTTAATTCCTGCCCTGGATAAATCTAAACTAAACTGTCCTATTTCTTCCCTGAGAGAGGGTCTGCTTTCCAAAGAGAGTAGCACTTCATTTTCTCTTCTTTGGGAAAAGGGATTTTATTGAGGTGAAAGGAGGGGGAACAATTTTCTATTTAAAAATATCAAAATAATACTGTTTTCAGCCCAGTTTCTCATTACCTGCTCATGGTCTGGAGCCTCTCTGTGAGTTTGTCAGGTAAAATGGCATATTGGTTAGGATAAAAACTAAACTGCTTTAACAAAGACTCTCCAAAATACATTCTTTTAAATAAAGAGAAATTAATTTCTTTCTTAACATGAAGACCAGGGGCTTGTGGGTAACACAAGACCTATCCTCACATTATCCATAGATGCCCCAGCTATTGGACAGACTTTGCTACACTTGCCACATAAATTGTGTCTTGGGCCAAGGAACTCCTTTAGTTGTTGCCACTTTCCTGCCAATCTAAAAAGGGAAAGAGGAAATAGAATACAATCATTTTTCTTTTTAAGAGTTTGACCCTGGAGTTTTACACATCAGATTCTGCTCACATCTCACTGGTCTGAATCCAGTCACCTGGGTGTATTCAGGGGAAGCTGGAATGGGTAACTGTAGCTGAGCCACATTCCTTGCTAAGAATTGGAGGCTGAATGTCAGTTATCTCCAGTTAGAAAAAAGAAGAAAGGTTGAATGGATACTGGGGGAGATTAGCAGCTTCTGCTACAAATTGTCCCTTCTTTGGATTTATTGTCTTCTGCATATTGTTCTACATACGATTTCTTTCCATTTGCTTCATGAGTCAACACTCTTCCATCAGCTTTTCTTTTTCTGGAAGTTTGATAGAAATCTCACTGAATAATATCTCTCATTTACCTTTTGTTATGAATATATATCTTTAAAAATTATACCTCCGTGTCATTATATTGAATTCTCATTATGAAGAAGAAACACATATCCCCAGATTTAAGCTTGAATTGGTAACTATCATTTTTAACAGCATATGTAAAGCTTCCTTAAAACTCATATTTATGAAAAAATATGTTTAGTATGTTACAACTTAAGTGTTTCTACCATAAGGAACAATGAATGGAACTAAAAGCCTTGTGTTAATAATGATGCCTTTGTATGTTCATTATAGTAAAATGAAAAATTTTCGTATGTACCTGTTGTATATGTCCCTTGGTGTGTATGAACGGGAAGAGCTGGGGGAGTTAGAAAATTCAGGAAGCTGATTTGCCTAAACATTGTGCTGTTGTTGAAATTATCCCATATCTAACTATTATCCTACCTACACTTGACTCTAGAATCCTGGAATAGAGAAAGAGTGAAATTAAAATATTTTAGCAGTTTTTTACAGTAAAGGTACGGTTAGATAATGGTTATAAACAGCAATCTTTTTGTTTTTAGAGAGTTTTGTCTGTAGGATTTTTCTAGAGAGCTGTACATTTTTACTAACACTTTCATATACCCTCTCATCACAATCAGAAGTATTTATCACAGTACTTAACTTTAAGATGCTTCATTATACTAACAAGAGTTTGGTATAGATCATTTCTTTATTCTCACCAAATAAATTACAAGACAGTTTAATAATATTATCACTTTATTTTTTGAAGAGATAGAGAAAAGGGCCCAGAGCTGTTAAATATGTTACAGATAATTACAAGGTCAACATAAGGAATTATACCAAGGTTCTTCCACAGGGAACGTTGCCTCAAGCAGAGGAATGATAAATTCCCTTCCTACAAAAAGCAAACTTTATATTTCATCCATCCATCCATGACTCACTGACTGGGAGCCGTGTGTACCACTGTTTGCTTTATATAGGTCCCAGCTAGTAAACTTTTCATTTAAATTGTTATACTTCTCAGCTCTATAATTTCCAATTTGTTCTGATTATAGTTTCCATTCCTCTATGGTTATGTATTATTTGTATCTCATCATTAGCATATTATTTAATTCTCTGAACATATTTATGACAGCTGCTTTGATGCTTTTGTGAGCTAAAATCAACACTGAAGTCCAATCAATTTCTATTGAATCCTTTTATTTTCATGAATTTTAGTTACACTTTCCTATTTCTTCATAGGCTTACTAATTTTTGGTTGAAAACTGAACATTATAGATAAGACATAGCAGTCTTATCTACAATGGGTTTTTGTGTTATTATTCCAAGGGATTTTATTTTTATTGACTTGCCTGAACTTAAATGTAAACTATCTCCTTTACAGTATATGATCATTCATGTGTATATATACATATACATACATACATATATATGTATAATATATAAGCTTATATATATGTGTGTGTGTGTGTGTGTATATATATATATATATATATATATATATATATATACTCCCACTTTATATATTTGTCCCTTGAGGAGTTTCCTTTGCATAGTTCAGTTTACTGGTCAGCCAATGATTTGGATAGAGGCTAAGAGGCTAGTATCAGACATCTAGAGCCTGTAAGACTCCCATCCCCTGCCACCTGAGCTGTGTAGGTTGCATAGTGTGTTGTATAATGCAACAGCAAAGATGCTGCAAACTCCATAGTCTCAGTGCTGGTTGATGTCAGCCAGACCTCCAGGAAAGGGAATAGGGGCTGGAGACTGAGTTCAACCCTATGGGCAATCAATCAACTAATCAATCAGGGATGGGTACTATTCTTTATTTTTGGTACTTTGGTAATTTTATATAATAAATTTTTTTTAAATTCATTGTTCATAGTTTCCCATTTGAATTAGGAAGATTCAAATGAACACAAAATTTAAATGAACTATTATTTATTTACTCATTCTATTACTTTAAATATAGTAATCAGTATTTTGATAGATAACAACGGTAAGGGAAGCACTATGAAATTGTGCATAGTTGATTTTTGTTAGTTTTTATAAATTTTCTTTTGTTTTCCTAGATCATATTTATTTAATGTTAGATTTTTTGGTCAATTTGTTTTATTTCCTCACCATATCAGCTTTTTCCTGAGCATATTTAATCAATCAATTCTATTTACACTTCATTGGAGTGATCAGATTACTCTGAATAAACACAAAGGAGTAACTAGATTATCTGAAAGGCCTAATATGAAGTTAAAGAAAAACTCCTTCAAGAGAAAAATCCCCAGGCTTTAGGGCTTTGTTAGTAGACATCTGTTCTGTATCACTCAGCACCCGCAGAGGTGGCTGTGTGGGCACCAGCGGTCATCAAGTGGCCGACAATGAGTGAATGGGGCCTGAAAGGTCTTCTCTGGTCGGTAGATCAACAGAGCTCATCATGAACATTTCAGTAGGGACTGCTCTTAATGAGAGTTGTGCATCGTGCATTGAATCACCTGGGGAACTTTCTTGGACTTCACTGCAGATCTTTTGAGACAGTAGATGCAGAGTGGTACGCATAGGTGCTTTAAGAACCTTCCAAGGGGCTTTTGACATGCATCTCAATTTATGAACACCTGACTTAAGGATATTACCCACATTTGCTGACTGAAAACTACCTCTATGTTCCCCTTTTAAAAAAATATAACAATAGGGGATTTGTTTCATTCTAATGGTAACATATGTTTTAAAATAAGATGACTTTTAGCTTATTGATTATATATTCATGTATAGTAATTGACAATATAGTTAAAAGCACTGTTGCTCTTATCATAATTTTCTTTTCATTTATTATCTCATGTAAATCCTCATGTATAGATAACCTTAAATAAAGAAATCAATCTGCTCCATCACATACACACACACAGACACACACACAGACACACACGTACATTTTTGCACATCATTTCTAAAAAACCTGCAATTTCAATTTCACCTTTCAAAACTTCCCTTCTGCCTTCTGTCAAATTTCACTATCTATGGGCCTTTTCAACCTGATTATCTATCTAGTCTGAAAAGAATAGGAGCTGTAATTTCTGGTATGGAAACTGGACTTGGCTATGTTTCTCAATAGCTATTTAATTCATACTTCGAGGAAAGTTGTACCCGAGTGAGAAAATATTCTGCCTTATAAAATATGGCTTTTTCACAAGCAGAGAAAGGTATGTCTTTTGATACTAAAGGCAACACAGTAGAAAGCATTTTGGAACATGATTTCAGCAATCTTCTTCTAGATTTGACTTTGTCACCAACTCTGTGACCATAGGCAAGACTGTTTTTGTTTTTTTTTCTATAAACTTTGTTGTCTTCATATAAATGATGAGGAATTAATTAAATGTTGTCTCCAATCCCATTATCTCTATGAATTTACTCATTTATTCATGTCAGGGCCAGTGTGTCTCTGCATTTCTACTTTGTTTCAGCAGAATTTGCCCTAATTCATTCTGATGTAACTTTGGGTCAATCTGATCAAAAATAATTCTTCTATATACAGTAGTGTAGAATAATCAGTTTAAGTGATTATTTGCAAGCCTTCTTGATAGAATATAAGTCCCCAGGGTCTGAACATGGGAAGAAATATTTTGCTGATAGGAAAAAAATACCAGTTTTTCTGGAGAGAGGACATAAATATGAGGGGTATGATGGAAATATGAGGAGTGTGTAGTCAGTAATATCACAGAAGATTATTTTGCTCTATTATTTGATTTTCATTATTTCAAAACCTTCAGAAAATTTACTAAGTGAGCAAATTTACTGAGAATGTATTTTTATGGAGCCAACAGAGGAGCCAACTTCCCAAACAGAATGATATTAGTAACATATCAATATGTTACTGATATGCTGGTTATAAAACTAAACATTGTAAAGGTCTCTGCTTCCAAATTTCACACTGTGGTACCTTCAGAATTCAACTTAGGAGCAGAGACCAACTGAGAAAAAGGTAGAAACACCCATCAACTTTTGAATTGTGAATCACTGGATCTATTTCAACCAGAAAGTTGTACAGATGTTTATTTATTATGTCTTCCCAGCCCCTCTGATCCGTGAACTTTTCAGATTCTGTTAGTTTACTCTCTTCTAACCTTTCTCCTTTCCTGTCATCTTTATATAGCCAATCAATACAGAAACTTCAAGAAAACAAACTGCAAGGAAACCACTGAAGGTGCATAAAGAGGGGATAGAGTGGTGACTATATTGTTTTCTGAGAAGAGTTAAATCTTTATAAGCAAAGAAAGGTTGAGCAAAATATGAATAAACATGCATATATTTTTATGATGAACTTCAAACATGTGGAACATTAGAGAGAACAGTATATTCAGTGTATAGTACCCAACTCTGGCAGTTAACACATGGCCAGTCATGTCTTATCTGTACACACTTTCTCTTCCCTCATCCCAGACTACTTTGCAGGACATTTGAGATATCACATCATTTTATCTGAAAATATTTCAGAGTCTATCTTTAAATTCAAAGATTTGCAATTATTTTATCACACTTAAAGTATTAAGATACTTTTCTAAATATCATCTGTGTTCACATTTCCACAATTGTCTTATTTTTTTTTAGATTTTGTCAACCAAGTATACACAAATTGTGATGGCTGATATAAGGGAATATACTTCTTAATTCTTTTTAACCTGAACCTTATAATTTTAAAATCTGTAATCTATAATTGCTTTCTCCTGTTTAATTCCATTGGCTAAGGTCTTCAACTAAATGTTAAATAGTAGGACAGAGAATTGATATTTTTTATCTTTTTGTTGACTTAGCAAGAAAGTTTCTGTTACTTTCTCACTAAGTAACATGCTAGCAACTACACTGAGTGATGCACATTTTACTATGTTAAGGGAATATCCATAAAATCCTATTTTATGCATAACAACATAAATGGGTGTTGATTTTAATCAAATGCCTTTTCTAGTCTCTGTGAAGATAATCCCATGATTTGGTTTCCTTTAATTGTTCTGTAATATTCAAACCAGTCTGAATCAAATTGCCAAGAAGATTATTGTGGAACTTGACAAATAATAGAAAATTTTCAGAAAAAAATTAGCTTATGAAAAGAGTCACTTAGATGCTGGAAAAGAAGATTAATCAAGTGGGACAATTAAACTCTAGAAGATGTTGAAATTGATTTAAAAACAGAATAATTAAAACAATTTCTATCTAATAGGACTAGTTGGGCTATGGATAGGAACTGAATGGGAAAATACAGAAACAAATTCAAGTCAGTTTGGGAATTTACCTTATAATAAAGTTAGCATTTTCTCAGTTGACAGAAGATGATTTAAAAAAAAAATTTGTGTTGGAGTAACTGGTTAGATGTTTTGAAAAATGTCTAATTATTGGGTTGTATATATTCAATAATCTTTTTCATACTGATTGTTAATGATATTTTTCACCTATTAATATTTTTCACACTAATTAGTTGAAAATCTAATTCAGGGAATGTTTGGGGGGATTCTAACAACATAAAGAACTGAGGACTAAAGAATGCTTTTTTTTTTTTTTTTTAAGAGCATGAGAGAGTAAAGTAAGGTAACAAAATAAAAAAGTTTGGCATGATATTCAAGTTAACACAAAACTATACAAATACCCCTTAGGAATGTCCAACTACTTAGGTTCTGGTCCTTGTGAGATTAATAATATAATGAAGAAGGTAATGGGTAGAGAACCACTTGGAGGAAGAAATGAGATAGAAACAGAATTGAGGTGGCATTAGGAAAAAAATTGTAAAGTGGACTATAAATTAGGTGATGAAGAAATGCATTTGGGATCTAAACAAATTTTTTAAAAAAAGCCCTGAAGTGAGCAGAAAAATTTTAAGACTTAAGGGTTAAGGAGGCAGATCTATTTATCTTATTGCTCCCTCATTTAGCTAGTCAATGTAAATAAGTTAAACATTCCTGTGACAATGTTGTCTCTTGTTCTACTTGTGAGTGAGGATAGGTAGAAAGAGAAAGCTCTGGGCTTGTGTTATAGTTATGCCTTTGCTGTGTAACAAGACACACCAAAAACTTAACTGCTTAAAGCAACAACCATTTATTAGCTTATGATTCTGTGGGATGGCAATTTGGGATGGGCTCAGCTGGACAGTTCTGATCATCTCAGTTCGGGTAATTTACACTTCTGTGTAGACTGCCAATCTGTATGTTCACCATCTTAAGACATTTTAAGGAGAATATGAAGAGCAATATCTATCAATATCAGGCTATTATCGATATCTCTTCCTCTTCCTCCTTCTCCTTCAATGTTCCTCCTCCAGAGACTTTTTCTTTTGTCTGTTTTATTTAGTTAGTTTTGATTGGTTAATTTTTGTTTTTATTTATTTATTTATTTATTTGTTTGGAAAGAGAATGTGCTTGTTTGGTACATTATACTTAAATATGAATTTTAGAAAATAAAATTTGAATGGGTTTATATAATATTCCAGACATCTCTTTGATAATACTATTTAATCAGTGTAACATGGGATAAATAGACTTTTAAAAAGACTTTGTTTCTGATACTGAACTTTAGTTATTTTTTAAATATTAAAATATATGTAATTCTACCATTGTACATATTAAGACTATTTGGTGTGGATGAATAGGACCTTAAAAATTAAATTATCTGACTTCATTAAACAGAGAGAGTCAGACAATGGTAAAGGAGTAGAGTGTTTTCCAAGTGATTCAATTGGCAATGAGATTGATACTAGGGCACCATTTGTTCTAAACCACAATGCCTCACAAAGTTAACTAACTTTATAAATTTTGAGGGCACCACTTTCACAAAGTGTGACCAATCATAAAGTGAGAATTCTAATTGTAACACCTTAGAATTTTCAGAAATGTTAAGTAATTCTTCTTAATTTCTCATCATTACCTAATAAATTATTACAGATTTATCCTGATTACTCATGTTCTATTTTAAAGTATGTGTGTGTTTTAAACCTATTGTAGGTATGGCCTATAATTCATTCTAATTCCTCCTCAAAATTCATCTGACAGCATGAAAATTTTAATAAATGAATATATGTGCTGTCACATAATAAAAGGGAGAGTACTTTTGGCTGGTGTATTTTGTCACAAGATGAACTGAGTTGAGGAATATCAAAGATATCTTTGATAGCTAGAAGTTTACATCAGGTACACCACAGGTACTGAGAGAATGTAGGACATGTAAATAAGTTCAAGAAGGAAGCTAACACTGTCATAGACAACTTGTGGTAGGAGATAGATGGGCTCCAGGTTAGACATTTACAACTGGCCTTCTGTTTACATTTCATGGGGCAGGAAAAAGTGGGCTTCAGGCCGGACACTTACAACTAGCCTCCTGTTTGCATTTCCTGAGACAGGAGATAGGTGGGCTTCAGGTTAGACATTTAAAATCAGCCTCCTGTTTACTCTCCAAAATGGAAGCAATGACAGCCACGTGGTAAATAGCCAAGCTTTGTCTCTTGTGGAGGCCTTAAGGTAAGAGTCATGGCCAGATCAAAGAGAGACAAAACCTTGTTTGAGTAAAGGATCAAGGGATCTCCACTCCCCACCTCATTGGGGCAAGGGAGATACTACATATGAGCAGAAAGGCTCCTTGTGAGTCAAATGTCAGGGGACAACTCCAGGCCATGGTGACTCTTGCTTCTCCCAGATGACTTCACGTCGGGGTCCATCGTGGCTGAGAGATGTGTGTGCACCTAAGGGGAGGGTCCTGAGACAGATTAGCCAGAGGGGACAAAGCAAGATGATTGGACAGAAGGGAGACAAAGACCCAGAAAACTGCCCCCTTATAAAGGATTTAAACTTCCCAAAGGCGCAACTCTCTCTCTCTGAGTTTGCCCATGCATCTTTCTGCATGTATTTTGCTTTTCCAATAAACTTTTTACGTTTCTCTTTACCTTCTGCCTCCTCACCTGAATTCTTTCCTGACAAGGCAGGCAAGAACTAGGGGTCCAGGCCCTAGCTGCTGTCCCCTGTGATCTAGTGGTTAGGACTCCCGGTCTGGGAAACCAAGATCTTGCTTCCAGCTACTGCTCGCTGCTGCTTGCTGCAAGCTGCTGTGTGCGTCTGAAATCAATCTGATTGCATTAAAAGTATGCTCTGGGTCTGAATGTTGGCAAATACTGAGTGGTATTGTTGATAGTTTCATATGCACTAGCTTTGAAATAATTACCTTTAACTGATGCCTGTTGTAATGCAACAGAAAATTTCAATTCAGGTGAATATGTTGGTAAACCTCATCATTCAATACACACACACACAAATGGACTAGTGGTAGACCCTCCCTGACACATCAGCTGTTCATACCAGGATACATGCAATCTTTAACTTGGCAAAAGTTATACAGTTCATCACTGGAAGTTGAGACTCCATTAGCAATGTGATCGCTAAGAGAGGAAAAGATCCACTTAACTCTGTGGCTTAAGTGTTTCCTTTTGTTCATAAATTTAGCTGCTTAGACTCCCAGACTGCTGAGCAAAGAAATTATTGGGAGATGCCCCTTTTGTGGAAAAGAAAAGTAGTCACTAAAGTGAGTGCATTTATTTAACTTCATATTGTTTTAAAGGAGAAATTCAGTTTATTTTATTGTAAGATTCCTGTTAAATACTAATCAAAATTTCTTCACTGACTTTGTCTTCAAAGAAATGGACAAAATCAGAATTAGATGTTTTAGCAAATGAGGGACTTTGGATTTTAAGAAGCACAGTAAATTCTTTGTAACTTCTTTTATTAAAATGATCAAATGGAACTTAGAAGTGTTCTCATTCAAAATTCAAGAAGAGCATGAACACATTAGCTCTTAGTTCTTTCTAATTAAAATCAATGTTTCAGCATTTTAAATATTAGCTTTTACTTGTACAGATAATCAAAATTATTAAATTTTGTGCTGGCTTGATACACCCTTCCGGCTCAGTAGATCCCAGCATAAACATTGCCCCATGATTCTCCCAATTCCTACTCTTCATTGATTGTGTACATATGTGTATTTGAGTATATTTTAATGTACATGTACATTTTAGTCCCTGGCAAGTGAAGTCTACACATCACCAGTATATGTGGATTAGAAAACTCCAATCCTGTAAAATATGGGGTCACATTACTGAAAGGTTAGAGAAATGACTAGAAAAGTAGGCTGTGAATGAAGATTGCAAATATTATCATATTCAACTTTGCTTTATTTGTGTTTGTTTTGCTTTTGTTCTTCTGTGAAGGGAGTCACCAAACTTTTCCTATAAAGGGACAGATAGTAAATATTTTTGGTTTTATTGGCCACACATTTACAACTACTCAACTTTTTTGTTCTAATATGAATGCAGCCATAGACAATGTCTAAATAAATGGGTGCAGCTGTTATCCAATAAAACTTTATTTATGGGCACTGAAATTTTAATTTCATGTAATTTTCATGTGTAATTTTCATTCTTTTTTTGATTACTTTTAAACCAATTTTAAAAATGTAAAAAAGGTTCTTGGCCAGTGGGCAATGAAAAATCAGGCAGTAGTCAGGAATTGGCTTTTAGGGAATATTTTGCCCAACACTACTGAAGACTAGTGTCCTTCTTTCTCACAGCTTTGGGGTAAAGTCACTACAAATGTATAGCTAATTTAAAAGATAGTTATGGGGCTTCCCTGGTGGCGTAGTGGTTGGGAGTCCGCCTGCCGATGCAGGGGACGCAGGTTTGTGCCCCAGTCCGGGAAGATCCCACATGTCGTGGAGCGGCTGGGCCGCTGAGCCTGCGCGTCCGGAGCCTGTGCTCCGCAATGGGAGAAGCCACAACAGTGAGCGGCCCGCGTGCCGAAAAAAAAAAAAAGTTATAAATAAGAACTTCCCTGGCGGTCCAGTGTGGTTAAGACTCCTCGCTTCCACTGAAGGGTTTGATCCCTGGTCAGGGGACTAATATCTTGCATGCTGCATGGCATGACCAAAAAAAAAAAAAAAAAAAAAAAGTGAATAAATGATAGTTATAAATAGATAGTAATAAATATCTATTTGTAATATATCCTTACCTATGTATACTTATTCATTCATTCAAGATATATGTATTAATTATCTTCCTTACGCAAAGCATGTATTGGATACAAGGAATGATACAAAGAGTATGACACAATTTCTAACTTAAGAGGCATAAAGTCTATCAGATGTTTCGAGTTCTACTCTACATAAAAAATTATAATACAAGACCACTTGGGACAACTACCAAAGTTGAAAGATATGTAAGGACCATTCCCCTCAGGAGACGATTGCTGACATCTTAGAAGTATTTTTATGACATAGAGTGCCTTTGGCTGACTCAGTGGATGGAAGTATGTTTACAAGCAGATGGTAGAGAATTAAGAAGATGAGATAAACTCTAGGTAAAGAAAGGCAGAATTATCAGCCAATATCTTACAGAGAGGTAAACTTTTTTTTTCTTTCTTTTGAGAATAGAGATAGTTGCCTAAGTAATTTACAGAGGGGAAATTCTCTAGCTCCAAAAGAAATATTGTTCTCTTTAAGGTGCAATTAATCCAATAATAATTTTCATCTCTACCATGTATCTCTCACTGAGTTCTCTTCCAGGGTTACAAAATTTAATAACACATTGTTTCTGTCTTTGAGAGTTTTGCAATCCAGTGGAGGGTTATAACTTTAAACCAATAATTTTATCATGGCATAAGGAGTAGTAGAATATTATATTCTATAAAATGATAAGGGAACATTGCAGATATTGATATCTGATTTATTCTAATGGGGGGTGGAGTGGTGAGGGAAGATTCTACAGAGGTTGTAATGTTGTTTTCTGAAATTAATGACATTAGGAATTTTCAAAGAAGAGATGAGGTAAAGGGAAAATAGAGTGCCAAAGGACAATAACTAAACCCACAGAGGTATAAAGAAACAAGCTATGTTTTCCAGGGTAGAGAGGCACAAAGGAAGGGAAGAAAGAGGATGTTAGTAGGAGGTGAATTTAGAAATTCATCCCCAACTCATAATTAATTAGGCAATGTTAATGTTTCAGAGCATGTTTGTCAACTGGTGGTTTATATCATTTGAATTAAACTTTTGCTTTTTTAAAAAAAATATTATTGAAATATAGTTGATTTATAATGTTGTATTAGTTTCAGGTGTACAGTAAAGTAATTCAGTTATACATATATATAGTAAATATATATATATATATGCTTTTTATACAGTCTCTCTCATTATAGGTTATTACAAGATATTGTGTATAGTTCCCTGTGCTATATAGTAGGTCCTTGTTGGTTGTCTGTTTTACATACGGTAGTGTGTATACTTTAATCCCAAACTCCACATTTATCCCTCTCCCCTGCTCCACTTTGGTAACCATAAGTTTGTTTTCTATGTCAAGGAGTCTATTTCTGTTTTGTAAATAAGTTCATTTGTATCATTATTTTTAGATTCCACATATAAGTGGTATCATATGATATTTGTCTTTATTTTGTCTTTATTTGGCTTACTTACTTCACTTAGTATGGTAATCTCTAGGTCCATCCTAGGATGGACCTAGAGATGTTGTTGCAAATGGCAATATTTCATTCTTTTTCATGGCTGAATAACATTCTATTGTATATATGTACCACATCTTCTTTATCCATTCCTCTGTCGATGGACACCTAGGTTTCTTCCATGTCCTGGCTATTGTAAACAGTGCTACAATGAACATGGGGTGCATGCATCTTTTTAGATTATAGTTTCCTCCAGATATATGCTCAGGAGTGGGATTGCTGGATCATATGCTAGCTCTATTTTTAGTTTTTTAAGGAACCTCCATATTGTTCTCCATAGTGGCTGTATCAATTTACATTCCCACCAACAGTGTAGGAGCGTTCTCTTCTCTCCACACACTCTCCAGCATTTATTATTTGTAGACTTTTTCTCTAAGATCACACACAAAAGTAGGCTCAAAATGGGTTACAGATGTAAGACCGGATCTATAAAACTCCTGGATGAAAATATAGGCAGAACACTTTTTGACATAACTTGCAGCAATATATTTTTGGATCTCCCAGAGTAATGGAAATAAAAACAGAAATAAACAAATGAGACCCAATTAAGCTTAAATATAATCTTAAAATTAAATTAAGCTTAAATATATAAGGTTTTCAAATAGAAAATGAAAACCTTGATTTAAGGAAGGCCCCAAGCCTCAGGCTAAGCAATATGCTCAAGGTCATTAAACGAAGAAGGAGATGAAATTCAATTCAAACGAGATTTTGCATCCCCCAAATCACTATATTGCATTACCTTTGAGTATTACTCTGTGTAAAACCCACCAACAATATGAGAAGATAAGGCCTTATGATAAGATATCATTTTCCCCCCCTTCTCTGAACTTGCCTCCTTCAAATTCCGGTGGCCAAGTTCACTTCTGCTCCAGACTTTGCAGCACTGTTCCTCTGTTGGGATCTCTCTCTACTTTCTTAGATAGAGCATGACCCCTCTTCTCTGGGCACTCAGACCTCTGCCCACCTCTCTTCCCAACAGAGAGGCTGTTTACTTGGGTTGCAATCACTTTCTATTCTTTTAGCCTGCTTTACATTTTCCATACCATGTGTCTCTGGCAATTGTAGTATTCTCTGCCTAAACTACATCCTCGTAAACTCCATGAAGGTTGGGATTTTGTTTTGTTCACTATTTTATTCTCAGGGCCTAGAGCAGTCCTGAGCTCATAGTAGGTACTCATCAGACACTTGTAAATGAATGAATACATAATTCAATATATCAATTGTTGGAGAGAAAGACATGTGGAAAAAAATGCCTAATTGTGAAACAGAGAGAAATACATACCTTAATATTATAATTAGATCTGTAAACAAAATCCTGTGGGATTCCAAATAAGAAAACAATTATTTCCAGTTTGAGATTTGTAGAAGGCATCATGAGTGAAGAGAAATTGGAGTTGTCTTGGAAAAGGGATATTTCAGAATAAGAAGCATGATGAGTATAGAGGCAGGTGAAAATAAATTACAGGGGTATGGTTTATGAAGGATTCTTAAGGAAAACGAGGCTGGAATTACAAGTTTTCCTCCAGTTTCATGGAAAACCGATTAGACACCTGCAAGCAGAGGGAAGCTTCATTGAGGAGATGAACGCCTATCATACCAACTGGCTCTATCTGGCACCAACTGGCAATCTGCTAATCTCAGAGACAAGTGAACAGAAGTAGGGTCTTAATGACTCTAATTTCTTGTTTATTCATTTGATTTGTTGAGAATACTAGTTCTGGTCTTATTTGAAATACATTTGCTTAACTGAAGCTCACTGATTCTATTTAGTTGGTATGTAATGGCACCTACAATTATGTCACATTATTTGATTGAATGTAGAGGTTTTGTCAAGTCTACGACTATATCACAAAGAAAAAGACAATGGAAATCGTTCTCTTCTCAGTCAGGAGATAGAAATTCCAGGGTGGTCTCTATCAATAGTTTAATACATGAAGTAAACTCTGTGCCTTGATTTCCTTTATATTTAAAATGAAAATAACCACTACCCTATACTTCTAATCCTAAGAAAGGGAATAAGTTATCTCATATAAAGTATTCAGTTGTAAATATCAGTAAACAATACAGACAATAAGATACATAGATGCTAAGGCAAGTGCTTTTCTTGATATTTGCTAAAGAATATATTTTATTCTTCTGTTTTTAAATGATCAATATTCATATTTATTTTTATTTTATTTTATTGTTAACATCTTTATTGGAGTATAATTGCTTTAAAATGTTGTATTGTTTTCTGCTGTATAACAAAGTGAATCATCTATATGTATACATATATCCCCATATCCCCTCCCTCTTGCGACTTCCTCCCACCCTCCCTATCCCACCCATCTAGGTGGTCACAAAGCACCAAATTGATCTCCCTGATTGTTTTTATTACCGATGGAATATCTGCACAGGGCAGGGACTCAGACTTGAGTGGGTACCTGCAGCACCCTAGTGGCCACTCTTTATAAATGCAGAAACACTTTGTAGTAAAATAAATCACAGTGGATGACAGATGTTCCTGAAAATGTCTGTCGTCTGTTCTCTTAATTCAGGATTGAAATTAAATGTTATTCTTACCATGTGAATAATTAAACTTAAATTAATGTACTTATTAATTTCCATTTTTCTCAATGCTGCACATTTTGGAGGATGACACTTGTGGGTACAGAGGTACACTGAGATTCAGGAGCTCATTCAAGTCAAAAGCCACACAGAGGCTAGTCTGGAAAGATGCTTTGGGGGTCAATATTACTTAGAATTATAAATGAAGGTAGATTAATAACTTCATGATCCTAGAGTGAAATTTTGTGTCCATAACAAATAATTTTGTTTGGCTGAGCCCTCAAACTTATAAGAAAAAAAGTCTGTTGGAGAGAACACAATCAGTGGTCCACTTCTAACATTTTATCAAAGATTTTATTTGACAAAATATGTGATAAGTATAAGAATGGAGAAGGACAAGTGGGGGTTTAGGGGGTAGCATAAGTTGTGCAAGGAATCAGTTAGAGAGAACTTATATTAAATGAGAACATAAATTACATGGTAGGAATTCAGACTTAGAGACCTGTAAGTAGAGTCTAGGTACAAAGTAAGCTGCTGGTGAAAATGGACATGTATCTATCAAATCATGTGTTTATCTATCAAAAGGATGAGTTTGGTTAATTTGTAATTATTGTCTTCTTTCATTTTATCCATGACTGACTTTAAAATTCCTGAAAAGTAATGATTCTTGAAAAACATGTTTTAAATAATTTATCAACTAAAAGTTAAAATGTCACTCTTGCCATATGATAATAATTTGGTAATAAAATGTAAGTTGACAATTGGGTAAATGAAATAATGTTTAGACAAGCTTCTCTGTGTTCTTCAGCAGAAATAGATGGATAAAATTGTACTTTATTCCATAAATGATATATACATGTTTAAAAAATTCACTGAGCTGGAAAAGAGTGCCACAGACTGTCAGAAAAAATAAATATAGCATTTTATTTTCAATTGTTTTGCTTTCAATCCATGATCTAAATTTTTTAAAAATTTTTTGAAAGATTATTTTAACCTTAAGGATTCCCTTATTAGGGTCTACATGTGTACATGTGCACAAGTCAAATAATAAAACAATAATTCTAATGCCAACACTTTAAAAAAAATCAAAGTGTCTTCGTCTGACATATGAACACACAGTTTAGATGAGGTAAAATAATAATATATAGTTTCTGAGGTGTCTTTTTACACAAGCATAGAAAAATACATAACATTAAAATTATTCCACATAGTTGCTGATATACAAATAAATAAAGGTTAAAATAAATGTGACTCTATTCAAGGTCAATAATAAATTCATTATTGTTGGCATTTATATAAACCCTGTCTATATAATGATCAGATAAATGAAAACTAGTCAGGATATGTTTTAAAAAATAATTTCTCAATTTGGTTTCAGGATGCATATGTAAATGGAATTGATTAGATTCAGTTCATACTTTATCTGCTATAAATTGTTGAATTCAGATTAAATATTTATACACAGATCATACACGATATATGTCAAAGTCATCTACATTAAGTACTAACCTTTTGTTAAATTAATTTTCAGAGTAAGTACAAACTATGCTATTTAAAACAAAGAAAGATATTTCATAATTTCAAATCTCATGATTTGCATGATTAGATTATCTTTATTTTCAAGGGCAAGAGTGGAAAAGTAACAGTGGGTGAATGAGTTGCCTAAAGTCAATGGCACATGTTAAAGAAAAAGTTATTCTGACAACTCTGGTAAGAAAGACTTTACCAGGACTATTGCAATGAGGGATAGAGCTTGGTCTTGACTCCAAATTCAGTAGAGACTGCTATGGGATGCAGCCAGAGAGCAGAGCGAGAGGGTCAGTGGGTGGAAAATTACCAAGAGGAGACATCAAGGGTGGGAGATTCTTTCTAAACTGACCTCACAGGATTCTTGCTGAGGGCCAGCCTGCGTGATCAGATATCAAGGGTGATCAGATATGGAAGGTGTTCAGATATCAAGAGTGAGGGATTCTTACTAAACTGATTTAGCAGGATTTTTGCTACAAATGGGTTAGGCAGGCCCAAGGACACGGCTTAGTCAAAAAGAAAGCTCAGAGAAGCCTGTCTGAAGTTGGTCAAGGGGAGAGTCTTTTATCACTTGCAAAATCATTTTGAAGGAGATTTAATTGCTGTCATTCATTTATACACACTGAGAACTCAAAGCACAAGGATGCGACAGACCATGCCTGTTCCATATATACTATTTTAAGGTATCTGAAATATATAACACACTTGGACATTTGAGTTCATGTGTATCTACCTATATAATTAAATTAAACCATAATTCTCAACAAATCTCAAAAATACCACTTAGCAAGAAAGATGGGGAGGAAAGTCTTGAGGTTTTACACAATATTGACTAAAACAAGCACCTGTTATGCTCAATCCCAATCCTTTTTTGGTTCTATTTACCTCACTTTATGGTTAATTCATTTTTGAGATTTTTTGATAAACATCTGCATGATGAAGAAAAGACCACATCTGTTTGTTCACCATTTTACCCTCAGCACCTAGGGTAGGGCTTGACTGAGGAAAACACAGTACTCCCCCTTATCTGCTGGGGATAAGTTCCAAGACCCCCAATGGAGGCCTGAAACTCTGAATACTACTGAATGCCATATAAACTATGTTTTTCCTATACATACATAACTAAGATAAAATTTAATTTATAAATTAGATATGGTAAGAGATTAACAATAGCTAACAATACAATAGAACAATTATGGCAATGTACTGTAATAAAAATTATGTGAATGTGGTCTGTCTCCAAATATCTTATTGTACATATTTAATGCCTTTTCCATGGTTAAGCACTTATGACAAACTGTGGCCACAATCTTTGAAGTTGGAGGTGCAGAATTTCTTTCATGAATTTCTTTTTCCTCCACCTCCACATACAATTTTTCTTCTCTCTCTATTAAGTCAAGAACTTTCACCTTTTTACTTAAGGAAGCACTTTCCAGCTGCTTTTTGGAATTGCCAAATTGCCAGCATCACTTCTTGCACTTTGGGGCCAGTATTAAGTAAAATAATGTTTACTTGAATACGAGCACTGAGATACCTTGACAGTCAGTCTGACAAATGAGCCTGCTACTAAGTGACTAATGGCCGGTAGTGTATACAGTGTGGATACACTGAATGGAGGATGATTCATATTCCGGCTGAGATGAAGCAGGATGGTGTGAGATTTTATTACACTACTTAGAATGGCAGAATTTAAAACTTATGAGTTGTTTATTTCTGGAATTTTCCACTTAATATTTTCAGGCTGCAGGTGACAGTGGGTAACTGAAACCATGGAAAGCAAAGCCACAGTTAAAGGGGATACTACTGTTCAGAAACCAGAGCCACAACAGGAAAATATAAGCTGCAGGTTACATGGGCTTTTTCCTTATGGTCCTGTTGCAGTAGACAAATCAGCTCTAACTAATTTGTATTTTTATGTCCTTTGACTCAAGATTAAAATGCTCTGAAAAGACTTAAATTGTTCTGGTCTGCATCCCTTGTCTAATTCTTGGGAACAAGAACACAGGTATTTTGATTGACAGCCACAGAGCCTATGTGGAATGCAAGAGTAGAAACTTCTTACAGAAAGTATAGGTGCTATTACCAGATCAGAGTACAATGAAAGCAAAACTGAGAGATTTTCAGTATAGAGAATAAACAGTTCTATACTTCTAACAAGCGTTTGACAACAGCAGCTCCAGAAGATCTGCAAGAAGTTTTAAATTCCCTTTAATGTCAGTCTCACCTTAGAATAATCAACAGCAAATTAATTAATCTTCTATTAAGATTTATATTGGCAGCACATATTTTGGAAGAAGATCACATATCTGTATGTTTGTTTGTTTGTTTGTTTTTTGCGGTACACGGGCCTCTCACTGCTGTGGCCTCTCCCGTTGCAGAGCACAGGCTCCGGATGTGCAGGCTCAGTGGCCATGGCTCACGGGCCCAGCCGCTCCTCGGCATGTGGGATCTTCCCGGACCAGGGCACGAACCCGCGTCCCCTGCATCGGCAGGCGGACTCTCAACCACTGCGCCACCAGGGAAGCCCTGTTTTTTTTCTTATACCAGTTTAAGTTACTTTATTTGGGAGAGGGTCTAGAGGTGCTAGTAATTTCATAAGAGATAAGCTCTCAAAGTTAAAATTTTCTAACTCAGGAATAGTTCACAAATGGTAACACCATGCATATTGCTACCTCAAGGCCTTTGCACTAGCTGTTTGCTCTTCCTGAATATTCTTTTTCTTTAAATTTTATTTCTTTATTGAAGTCTAGTTGGTTTACAATGCTATGTTAGTTTCAGGTGTACAGCAAAGTGATTCAGTTATATAATACATATATAATATAAAATATTTATATTTTATAATATGTATATATTCTTTTTCAGATTATTTTCCCTTATAGATTATTACAAAATATTGAGTATAGTTCCCTGTGCTATATGGTAGGTCCTTGTTGTTTATCTGTTTTATATATAGTAGTGTGTATCTGTTAATCCCAAACTCCTAATTGATCCCTCCTTCCCCTTTCAGCTTTGGTAATCATAAGTTTATTTTCTATGTCTGTGGGTCTATTTCTGTTTTGTATATAAGTTCATTTATATCATTTTAAGGTTATTTTTAAAAAACTAATTGTCAAGTGTATTTTCCCTTAGATTGCTACTCCATGAAGGCAGGAACCGTTTGTGCATTTATATATTCTTAGCATATGCCAGAATCTGGTACAAAATAGATACTCAAAAATTATTGAATAATAAACCAAGGAATGACCATAAGGAGTTTCTAACTATGTACAGACCTTTCTAATCGCTTTCCCTTATGAGAAATAAAAACAAGTTGTTTAAGTTTGAAATCATTTTAAGAAGCATATTTATACAAATACAGAATCCAAAAAAGCCAACCTAGGTCTTCAAAAAGAAATCTCTGTTACATTTCGATTAGGATCAATTTAAAACTCACAGGACATTTTAGGAACATAGAGATGATGTAAGTTGATCTTGTGGTAGTTTATCCATGCTCTAAAGCAGAAAAACAAACCTTCAAGGATAAGTCTGAGGACTTAAATGCCTACAAAATAATTCTAAAAGTATGAGGACTAGATCTTGATGTTAATTCATCCAGTGCAGTATTTTTTTCCAGAAATAATCCTCCCTGGCAACTAGTCATGAGAATCTATCAGATGGACATTCATCTTCATCTATTACACTTTTCCCATTGACATCTCCACTAGGTAATACTGCTCATTCTGTTCAAAGTGCAATTCCTTCTCAGTTGTCCTACCTACTGAGGACTGAGATACTCATATTGACACTTGTGCACATTTTATTTTTGATAACTCTAGAATGTGGTTTTTTTGAAGGAAAATAAGCTTTCTCACACTAATTCCTTGATGTTCTGGTTTACTACTCTACAGACACTTCTTCAGAAGAAATTCTTTGATTGTGATGTGTCCTTGGTCAGATGAAAACCTGTTCAACCTTCATGTTGGTAATCATATGGCAGCTAGGTAATAGAAGGAGTTCTGTCCTGAATTAAAATTCTGGCACTGATAGTTATTGGATGTGTACTGTTCAGAAGAATACATATATCTTTTCAGAATATTTGAACCTTTGTCTGTAAAACGAGTGCAAGAATACAAGTAGCAAGTCTGCTCTATGAAATGGGGTAGCATATGAGAATGGGTAATACACTGACTCTTGACAGTATATGAAAATGGTTATTTTCTTCCTTTGTTTGTAAACAGGAGATGGCTACACTTTTTCTGACCTAGGATATAGACTAAAAGTTTCATTTTTCTATAAGGAGGATATGCTTTATAATAAGGATCCTAATCAGTGAAATGGATGTGTGTGGAGAAATCCAATGGAAGTGTTAATTCCAACTCCAGTCAAGGGTTGACATGAGTTAGTATGTCTTTGTCTATCATATACTTGTAAATGGTTATATTAGATCAGAAATGCCTATTGTCTCCTTATCTGGTATATCTTGTCACTGTATTTGTAACTGGAATGACAAAAGTAAGGACTATAAATGTCATGAAGCCAGAACCATAATTATTTTATGTAACCAACATGTAACCATCAACTAACACAGTGCCTAGCACCTACTGGATGTTCCTTAAGTATATATTGAGGGAATGAATAAATGAATGAACAGGAATAAGATAAATGATTTTAAATGATATGCATTTTCCTGTGTCTATAATGAAATATCTAAACATACTTTTCAAATCATCCTTTAGAGAGGGTCTCACTAACAACCACATACCAACAGATTATATACATTTCAACACAGTCCTTTACACCAAGGATAGGATTGATAGTACTAGGTATGTTGTTCAATAATGTCTACCACTTAATAAAATACAACAATCACACATAGTAAATGTGACACTGTAGCATGTGCTATCTGATACTGTTTATTTTGCCCTAAATGTTAATGACATAGTAAGACAACTTTAGCATTGTTTTGTATAGGATGTTTTAAAAAAAAAGTAAGGTGGTTTCATGGTTATCAATAAACTAATTTTGGGAAAAGCTTTTTGTATGTAATGTTTGTGTGATCTTGGGCAAATGAGGCTGTCTGTACCCCCCCACTACACAGACAAAAGGCAGAATGTAAGAAAAATGTTACTGGGCACAAAGAGGAGTGTGACACCAAAAACGGTGGACTGGATTGTTTGTTGGAAGAGGGGTTGTCCAGTCAAATGTTATAGATCAGGCAAACTTTGAATTACATAAAGAATTTTTCCAGGGAGAAAGCCTTCCAGGCAGAGGAAGCAACATGGAGAAAGGCATGAAATGAAACAAAATAAAACCCAAAAACACAAACACAAGAGAATATAAAACATATCAGAAATGCAAGGGATTGAGTGTAGCTGGATAGTTGTGTGATGAGCCAAACTCATTACAGGACTGACTAGTTAGGCTAAGACATTTGGATTGTGAACAAAGTTAAAGAGAAGACATTAAGAATTTTGATCAAAGAATGACATCAGATCTGTATTTTAGAAAGATCTCTGTGGCAGTGACGTAGAGAATGAATTGGTTGAGGGGATGGGGTGAGACACTAGGTACAAGAAAAGCACTTAGAAGGCTAAAAATAATGCACTAAGTAGCAGAAGAGAAGATGGGGCAAATGAGAGGGATTAAAGTGATATTAAGAAGCTATTTTTTGGAGACAAACTGTTTGAATTGAAGAGGAGAAGGGGTGCTTTTTCTCAGAGACTAAATGAAAGGAAGGAATAATATAGCAAATTTGTCAACTTTGTTATTATGATTTTGAACTTGAAGGAGTTCATGGTTAATGAATTCAATTTAACCCAAGCATTTAGAGCTAGAGAAAAAAGCCAGAAAGTCTACCAAAAATAAGTGTGGTGAGTTGTGAAAAGACCTAAGAAAAAGGCAAAGCTTGGGGAGATGACCGAAGGGAAAGAATGAAATAGTGGACTCAGTAAGACACAAAAGGATTTTCAAAGAACACAGAGGATTCGGCGGAGGTTAAAGACTCTAGATTTGCAATGGTTCTGACCTACACGGTTATGTTATTTTCCCCCCAGCAGTTACTCAATCTTTTAGGTATTGTATATATTGAAGTCAGATCACAGTGCTAATCTGGAGATTTTTCAGGGGATGCAGCAAGGTAAATGTGTGAGGTAGGCAGGGTTTGAGGCGTGAAGATTTGTGAAAGTGATCCAAGCCATGAGGAAGAGTAGGGAGTGAGGAAGGCAAAGTAGATAAAAACTAAGGGAAAAGAAATAGGTTTTGGAAATCTTGATGATGTCAAAATCACAGACAGAGCTAGTGCTGGTGCAGGAAACATGCAATAGGGAAAAGGGTAATTAGGATGCAAAATATGTGTGTCCTCACTCAGACATGGAGAAGTGTGGAGCCATAGGAATATTAAAGAAGCAGTGCACCACTCATTTGTAAATAAGTGGTTAAAGGGTTGCAAGTGGTCAGAAGGAATGAAAGTCAGAAGACATAATCTTGGAGAAAGGGACACCTGAGCTCGAAAGAAAGACTGAAAATTAACGTAGGCAGAAGAACAAACTGAGAGAATATCTCCACCTCTCCTTGGAATTGCAAGAAAGTGGTGACAGCATGCATTTGCAGGACTTGAAGTTTTTGTTAAAGCAAAGAAATTCTTGAAAGACAAATATAAAAAATAAAACAGGAAGCATTGTTAAAGACAGAATTCAAGAATTTGATTGCTTGGGCAGTGCTGTTAAGTTAAAGACATATTGATTAGGGCTTCCCTGGTGGCGCAGTGGTTGAGAGTCTGCCTGCTGATGCGGGGGACGCGGGTTTGTGCCCCGGTCCGGGAAGATCCCACGTGCCGCGGAGCGGCTGGGCCCGTGAGCCATGGCCGCTGAGCCTGCGCGTCCGGAGCCTGTGCTCTGCAACGGGAGAGGTCACAACAGTGAGAAGCCCGCGCACCGCAAAAAAAAAAACAAAAACAAACAAAAAAAACCATATTGATTGACTAATAAAATTTTAATAGAAGCTCTTCAAATATTTTTATCTGCATTTTACTCAAACCCAATTAATTTCTAAAAATATGCAACAGAATTATCAATTCAAAACATCAGATTTTCCTGAGTTTCTCAGGAACTAAACTTCACCATCAGTTTGATGACTTGGTAGTATTTACAATAGACTTAGCATCAATGTGACTTAAGGGCTAATTGATTGTTAAGAAACAGAGACCAAATTTATGTTCACTATGACACTTCAACTGGGAAATTGTCCTAAGAACATATTATCAATCTCATTTATTTAATTCTCTGGTGAAATGTGCATTAAATTGGTAATATACTTATAGAAATATCATATTATCTGACAGTTTTAGTATCTAGTATAACTTTGTTATCTCTTCTAAAGTTAAATTTTTTATTATATAGGTTATATGCTATTTTGTAATATCTTAACAAAACACATATAACTAGAATTGTTTATAAAATAATATTTTAATATATTTTATAAATAATGTTTTATGAACTTATTAAACAGTTATTACAAAGATTTCATTTCTTTTGGTAAAAATTGTGGTAGAAAAATATTGGATCATATTTGTTATTTTGTCCTCTAGCTTGTCTTTTAAAAAAATCCCCATATTTTTAATAATGTTTAAATCAACCAAATGACTAAAAAATAAAGATAAAAAATACTTAAAATCAAAATGAATTCAAAATAGAATAAATATTCTCAGAGTAAAAGAGAAATAATTCAATAAAACCAAGAACCAACATTTTCTTAAATTGAATATAAATATGTAATCAACACTGAGTAACCAAAGAGTAATCCCACAGACTGATCATACAAACATCAGGAACAATCAACTTATATTCATAACTTAATAAATATTTCTGACCTCTTAGTATTTTTGAAGAATCTAGATAGCCTCTCTGTCCTCAGTTAATTTATACAATAATTAGAAAATTTAGTCAATTTGATTTATAACTAAAATGCAAGATAGAAAGCCGAATATAGTATAAAAAGTGCATATGTAATTTCTTATGAGCACTGATTCATTTATTTTTTCTAGAAGAAAATACGGCACAATATGAAAAAGGGGAAATGTGAGTTTTCTCAAGAAAAATTTGAAAACACACCTTTTATTTTCCCTTTTTTGGAGAAATTTTAATTTATGGAACTGCAAGCATATAGACTTAAATTGTCTTTGCTAGAGAAGGGGAACATTGACTCTCTGATGTCAGTGACTCCTAGATTAGCTAGAGGAATTGGGATAAAGGGAAACATTAATTTTAGAAAATCTCCATAATTAATCTGAATAATTTCATTTCAATTCCAGGCATTTATAATAGAAATATTAGAATGCGGTGGGATTTAATAGCAAACACCAAGGGTGACCCCCAAATGTCTAACCTGGTTAATCATTCCTGGCCCCAGAGAAAAACAACCTCATAACCAAACATTTTTTGGTTACTACAGAGTTAATAGATTCTCTGGCTTTGAGTTTATCCTCTTTCATCCCAGGGGTTTCTGTTTGGGAGTTGTTGGTGGCAGGGTAGGGGAAGTTGTTCAAAGAAGGGTTAAAGCAAAAGGTGTGAAAGAAGATGGTCAGGAAGCAGCAGATCTAGGTTTTGTGTGGCATGAAGCTCGTATGATTTCCCATACCCTACTTACACAAAAGAACACAATAGGCACAAAATGGAATGTTTATATAAAATGAGAAAATATTTCACAAAATACAAATTTTCAAGCTGATAAGCATCCAAATCATCACAAAATCTCAAAAAAATCCCCCAACATTTTAATTATTTTACCACCTAATCTATCCTCTTAATAATATTTCAATTTTTCTACATTTGTTGGTTGCAGACTTTGACAGCTTGTTCATTAAAGTAACAAGTTGAAAGAATAAAAAGTAATTTTTCTCTAGCATAATTGATCAAAATTTCTTACTATTTCTTACTATTGATAGTTTAGAAAGTTACTTTCACCTTAACAGCTCACTGGTTGCCATAACAATTAAATATTTAGAACTGTCATCAAATTACTTTCACATGTAATTTGGGAGGCCTTCTGCAGATCAGTTCAGGCTCCAGGAACTTCAAACCCTATTTCTCTTCCACTATATACCTAAGTGAAAATAAATAAGACATTCTTCTCTTGTAAAAAACATAGATCATAATCAAAATCAACTAGGCCTTTAGAAAAGGAAAAATTTTATCAATTATATAGTAGGATATTAAGCTAAATATTTTTTCAAAATAGTATCCATTTAAATAATAATATCAGTGTGACTGAGTTTTAAAACTAATATTTTGCATGTAATTGAAATCTATATAACAAAACAGAGTGTTGGTAATGGAAATTACATGACTAATTGCAGAGAATAGTATAACTACATATTTCCTTTTTTGACTTATTGAAAAAGTAATTGGGTAAAATGCAGGGCTTAGGGGCACTGACCCTCCACGCAGTCAAAAAGTCACATATAACTTATAGTCTGCCTCTGTATATGTGGTTCTGCATTCGTGGATTTAGCAACTGCCAATTGTGTAGTACCATACTATTTACTGTTGAAAAAAATCTGTGTATAAGTTGACTCACACAGTTCAAACTCATGTTGTTTGAGGGTCAACTGTGTAACAATAATAGTATAAAAACAGGAAAGAGTAGTTGGAGCATTATAAGAGTAAAATTTCTATATTTCACTAAAATTAATTTTGTATAAATATTAAGTTGATATTTATAAATTGAGGTGTATATTGTAAGCCCTGCAGAAACCACTGAAAATAATTTTTTAACATATTGAAAAACTCATCAAAGGAATCTAAATATTGCACTAGAGAATATTCACTTAGTCCAAAATAAAATAGTAAAGTAGGGACCTAGGAACACAAAAGACCTGAGACATATATAGAAAACAAAACCTAGAATGGCAGATGTAAATTCAATCTTATCAATAATAACATTAACTGTGAATGGAATAAACAATCCAGTCGAAAGGGACAGATTATTAGACACAATGAAAAACTAAAGATCCAACTATATGCTGCCTACAGGAGACAATTTAGATTCAAAGAAGTGGATTCACAGATGCAGAGAACAAGCTAGTGGTTACCAGTGGGGACAGGGAAGGGGAAGGGCAAGATAGGGGTAGGGGAGAGAAAAAGGGGTTATTATGGGATTATATGAAATCATGTGTGTGAAACTTTTGAAAATTGTAAAGTGCTGTAGGATTTAAAGAATCTTTCTTTCAAGAAAAAATAAATTTAAAAAAAGATTAACAAAATCAATGAATACAATAATAGACTCACATATAGAAAAAAGATGGAAAAAGATATCACACAAACAGTAAGCCACAAGAAATTTGGAATAGCTATACTAATATGAGACAAAATAAGTTTTCAAACAAAAAAATGTTACAGGAAATAAAGAGTGAAATTTTATGTGAAATAAGGATAACTCCAGCAGGAAAATATAACAATTACAAACATGCATGTACATAAAAACAGAGCCAAAGATACATGAAACAAAAACTGACAGAGTGAAAGGGAAAAATAAATAACTTAACAATAAGAGTTGAAGTCTTCAATATTCTACTTTCAATAATGGATAGAACAACTAGACAGAAAATCAACAAGAAAATGAAGGATTTGAACAACATTTTAAACAAACTACACCTAACAGACATTTGTAGAACATGACAAAAGCAGACCATATTCAAGTGCATATGGAACATTCTCCAGGGTAAACCATATACCAGGCCATCAGACATGCTTTGATAGACTTTAAAAGAATGGGAATCACACAAAGTGTTTATGACAACAATGAAATTAAATTAGAAAAAAATACAGAAAGAAATTCACAATTATTTGGAAATTAACCAGTCTCCTAAATAATCAATATGTCTAAGAATAAATCACAAGGGAAAATAGAAATAATTTTGAGATGAAAGAAAACTCAAATACAATACACCAAACTTATGAGATGCAACTAAAGCAGTGCTCAGAGGAAATTTGCAGTTGTCTATTTAAAAAATTTCATATCAGTAACATAAATTTCCACCTTAAGAAACTAGGAAAAGAACAAGTAATAACCAAATGAAGCAGAAAGAAGGGAAGAAATAATAAAATTGGAGTGAGAATAAATGAGACTAAAAAAAGAAAAAAATATCAACCAAATCAGTGTTTAGTTTTAGAAAAGATCAACCAAATTTAAAACCTTTAGCTAGACTGAAGGAGAGAGAGAGTCAGAGAGAGAAAGAACTCAAATTACTAAAACAAGGATTAAAGGAGGGACAGCAATGCTGACATTAAAGAAATAAGAATTCTAAGGGAATGCTATTAACAACTATTTCAAATTAAGTAATTGAGATAAAATGGAAAAATTCCTAGAAAGACACTACCAAAACTGACTTAAGAAGAGATAGAAAATATGAATAGACTTATAACAAGTAAAGAAGCTGAATTGGTGATTTTAAAATCTTTCCACAAAGAAAAGTCACAGGTCCAGGTGACTTTATTCATGAATTCTACCAAACATGTAAAGAAGAATTAATAACAATTACTCACAAACCCTTTCAAAAAATAAAAGAGGAGGAAGGACTTTCAAATTCATTATATGAAGCCAGTTTTATTTTGACACCAAAACCAGAAAAAGACATCACAAGAAATGAAAACTAAATATGAATATCTCTTATGAATATAGATGCAAAAATCCTCAGCAAAATATCAATAAACGAAAGTAATGAACATCTAAAGAGGATTAAACACCACTACTAAGTAGAATTTGTCCCAGAAATGCAAGGTTGTTTTAACATCTGAAAATCAACCTATGTAATACACCATATTAAAGAATAAAAAATAAAATTCACATGATCTTTTGAATAGATGATTGTGGTGATAGTATCATGGAAGTATCCATATGTTCAAACTCAGCAAAAGGTATACATTAAATTGTGTGTTTTTTTGTATATCAACTATCCCTTAATAAAGTTAATAAAATAAAATAAAATGAATGGTTAGGACTAATGAAAAGGTAACCCATGCAATGGGAGAATATATTTGCAACTCCTCTGTCTGATAACAACTGTATCCAGATTATATAAAAAACTCTTACATTTCAGTAATAAAAATACAAGTCATCTAATTCACTATGGACAAAGGATTTGAACAAATATTGCTTCAAAGAATATATACAAATGACCAGTAAGCACATGAAAAGAAGTTCAACATCTTTAGTCATTAGGGAAATGCAAATTAAAACCACAATGAGATACCACTCCATACCCATTTAGATGGCCATAATTAAAAAAAAAAAAAGATAAGCAATAACACATCTTATTGAGGATGTGGAGAAACAAGGACCCTCGTTCATTGCTGGTGGAATTGTAAGAATATAGCCACTTTGGAAAAAAGAAAAAGTTTGGTATTTCCTCAAATGTTACACATTATTTTAACATATGACCAAGTACTCCTAGGTATACATCCAAGAAAAAGAAAAACACATGTCCACACACATATGTATGCATGAACGTTTATAACAGCATCATTCATAACAATCAAAATGTGGAAACAATCAAAATGACTATCAACTCATGAATGGATAAACAGCAATACAAAAGAGAGTTTCACTTGGCAGTAAAAAGGAATAGAGTTTTAACACATGCTACAACATAGGTCAACCTTGAAAAAAATATTTTAATTTAAAGAAATGAGTTAAAACACCAACATATTTTATGATTCCACTTATATGAAATGTATTGAACAGGGAAACCTATATAGAGAGAATGTAGATTAGTGGTTGCCTAGGACTAAAAGGCAAAGGAATGAAGAGTGACTGCTAACAGGTACATTTGTAGGGTGGTGAAAATATTCTAGATATAGATTGTGGTGATGGTAACACAGTTGTGTGAAAATAATAAAATTATCTAACTGTATACTTTTGATGGGTGAATTTTATTATATGTGAATTAGATCTCAATAAAGATATTTAAGAAAACAATAATAGAGAAGATTCTTGCACCTAAGAAGAAAAATCTGGTAAGGTTTCTGGAGATTGTCAGTATCCCAGTAATTGAACAAGCTTTTATAGGAAACGATTATGTTAAATGGTATTGAAGACAGAAAATCAATTGCGTATTGTGGCCAAATGTGGAGATGCAAGGAAGTTGTGGTTTTTTGGCCCTTCAAAAGCACTGGACTTGCTCCAAGTCAATAAATTGTGCTAGCCTGCTACTTTGGCAACACCCAATAAACTAAGCCTCTCAGTATACACATAATTGTGTAGTTTTTTTCTCTTAAGTCTGTGATGACCACGTGACCTGCTTTAATCAATACAGTATGGGGAGTAAGAAATGCTCAGCCAATTCTGAGCATAAAGCTTAATAAGGTCTGGGAGCTTCTACTTTTATGCACTTGGAAACCAGTATCATGATGTAATGTAAGAATAGCCCCAGGCAGCCCCAGCTGAACTGCCAGTCAATAGCCAACAGCTATTGTGGTAATCTACCTTGGATATTCTGGCCCAGCAGAGCTTCCAGATGACTGCAACCCAGTTGACAACTTGTGGAGAAGAAGAACTTCCCAACTGTGCCCAGTCAATTCATAAAATTACATAATATAATAAAATAGTTTTTGTTTTAATAAGTTAAGGTGGTGTGTCACACAGATAATTGAATTATGGAGCATAGTATGGCTCAGACCTACTTGCTGGTGAGGGTGTGGACTTATTAACTTATTACATGTTTTGGTGTAATGTGAAACAGATAAGTGTGCAGTTGATTCGGAAGTTAGTTACTAGTTATCTATCCAATACATATGGCATGTAACTTTGGATTCTAAATAAACCATTCAGGTAATCATTGAAAAGATTCAAAATCCATGTTTCCTTTTGATTAAAACAAGAAAATATCAGGTTTACCTTCAGTCACTTAGTTAATAAATATCTATGAAATTCTTATTTTGTCCTGGGCAATGTGCTAAGAACAGAACACAGCCTTGATTGAAAAAGGATAATTTTACTGCCTACACAGAGCTGCTGGCTTTGGAGATTATGATAACTCACATGAGATATGTGGTGCCCTGAATTTGGTAGAAAATAACATGGGAGATTGAAAGAAGTGGATAGGTCCAAGATATGTATAATAGAAATGATGTAAAAGTTTCTAATTAACTAAATCTGGCATGAGAGATAAAAGAAATTAAGGTTAGCTCTTGGGTTTTCAGCTTGGGAAAATAGTACAATTGGAGCCAGTTGACTTTTTCTGCTTTATTGACTTTAAGATTTCCTTGGGATAACTAAGGGAGATATTTAGAATGGAGTTAGGGGTATGAGCTTAAATCTTATAAAAGAGGCATGGGCTAGAATTACAGTTTGCAGTTGTCATAATATGGATGCATATATGGGGAAGACTATGGCTGCCCAGAGAATATTTCAAGGTGAAAGACAAGAGATTTTGAAAGAGAAACAAGGGCATTTAAAGACCTGACAGAGGAAAAAAGGATCACCAAAGAGGAAAAGATGTAGACAAGAGTAACAGGAGAGCCAGAGATGTATGACATCAGACTGCCAAATGCATCTAAGAGAATACACAAGGTAAGAACTATAAAATACCAACTGGATTTACAAATAATTCACTTTTTGGTGACTGAAAAAGCAAATTCAGTAGGATAGTATAATTTCAATGAGGAAGCAAATACACTGATCATAGAAAATACTTTCAAGATGTTTGTCTGGGAAGGAAAAGCAAGAAATAGGGGAGTAGAATAGATGTAAAGAGGTAGTTGGCAGAGAAGGCATTCTGGCTATGATCTTGCATTGCCTGTAGAGACATGTGAACAATAGTAAAATTGACTAAACCTTTCTGTCAGAGCAAACCACTTATTTACACTATACATTGCATAAGAAAAGTAAGATGAGGAATTAGAGAAGCATTTATGATTTGCTTTATTTGTTTATTTGCTATTATAAGAAGGAAAACACATGCATCTGTAGTTAGCCATAGCATTCACCTCAGCTTGACTAAAACTTTAGACAGGTTTCTTCTCTCTTCCAGGTCTCCCTTTTTTTAGTGCATTTATTTGAGAAAAGTTGTAATTGCACATTTTTTCTCTGCCCCTTTGACATATAAATACTTTTAAAAGCCTCTTGCTAGTTTTATAACCCAGGACTGTCTCTCAAGGACCTGGGAACAATCCTTTTGAAATGCAATCACCAGGGAAGATGGCACCCTATTTCCCAGTCTCTGTGGGAGGGTTTGGAAGATAACTGATGGGTCCTGCTTCAAGTTATAAAAGTACTTTCTATCCTGATGATATCAGAAACTTTACTTTTCCTTTGGGTAAGTTCAATTAGCAAATGTAGATGGCCTATAATCCTCCTATCCCAGTTCCTAAAAACTATCATGTTCATTGTTTCAGCAGAGTTAACACTGTTTTGATCTCTTTTCTCTATTGCATTAGCCTTGATGAAAATTTTCCTTACCTGTTTATCTTTATGAGTGCATTTTTTGCTTTGACAGGAAGAAATGAGTAGAGTCTGTAGATTCAGGTGAGTGAAGAGCTAATCAATAGAACAGAGTTTCTAAAAATAAAAATCGGATAAAAGATATATATAAAGATTTGCTTTAGCCTAAAGTACAGACATCCTGTGGTTTGTAATCTACCCAATATTCTCCAAATGACTTCAGACTAAATTATATTGACTTTCTGTTTGGGAGTAGGTAATGACATTTATTCTTTGACAAGAAAGTGACTATTTGACATCTTTGTGTTATGTTGACCTAAAACAAATAGACTGCCAGTTATTTCTCCAGCAAAAATGGGTCTGCGACCACGGCAAGCCACATGTAAGTGCCTGCACAGAAGGGGAAGGGGAACTTTTTTAAATAGAGAAAAAAAGGAAGTTGGGAAGGCTATTGTTAACAAAGAGTCAATTAGAAGACTTGAGAGTCCAAACTAGAGTGGCTTTTCACTGGCTAAGTTGTGACAGTCTCTTATTGGTTGAGCTCTTGCCAGTCCAGGCAAGAAGAGGAAGTTTTTCTTCTTCCTGTTGGGCTCTGCTAACATTGTAGGGCAAGAGAGCTCCCCGTTCTGGCCTCCCAACTCTATTTTAATTGAAGTTTCTGTTTATTAATGTTTACATTTCTGCCTTTTGATCTAGATCTTTCTCTGAAGGCATTGATGATGAAGAGCCTGGTTTTCCAGTTTCAATTGCTTTTTTTCCCCTCAATTGGAAACATATTGAGACTACACTCAAGTAACAAGAAGGGGTAGAAGGGAGAGGTCTCAGGTACTTTTAATTTAAAGTTCATATGTCATCAAGTTCATAGACAGTGGAGGTTCTCTAAAGCATTATGACATCATCAAAGCTTTGATGAAAAACTTCCAACAAGCCTGGTCTGGACGTCTTGGGAAAGCTGTCTCATCAGATGTTGTCTGCTTCAATTCTAGAAAAATTTTATTTTCAGATGACCAAATGATGTGCAGGTCCAGTCAGGATTTGGTGCTTTCTATAGATGGGTTGTGTGAATCCAAGAGTCTATTCACTGGAGTTTGGCAACAAAAGGGTTTGTTAGCAATATTTGGCAGTGAGATTGAAGAGAGTTCTAATGGAGGTATCTTTTCCAATAGATGAAATCTCCAGGTTGCAAGGTGTGATGTTTAAGGTCTTCTTTTCCTGAGAACACACTGTGGAAAGATTGCCCTGCCAAAACATGATTATTTTTAATAGAAATAATTAGGCCTTTGCAATGTTGGAGTATTTCTCCTTTTATCAGTTGTGGGTCAAAAGAGGCAGGAGCCAAGTGCATTAGATATCCTGTCACTATCTCAAAGGCTGAGAGTTTATGAGTTTCAAAAGGGATGGATCTGAGACTTAGAAGGACCAATGGCAATGCTTTCGGCCAAAGAATTTGGAGGGCCTCTACAAACTTTGCCAACTGAGTCTTAAAATTGTTGTCATTGCATTCAACTAAACTAGAGATTGAGTGTGGTAAGTGCAGTGAAAATGTTGTAAAACCAGCCAAATAGCACAGACTTGTCAAAGTACCTCGCCAGTAAAATGGATTCTCTGTCGTATGAAGTTTGAGAGGAGTTTCCCAGGTAGGGAAAACCATTTCCAAAGGACTTTAGCCACAGAATAGGCAGCAGCCACAGAACAGAAAAAGCTTCACTCAAGTGTGTAAACATACAGACCATGACTAAAATTTTTATATCTATGATAGGAGGAAGTTATATTAAATCCATTTGCCAGACTTCGAATGGTCCATTAGGTAGCTTAAAATGTCAGGGGGCTGTACTAACAGGCTTCCTTTCATTGTATTTTGGACGAGTGGGACAAGTTATGTAGGCAGTTTTTGTGGCCTTGTTAATGTTTCCCCGTCAGCACTGATTCATAAGGGCTGTCATTTTGTCAGTAGACCAATGGTTTAATGCATGTAAAGCAGGGAGGAGTGGGAATTTTAGAATCTCTGGGAAAACTGGGTTGCTATTTTATCCAAACCAGAACTTTCTCTTTTTAACAAGTCAACAGTTGTTGGATTTTTATTCTTGTTTTTCCTTTTCTGAGGTCAATTGTTGGATTCTTTAGCCAGTTTTTTCCTAAGTTGTCCTTTGAGGAAATATCTTTTTGGACAATGACAGAGATTTAGCTGCTGTTGGTTACTTTAAGGGTAGTATTCATTGTGGAAATGTCGGCAAGTTGATTTCCCTTAGCTTCAAGAAAGTCAAATTTAAATGCCCTGGAATCTTAATAATAGTTTAAGTGACAAGTAAAAGTATTTCACCCATTAATTCCTGAACATAAGAGCCATTTAAAGTTTTATTTCTGCTGAAAGTAAGGAAGCCACATTGCTTCAGTAACATCCAAAATCATGAGTTACTCTTGAAAGCATACTTACTATATTGGCAGTTTTGCACTTGGCTAAACTACAAACCCATGTAACAGTGTATAATTGAGCCTGTTGGGCCAAAGTAACCATAGTTAAAGGTGCTGCCTCAGCAACATCAAAGGGAGTTGAATAAGCATGTCCAGGATATGTGCCATTGTCACATTTTAAATAAGAACCATCAGTGAACCAGAAGTCAGCATTACCCAAAGGCATTTCCTGCAGATCATTACAAGGAGTCAAGAGATGATGTATCAGTGTTAAGTAGTGGTTAGGTACTGACTTGGTGACAGAAGGGAGAAGAGTGTTAGGGTTAAGGTTATTGTAATGTAAAAAAGTTATGTAAGGACCAGTTAACAAAAAGACTTCATAGGAGGTGAGGTGGCTGACTGAGAAATGTTCAGCGTAATGAGAATTCAGGAGAGCTTCTACTGTATGAGGTACAAAAATGGTTAAAAAGGATCCCTCAAAGATTTTCTTGGCAGCCTTAACCAAAAAGCATGGTTCCAAGGCAAAGGGGATCCCTGTGCCACAGGCCCCAGCTGCTGGCTATTAAACCCTATGAGTTGATGGTACTCCTCAAGTTTTGGAGTGAGTACCCCAAGGGCATTCCCTTCCTTTTCATATACAAAGGGGAAAAGAGAATCTGATAACTAGGATGGCCAAGGGCAGACAGGTTCATTGAACACTTCTTTAAGGTCTTAAATGGTACATTATCTGGTTCTTCCTGTAAAACTCAGCTGGGAGTATTGTTCTTTAGTGAAACATGCAGAGGTTTGGCCATAAGAGTGAAATTTGGAATCAAATTTCAGTAATAACCCACTAACCCAAGAAAACCTCATGGTTGGCACTTGTTTTAGGGTTTTGGAAAACTTAGGACACCATGAAGCCTATCTGGATCTACATGTAGTCCTTGTTATGATAACAGATGCCTTAAATATCAAACTTGGGTTTGGGCAAACTGCAATTTTTCCTTGGCAAGCTTATGTCCCTTTAAGGCTAAAATCTCTAGCAAGTGGATTTCACCTTCCTGTGAGGAAGCTTGAGAATGAAAATAAAGAAGCAAATCACCCACATACTGCAGCACAGTGGAAACTCTAGAGAATTTTATGTCACCCAGATCAGTCCAGGATTTGTGAGAAATAAGAACTCCCAGTAAAACCCTGAGGCATTATGGTCCAGGTGAATATTTTTTCCTTCCCAAGTGAAGGCAAAAAGATACTAGCTAGCTTCATCAACTGGAATACTAAGGAACACACTGGATAAATCAATTACAGTAAGAAATTTACTTCAGGTGGGAATGGATGTTAGTAACATATGAGGGTTAGGGAAAACAGGGTGTCGAGGGATAACAGTGTTTGTCTGTTTCTTGCAGGTACTGGACAAACCTCCAACCTCAGCCCTTAGGTTTTAGGTTTTGTCACTAGTAAAACAGGAGAAATACAGGAAATAGTACAAGGGACAATAAGACCTTGAGCCTTGTAATCTTCTATCATGGGCTTTATACCTTGAAGAGATTCTTTAATTTAACTTGACTATAAGGTATTGATTAATTCTGGGGAGAGGTTTTGAGGGATCTATTTGAATCTTGACGGGAGGTGATCTGTAAATTTTGCCAACATCATTTGGAGATTTTTTCCCTTAAGGAGGGTGGTAGCTGATTCAAGAAGGACAAATGACAAGAGTCTCCAGAATCTGCTGTAGTATTGTCAGAGACAGAGCAAATAAAATGTGTCAAAGTATCATTTAATTCACCTGGTTGGTTACTTGATGACTACTGTCAACTTCTAGAATTACCTCCTGCTTTTGGGAGAAAGACATTCTGGCATGATAATTTTCTACATCTCAGCCTAAGAAATGGATAGGAACCAAGAAGAAAAGGACCTAAACAAAAGAGACTAAGTTGAGAAACAGAAACCTCTTGAGGTTCTTCAGAGATCTCCACTATTTCAACTGTTTTAGTTCTCCAAGGCAGGGGCTGCTGGACAGTAGGGGGGTTGAAACCTGAGAGTGTGGCTCTGGTGTCAATTAGGACAGGAAGAGATTCATCCTCAATCTGGAAAAATGTTTCTCTGAGCCAATTAATAGGGAGAGTTGGGGAGAATCCCTGTGGTTCCTCAGAGCTCCATCACTGAGAACTGGGTGGACATTGGACAACCTGGTTCAAGGTGCCTGAAGTGCTCAGATATGTAACAGTCTCTTGGAAGCCATTTTATATTTAATCATTTGTTTGCCTCAGTTAATCTTAAAATGTTACCTTGCAGAGAGGCAATTTTAGGGTCCTGATGAGATCTGGAACCCTCAAAATTGTTTCTGTCAGGACTGTCTCCCATTGGCTGAACTCTTCCCAGGCAAGGAAAGGAGTTTTTCTTCATCCTGTTGGGCTCTGCTGTCATCTTAGAGCAAGAGAGGTCCCCTTTCTGTCCTCTTGACTCTATTTTAATTGAGTTAATTATTATTAATTTTTACAGTTGGATATCTAAAATTAACCAACAGCATATATGGACATTTGTTAAATTTGCAGCCACAATTTTTACTGTTACCTTATGTCTCTTCAAGTTTTGTTTAAGTTAGATAATAATTGAGGGAAAACACTAACTGATTGTTTCTTTTCTTACCATTTACTCTCAGTTTATTTTTGCATATTTCAAAGCATTTTTAACAAAGACATGGATAGTGTTTATTTCATTGAATTGAACCCTTACTTTTAGTTGAGACATCACAGTGAAGTACAAATACTTTTGTATCTTGAATAGCAAAGGAATTCATTATTGAATTCAGATTAAACATTAGATTCTTTATTCTTTAATAATAGTCAATATAAGACTTGCTCATTTAGATAATATTTCTGCTCAGTAAAAGGAAGAATTTTCTCATAATTAGACTTTTCAACAATGGGATTATTTGCTTTTCAAAGGAAAGAAATCTCTGTCCCTGAAAGTGTCAGGTATCTAGAGAAAGATTAAGCTGTGATAGAAAGGCCCTTGTTTCTGTTTTCTTGGCCCTGCCATTGCATGCACCCCCACCCCTCAGCTTTGTCTCCTGGCTGTCCTGCAGAAGAAGAGGCAGAACTAACCTGCCATCAGGTCCCTGAAGTGATGCTTCTGGGAAGCTGGCCAGGGCTCTTTTGAGGGTCTGTGAGATCTGGGAGCCCACCTTGTTCCGGTACTTCCTAAGGGGTGTGAATTGAACACATTACCTAGTTTTACTGGGTTTCAGTTTGTTCATAAGTTATTTGCTCACAGGCTATAAAGTTGAAATAAACATATAGCTTATTTTGAAAATTATAAATAAATATATGAGCAGTCAGTGTTTCATCAATAGTTACCACTATAAATTTGTTTATGCAAATAGACTGTTTCAGGTGATGAAATAAACCAGTACCCTAACTATGATATCCAGCTTTCAAGAGACACCAGGCTCATTTCCAGCCACTATTGGTGCTGGATACTGCATGTGGTATCAATCATTCATCCTTGACTTCTTTTACTAGTGTTTTCTGAAAATGCAGGGAAAGTGGGGTTCTCAGAGTTTCCAGGTGTGTCTTCAGTTGGTGTTATTTCAACAATCTTACATGTACATTCATGGTAGAGCAGAAGCAAGAGAGGCAGGCAGTACAGGTGGTGACATTTCTTCTAGAATAAAGTTTCCCATTGCTGAGAGAAGTTCTCACTAAAGGCACTAAGAGCCTATATAAAGAGTCATGGATTGATGCACTCTGATAATCTTACTTGATTTTTACTTTGAGAATATACCACAGTGTCTCATTAGTTGAATTTCCCAGTCATGCCTTTGAATAAGGAATATGCAACTCTGGCAGCAGGATGGGAGTGATGTTAAAAAAAAAAAAAAAAAAAGGTAAATACCCTCCATCATTCTTAAATAATTTCTACTGAAACTGTACACCCTTCCCACAACAGAGAGAAAACATGTTGATATTCAATTAAAAATAAGAGTTGAGACATCCTAGCCTCGTGAGGATCCAGGTGTTTGATTATAGACATGAACTAGTGTTCAAAGAGATAAGCTAGCACCAAAAAAGATGAGGAAAATAATTAGCTGAAGGATAAAAAGTTCAATGGCCATTTTGTCCTTCAAGAGGAAGGTAACTATAAGAAATAATTACACTTTGGAGACCCAGGTGCATTAGATAACATATTTTAAAACTGGAACTGCAACTATATTTAAAGCCTGCCGGTGAAGGACCAATTGTCTCGCTTTTCCCTCTTATCTTATTAGAATTTGTTTAAGGTGAACTCAGCTGGTTTGGGTACCAAAATCATTGGAACTCTAAAATGAAGTTTGACATCTAACCTGTGTCAAGGTTGATTCTGCTACATATCTCTAAATAGCCATTTACAGATAGTGTATGACAATAAGCTCTCATGGATATTGCATTCTTCCTCACAAAGTAGTCACCAGGTATGGCCATACACTTATTTCAATAATAATGACATTGTCCTCAAATTTCCCTCCTATATATTGGTGGTGTTAATAGAAGGGGAGTAATGTCATGTGTAAATGCTAATACTAACTTTGTAAAATAACAAATTCTGAGGTAATTTTTCAAGTTTTCAAAAGAAAAATAAGAACCTTAATATTGATAGGTTTTATGAAGAAAAGTTAAATAAATATTACAGAAGATTAAATTTGGGTTACCAGTTGTGCATTTTATGTTGGTTATCCTCATGCTTTTTTCTTTCTTTTTCTGTATTGATGGCACATATACCTACATTTGCCTTTAATTTTGTAAGCCATATATAATTGTATATCCAGCCAGTACCATTTCATAATTTGTAATAAACCATTCATTTTTTCAGTATTAACTATTCTTGTTATTTATTTGAAAAACCAAGTAATATCAAAATCAAAAACTGTTGAAGTTTAGGAAAATTAATATTGGTATCAAGTAAATAATACCTTTTTTTTTTTTTTTTTTTTTTGTGGTACGCGGGCCTCTCACTGTTGTGGCCTCTCCCGTTGTGGAGCACAGGCTCCGAATGCACAGGCTCAGTGGTCATGGCTCACGGACACAGCCACTCCGCAGCATGTGGGATCTTCCCGGACCGGGGCACGAACCCGTGTCCCCTGCATCGGCAGGCGGACTCTCAACTCTTCCTTGCACCACCAGGGAAGCCCAAATAATACCTTTTCTTTTATTCCAACTATATAATGTGTTATGAATCTTCTCTGGTAGATATTTTCTTATACCCTATTTGCAAATATTTATTCTAGGCTTGCTTTCTGCTGTATTTAAATGCATGATAGAATCATTTTATGAGTATACAACACTTCTAAAATTTTATTATGCTAATTTAAGACATTACTTTCTATTTAAATTTTGTCATATGATATCAAATAGTCCTTGTCTTCTGTTCATTAGGGAGGGAAAATAGTAAAGGATAAAAGATAGAATTCAAACTGGATATGGTGCTCAAGAAAAATTTGAAACGTTTTTGAATGAAGGCACCAATTTCAATCCAGTTCACGAGTTTGACAGGATAATCTATTAGTTGAGAGAGAAGGAGTACTGTGCAAAGGCTCTTGGATATGCAAATTAACAGTATTAATTTGCTCCAGCAGCTATATATTTTAAGTTTAAGTGTTGGAACTTAGCTAAGGCAGTAAGACCAAATCAAGTCTCAGTAATTTACATTTTTGTAGTTCTTCTTAAAGCAATCTAAGATTGACTGTTATTGCCAAAAGAAGGCATCAACTAGTATGTAAAAGGCACTGCACTCTAGGCTATGTGGTTAAGTAAGATCTCTTGTCAATTTCCAAGATTTCTGCTTAAGCTGGTAATATTTTAATAAGTCATACTCTTTTCTGGGTTGTTACATGATGGTAAATAGGATCTCTGAAATCAGGTGACATTTTAAAGTGACCAGAGTATTTCATTTTCTTTGAAGTCTGTTCATTTTCTCTAGCTGTCTCCATTTTCATCCTTGCTGTGCCCTTAAGGCACAAACCAGAGTCTCCTTTAGAAGCCGTTTAAACTCAGCCCCAACATCAAAGCAAATGAGGAGCCAGGGCTGAAACCAGCTTTAAATGTGTCCTTATATTTGTTTTTCAGCTGTTTCTCAGAGTTGGTAAGTCACACTCAATCATTTTGGATGTAATGTTATCCTATATAGAGTTTGAAGCCATTGAAAATAATATTTCAATATTCACTTTGGCTATGTCAAGGATTTAGAGAAAACTTATTTGAAGTGGTTCACTTCACAAAGGTAAAAAATTCTGCTTCATTCAGCCCTGCTGCATGATTACAGAATACTCATTTTCTCCTAGAGAATCCTGGTGATTATATAGGGGCAGTAATCTGCAATTACCTATCACAAAAATACAGTGTTAAGAGGGTACACTGCTCTATTCCAGACAGGCAATTTTCAGGAGTGTAAGTCCCTCATGGATATTTCAAAGGATGGAGCTTATTAAAGTGTATCTTGAAAAGGCTTATTTCATCTCACATTATTTTTGCGTACTTTAAAGCAGACTCCTTACCTCTGAGACCCCTGTAAGTGTGGCCTCATTTCCCACACATTTAGTCCAAATTACTGCTGATGGGATAAGGTTAAGCCAACCAGATTTCATAGCAGTGGACTACCCTGGATAAATATCAGTCGTCAAAAAGGAAATAGCGACACCAGAGCCATGATTCTAAGAGTGATGTGGAAGAGACATTAGCAATGAGCCATGGCTTCAATGCATTGCATTATGCAGATTGTGGATTGCACTATTTCAGGTAATTTCTTTTCAACAAGCACATTTGAAGCCGTAAGACAGGGAGGAGGATAAGCCATCTGTCAGAATCCAGTTACTTCATTTATCTACATTTATCTTCATTTATCTACAAATACAATGAGTCATTCCCTGTGTATTTTTCCTAAAAGTCTAAGACATAGATGTGTCTTAAAATATTAATTGTGAGAAGTAAACCCTCCCTACCACAGGACCACTAGTGTACTGGTTTATGTCAAAAAGGTAAGTTGCTTTTCAGATTTTCTATAGCTACTATTTCAACCAGTTTTGAGTGTGCCTTACCTGCAGCATCTCTGGCTTACAAAAAAATTTCTATTACAAAATCTCTGGTTAACATTATACTTTAAAATCGACCCACCAATTCTAACACCCATGCTCTATTCCGAGGCTTTGAGAATGATTTTGTATGTTCTCCTAGCACTTTCTGTCCACATTCACTGTCCACATCCTCCTTGTTTCATGGGCTTGTAGTACTAGTAACTGAAAACAAATTGGCCTGAGTCACCAACTGTAAGTTCAGTTGGGAGCTGGATATATTTTGTCATTTACATGCACTACAGAGGAGGGTCATGTGGTCTGATGTGGAGTCAGCAATGGCTGTCATATTCAACACAGAGTCTTGAGTGGCAAGGAAGATTTCCCAATATTTTCCTCTTTTCACTCACAGACTGTTCTAAGATATCCTCTATTGCAGCAGTCCCCAATGCTTTTGGCACCAGGAACCGGTTTCATAGAAGACAATTTTTCCATGGACTGGGGCGGGGTGGGTGTTGGGGATGGTTTCAGGATGATTCAAGTGCATTACATTTATTGTGCACTTTATTTCTATTATTATTACATTGTAATATATAATGAAATAATTATACAACTCACCATAATGCAGAATCAGTGGGAAACCTGAGCTTGTTTTCACTTGCCACTCATTGATAGGGTTTTGATATGAGTCTGCAAGCAATTGATTTATTATGGTCTCTGGGCAGTCAAACCTCTCTGCTAATGATAATCTGTATTTGAAGCCACTCCCTAGTGCTAGCATCACCGCCTCAGCTCCACCTCCAATCATTAGGCATTAGATTCTCATAAGGAGCGCACAACCTAGATCCCTTGCATGCACAGTTCACAGTAGGGGTCACGCTCCTATGAGAACCTAATGCCACCACTGATCTGACAGGAGGCAGAGCTCAGGAGGTAATGCGAGCAATGGGGAGTGGCTGTAAATACAGATGAAGCTTCACTTGCTTGCCTGCCGCTCACCCACTGCTGTGCAGCCAGGTTCCTAACAGGTCATGGACCAGTAACAGTCCATAGCCCCGGGGTTGGGAACCCCTGCTCTATTGTGTTTCCACCACTTCCTCCCCACTTACTCACTTGAATAGTTTACAGTTCAACACTAGCCTTAAAAATTGACATCTGAAAAAGCTCTCTTCTGGCAAATAACTACTTACAAATTGTCAAATTTTGCACCTCTCCTAAGTCAGTCCTTACTGTTTATTTGCCAACTTTTTGCTGATTTGGTTTGGGTTCCCCCAGAAGAAGATCTTGAGACAAGGATTCAAGTGCAAGTGGTTTACGTGGGAAGAGGAGGAAACCCTGGCAGAGGAATGGGGACCTAGGACAAGGAAGGGAAGTGAGCCACTAAAGTGTGAATCATTAAACCAGCCAACACTGGCAATGAGAACTCACACATGGAGAAACTTGGAGAGGTAGTGTAGAATGCATGTCTTGGAATTATTCACCCAAGAGGGGAGAGAACTGAGGTATATATATACACACCAACTCCCCAACAGGTATGAAGTGAGGAATAATGGAAGGACCAGGACAGATGTTAATTCACGAACACTTCAGCCTGTCATAAACACATGTTGAATGGCTTGGGCAAAAGGCTTTGGCACTGGAAATTCCCCAGCAGACACTGAAGGGACTGTGGCTAAAAGTATGGATGGGGCCCCATAAGTCTTCTTACATCTGCAACTGACACCATTCCTTGTTCATGACATGTTTTTCTTCCACAGAGGAGTCTTTTACTAATTTTCTCTCTATATATATCTTCTTTAGGTCTTCTTAAAGTTTGGCTATGTTTTCTGTACTCTTCTTTGACAGGACCCTAAAAGCATCAGTTACCTATTCCTCACAGATGACTCCTCAAATTCTATCTACATCCCAGCTTAAATGCTACTACCTGCATGACAGTTCCTCTGATATTCACTCTCCCCTCATCAGTGAACTCACTGTTTTTGGCTTACAAAGGACTTTGCTCTATTTCTCTTATGTATGCCATTCTCTGAAGTGATTTCTGGAACAGATTAAATTTAAAGTAAGATGAATAGAATTAGCTCATTTTCTTGGGAACAAATTTATTTTCAGAAGGATGTAAACTACAGTGTTTGTCATAAACAATCATTTAACCACAGTAACTTCTTTAGTTAAAAAAAGTCACTGTAACATGATGATAAACATATTTTCATGTACCTTGCAGGTTTTTGAATTTTGCTTTTTTAATAGTGATATTATACCTATTTTTAGTTTTTAATTATATATATAGTAAAAGTAAATTTATGAGAAAATTGAATAGATAATAATATGAGAAATAAAGTAAAAATCACTTGAAATCTTAGTAACAAGAGATAACTGCCATTAACTTGTTGATCAGCACTATCTTATGTAGATATTTATGTGTATAATCATAGGCATCAATATCATCATTACATATGTAATTTCTTTGATGAGATCTTTTAAACAGTCTTTTTTCACATTCTCAAAATATTATAAGAATGTAATTATGCTTGTGTAGAAACTAGATTTTTCTCAGATATTCTATTAAAAATGACATCCTGTATAATTATATTTCCCATTTGATTCTAGTAAATAAAAACACTAGTATTGTATACTTAATTTTTCCTCCAGTAAACTTACTCAGTTATTACTTGCTCAATTATTAATTCCAATAATTTATTTAGAGCTTTTTGTCATGTTTTATATGCAAATAACCAAAACATCTGCAAATAATGATAATCTTGAGCATCAATCTTTTTTTCTCCTTGTTTTACTGTACTGACTAAGACTTTGCAGGTTGAATAAAAGTGGAAATAGTAGACTTTTGTCATTTGAGTGATAATATTCCCAAAGGTTTCTAGTATATTCATGTTACCATATTTGGCTATTAGTGTGGGAATGACATTTCCTAATTTCCCATTACTCAACTACTGAATTCCGGGATTAAATGAACTTTATCATGGTATACTGTCTCTAAGGTATGGGTGGGTTCTGTATAAAGACATTTTAAGGTTTTTGCATTTATGTTCATGAGTCATATTTTTCTATAATTTTTCTTTTTTGTTTCATTTTGTCTGGTTTAGAATCAAGGTTAGATGAGTCACATATTATAAACTGTGAGAATATTTGCATATTTGATTCTAAACAGTGATAAGCTTCTGTGGTTTGGAGCCCCTTGATGAAATCTCTCTGGAGCTTCCTGGTTGGTGAACATGTGGAGGTACAAGAGAATGTCACACCCAGAAAGGGCAGGGAAGCTCCACACATCCTGCCCTCTGCATCTCTTCCATTTGGCAGTTCCCGAATTATATCCTTACATGATAAACTGGTAATCTAGTAAAAAGAAAGAAAGAAAGAAAAGAAACTGGTCTATGCTTTGCCCAGTGAAAACCACAGAAACCAACACAACTACTTTCATACATACTGAGTTTATTGCCCTGCTTGAGATTTTCCATTCAGGATTAAGGGTGCCTATCACGTCCCTAGGTCAGTGTCTCAGTTCAGGATTATAAAAGTAAACTCAGGGGGTGTCTTCAAGATGGTGGAGCAGTAAGACCTGGAGATCACCTTCCTCCCCACAAATACATCAAAACTACACCTACGGGCTTCCCTGGTGGCGCAGTGGTTGAGAGTCCGCCTGCTGATGCATGGGACGCGGGTTCGTGCCCCGGTCTGGGAAGATCCCGCATGCCACGGAGCGGCTGGGCCCATGAGCCATGGCCGCTGGGCCTGCACGTCTGGAGCCTGTGCTCCGCAACGGGAGAGGCCACAATAGTGAGAGACCCGCATACCGCAAAAGACAAAAAAAAAAAAAAAAACCCAAAAAACAAATAAAAACTACACTACACGCAGAACAACTCTTACAGAACACCTACTGAACACTGGCAGAAGACTTCAGACCTCCCAAAAGGCAAGAAACTCCCCACGTATCTGGGTAAAGCAAAAGAAAAAAGGAAAAACAGAGACAAATAATAGGGATGGCCCCTGCACCTCGGGGAGGGAGCTGTGAAGGAGGAAGTTTCCACACACTAGGAAGCCCCTTCACTGGTGGAGATGGTGGGTGGGTGAGGGGGAAGCTTCGAAACCACAGAGGAAAGCACAGCAACAGGGGTGCAGAGGGCAAAGCAGAGAGATTCCCGCACAGAGGATCGGTGCTGACCAGCACTCACCAGCCTGAGAGGCTTGTGTGCTCACCTGCCGAGGCAGATGGCAGCTGGGGGCTGAGGCTCAGGCTTCAGAGTTCAGAACCCAGGGAGAGGACTGGGGTTGGCTGCATGAACACAGCCTGAAGGGGGCTAGTGCACCACAGTTACCTGGGAGGGAGTCCGGGAAAAACTCTGCACCTGCCTAAGAGGCAAGAGGCCATTGTTTTGGGCTGCATGAGGAGAGGGGATTCAGAGCACCACCTAAACGAGCTCCAGAGATGGGCGCAAGCTGCAGCTATCAGTGCGGACATCAGAGATGGGCATGAAACAGTAAAGCTGCTGTTATAGCCAACAAGAAGCCTGTGTGCAAGCACAGGTCACTATCCACACCTCCCCTCCCGGGACCCTGTGCAGCCCACCACTGCCAGGGTCCCGTGATCCAGGGACAACTTCCCCGGGAGAACAAACGACATGCCTCAGGCTGTTGCAACATAATGCCAGCCTCTGCCACCGCAGGCTTGCCCCACATTCCGTACTCCTCCCTCCCCCAGCCTGAGTGAGCGAGAGCTCCCTAATTAGCCGCTCTTTTAATACCATCCTGTTTGGGTGGGGAACAGAAGCCCTCAGGCGACCTACATACAGAGGTGGGGCCAAATCCAAAGGTGAACCCCAGGAGCTGTGTGAACAAAGAAGAGAAAGGGAAATTTCTCCCAGCAGCCCTAGGAGCAACGGATTAAATCTTCACAATCAACTTGATGTACATCTGTGGAATACCTGAATAGAAAATGAATCATCCCAAAATTGAGGCAGTGGACTTTGGGAGCAACTATAGAATAGGGGTTTGCTTTCTGTATCTAATCTGCTTCTGGTTTTATGTTTATCTTAGTTTAGTATTTAGAGTTTATTATCATTGGTAGATTTGTTTATTGATTTGGCTGCTCTCCTCCATTTTTTTATTTTATACACACACACATACACACACACACACACACATATACACACACACACACACACACACACACATACACATATATATATTACTTTCCACTTTCTCTTTTTGTGAGTGTGTATGTGTATGCTTCTTTGTGTGATTTGTCTGTATAGCTTTGCTTTTGCCATTTGTCCTAGGGTTCTGACTGTCCTTTTTGTTGTTGTTGTTTTGTGTTTTTTGTAGTATAGATTTAGTGTTTATTATCATCAGAGGATTTGTTTTGTGGCTTGGTTGCTCTCTTCTTTCTTTTTAAATTTCTATATCTTAATAATTTTATTTTATTTATTTACTTTTTTTTTTTTCCTCCCTTTTCTTCTGAGCCATGTGGCTGACAGGGTCTTGGTGCTCTGGCCGGGTGTCAGGTCTGAGCCTCTGAGGTGGGAGAGCCGAGTTCAGGACATTGGTCAACCAGAGATCTCTTGGCCCCACATAACATCAAACAGCAAAAGCTCTCCCAGAGATCTCCATCTCAGTGCTAAGACCCAGCTCCACTCAACGATGAGCAAGCTATAGTGCTGGACACCCTATGCCAAACAACTAGCAAGGCAGGAACACAATGCCACCCATTAGCAGAGAAGCTGCCAAAAATCATAATAAATTCACAGACACCTCAAAACACACCACTGGATGTGGTCCTGTCCACCAGAAAGACAAGATCCAGCCTCATCCACCAGAACAGAAGAACCAGTCTCCTCCACTAGGTAACCTACACAACCCACTGAACAAACTTACTCACTTGGAACAGGCACCAAAAACAATGGGAACTACAAAACTGCAGCCTGTGAAATGGAAACCCCAAACACAGTAAGTTAAGCAAAATGAGAAGACAGGGAAATACACAGCAAATGAAGGAGCAAGGTAAAAACCCATGAGATGAAACAAATGAAGAGGAAATAGGCAGTCTACCTGAAAAAGAATTCAGAGTAATTTTAGTAAAGATATTCCAAAATCTTGGAAATAGAATGGAGAAAATTCAAGAAATGTTTAACAAGAAGCTAGAAGAACCAAAGAGCAAACAATGATGAACAACACAATAAATGAAATTAAAAATTCTCTAGAAGGAATCAATAGCAGAATAATTGAGGCAGAAGAACAGATAATATAAAGCAGAAACTAACACACCATTGTAAAGCAATTATACCCCAATAAAGATGTTAAAAAAAAAAAAAAAAAAGAAGAACAGATAAGTGACCTGGAAGATTAAATAGTGGAAATAACTACCACAGAGCAGAATAAAGAAAAAAGAATGAAAAGAATTGAGGACAATCTCAGAGACCTCTGGAACAACATTAAATGCACCAACATTTGAATCATAGGGGTCCCAGATGAGGAAGAGAAAAAGAAAAGGTCTGAGAAAATATTTGAAGAGATTATAGTTCAAAACTTCCCTAATATGGGTAAGGAAATAGTCAGTCAAGTCCAGGAAGCTCAGAGATTCCCATACAGGATAAATCCAAGGAGAAACACACCAAGACACATATTAATCAAACTACCATACGACCCAGCAATCCCACTACTGGGCACATACCCTGAGAAAACCATAATTCGAAAAGAGTCATGTACCACAATGTTCACTGCAGCTCTATTTACAATAGCCAGGACATGGAAGCAACCTAGGTGTCTATCGACAGATGAAGGGATAAAGAAGATGTGACACATATATATAATGGAATATTAGTCATCCACAAAAGGAAACGAAATTGAGTTATTTGTAGTGAGGTGGATGGACCTAGAGACTGTCATACAGAGTGAAGTAAGTCAGAAAGAGAAAAACAAGTACTGTATGCTAACACATATATATGGAATAAAAAAAAAAAAAAGCACAGGTTCTGAAGAGCCTAGGGGCAGGACAGGAATAAAGATGCAGACATAAAGGATGGAGTTGAGGAGGACATGGATGGGGGCATGGTAAGCTGGAACAAAGTGAGAGAGTGGCGTGGACATATATAAACTACCAAATGTAAAATAAATAGCAGTGGCAAGCAGCTGCATAGCACAGGGTGATCAGCTCGGTGCTTTGTGTCCACCTAGATGGGTGGGATAGGGAGGGTGGGAGGGAGATGAAAGAGGGAGGAGATACGGGAATGTTTGTATACATATAGCTGGTTCACCTTGTTATAAAGCAGAAACTAACACATCAATGTAAAGCAATTATAGTCCAATAAATATGTTTAAAAAAAAAGTAAACCCATGGTCAATTCTCTAGAGTTCATCATTATTATTAATGTCTTACAATATTTAAATATTAGGCTTTTAATTTTATTCATCATCGAATATCATGAACTCCACCAGTATAGTGTAGGAAAATAACTTCTAACTAAAGGCTAACTAAAGACAACTTTTAAAACGCAATGAGAACAAAGTTAAGAGTATTATAGAAAGATGTCCTAAAAAGAAAAACAAAAATTTAGGAAAGAAAATAATCAATATTAATAATACTCAATCACAGGAAAATGCAAATTAATGTAATATGATATTATTATTTGATCTTTTAGGATAGTGAACAGTTTTAACATAATCATTGTTGCAAAGGGAATGGCAAATGGCACCTTCAATGCTACTGTTGGAATTGTAAATCAATAATCCTTTTGAAGTCAGTTTTTCAATATCTATCAAAGCCTTTGCAATTCACCTGGACTCAATGAATTTATGAACAAGTACCTTCACTGCATCCAAGTTTGTAGTAGTTAAAATTGTATATAACTTATATTTCCCTCATTGAGGAATGATAACAAATGTAGTATATGTACAGTGAAATACTGAGCAATAATTTTAAAGAAAAGCATATAGACATGGAATTATTCTACGAATATTAGGATATATATGCCATGGATATATTATAAGTTGAAAGGCAAGTTTCACAATAATATTTAGTAGTTTTCATTAAGGGAAAATATGTAAATGCATATATATTCATGAGTAAAATCTTAACATAATTTAGGTCTGTAAAAACAAACACATTAACAATGTTTATATCTGGAGAAAAAATAAAGTACATGTAGGCTACAGTGAAGGCAGACTTTCTGTTCTATATTTTCTGTATAATTTGACATTTTTGAAAAAGTACATATTTAGCCATAATTTGTATAATTCAAAACACATTAAAAACTGGAAAATTTAAGGCTTCCCTGGAGGTGCAGTGGTTGAGAGTCCGCCTGCCCATGCAGGGGACGCGGGTTTGTGCCCCGGTCCTGGAAGATCCCACCTGCCGCGGAGCGGCTGGGCCCGTGAGCCATGGCCGCTGAGCCTGCGTGTCCCGAGCCTGTGCTCCGCTATGGGAGAGGCCACAACAGTGAGAGGTCGGCGTAACGCAAAAAAAAAAAAAAAAAAAAAAAAAAAAAACTGGAAAATTTAGATAAAACTAATTTTATTACATTATAAATTATTTTCTTCATTTATGCTTGTATAGATTGTTGTTTTGACTTATATATCATCATATTTATAAATTAAGCTAATAAACCTATTCACATTAATGCTGCACAATACTACTACTATAGTTTTCATACCACTATCTTAAATTTATAAATTACCTATAATTTTAAACATATATCAATAAGAAAGTATTTTCTTATTGATATATATATATCAATAAGATATATATATATATATCAATAAGAAAGCATTCTTTTGAAAACATGGTTGCCTAAATTAGAGAAAATTGTTATTCTCAACACTTGCAGGTCTTCATTTGCTTTAAAATGCTCTCAGAGAAATAAATCTGTTAACTTCAAGAAAATCATTTTTCTGTATCAGAACAGGTTAACATTTCTGGCCCTCCAGTTGCATGTGTGTGAATTCACGCTTGAGAGGGTATGACTCTGCATAAAGTATACAAAAAAAACAAAGGCTCTGCTTTGCAATATCCTTGAGAAATCCGACCCAAATTCAGATTCTTGATTTTCTTTAAAATTATTCAAACTCTCACAAGATGTAGGTCTAAATCTGGAAAAATAAAGCCTTAGGCCACTGACCCACTAAAAGTATATTTATTTAATATTGCTCTCAATAGAACAGCTTTCTGTATTACAAATTAGTTAGCAAATGCAGTTAATTTTTCAGAATCTATTTTTAAGACTTAATTAAACCTTTGTCTTTGTTTTTAATATTACTCTGTCTTTGGAAATAAAGTTATGGAAAGATTAGTCTCTTTCTAAGATTATTATGAATGTGAATCATTAGCTTGCCATAATGCATTATATAGATGTTAGACTTTTCCTTAATTGAATTTTTAACAATTACCATAAATACTCTTATTTAATTTGTTCTAAAGTGTCATTAAATAGCCCAAAGGTGTTGACTTACTATAGAGGTGAATCAAATTTTTAAACCGCGATTTAGTTAAAAAGAAGGAAATAAAAGCAGCATGAAAAATTTTTTTTTGCTTGTAGTTGTTTTTTCTTTTTATGTAATTTCAAACGTATGGAAAATTGCAAAAACTCCTAAAAAACCTAAACTCCAATTGACCAACTGCTTACATTTTGTCATATTTGATATTCTCTCCTCCCCTCTCCTCTTCTCTTCTCTCCCTTCTCTTTCTGTGTCTCTCTCTTATTTTGGGGATCATATTTTACTGCTTGCTGTTGCCTGACAGGTCACTGAGGCTCTATTCACTGCTTAGAAATCTTGTGTTTTCCTTTCTGTCCTTCGGGAAGGATAATTTCTATTGCTGTATTACCAAGCTCACTCACCCCCTTTTGTTTCCATCTCCATGAGGTTATTAAGGCCATTGAGGGAGGTCTTGTTCCATTTCATATACTTTACTTTTTATTTATTTTTAAGAGCGCAAGGGCCGCGACCGGCCGGGAACCCCGGCCCAACCCCCGCGCCGAGGTTGGCGGAGCCCGACTCGGACGCGTCCGGCGGCACGCGCATGCCGCTGCCCCTCCGGCCCCGCACGCCCCGCCCGGGAAAGGGGCCTACGGGGCCGGCCCTGCGACGCCCCCGCCTCTCGGTCCGCACCCGCCGCCCCCCACTTTCCCCATCCCAGCCTGTGGGCGAGGCCCACTGCGTGGTGGGGAGGAGGCGCGGCGCGCCGAGGCCGGGGGGCCGCCGCGAGGGCCGCCCCCTTCCCTCTCGTCCCCCTTTTCCTCCGGCGGAACGGGCGCCTCCCCCTACCGACCGGCGCGGGCCGGTCCGGGGACGTGCGCGCCGAGACCCGCCGCCACTCCCGTCGCGCGGATGGTGGGCAGCCACCGAGGTTGGGCCGAGGACGCCGACCTCGGGGTGCGGGGTGGGGGAGTCCGGAGAGCGAGGGAGGGAAGGAAGAAACGGATGGCGAGCCCCGCCCCTGGGCCCCGCCGCCGCCACCGGGGCGGCGGCGTGGGCGACAAACCCTTGTGTCGAGGGCTGACTCTCTGCTCTGCTACGTACGAAACCCCGACCCAGAAGCAGGTCGTCTACGCATGGTTTAGCAAGAGGTTCCCCACGAACGTGCGGTACGTGACAGGCGAGGGGGCGGCCGCCTTTCCGGCCGCACCCCGTGTCCCAGGACGAAGGGGTCTCCGCACCGGACCCCGGTCCCGACGCGCGACGAGGGGCGCCGCGCCGCGCCCCGGGGGACGCGGGCGGTGGCCCACCGGCGGGGACGGCGGGGAACCGGCTATCCGAGGCCAACCGAGGCTCCCGCGGCGGTGCCCTATCGTTCCGCCTGGGCGGGATTCTGACTTAGACGCGTTCAGTCATAATCCCACAGATGGTAGCTTCGCCCCATTGGCTCCTCAGCCAAGCACATACACCAAGTTTCAATTAGTTTTTTAATGGTATATATTTCACTGCTGAGATTCTCAATCTGTTTATTTTTGACCTCAGTATTTCCCTTTAAGTTCAAATGTTTTTATAATTGCTGCTTTGAAGGTCTTGTTTCTTAATTTCAACTTCAATATTTGTGTAATTTCAGCTTTGGTTACTATTGATCACTTTTTCTCTTATCTACTTGTCTTATTTTCCTCCTAATTCACATGTTCAGTGTTTGTTTTGTTTTGGTAACTGGACACTGAATAGTAAATTGTAGACACTCTGAGTTAGCTTCCTTTGAAGGCTATTGAGTTTTATTCTATCAGGTAGTTAATTTGGCTGGACTTAACTAAACTCTGTCTCTTCTGAGTGAGGAAGCAGGTAAAATCTCTGTTCAGTGCTTTTAAGCTTCCATCCATTGCTGTCTGCAGAGCACCTTTAATACTCTGCTCTGTACACATAGTTTATGAAAGAACCAAGGAGGTAGACAAAGTGTATACACAAGTTTTGAGGCTGTCCTTTCTGTGGATACTCTTTTGCCAATAGCCCCCTGATATTTTAATTCCTTTGATAAATCTGAACTCTGGCCTAACCTTTGCAAACTAGTTGGACTCCGACTTTCTGCTTATATTCAGGCTACCCCACACTGTATGAAGAGAAAAGTCATATAAATTCAAATATCACCGATATTTTCAAGAATCATCTACCCTCCAGTTCTGCTTGATTTAGATATAGAGATATTTTCAGTAGGTTTTTTTTTCATATTTTTCCCACAGTTTTAAATTTCTGTCTATAAATGGATGTGTCATACAAGTCACTACACCATTATCAAAAGTAGAACCGCTTTGTTATTAAGTAATCAATCAAATTTGTTTTCAGTTGTGCATTCATTACCGTTTGAGACACTGAACACTGATTCTGTAAATATTTTACACAAGATTTTAGCTCAGCATTTGAATCATAAATAATTAAGCCTTAAATCCTTTTACTCCCCCGCCCAAAGGAGTAAAGTAAAATAGAAGCTCAACATAGGGATCATTATTGCACCATCAACTTTGAAATCGTTAACAAGCACCATATAAGGTGATTACTATTATTTTATCATGAGTAGTTGAGGTTCAGGACTTCGATATCTTGCACAGGGTAAAAAGATTGCTAGACTCTATCCCAAATTATTAATTCAGAATTCCAGAATAACCTAAACATGCTAAAATTTCAATTAAAAAAATTGGAAATAGAGCTCTATTTATTTTAATAAAACTACATCTCAAAACTGAAATCCCCTAGAAATTCCAAACAAAAAAGTTATTATTGACTAATAAAGAAGTGACGTAGTTTTTCCCAGTTTTACTGAAAAGTAATTGATATACATCACTGTATAAGTTTAAAGTGTACAGCGTGATGGTTTGATTTACATGTATTACAAAATGATTACCAATAGGTTCAGTTAACTCCCATCATTTCACCTAGTTACAACAAAAATGAAGAAGAGAAAAAAGGAAAACAATTTCTCCCCATGAAGAGAAGTTTTAGGATTTACTCGCTTAACTTTCCTGTATATAATATAGCAGTGTTAGCTATACTCATCATGTTGTACATATAGTTTTTAAATTAGAACACCATGGAAGCCATATGAAATATCCTTTGGCATTAATATGCATGACCAAAAGTAAGTTATTCATTTAAATTCATGATAGTTTTTATTCTTCTAAATTTAGCCCACAATTTGTCATCTTTTTTAATGCTTACAATATTGGTGTCCAAATGAAGAAATTAATGAGCTGACTCATTATGAATCAGCTTTTAGGCTAACTCCTATCAAAGTTTTCAGAAGTAATTGTGGCTTATTTGAGAAACAGTTTTGTTGCACTTTTGGAGTGAATCCCTCTATACTAGCAAATATAGGATCTGGTTAAAAACCATCTCTAGATTTCCACATCTGCTTATCTCAGGAAAACTTCTAATTTTATCATCATCACAGTCATAAACTCAATAACAGGCTGTCAGGAAGTCAGGTTATCACCATCTCATCTAACTGAGCAAACAAATTTGTTCATAACTTGGGAAAGTTTAAATTTGAGTATGTCCAGTCTCAACTCAATGTTTTTTATTAGATTGGGGACAAGGGCTCAATGGAATGATCAATCATCGATTTTTTTCTTTCTCTCTTTCCTACATGCACACACACACACTGCACAGTATCATATAAGATATATGGATTTAATTCTAATATTATTAAGGAAATCAGCAGAGGTAGTAATTAGTTTTACCTGTAAATATCACTAAGGTAACATTTAAATGAAACTTTAAAATGAGGGGAGTTGATCATCAGTAAAGGAAAAGACATTTATTCATTTATTCTATGCAGAAAGAAAAACATGGAAGATGGCATGAAGTTATCAATGAACTATGAGAATTTGAGGCAGGAATCTTTGCTAATTATAGGGTGCTGAGGCATATAAGGCAGGAACTAATGCTGGGCATAGAAAATGGGATGGCATTGTGCAACGTCTTGAATGCTACATTCAGGTATTTAAAAATGTCCCCAAAGTCTATGGGACACCATCTCAAGATAGTCTTCTTACTGTTTTCCAAAATGGAAAAAGGTTTATAATTGGTCTTTCTAATTGTAAATGTGATGTATACTTTTTGGTTAAAACATAAAATACCAAAAAACATAAATGAGAAATAAATGTTTAAAATCCCACTAAGCAGATAACAACAGGCAACACTTTCCTGTATGCCTTCCACATATGTTCATCTTATATCATAAAATAGTTCTACCAATCTTTTAGAACTTGTTAAATGTGTAATAGGTTTCATAGGCAAATAGTAAAAAATTCAGCAGAAAGGTATCATCTTACTATTTCCCCATTTTGCCAAGTTCATTGTCCCCAAATTACAAATCTGATACATAATTTCAGAAATGGCTATGCATATACAAGGATATCTACATAATTATGTTCCCTTTTTAAACATATTGTAGCATATTATAAACATGTAAAGCAAAACACTACACTACACCTTGTTTTCTCACAAACAATTTCCCCTGAAAATTATTAAATATTAAAATTTACATTTTGAAGTAAAGGTAGAGAGAAGTGAGAAGTAATATAAGCATATGAATTATTCATTTTATCCTTGTCTTACTGATTTTCTGACAAATTTGTTGGTTTTTTTTACGTTATAAGCAAAGCGTATTTGTAGCATTTTTTTTCTTTTTTTAAAAAATACTTCTTTATTAGGGTATAATTGCTTCACAGTGCTCTGTTAGTTTGTGTTGTACAACAAAGTGGATCAGCAATATGCATACATATATCTCTGTATCCCCTCCCTCTTGAGCCTCCTTCCCAGCCTCCCTATCTCACCCCTCTAGGTCACCACAAAGCACCAAGCTGATCTCCCTGTGCTATGCTGCTGCTTCCCACTAGCTATCTATTTTACAGTTGGTAGTGTGTATATGTTGATGCTACTCTCACTTTGCCCCAGCTTCCCCCTTCCCTCCATGTCCTCAAATCCATTCTCTATGTCTACGTCTTTATTCCTGCCTTGTCACAAGGTTCATCAGTACCATTTTTTGTTTTTTTAGATTCCATATGTATGCATTAGCATACGGTATTTATTTTTCTCTTTCTGACTTCACTCTGTATGACAGACTCTAGGTCCATGCACCTCACTACAAATAACTCAACTTCATTTCTTTTTATAGCTGACTAATATTCCGTTGTATATATGTGCCACATCTTCTTTATCCATTCATTTGTCGATGGACATTTAGGTTGGTTCCATGTCCTGGCTATTGTAAATAGTGCTGCAATGAACTTGTGGTACATGACTCTTTTTGAATTATGGTTTTCTCAGGGTATATGCCCAGTAGTGAGATTGCTGGGTCATATAGTAGTTCTATTTTTACTTTTTTAAGGAACCTCCATACTGTTCTCCATTGTGGTTGTATCAATTTATATTCCTACCAACAGTGCGGGAGGGTTCTCTTTTCACCACACCCTTTCCAGCATTTATTTTTTGTTGAATTTTTGATAATGGCCATTCTGCCCGGTGTAAGGTGATACCTCATTGTAGTTTTGATTTTCATTTCTCTAATAATTACTGATGCTGAGCATCTTTCATGGGCCTCTTGGCCATCTGTATGTCTTCTTTGGTGAAATGTCTATTTAGATCTTCAGCCCATTTTTTAATTGGGTTTTTGTTTTTTTTAATATTGAGCTCCATGAGCTGTTTGTATATTTTGGAGATTAATCCTTTGTCTGTTGTTTCATTTGCAAATATCTTCTCTCATTCTGAGGGTTGTCTTTTCATCTTGTTTATGGTTTCCTTTGCTGTGCAAAAGCTTTTAAGTTTCATTAGGTCCCATTTGTTTATTTCTGTTTTTATTTCCGTTACTCTAGGAGGTGGGTCAAAAAAGAACTTGCTGTGCTTATGTCAAAGAGTCTTTTTCCTATGTTTTCTCCTAAGAGTTTTATAGGGAGTACTCTAATTTCATTCTTTTACATGTAGCTGTCCAGTTTTCACAGCACCACTTATTGAAGACGTTGTCTTTTCACCATTGTATGTCCTTGCCTCCTCTGTCATAAATTAGGTGACTATATGTGTGTGGGTTTATCTCTGGGCTTTCTCTCCTGTACCATTGATCTATATTTCTGTTTTTGTGCCAGTATCATACTGTCTTGATTACTGTAGCTTTGTAGGATAGTTTAAAGTCAGATGGCCTGATTCCTCCAGCTCCATTTTTCTTTCTCAAGATTGATTTGGCTGTTTGGGGTATGTGTGTTTCCATATGAATTGTAAATTTTTTTGTTCTACTTCTGTGAAGAATGCCATTGGTAGTTTGATAGAGATTGCATTGAATCTGTAGATTGCTTTGGGTAGTATAGTCATTTTCACAATATTGTTTCTTCTAATCCAAGAACATGGTTTGTTTCTCCATCTGTTTATGTTATTTTTTATTTCTTTCATCAGTGTTTTATAGTTTTCTGAGTACAAGCCTTTTGCCTCCTTAGGTAGGTTTATTCCTAGGTATTTTATTCTTTTTGTTGCAGTGGTAAATGGAATTGTTTTACTTTCTATTTCTGATTTTTCATTGTTAGTGTATAGGAATGCCAGGGATCTCTGTGCATTAATTTTGTATACTGAAAACTTACCAAATTCGTTGATTTGTTCTAGCAGTTTTCTAGTGGCATCTTTAGGATTTTCTATGTATGGTATCATGTCATCTGCAAACAGTGACAGTTTTACTTCTTCTTTTCCATTTGTATTCCTTTTATTTCTTTTCCTTCTCAGTTTGGCTAAGACTTCCAAAACTATGTTGAATAATACTGGTGAGAGTGGACATCTTTATTTTGTTCCTGATCTTAGTGGAAATGCTTTCAGTTTTTTACCATTGAGAATGATATTTGCTGTGGGTTTATCACATATGGCCTTTATTATGTTGAGATAGGTTCCCTCTATGCCCATTTTCTGGAGAGTCTTTATCATAAATTGGTCTTGAATATTGTTGAAAACTTCTTCTGCATTTATTGAGATGATCATATGGTTTTTATTCCTTAATTTGTTATTATAGTGTATCACATTGATTTGCATACATTGATGAATCTTTGCATCCCTGAGATAAATCCCATTTGATGGTGTATGACCCTTTTAATATGTTGTTGGATTCTGTTTACTAGTATTTTGTTCAGGATTTTTACATCAAAGTTCATCAGTGAAATTGGTCTATAATTTTCTTTTTTTGTGATATCTTTTTCTGATTTTGGTATCAGGGTGATGGTGGCTTCATAGAATGAATTTGGGAGTGTTCCTCCCTCTGAAAATTTTTGGAAGAGTTTGAGAAGGATCAGTGTTAGCTCTTCTCTAAATGTTTGATAGAATTTGCTTGTGAAGCCATCTTGTCCTGGGCTTTTGTTTTTTGGAAGATTTTTAATTACATTTTCAATTTCATTACTTGTGATAGGTCTGTTTATATTTTCTAATTCTTCCTGGTTCAATCTTGGAAAATGGTACCTTTCCAAGAATTTGTCCATTATTTGTGGTTGCCCATTTTATTGGCATATAGTTGTTTGTAGTTGTCTCTTATAATCCTTTGTATTCATGTGGTGTCACTTGTGATTTCTCCTTTTTCATTTCATAAAGTTATTGATTTGCATCCGCTCCCTTTTTTTCTTGATGAGTCTGGCTAAGGATTTATCAATTTTGTTTATCTTCTCAAAGAACCAGCTTTTAGTTTTATTGATCTTTGCTATTGTTTCCTTCATTTATATTTCATTTATTTCTGCTCTGATCTTTGTGACTTCTTTCCTTCTACTGATCTTGGGTTTTCTTTGTTCTTCATTCTCTAGTTGCTTTCTGTGTAGGGTAATATTGTTATTTGAGATTTTTCTTTTTCTTGAGCTTCCCTTTTAGAATTACTTTTGCTGAATTCCATAGGTTTTTGGTCGTCTTGTTTTTGTTGTCATTGTTTCTATGTCTTCTTTCATTTCTTCTTTGATTTCTTCAGTGATCTCTTGGTTATTTAATAGTGCACTGTTTAGGCTCCATGTATGTGTGTTTTTTACTGGTTTTTTTTTTTCCCTGTAATTGACTCCTAATCTCATAGCATTGTGATCAGAAAAGATACTTGATAAAATTTCAATTTTCTTAAATTTTCCAAGGCTTGATTTGTGACCTAAGATGTGATCTCTCCTAGAGAATGTTCCATGTGCACTTGAGATGAAAGTGCATTCTGCCACTTTCAGATGGAATGTTCTATAAATATCAACTAAATCTATCTGGTCACTTGCATCATTTAAAGCTTGTGTTTCCTTATTTATTTTCTGTTTGGATGATATGTCCATTGTTGTAAGTGGGGTGTTAAAGTCCCCTACTATTATTGTGCTACTGTCAATTTCCCCTTTCATGGTTGTTAGCATTTGCCTTATGTATTCAGGTGCTCCTATGTTGGGTACATAAACATTTATAATTGTTATATCTTCTCCTTGGATTGATCCCTTGATTATTATGTAGTGTCCTTCCTCATCTCTTGTCACAGTCTTTATTTTAAAGTCTGCTTTATCTGATACAAGTATTGCTACTCCAGTTTTATTTGACTTCTATTTGCATGGAATATCTTTTTCCATCCCTTCACTTTCAGTTTGTATGTGTCCCTAGGTCTGAGGTGTGTCTCTTGCAGACAGCATATATATGTGTCTTGTGTTTTTTTAATCATTCAGCCAGTCTATGTCTTTTGGTTGGGGCATTTAATCCATTTACATTCAAGGTTATTTTCAATATGTATATTCCTATCACCATTTTCTTAATTGTTTTGTGTTTGTTTTGTGGGTCTTTTTCTTCTCTTGTGTTTCCTGCCTAGAGAAATTTCTTTAGCATTCATTGTAAAGCTGGTTTGGTGGTGTAGAATTCTCTTAGTTTGTGCTTGTCTGAAAATCTTTTGATTTCTCTTCCAAATCTGAATGAGATCATTGCTGGGTAGAGTAATCTTGGTTGTAGGTTATTTTTTCATCACTTTAAGTATATCCTGCCACTCCCTTCTGGCCTGCAGAGTTTCTGCTGAAAATTCAGCTGATAACCTTACGGGGATTCCTTTGTATCTTGTCATTTTTCCCTTGATGCTTTTAATATTTTTTCTTTGTATTTAATTTTTTGTTAGTTTGATTAATATGAGTCTTGGTGTGTTTCTCTTAGGGTTTATCCTGTATGGGACTTTCTGCACTTCCTAGACTTGGGTGAATATTTCCTTTCCCTTGTTAGGGAAGTTTTCCACTATAATCTCTTCAAATATTTTCTCAGACCTTCTCTTTTTTTCTTCTTCTTCTATGACTCTTATAATTTGAATGTTGGTGTTCTTAGTCTTGTCCCAGAAGTCTCTGAGATTGTCTTCAATTCTTTTCATTCTTTTTTCTTTATTCTGCTCCTCAGCAGTTATTTCCACTATTTTATCTTCCAGCTCACTTATTGGTTGTTGTGCCTCAGTTATTCTGTTATTGATTCCCTCTTGTGTATTTTTCATTTCAGTTATTGTGTTGTTCATCTCTGTTTGTTTGTTCTTTAGTTCTTCTAGATCTTTGTTAAACATTTCTTTTATTTTCTCAATCCGTGCCTCCATTTTATTTCCAAGATTCTGGATCATCTTTACTATCATTTCTCTGAATTCTTTTCCAGGTAGATTATCTATTTCCTCTTCATTTATTTGGTCTTATAGGTTTTTACCTTGCTCCTTCATCTGTGACTTATTTTTTTTGCCATTTCATTTTTCTTTTTTTGATGGGTGGGATTGTATTCCTGTCTTACTGGTTGTTTGGCCTGAGGCTTACAACACTGGAGTTTGTAGGCTGCTGCGTAGAGCCAGGTCTTGGTGCCACGATGAGGAACTCCAGGAGACCTCACTCTGATGAATATTCCCTGGGGCCTGAGATTCTCTTTTAGTCCAGTGGTTTGGACTTGGTGCTCCCAGAGCAGGAGCTTTGACCCAACCCCCGGCTTGTGAACCAAGATCCTGCAATCCATGCAGGGTGGCAAAAAAAAAAAAAAAAAAAGAGAACAATAACAAAGAGTAAAAGGTAAAATTAGACTAGGAAACTAAGAGATATGTTAGAAAGTATATAAACATAAAGATATAGATGAAACAACAAACTGGAAGGTAAAGCAGAACCATGATAGTAAAAAAGAGGAGAAGGGAAAAAAAGAAGGTGGAAATGGCCTCGGCTTTGGAGGGTGGGGCCTAAGCAGGGTCAGCTTTTGTGTGGTGGGAGAAACCTATGCTTAGAACTCACAGGGATAGAAAGGGCCCTGGGGAATTTGGAGGTTGGGGCTTAGGCTCAACAGAAGTGACCCAGGTGTGTCTCCATTCTCAGAGGATAAGGGACCCCACCTGGGAACCCAGCAGGCTTCCTGGGCCTGAGCAGGCAGGGCAAATTCCCTCTGCTCCTCTTCCTCTCCTCTGGTCCTGGAGGGCCCCTCCTCCCTGCCTCTCCTGTTCTCTTAGTGTGTTCAACATATCCAAGATGCATTAGTTAAATGTTTTTAGATTTATTTTGAGACTAAGGATATATTTCTTATAACAAGGAACTATATTCAGAATCTATAACTGGGATGAAAGAGACTAACATTTCCTGAATACTTGTATTGTACTAGATACCTCAGGAATCTGAGAAGTGGAAAGGTGGGGCTGAAAAATGGTGGTGGTAGGTGTTCATTGGGGAAAAAGTTCTTCTCTAAAACCTATGTTACTAGCATTAAATCAGACAGTTTTACTCATGATGTCATTTTTTTTACTCACTGCTATTAGTTTTTCTTTCTCCTGAGTACTAAAAGGTTTGTTAAATGAACATCTAGACTAATTCCCATTTTATGTCCTTTGTAAACCCATCCTAGTGATTCACTTCTATCACACAGACTTTCTGTCCCAATCACTCACTTTTGTTTTTCCTGAAACATTTTGATACAAGAGAAGCAATTTTCACCTATTAGTGTCCTGTGGCACCTATAACAGATTACCACAAACTCAGTGGATTAATACAACACACCTTTATTATCGAACAGTTATTAGGGTAAGAAATGTGACAGAGATTTATCTATGGTGTCAGACTGGTGACACTCTGTTTGGAGGTTCTAGGGAAAAAGAAGCTTCTTTGTCTTTCTAGCTTTTACAACCACATCCATTGCATTACCTGGCCTATAGCCCCTTCCTCCATCTTCAAAGCTAGGAATGTAGCATCTCAAATCTCTGCTTCTGTCTTTACATCACCTCCATCCATCTGATCCTTCACCTTCTTCTTATAAGCATCCCTGTGATTGCATCAGGTCTACCTGCATAATCTAGTGCAATCTCCCCACTCAAGATCTTCAGCCTGACCATATCTGCCAAGTCCCTGTTGTCATGTAAGGTAGCACTCATAGGTTCCAGGAATTGGCAAATGGACATTTTAGGGGGTGCATTTTTCAGCCTACCGCACACAGTTTATGCTTTTAAGCCATTATACTACCATGAACAGAATAAAGCTTGAGTAACCTCACTTGAAAAAGATGTATTTTTTTTAACAAGTAGGAATTGAAAAGCTAAATACAGCTTTGAAATCACCAAACGTATGACATATAATTATCTTCAATAACATATAATTATTAGATTTACTCATAAACCAATTCTTACGTCATAATCAACATGATGTAAATATCAGTATATTAACTTGCCATAAATTTCTCTCAGTTACTAAAGAGTTTATTGATCCTCTTGTAAGTAGTTGGCATTCTTATATGCTTTTAAGATAAATATAAAATGTATTTTGAATATAGTATTAAAATACTAATCAAATTAGTACTTAGATTTATTTTTTTGGAAAATTATCTGGTTGAGATTGAAGTCAATTGGCTGTGCTTTGTTCACGATTTCCTACACGTATTCCCTCAGTACACAGCAGGGCCCAAAACCTGTGACACTCAAAAAACTTCCTAGAAGGAGTTACCTTTCACTAAAACAGGGATGCAGAATTTATCAGCAACAGAGTCATGACTGGTGGACTACTATGTCAAATTTTTCAAGAATAGGAATGTCTATTCTTAAATAGCATTGCCTAGTGTCTCCTGAGACAGTCTATTTTGAGTTCCCATTAAATTTGTGAAATGATTCTCAAAATGGTGAGTGACAAAAAGTCACATTACCAAAAGCCATGACTGAGGGCCTGTTCCCAGAATTAAGGAAAAATTTTCACCCCTTAAAAGACCAAAATATTGGATTGAAAAATTTACCAGAGACCACATATATTTTAGTTCATGTCAAAGAGTCATGAACAAAAATAAGTCTCAAACAAAAGTAGGAGGATACACTATAAATTCCCTATTCTCTGATCCCTGACTCAAATATTGCATCTGGTATGTGGCTAATGTTTTTTGAAGAATTTGAAGTATGCTTTTAACTTTATCAACATTTTATACTTTGCACCATCTTGGAAAATAACTGGCAGAGGTTGGGAGAGTGGTAGAGTGAATCAGTGCTTCCCAAACAAAGTTGGTGCTTACAATGTGGTCACTGAATGAATGAATGATTGTATTTATTATCATACAAGCAAAGAAGTTTTGGTGTAGAAAGAGAAAGAAATAGTCCCCAAGGAGTATGTGACCATTAGAACTGCATTCAACTTAAAATACAAAAATATCCAACTTACAGTGGTTTCACTAAATAGGAGCTATTTTTCTTGTGAAGAAAAAAATTTGGGAGTCAGGCTCTAGTGCCTCTGATGTCCAAGACCCAACTTCAGGTAGCTTCCAAAATGCCTCCTCAGTTGGTGGCTTTCATTCCTAAAGCTTGTGGTGGTAACACTCCTCACAAGATGGCTATTAAACCTCCATTGTATCTACATTCAAGAATTGGGCAAAAGAAAAACCAGCCTTATGTGAACTTTTTATTAGAAAAGCAAGACTTTCCCAGAAATCCTTGCAACAGACTTTCCATTAGGTTTCACTGGCCAGAACTGAGTGTAGGTTTGCATCAGATCTTGCAAATAAAATTATAAGGGTCCCAGTTAAATTTGAATTTCAGATAAACTACAACCAATGTTTACTATAAGTATGTCCAATGTAATATTTGGGATGGACATAAAAATTAGTAATTGTTTATCTTAGATTCAAATTTAACTGGACATCCTGTACTTCACCTGACAATTCTAACTGGGTCATACAGATACTCTATTCCAAGAGAAGTTGGGAAATCAATTAATACCATCATGACTATATTAAGCCAATTATGATTCGTCATTATTTAGGGTCGATCACATTGCCTGTCTGGAAAAAAGAAGAAATTTTTTTTCGAGAAAAGAGAGGGGAAAGAGCGAAGGCAATTAACAGTGGCTGACAGAGGCTGCTAGACTGGACTTTCCATCAGCTCTAAGAACTGGCCTGGTACAGAGGGTGAATTGCAGAGGACTGGGAATTGGATACTTTAATATAATGCTGTGTAATATAGATCTACAAACAGCCAGTGGACACTGACTAAACCAAAAGGAAAAAAATCCAGTAACCTACCCTTTGATCTATTAAGGAAAATATATAATTACTTTTTTTTTCAAAATAAAAGTACAGAGGAATATTTAACTGATGTTGAGATAGGGAAGATATTCATTAAAATAAAATTAATAGGAGTTACAAAAAACCAGAGCGATTGGCTTAAAGTGGGAAACATTTTGCAATAAACAAAACTGGCAAAGGGTTAATCCTCTTATTTTTAAAGAATTTCTAAAAGTTATTAACTAAAAATATCATTAATATCCTAGAAGGTGTGAACAAAAGACATGAACAAAGATTCATACAAAAGAAAATGTGCATGGCTATTAATATGCTTAGAATAAAATCCAACAAATTGATAATGAAAAAAAAAAACAAAATCAAGTGAACCAAATGTAATTTTTACCTATCACATTTTCAATCCATGATAACAAAGCTTTTTTTTTTTAGATGAGCATCCTTGTATACTAAAGGCAGAGGCAAAGGTTGATGCTAAATTCCTGGAAAGAAATTTGAAATACATATGAAACAATTAAAAGACATACACCTTGAACAAGCAGTTCTGAGTTCAGTAATCACTCATTAGAAAATAATCATTTCATAGATAAATAATTCTGCAGAAACCTCATTTCTTAATTTGAAACAATAAGAAAACTTAAGATAGGAGTAAAAATGATGTTACCCATTTACTTGACATTCTGGAAGAGTCAAAGCTATAGGAGCAGAGAACTAATTAGTAGTCATCAGGGATCAGAAGTACAAAGAGGGCCTGAGTGCAAATGGGTAGGAAAAAGGAATTCTTTGGGGTGTGGAATTGTTCTGTACTCTTTTGGTGATGGTGTTTACCAGCATCTATGTATGTGTTGAAACTCATAGAGCACTATATCAAAAGAAGAAAAGAAGTAAAAGGAGGAGGGGGAAGGGGAGAATAATTTTATTGCTTGCAAATTTTTAAAGTGTTTAGAAATTTTAGAAAGTATTCTTTAGAAAGAAAAATATTAGAAAAGAAATTTAAAAATCACTCACTTCTTAGTACTCCTTCTTCAAGGTAGCACAATTAACAGCTAGATAAATTTCTGTACAGGTTTTACTCTATATTTGTGTATCTATATCTATGGATTAAATCTATATATTTGGATCATGTTGTATTTAGTATCACTCTTTATCACTTTATAAGATAAGCATTTTTCAATATAATTACTTATTTGATGTACATGTCATGTAATGGTTGACCATCTATCATGTAATTAGCTAACCATGTTATATACTTCATATAATGATTAAATATGATCTTTACTTATTCTATTTATATATAAACAGTAAATAGATATAAAGTATATAACTATTGTAATAAGAATGCATATATTGTTTAATAAATGCATGACAATATTCTTAGAGAAGAGTGATTTTGTGTTAGATATAAACAAGAGTCTTAGGGTCTTGTTATATTCCTTCTTCACACTTGTCAAGGTGCTGTCAGGACAGCCTGTCTGGCATGATATGCTGTCCTTTCTCTTCTTTTGCTGTAAACTACAAATGTAGTGATTGAAGCAAAATTGTTTAATACTTTTTGCACACTCAGTGGATTTAGAAAGAACAGTGAAATACCCATTAATATATATGAGTCTTTGAACCTTGTCAAAATACAGAATCTGAAAGCTCTAATATTTGCATATATGATATATTTTTAGATAATTTAAATTCTGTGATATATTTGTAAATTTCTCACGCTTCAACAATTGTAAAGACATATAAGAACCACTACACTGTTAGAAGAGGCAGATCTTTGAAATGTATAGTGTATTTCATTATGATACCAAAGTAAGAGAGATCAGGGAATCAATGTACACAAAACTCAATAGCAAAGTTTGTTTAATTCAAGATGGTGCTCAGAATGGAAAACAGAGATAAGTCATTTCTATACATATATGCATGAGTACTTCAGGCAGTAACTCAGATATCAGGAGAGGATGAGGTTTCCACAATACACTCTCCTACTCTCCAAGTGTAACTCAAGACCAGAGGGCCACCCCGTAATGTCCAAGGGGAAAAGGGACACATCAGAAGTGGATATTGATTGTTGGAGCATCCAGTTTAAATTCCAGGACATTAAAACGTCTACAGCTTTGTTACCATGTCCAAGCAGCAGAAGAAGGAGCTGGACTCAGGGTAACTCTTTTGCTGAGGATAAACTATGAAGTGATGAAGCCATTCCTAGACAGCAATGTGATGGCTACCTGGGCTGCAAGAACCACTACTCCAGCTGCTAGTTTGCCTTTCCCCTCTTCAGTGGATCTGGCTAGTAAGGATATGGTGTCCCAGATGCACCCAGACAGTTTATTACTTACAGCAACAGGAAAATCAGTATGGTGTGAACTCCCTGTGTTCCAAGTCCCACAGGAAGACATCAAACTGAAGGTGCCAGAAAACAGGCAGTGATCACTCTGTCACTGAAGAATCAGCTCTAAACTCAAAGTCAAGGCGTGTTAAAGCCTATAATTTTACCATAAAGAAAGCTATGGTAGAAAGTCCTGTGCTCAACTGAAACTAGGGACATGGAGTGGAAACAGCCTTGTGGCAGTTTCCCCAAGATAGGGAGGTGGCCCTGTGAGAATCAGTCCTGTGGCAAGGTCTAACCAAGCTCCTCATCTTTATTTGCTCCATAGAAATCATAGGGTATTTCACAAAGGCTTGGATTAGACTGCTGTCCATCCTTGCCTGCAAGGTCTACGTGGACACATGCAAAGCTGGCTCAGAACTGCAGCTGCAGCCCCTCAGGCCCTCTTCTTCCCCCAACCAAGGTGGAAACAGTCATCTTTCCAGGCAGAAGGCCAACACCCTCAGGGCTCCTGCCATCCCCTTGGGCCCCAGCCTGCCCCCTGCAGGGCAGCAACTGCCATCAAGCCCAGAAGAAGCCCCCACTCACACTGGACACCAGCTCTATTTCCTCGACTCCAACCAAACCTCCCACCAAAGCAGTGGCTGGCAGCTCATCCTGGGAGAAGAGGAGGCCAATGCTCACTTCAGATCCAGCTCTACCACCAAAACCCCTGGGAACAGCAGACTGCATAGGGACACTCCCACACAAGGACACCTAATTTCATAGAGATAAAAAGAGAAAGTCAAACAAAATGAGAAGACAGAGGAATATGTTTCAAATTAAAGAACAAGATAAAACCCCAGAAAAATCCTGATAAAATGGAAATAAATAATTTACCTGATGAAGTAACAGTAATAAAAATGCTCACTGGACAAGGAAAAAGAATAGATGAACACAGTGAGAACTTCAACCAAAAAAACCTAGAAAAAAAAGAAAATAACCAATCAGGGTCAAGAAGCAAAACTGCCACTCTGCTTCTGTAAAAAGTGAGGGAAAGACAATGATGGGAGCAAGGAGGGGAAAACTGGATGTTTATCCTGCAAACCTCAAATCTTCAATTTTATCCATTACAGGAAGCAGAGGTTAATTTTTCTTCAACAACTTTGCTTTATCCTTGTGATAAGTGTGATTCATTATGTTTATGCACAATGATCTATTGCTTCAGTAAGCCAGGATATCAGAGCAGGAAACTGAGACATATGCTTTAAGGTTTATTTTCCATCTAACTATATCTTGACTGCAATAACTGGGAAGTGGAGCTCAGCATGAACATGCCATTCATGATATACACACTTACAATTCCCCTGTAACTGCTAATGTGCAGTACCTGAGAAAATGTTCCACAGTCCTACACTGTTTACTTCAGAGAGAGCCCTAACCACGTTTGGGGGAAAATGTTTTATACCTGTGATCTTGATGACTTCCTTAAACACCTTCCATCACAGGAATGCTGGGAACTTCCCCAGATTCATTTTAAGGAATTAAATGCTTTTGATCATATCTGTTAGTAGCTTCTGAACTTTTTATAAGAGAAGCTAAAAGACAGTAATTTGGAAGGAGGGGGGTCTGGGAGAAGCAACTTTCAAAATTTTTTACCTCAATTTACAGTAATGGTTATTTTATTTATTTCTCATTGTGACCCATTACAAACATATGTGTAACATGCATAAATATATACACACAAACATGCAATCGTATTACTAAAATAAAAGTTTTATAAAACCATAAAAAAAATAAGAGCTGAAGAATACAATAACTGAAATGAAAATTACACTAGAAGGAATTAATAGCAGATTAGATGATATAGAGGAATACATAAGTGATCTGGAAGATAGAATAGTGTAAATCACCCAATCAAAACAGCAAAAGGAAAAAAAAATAATGAGAATAGTTTAATGGACCTCTGGGACTGCATAAAGACTAACATTTGCACTATAAGCATCCTAGAAGGAGAAGAGAGAGAGAAAGGTGCAGAAAATGTATTTGACGAAATTATGACTATAAACTTCCCTAACCTGAAAAAGGAAACAGATATCTACATCCAAGAAACACAGAAAGTCCCCAAGAAGATGAGCCCAAAGAGATTCACAACAAGACATGTCATAATTAAAACAACAAGTTTAAAGAGAGAATTTTAAAGGCAGCAAGAGAGAAACAAAGAGTCATATATGGGGGAACCCTCATAAGGATATAAACTGAGTTTTTAGCAGACCCTTTATAGGCCAGAAAGGAATGGTATGAAATATTTAAATTGCTGAAAGGAAAAAAACTACAACCAAGAATTCTTTATGTGGCAAGACTATCGTTCAGAATTGAAAGAAAGATAAAGAGTTTACCAAATAAGCAAAACAGAAATAGTTCATCACCACTGAACTGGTCTTACTAGAAATGTTCAAGGGTTTTTTTAAGTGAAAAATAAAAGACTATAACAAGAAATAAGAAAATATTTGAAGGGGAAAATCTCACTGGTAAAGGTAAATATATAGTAAAGGCAGTGGATTAAGCATTTAAATAAGCTAGCACAAGGTTAAAAGACAAAAATTGTAAAATCAAATATAATTACAATAAATAGTTAAGGGATAGACATAAAGATGTAAAATATGACAAGAAAACATAAAATGGGGGGAAGGGGAGTAAAAAAAAATGTAGAGCTTTTAGAATGTGTTTGACCTTAAATGTCTATCAGTTTAAAATAAGTAGATATAGTTATAGGTCAATATATGTGAACCTCATGGTAGCCACAAATCAAAAGCCCACAATAGATGCTCAAAAAACAAAGGAAAGGAACCCAAATATAACAACAAAGAAAGTCATCACTGCACAAGGGGAGAGACGAAAAGAAGAGATAACTACAAAAACAACTCTAGAAAACAAGTAACAAATAAGTAGATACTTAGCAATAATCATTTTAAATGTAAATGGACTAAATGCTTCAATCAAAATACATAGGGTGGCTGAATGGATTAAAACAAAACAAAACAAACACAAGACCCATCTATATGCTGTCTACAAGACACTTCAGTTCTAAGGACACGCACAGACTGAAAGGAAGGAGATAGAAAAAAAGATAATTCATGCAAATGGAAATGAAAAGAAATCTGGGTTTCAATACTTTTATTAGACAAAATAGACCTTAAACCAAAGTCTACAACAAAAGACAAAGAAGACCATTATATAATGATAAAGGGGTCAATCCAAGAAGAGGATATAACATTTGTAATGTTTACAAATATTGTAATAACATTTGTAAACATATATGTACCTAATATAGGGGCACATAAACCAAATATTAACAGACATAAAGGGAGAAATTGAGAGTAATACAATAATAGAAGGGGTTAACACCCCATTTACATCAATGCATAGATAATCTAGAGAGAAAAATCAAAAAGGAAACATGATCTAATGGCACATTATACCAGATGCACTTAATAGATATATACAGTAGATTCCATCCAGCAGAATACACATCCTTTTCAAGTGCACATGGAACTTTCTCCAGGATAGATCTCATGCTAGGCCATGAAATAAGTCTCAGTAACTTTAAGAAAATTGAAATCATGTCAAGCATCTTTTCTGAGACTAGAAAATAATTATAAGAAAAAAGCTGCAAAAATACAAACACATGGAGACTAAACAATATGCTACTAAACAACCAATGGGTAAATGAAGAAATCAGAAAATACATTGAGGTAAATGAAAGTAGAAACACAACTTTCCAAAATCTATGGGACACAGCAAAAGCAGTTCTAAGATGGAAGTTTATAGTGATACAGGCGTTCCTCAAGAAACAAGGAAAACCTCAAATAAACAATCTAATTTTCCATCTAAAGGCATTAGAAAAAGAAGAACAAACAAAGCCCTAAGTCAGCAGAAACTTGGAAATAACAAAAATAGAGCAGAAATAAATAAAATAGAGACTAAAAAAAAAAAGGAAAAGATCAATGAAACTAAGAGATCATTTTTTGATAAGATAAACAAAATTGATAAACCATTAGCCAGACTCCTTAAGAAAAAAAAAGGTCCAAGTAAACAAAATTATAAATGAAAGAGAAGTTACAACAAATATCACAAAAATACAAACAATCATAAGAGAATACTACAAGCTGTTATATGCCAACAAATTTGACAAAATGGAAGAAATGTATAAATTCTTAGAAAAATACAATATTCCAAGACTGAATAGGAAGAAATGAAAAAAATGAACAGACATTTTGCTTGTACTGAGCTTGAATCAGTAATCCAAAAACTCCCAAGCAACAAAAGTCCTGGACAGATAGCTTCACAGGGGAATTCTACCAAACATTTAAAAAAGAGTTAAAATATCAAAGAAGAGGGAACACTTCCAAACTCATACTTTGAGGCCAGCATTGCCCTGATACAAAAACCAGAGAAAGACACTATAAAAAAAGAAAATTACAGACGAATATCCTTGATGAACAAGGATGAAAAATCCTCAATGAAATATTAGAAACCAAATTCAACAATATAAAGAAAGATCACACATCGTGATAAAGTGACATTAATTCCAAGGATGGAAAGATGTTGCCATATTCACGAATTAATCAACATGAAACACCACCTTAACAAAACAAAGGATAAAAATCACATAATCATCTCAATAGATGCCGAAAAAGCATTTGACAAGATTCAATATCAATTCATAATAAAAACTCTCAACAAAGTTTGTGTATAGGGAGCATATCTCAGCATAATAAAGGCCATTTATGAAAAACCCACAGTTAACATCATACTCAGCGATGAAAAGCTGAAAACTTTTCCTCTAAGATGGGGAAAAAGACAAGGGTGCCTAATTCGCACCATTTCTATTTAACAAAGTATTACAAGTCCTAGTCACAGCAATCAAAAATCACTGCTGGATATTTATATGAAGAAAACAAAAACATTCATTTGAAATGATATATGCACCCCAATGTTCATTGCAGCATTATTTACAATAGCAAAGAAATGGAAATAACCTAAGCATCCATCAACAGATGAATGGATAAAGAAATGTTATACACACACACACACACACACACACACACACACACACACACACACTACAATGTTACTCAGCCATAGAAAAGAATGTAATTTAGCCATTTGCAGCAACATGGATGAATCTGGAGGGTATCATGTTAGTGAAATAAGTCAGACAGAAAAAGGCAAAAATGGTATGTTTTCACATATGTGGAATTTGAAAAATATAGCATACAAACAAAATAGCAAAACAGAAACTGACTCATAGACAAAAAGAACAAACTAGAGATTACCAGGGGGAAGAGGAGTGAGACAAGGCAAAAAATAAGTAAAGGAGAGATATAAACTACTAACTATAAAATAAATAAATTACAATGATGCAGTGTTCAACACAGAGAATATGGTCAATATTTTATAATAACTTTATATGGAGTATAATCTATAAATATATCAAATTACTATCTGTATACATAAAACAAATATGACATTGGAAGTTAACTGTACTTCAATTAAAAAAATGTATGCCAATGATACTGCAACTATCAGAAGCAGCCATAAAAATAACGTTTTAGTGATTAATTACCTGCCAGGGGACATGGTATCTTCCTTTCTTATACCAAGTTCTGACCTTGACTCTTTTCCCTTCTTAAAATTATCTACTTAAATTTATATCATGAACCTCTGAATCTATCTATTTAGTCAGCAGACATATATTAAGCAATGCTGAACACCATTGTAAATTTCTGCCTTTTTAAATTGTGTATTATGTAGGAGACAAACAATCAACAACTTAATAAAGATAATTTCAAGGAGTCAGAACTGCAGTGAAGGACCTAAAATCAGTGACCTGACAGAGTTTCCACAGGGCGTCCTGTCTGGGTTTCAGGATCTTCAGTGTCAGCAACTAAATCTCTTCACAGGAAGAACAACCAAAATAATGAGACTTTTATACAAGTAGAATTTTATATGTTGCAATTTTCTATTTAAAAATACTAACTCAATTTATCTAAAACATCTAGAGAATACTGTGGGTCTATTGAATATAAGAAAACTTATAGAAAAGCCTGATTTTACCTATTGGATCAAAACATGAACCTATTTGAATTTTCATGCTTTCAAGGTGTATTGAAATTGTCTTCATTTTATAATTGTACAGAGCAATAATCATCTTTCCCTTTTCTTTAACCTTGACAATTTGTACACATTTTTCAGAGTCATTTTAAATTCCATTTTGCAAGCAAACCTTTCCTGTTATTCCAGTTCTGTTTAAACTCCAAGCTCCCCCTCTACATTTTACTCATCTCTGAGGACTCTGTGTTCCTGACTAGACTATGAACTCCACGTGGGCAGCAGTGGCCAGCCATCTGTCAGGGATAAAGGAAAATATGAATCAATGATGAACTGAACAATGTGGGAGGTGACATGCCATCTCACAGATATAGATAGAGCTAAATTCTTAAACTAGTACTGGAGGCAACTACATGTGTGACTAATGTTAAAAGTTTAAGTTGCAACTCAAAAACTATATGTTTCATATCTACCAAAAAAGTTTTAATTATTTTTATTTTAAAAAATTTATTTCTTTTAAAATTAAAGTATAATTGGTTTACAATCTTATATTAGTTGCATGTGTACAACATATGGATTCAATATTTTTATACATTAAAAAATAATCACCACTGTAAGTATAGTTACCATTTGTCACCATACAAAGTTATTACAGTATTACTGACTATATTCTCAGTATAGAGAATATAATGTAGTACATGTATTTTCTACATTTACGATGTAGTCCTCATAAATCTGTTTAGCGTTTTTCCCATGACATTATCTCTATGCTGAGAATATAGCCAATAATATATTGACTAATATAATCCCCATGATTATTTATTTTATAACTGGAAGTTTGTGCCCCTTAATCCTTTTCACCTATTTCACCCATCCACCTACTTATCCCCTCTGGCAACCACCAGTTTGTTCTCTGTATCTATGGGTCTGTTTCTGTTTTATTATGGTTCTTCATTTGTTTTGTTTTTTAGATTCCCCATGTAAGAAAAATCATATGGTATTTGTCTTTGTCTGACTTATTTCACTTAGCATAATAACCTCTAGGTCCATTCATGTTATTGAAAATAGCAAGATAACACTATTTTTTATGGCTGAGTAATATTCCTTCATATATCTATACCACATCTTCTTTATTGGTTAATCTGTTGATGGACACTTAGACTGTTTCCATTTCTGCTCTATTGTGAATAATGCTGCAATGAACACTGGGGTGTATATATCTTTTAGGATCAGTGTTTTCATTTTCTTCAGATAAATACCCAGCAGTGGAATTGCTGGATCATTTAGTAGATCTATTTTTAATTTTTTGAGGATCCTCCATCCTGTTTTCCATAGTGGCTACAATTTATATTTCCACCAACAGTGCACCAGTGTTTCTTTTTTTCCACATCCTCAACAACACTTAATTATTTCTTGCCTTTTTTACTGCAACAATTCTGATGGGTTTGAAGTGATATCTCATTGTGGTTTTGGTTTGTATTTCCCTGATGATTATGATAATGAAAACTATGTAACTAACAAATTTCCCTTTTTTTGACTTTTTGGGATAATAGATACAAATTTATGGACTTTATGTTTCCCTGGTCCTGATATTTTATTTATGTTTTACTGTTTTGTTGGATGTGTTTTTACAAGCCATGTAAATCATTTGTGGGTTAACTAAGGATATAAATAAGCTACTTGCTCAAAACTGTCCTGAGTACACTATCTGTACTATCTCTAAACCACATGAATTCTAGGATTTTTTTTTTCTCTCAGCTTTTAAAATTCTATTTTTTTCTCTTAAATTTCTCTTGAAGAAATAGTAAGCTTAAAAAATTCGTGCATAGAGATTACATAATTTTACTTGTGAAAAAAAGAACTTAAATGTTAAACACTACTAAATTTCATACTCTTAATTCTAAACCACTCTCAAAAAACCCAAGACATTTTTTTATTATCATTATCATTATTTTTATTTGCATTTCCTCAGAAAGTAGCCCAAGATGTGGTCTTCTTTTTTTTTTTTTTTAACATCTTTATTGGAGAATAATTGCCTTACAATGGTGTGTTAGTTTCTGCTTTATAACAAAGTGAATCAGCTATACATATATATATGTTCCCATATCTCTTCACTCTTGCATCTCCATCCCTCCCACCCTCCTTATCCCACCCCTCTGGGCGGTCACAAACCACCAAGCTGATCTCCCTGTGCTATGCAGCTGTTTCCCACTAGCTATCTATTTTACGTTTGGTAGTGTATATATGTCCATGCCACTCTCTCACCTTGTGAAGGCTTACCCTTCTCCCTCCCCATATCCTCAAGACCAATCTCTAGTAGGTCTGTGTCTTTATTCCCATCTCATCTCTAGGTTCTTCATGACCTTTTTTTTCTTTTTCTTAGATTCCATATATATGTGTTAGCATACGGTATTTGTTTTTCTCTTTCTGACTGACTTCACTCTGCATGACAGACTCTAGGTACATCCACCTCACTACGAATAACTCAATTTCGTTTCTTTTTATGGCTGAGTAACATTCCACTGTATATATGTGCCACATCTTCTTTATCCATTCATCTGTTGATGGAGACTTAGGTTGCTTCCATATCCTGCTATTGAAAATAGAGCTGCAATGAACATTTTGGTACATGACAATTTTTTTTGTGGTACGCAGGCCTCTAACTGTTGTGGCCTCTCCCAGAGCGGAGCACAGGCTCAAGACGTGCAGGCTCAGCAGCCATGGCTCACGGGCCTAGCCGCTCCATGGCATGTGGGATCTTCCTGGACTGGGGCATGAACCCATGTCCCCAGAAATGGCAGGCAGACTCTCAAGCACTGCGCCACCAGGGAAGCCCCATGACTCTTTTTGAATTATGGTATTCTCAAGGTATATGCCCAGTAGTGAGATTGCGGGGTCGTATAGTAGTTTTATTTTTAGTTTTTTAAGGAACCTCCATACTGTTCTCCATAGTGGCTGTATCAATTTACATTCCCACCAACAGTGAAAGAGTGTTCCCTTTTCTCCACACCCTCTCCAGAATTTATTGTTTCTAGATTTTTTGATGATGGCCATTCTGACCGGTGTGAAATGATATCTCATTGTAGTTTTGATTTGCATTTCTCTAATGATTAATGACGTTGAGCATTCTTTCATGTGTTTGTTGGCAATCTGTATATCTTCTTTGGAGAAATGTCTTTTTAGGTCTTCTGCCCATTTTTGGATTGGGTTGTTTATTTTTTTAATATTGAGCTGCATTAGCTGTTTATATATTTTGGAGATTAATCCTTTGTCAATTGATTCATTTGCAAATATTTTCTCCCATTCTGCAGGTTGTCTTTTGGTCTTGTTTATGGTTTCCTTTGCTGTGCAAAAGCTTTGAAGTTTCATTAGGTCCCATTTGTTTATTTTTGTTTTTATTTCCATTTCTCTAGGAGGTGGGTCAAAAAGGATCTTGCTGTGACTTATGTCATAGAGTGTTCTGTCTATGTTTTCCTCTAAGAGTTTGACAATGTCTGCCCTTACATTTAGGTCTTTAATCCATTTTGAGTCTATTTTTGTGTATGGTGTTAGAGAGTGTTCTAATTTCATACTTTTACATATACCTGTCCAGTTTTCCCAGCACCACTTATTGAAGAGGCTCTTTTCTCCACTGTATATTCTTGCCTCCTTTATAAAAGATAAGGTGACCACGTGTGCATGGGTTTATCTCTGGGCTTTCTATCCTGTTCCATTGATCTATATTTCTGTTTTTGTGCCAGTACCATACTGTTTTGATTACTGTAGCTTTGAAGTACAGTCCGAAGTCAGGGAACCTGATTCCTCCAGCTCTATTTTTCGTTCTCAAGATCGCTTTGGCCATTCAGAGTCTTTTGTGTTTCCATACAAATTGTGAAATTTTTTGTTCTAGTTCTGTGAAAAATGCCAGTGGTAGTTTGATAGGGATTGCATTGAATCTATAGATTGCTTTGGGTAGTAGAGTCATTTACACAATGTTGATTCTTCCAATCCAAGAACATGGTATATCTCTCCATCTATTTGTATCATCTTTAATTTCTTTCATCAGGGTCTTATAATTTTCTGCATACAGGTCTTTTGTCTCCTTAGGTAGGTTTATTCCTAGATATTTTATTCTTTTTGTTGCAATGGTAAATGGGAGTGTTTTCTTAATTTCACTTTCAGATATTTCATCCTTAGTGTATAGGAATGTGAGAGATTTCTGTGCATTAATTTTGTATCCTGCTACTTTACCAAATTCATTGATTAGCTCTAGTAGTTTTCTGGTAGCATCTTTAGGATTCTCCATGTATAGTATCATGTCATCTGCAAACAGTGACAACTTTACTTCTTCTTTTCTGATTTGGATTCATTTTATTTCTTTTTCTTCTCTGATTGCTGTGACTAAAACTTCCAAAACTATGTTGAATAAGAGTGGTGAGAGTGGGCAATCTTGTCTTGTTCCTGATCTTAGTGGAAATGCTTTCTGTTTTTCACCATTGAGGACGATGTTCGCTGTGCGTTTGTCATATATGGTCTTTATTATATTGAGGAAATTTCCCTCTATGCCTACTTTCTGCAGGGTTTTAATCCTAAATGGTGTTGAATTTTGTCAAAAGCTTTCCCTGCATCTATTGAGATGATCATATGTTTTTTCTCCTTCAATTTGTTAATATGGTGTATCACGTTTTTTGATTTGCGTATATTGAAGAATCCTTGCATTTCTGGAATAAACCCCACTTGATCATGGTGTATGATCCTTTTAATGTGCTGTTGGATTCTGTTTGCTAGTATTTTGTTGAGGATTTTTGCATCTATGTTCATCAGTTATATTGGCCTGTAGTTTTCTTTATTTGTGATATCTTTGTCTAGTTTTAGTATCAGGGTGATGGTGGCCTCGTAGAATGAGTTTGGGAGTGTCCTCCTTCTGCTATATTTTGGAATTGTTTTAGAAGGATAGGTGTTAGCTCTTCTCTAAATGTATGATAGAATTTGCCTGTGAATCCATCTGGTCCTGGGCTTTTGTTTGTTGGAAGATTTTTAATCACAGTTTCAATTTCAGTGCTTGTGATTGGTCTGTTCATATTTTCTTTTTCTTCCTGGTTCAGTCCCGGCAGGGTGTGCATTTCTAAGAATTTGTCCATTTCTTCCAGGTTGTCCATTTTATTGGCATAGAGTTGCTTGTAGTAATCTCTCATGATCCTTTGTATTTGTGCAGTGTCAGTTGTTCCTTTTTCATTTCTAATTCTACTGATTTGGGTCTTCTCCCTTTCTTTCTTGATGAGTGTGGCTAATGGTTTATCAATTTTCTTTATCTTCTCAAAGAAAATCCAAGATTTTTAAATTTATTATGAATTATGATTTCAAGGGCTTATCATTCTCACCTCATTTTTCTTTTAATTTTCATATTTGCATTTATGAATTCTATTATATTTTTTTCCTGGATATGACTGATTTGTTCATACACATAAAAATGTGTATCACTTATTTAATAGGATCTGGTTTGACCATAACAAAATAATTTAAAACAAAATACAGAAAATAGCTTAGGAGCTAATGATATATTTGCATACATAAATTTTAAACAGGTGTATGGGAAAATAATCACATAGGAACTTTCAAATGAAAAGAAAATATCTGGTAAAATTAATCAATTCACATGGTTAACTAAGGGAGAATTTCTCTAATACATGAACAGCTTTTGCAAATTAGTAATAAAAAGACTAATAACTCAAGATAAATAGTCAAAGAATGTGTAGATGGAGGTCACAGAAAAATAAATAAATATATGGAAAAATATGTAAGTTTATGATAATAAAGTCAACATAGTTATCAATAACCATGAGATATCATTTTTTATGTATCAGATAGGCAGAGATTAAGATGTTTGATAATAATGAGTTTCATCCAGGGTACCAAGAAATAACCCCTCTCACATGCTGTTGGTGAGAGTACATACTGTTGTGAATTTCAGACTGCAATGTTTATCAGCATTTTAAAATGTATTTATTCCTTGGATAAAGAAGCTGTGGCACATATATACAATGGAATATTACTCAGCCATAAAAAGAAACAAAATTGAGTTATTTGTAGTGAGGTGGATGGACATAGAGTCTGTCATACAGAGTGAAGTAAGTCAGAAAGAGTAAAACGAATACCATATGCTAACACATATATATGGAATCTGAAAAAAAAAATTTCTGAAGAACCTAGGGGCAGGACAGCAGGACAGGAATAAAGACGCAGATGTAGAGAATGGACTTAAGGACATGGCGTTGTGGGGAAAGGTAAGCTGTGGAGAAGTGAGAGAATGGCAGGGACATATATACACTACCAGATGTAAAATAGATAGCTAGTGGGAAGCAGCTACATAGCACAGGGAGATCAGCTCAGTGCTTTGTGACCACCTAGAGGGGTGGGATAGGGAGGATGGGAGGGAGATGCAAGAGGGAGGAGATATGGGGATATACGTATATGTATAGCTGATTCACTTCGTTATAAAGCAGAAATTAACACACCATTGTAAAGCAATTATACTCCAATAAAGATGTTAAAAAATGTACTTATTCTTTAATCAAGCTAATTAACTCCTGGAGATTTTTTTACACATGTATTTGAATTGTAGAAATAATAAAAATGTTAATTCTGGTATTACTTGTAATCTCATGAAAACTAGGAAGAATATTTACCTAAGGTAAATGAATTTGGTCATTTACTCAGTAAGTAATTATTGTCTGTTATATGCCAGGTTTAGTTCTTCTTAGCCAGGCTTTGTAATCCAAAGTGAACAAGATAAAAATATACATTAGTGGGGGTCATGGAAAATGAATGAGTAATGAGTAAATACATCTATATACATGTTCACATACATATCAGATTGTAATACATGCTATGAAGAAAATAAAATTTAGGAGCATGACTGGGGAGTTGGGTGGCCTGTGTTAGGGCGGCCAAGGAAGGACTCTGAGGAGGAGATATTTGAGGCAGGGCACAATCCCTGTGGTAACAAGGGGAAGGGGGTCTGGCAAATTCATACAAACTGCCATTAAAAAGTAGGGAGACAGATCCAAAAGGATCCTTATAGAATGTGTTCTATAATATTTCTTTTTAAGAAGCTGTTAATCACTGACAAATGTGACAGAATACATATACTATAGAATCCTATTTGTTTAAATGAATTTGTGCAACTGTGTTTGTGTTTCTGTTTCATGTGTATATGCATATGTGTATTCATAGAAAATATATAAAAAATACCCCCTAAAATTGACAGTGATGGTATTTCCAAGAGCTAGAACTTAGATATCAGGGGCCTTTAATTTTCACCTTATACCCGCACATTTCATAGACATCTTTATTTTAAGAAATGTTATTTTAAAATAGTAATTTTAAAGTTAATATATAAGTTCGTATATGTAAAATTGTATGTAGGACTAAGAGATACAGTCTTGAAACAGTTTCTTCTGAATTCCATTGCAGATTTTCAGGTCTTGCTTAGCCCCAGTTTTATTACTTAATGAACCTATCATCAGCCTATTTGTCAGTTTACACTTGGATAAATCTAGTATTTATAAACTCAAACTGATAAATTTCACCATCTAATTTACTGAAGTGATATTACATTTTATGTCTAGTATATCATTATTGCTTAAGAATTCATCCTTGCATTTAAATATAATATTAACATGGTTGTGGTAAATTGATTGTTTTAATGAACTGTAGCATTAACCTTGAATAAGAATCAGTTCTTTTAATCACCTATTAACTGTGTCTTGATCAAAGAAAGACCACCAGAAAGCTCTTTCTAAATACTTTGTCAGTATAAACATCTTTTGCAAAGCACCTCTACATTTGTTTCACTTTGGAGTCACTTCTTAGGTGAGTCCATTTCTGACCCACCCAGCCAGAATTAATTCTCCCCTCTGTAAGGGCACACTGTCTGGGCTCCATTGTTGACCTTGCTCTATTATTATAGTCTATGCTGATCATATTGTTTGACAGACTCCCCTAGAGTACTGTGAGCTACCATAGGAAAATTGGTATGCCTCTTACAACAAAAACAAGTTATACAAAGGTCTATTTCCTTAAATCAAAAGTTCTTTGAGTCTAAAGAAGTTAAAAAAAAGATAAAAACAGGTATAATCCCACAATCAAACAAAATACTGCTATTTTTTCTCTACATTTTAAAATATTTTTAGACAATTATAAGTTTTATATACCTAAAAATATTTTCCAAAATGTTACATTGTATTTACTCTTATATAGTCTGCATTTATGGACTAATGAGTATATCATGAATATGTTTTCATAGTAAAGTATGTCTCTACAAAGGTATTTAATAGTTATACAATTTCATTGTGTATGCATCAGTATTATTTTAATCAATCCTCTAATATCAGAATTTTACATTTTCTCCATTTCTTTCCCTGTAGAAAATGGTTAGGTTAGATTTTTTTTTTCAAGATTAATGTTGAGAATAAAGAGAAAACCTATGTGTGCCAGTAGCTAAGAGCTGTCTTTCCACCATTCAATATTTTGCATCTTCTGAACTCTACCCTCCACCCCCACCTTCCCAACCCAGGACACCCACCCCAGCTTTGGTCGTCTCTGGGGTCTCTTCTGATACACTAAGATCTACTTCACTTCCATTCCTTCACATGGCATCATAAAATCCCAGCTGTCTCTTTTCCAGGACATGATCAGGGTGGGTGTTGTCAAAGTTATAGTTATTTAAACCATACACAAAATAGTATTTAATGTCTTTACTCTGTAGCTTGCACAAAATCCTGGGAAAATCTCTCTTGCCTTTGGTTTTTCCTGGGCTTGAAGTAACAGGCACTGTAACTCCTTTTAGATGATTGTGAGACTCCTGTCTAATTAGTAAACTCTCGCCAAAACCCAATTTTTTTCCAATGATGAGAACTGGATTAAATTAGAAAGCTTTCAGGTAATTGAGTTGATGAAAGAAATTTTCACATATTGAGGTAGATAGGTAGTCATTCTGGCTTTTACATGATTTGGCATGAACTTTATGCTCACTAAAACAGCCCATCATATGGATAGTCAAACATGTATTGTACATCTGTTTTAACCAATAAAGAAAAGAACGTTGCCCACCATTCAATTATACAAAGGGTTAAGTTGCACCCCACTGCAGTAGTCCACCAACAGTGTGCTCTGAGGGGAATTCTGGTGAGAAAAAGGATGAGGCATTCTGTGTGCTTGAAATAAACAGCTCCTTGCTAGTTAAGATGGATACCTCAGGAAGAATTTCAGTGACCTCAGATCCTTGCACCTTCCTGTACACAGAAATGTACTAAAATTATTAATTTGAGATGTCTGTTCTTTGTGACTAGCACTAATATTTTACCAAGAGGTGTGCTTGACTACAGGTATTTCCTAGCCAAAATAATTCATGTATATACTGGCTCCTCCTCTCCTTCTTTGGAGCAGTTCCTCAGACATAGAGACTGCTTCTCAGACCATAGTCCTCAGTTTGCTCTTCTATTCTTATTATAGATTGTTTACTGATTAAAACACACTCTTCTGTTCTTATTATGGGTTGTTTACTAATTATTTGGTCCTCAGGATGTTGAGATAACATGCTTGAGCACCTGGGCTTCAATAACAAGAGCCTGGACTATTTTGCCCAAAGAGGCAGTCTCTTTAGCCCTCTCTTCAGAGAGTTGATGTAGCAGGGGCAGGTGCATCAGTCATTGTGATCTGATGACTTAAGAGACCAAACGAGGAAGATCCTGCACCTGGGGGCCTGAGAGCTGTCAGTTCACCTTATATCTCTCTACATTTAGCTGCACCATCATATTGTGCTCTTCTTATTAGAGGCAATAAAGTAAACTTGAATATATGTTTGTTCCTTGTCACTCGATAAAATCTAAAAGCAAAGAATAAAATTTATGCAAATGCCAACCTGTAATTTAGGATGGTGGCTTGAGTGCCTCTTAATGCAGACGTTTGTAATTGGAGGGGACCTCAAATAGCGGAACGATGTACCCTTACTGCCCCATCATCAGAGGTGATGAACAGTTTCGAGAAGTGGCAAGGAAGGAGACAATATACTGTGTCACCTGGACTGTTCAGGCTGAGAGAAAGCAGGATGGGTACTCTGGACTGGTCAGGTTGACTTAATGCTGGGTCCTGATATAAGTGTAAAATACCCTCATAGCTTTGACATCTGGACAACTACTCTTTTATCTTTATGTTAGAACAAGTGAAACTGATTCTTGGCATATGGAAGACTTTTCTATTCAGTAAGACTGAAAGATCAAAAGTTGGCATTTAACCAGTTTTTCAGGGCAACGCATCACAGAGAAGGGCTAAATCATTTTGAGTTGTTTATGTCATAGTTACAGCACAGATTTTCCCAAATGAGGCATTCCACTTTATATTGCACTGTTAAATAATGACAAAGCTGACTTTTATTTTTTCTTTCACTTGGACCATACTATCTTGGAAACATGAACTTTTATTGAAATACCCACTCATTTATCCTCTTTGTCTTGTTTTGAATCTACCCATCTCTGTTAAAAACAAATATTCAAAGTAGTTGTTTTGGCAGCATCCTTAGATTATCAAGATTTTCCAGGTAAGTCTTAGTGTTGTAAATCGTTACAAAGTGCACACATATGATTAGTATTTGCAAACTCCTATGTACTGGTCCCCAAATCATGTCACTCATATATATTCACATTTGCAGACCCCACAGTGACCTTTAGAGCAGATATTCCAACCTAAACTTCCTGATTCCTGAGGTTCTCTGTTTGAAATAATATAGCATTTATATCAAAATTTCAGAAGTGGTATGTGCTATATTCCACAACCTTACCCCCAACGGTTCTGTGGGTGTTGGTGATATTCTTGTCTTGCTAACTTGAGTAGCACAGGTTCCAGCTTCTTTTTAGATGCTGCTGCATCACTTTTACATGCTGCTTTATTACTTCACAGGTTGAAAATGTATAGGGCCAAGTTCATTTAAAATAAGGATATGGGTTTCAATAAGGTTGACAGTGTTATAATAAAGGGTTAATGACTTTTTATCTCTTTGAAATCCTATTCTGAGGAGGTCTATTATCTCAGAAATATGGTAATAGCAGAAGATTTTTAAATGGTGAGAAAATGTTTCAAGGTAGACATTTTTTTCTGTTTCTACTTTTAACTAATTTTTTTATCTGTCCATATATATTTGTATGCTTTACTTCCTTCTTAAAATATGTCTTTCCGGGAGATTGGGATTGACATGCATACACTGATGTGTATAAAATGGATGATTAATAAGAACCTGCTATATAACTAACTAACTAACTAAATATATATATATATAAAATGGTAAGTAAATAAATAAAATAAAACTCAAAAAACAATGTCTTTCCTTTAGATGAAATATAGTTGCTTTAATTTTAAAGTCAATATATTTTAATGAAATTAATAGAGCTGAATATCACATATTCAAATATGTTCAGAACACGATCTGGTTTCTGCTTAACTCAATTCTAGAATAACCTCAACTAAACCACAGCAAAGAACATATTCTCCACCTCAAGCAACATGCTTTCTGAAGAATAAGTGTGTCCTGGACAAAATTACTAGAGATGTCTTAGATATTCTCCATCTTCTTTTTAACATATTTTTCCATTTTTAGATTTTCTTTCCTTCTTTGGAGGTGTGGTATTCTCATTCTGTATTCCTTGAGGAAATTTTCCACCCAGGAATCACTTCCTGTCTGGAAGCATGCATAAGTTGAATTCCTGGCTTATGCAGAGAACTTTCATTTTTTCAAGAAGGGCTGCCAAGGATAAGGCAAAGTTTAATGCAAAAGAGAAAACACAGCATTTTGAAACAGCAAACACTTCAACAACTTGATATTTCAATATTTGAAAGGACAGGAAGTCTTTCTATTCATCCTGCAAATTCATACTGCATTAAGCTGCATTTCATACCCTTGATGAAGTACATATATTTCCCAAATATTAAGATTTGTTTAAGACTATAGTGCTAGCTAATGAGAGAGCTAAGTTTTTCCTTTGATTATACCATACTACCTGCCAAACAGGAAAATTTATTGAAATCATTATTCTTTTGTATCTAATTTTAATCATTTTTTTCTCCTCTCCACCTACTTATCTACAAATTTTCATTAAAAATAAATATCCAAGGCAGGTCTTTTGACATCATATATATTATTGTTATTATTATATATTATTGCTATTCTTTAAGTATGTTTTTATATTTTGTCTGCCTATCAGCAATGTTGGATGGATGGGCCTAAATCTAGGTTTGAAACATCTGAAGAATAATAAAGATTTTCACTTCAGTGTTAATATTGTCACTATAAAGTTATTGTTAACAGTTTTAAACAAGAATTCTAACCTTGTACAGAAAGCATACTTATTTACAGAATACTTATTTATGACTACAATGACAATTTTAATATGATGATCTTACAGAAGGTTAACATTTATTAGTGTCTCATGCACTGACTGTTTTATGTCCAGCTTTTTTTGTACATTGATATTAAACTCTGAATATAATTTGAACTTCGTGATATGGTTGTAAGTTTTGTCATCATGGAAGTCTTACTATAATAAATTTCTCCTAAGGATGCCTTTTAAAAATCAATCCATTATTTTTTGGTATTTATTTCAATGGCTTTAGTTTTACATGAAAAGACACTTGTAATTTGAATACTAATAAAATATTTAGTTAAGTTGTACCATCCCCAATAGTTCCCTAAGTTTGGATTTATTCTTGTTTTATGTTTTCAGATCTATCACGTCTCTAGTCTTTGCTGAATTCATGCAGCCAATTATTAGCAAGAGTATCATTATTATTTTCCAGGGCAAATTATTTAGTAGTATGAGACAATGTGTTCTGGAGATGAGGACTGTGTCTCAGTAAACTTAGAAGTTCAGAGAAATTTGGCAAAGTTCAAAAGAAAGAGTCTCAATGAGACATGGGAAATTAACAACAAGGGCAATGGTACAACTTTCCTGTTCTCATTAGTACTGCAAGTCAGTATTTTGGGGAAAGAAAATAAACCTTCTGACTAGATCACTTTTTTTTTTTTCAATCAATTCATCCATTTATTTATGGCTGTGCTGAGTCTTCGTTTCTGCGTGAGGGCTTTCTCCAATTGCGGCAAGCGGGGGTCACTCTTCTTCACGGTGTGCGGGCCTCCCACTATCGCGGCCTTTCTTGTTGCAGAGCATAGGCTCCAGACGCGCAGGCTCAGTAATTGTGGCTCACGGGCCCAGCCGCTCCGCGGCATGTGGGATCCTCCCAGACCAGGGAGCGAACCTGCGTCCCCTGCATTGGTAGGCAGACTCCCAACCACTGCGCCACCAGGGAAGCCCTAGATCACTTTTTAACTTAGGATCGTCTTGCTAAATTAGCAAGTGGTGTTTGTTACTATTTGTTTGAAGATTGTATCAGACTATAATAAAAGTGACTTCTGGTTTAGTTTTTACTATTTGCAATAAACAATGATGGCTAATGTAGTTTTAAGAAATATTTAACCTATGGTGTGCAAAAGCTTTTAAGTTTAATTAGATCCCATTTGTTTATTTTTGCTTTTATTTCCTTTGCTTTAAGAGACAGATCTAAAAAAATATTGCTACGATTTATGTCAAAGAGTGTTCTGCCTGTATTTTCTTCTAGGAGTTTTATAGTATCTGGGCTTACATTTAGGTCTTTAATCCATTTTGAGGGTTTGTTTTTTTTTTTATGTTGGTGTTAGAGAATGTTCTAATTCCATTCATTTACATGTAGCTGTTCAGTTTTCCCAGAACCACTTACTGAAGAGACTGACTTTTCTGACTGACTTTTCTCCATTGTATATTCTTGTCTCCTTTGTCATAGATTAATTGACCATAGTTGCGTGGGTTTTATTTTTATTTTTGGCTGCATTGGGTCTACGTTGCTGCATGCGGGTTTTCTCTAGTTGCGGCGAGCGGGGTCTACTCTCCACTGCGGTGTGTGGCCTTCTCATTGTGGTGGCTTCTCTTGTTGAGGAGTATGGGCTCTAAGCTCATGGGTTTCAGTAGTTGTGGCACACAGGCTCAGTCGTTGTGACTCATGGGCTCTAGAGATCAGGCTCAGTAGTTGTGGTGCACAGGCTTAGTTGCTCTGCAGCATGTGGGATCTTCCCAGAATAGGGATCAAACCCATGTTCCCCACATTGGCAGATGGAGTCTTAACCACTGTGTCACCAGGGAAGTCCTGGTACATGGGATTATTTCTGGGCTTTCTAACTTGTTCCATTGATCTATGTGTCTGTTTTTGTGCCAGTACCATACTCTTTTGATTACTGTAGCTTTGTAGTATAGTCTGAAGTCAGGGAGCCTGCTTCCTCTAGCTCCATTTTTCTTTCTCAAGATTGTTTTGGCTATTTGAAATTTGCCCTGGCATGGATGGAATTGGAGGATATCATGTTAAATGAAATACATGAGACAGAGAAAGGCAAATACTGTATGATATCACTTATATGTGGAACCTAAAAAATACAACAAACTAGTGAATATAACAAAAAGAAACAGACAGATATAGAGAACAAACCAGTGGTTACCAGTGGGGAGAGGGAAAGAGGGGAGGGGTGATATAGGGATAGAGGATTAAGAGGTACAAACTATTATGTATAAAATAAGCTACAGGGATATATTGTATAATGCAGCAAACATAGCCAATATTTTATAAGTGGATTATAATCTTTAAAATTGTGAATCACTAGTACACTTGTAACTTATACATAATATTTTATGTCAACAATACTTAAATTAAAAGAAGGAAAAAAGAAAAGAAATTTTAAAAAAGGAAAAAAGAAAAGAAATATTTAGCCTAGAAAACCACCATCCTGGGTTTAAGAGAAGGGGACTGAATTCTTAACTAAGGTTTGCCACTGTCAAGTTTATTACCTTTGACAAATCATCAATAGCTCTGATATTTAATATGTTTTTTTCTGTAAAATGAAGGGAACAGACTAGGTGGTATCTCTACTTTCTGTTAATAAGGAGCCAGATTTTTATGTATGTAAAGAAACACTAATATAGACTAATTAATGTAAAAAATAACTTTAGAAACAGTGTGTGCAAAGGCCAGGAGGTTTTCATTCTGTCACCCACCTCTGTGAGGGCCCTCACAGCTGGGGGGCTTCTCCATGTCTTCTGAGGCAGTGTCACGGTTGCTGGCAGGAACCATGTCTTGTGGGAGAAGCAAAGTCTTTGCACTGCAGGAGCAGCTGCAGTGGCAGTAGGGAGAAGAATTAAAGTTCTTTGAATGAAGGTTAGCACAGGCTGTGTTTACTGGGGAAGTCCATCTCAGGCTTTTCAGGCTACATATTAGACTCACCCAGGGAATTTTAAAATACAGTGACGCCCAGGCCACAGCCTGGAGCACTGAAGTCTGGCAGACAAGGTTGACAGGTGACTGTCAGGTGCTTCTAGCATGTGGACAAGACTGAGAACCATTGATCTCAAGCATGATTGGCAAATTTACTTTCATTTAAATTACTTATTCAATCCAATTGTTGTGGGAAAATATAGTAGCAATGGCTGTACCAAGAATGGTTCTGCTATCACAGCACTACTCAGTGTGAGGAAGCGGGTCGCTGTGTCAGCAGGTGTCCTGGCAGAGGAGAGCTGAGAGAGGGTCTGCCACACATGGGCGATCCCTGCACTAGGGTTTTATGTTGGTCGTGGTGTTTGTTTTATGGTTTTTTCCTGCATGAAAATCTTCAAGGCAACAAGTGATGTCTGTCATGGAGAACTTTATGGAATATCCGTGACTGCTTTAGCACCTACTATGAAGTAGTAGTTTTCACCTCTAAACAGTTTAGAGCAGGTTGCACAAATTTTGATCCAGAAACCTCCCAGGAACAGCCAAATAGTTGAGAATGCATGGATAGATCACAAACTCACTGTAAACAACAAACAAGTCCTCAGGTTTATGGTGGCTTTGTAGACATTGGTCCATTGATTCTCATGAAACACTTTAAAAATAAGAGCTATGCTCATGGTGAAAGGCTGAAAATCAATGCCCACAATATAAGCGAGTTTTACAGTTTACAGTTTAGAATTTACATTTTCTTCTACTTTATTTTATTTTTCATGTTCATAGATGTAATTGTAAAGCAAAATCTTAACAAATCATATTAAAATATATCAAAAGCTTAATGTATTATATTATCTTTTGAGGTTTATCACAGTAGTTCAGAATCAGTTTAACATTTGAAAAACCAACATAATTTACCATAAAATACAGTATATATGTAAGTTCGATAAAATACATTTAGGGCTTCCCTGGTGGCACAGTGGTTGAGAGTCTGCCTGCCAATGCAGGGGACACGGGTTCGTGCCCCAGTCTGGGAGGATCCCACATGCCACAGAGCAGCTAGTCCCGTGAGCCATGGCCACTGAGCCTGCGCATCCAGAGCCTGTGCTCTACAACAGGAGAGGCCACAGCAGTGAGAGGCCCGCATACCAAAAAAAAAAAAATTAAATTTGAAAGTAAGAAATAAATCTGCCTTTTTTTGCAGGTAATGTAGTCAGTTATATAGAAATTACAAAAATCCTACTAGATCTTAAAAATGAGTTTAGGAGTGTTGTGGAATATAAGAGCAATATACACAAAATCAATTGTATTTCTATATATAAGCAACAGGCAGTTAAAAATAAAATCATAAAATATATCACTTTCAATAGCCTTAAAATTATTAAATGCTTAAATATAACAAAATTTGTACAAATTATGTACAAAATAATTTTAATTTTGGACCCTTTACATAGTGTTGGGATACTTTCTTCCCTTAGTATTTTTCCTATACATTTTTAAAAAACTTTAACTGAGTAGGTAGTTAATATAAGATAAACTGCTATTAATCTGTTTTATTAAATTAAATTTAATTTATTTTTTATACAGCAGGTTCTTATTCATCATCACTTTTATACACATCAGTGTATACATATCAGTCCCAATCACCCAATTCATCACACCGCCACCCCCACCGTCCCGCAGCTTTCCCCCTTTCGTATCCATATGTTTGTTCTCTACATCTGTGTCTCAACTTCTGCCCTGCAAACCATTTCATCTGTACCATTTTTCTAGGTTCCACATACATGTGTTAATATACAATATTTGTTTTTCTCTTTCTGACTTACTTCACTCTGAATGACAGTCTCTATATCCATACACATCTCAACAAATGACCCAATTTCATTCCTTTTTATGGCTGAGTAATATTCCATTGTATATATGTACCAATTCTTCTTTACCCATTCATCTGTTGATGGACATGTAGGTTGCTTCCATGACCTGGCTATTGTAAATAGTGCTGCAATGAACATTGGGGTGCATGTGTCTTTTTGAATTATGGTTTTCTCTGGGTATATGCCCAGAACTGGGATTGCTGGATCATATGGTAATTTTAGTTTTCGTTTTTTAAGGAACATCCATACTGTTCTCCATAGTGGCTGTATCAATTTACATTCCCACCAACAGGGCAAGAGGGTTCCCTTTTCTCCACACCCTCTCCAGCATTTGTTGTTTGTAGATTTTCTGATGATGTCCATTCTAATTGGTGAGAGGTGATACCTCATTGTAGTTTTGATTTGCATTTCTCTAATAATTAGTGATGTTGAGCAGCTTTTCATGTGCTTCTTGGCCATCTGCATATCTTCTTTGGAGAAATGTCTATTTAGGTCTTCTGCCCATTTTTGGATTAGGTTGTTTGTTTTTTTAATATTGAGCTGCATGAGCTGTTTATATATTTTGGAGATTAATCCTTTGTCTGTTATTCATTTGCAAATATTTTCTCCCATTCTGGGGTTGTCTTTTGGTCTTGTTTATGGTTTCCTTTGCTGTGCAAAAGCTTTGAAGTTTCATTAGGTCCCACTTGTTTATTTTTGTTTTAATTTCCATTACTCTAGGAGGTGGATCAAAAAAGATCTTGCTGTGATTTATGTCAAAGAGTGTTTTTCCTATGTTTAGACAGCATATATATGGGTTTTGTTTTTGTATCCAATCAGCAAGCCTGTGTCTTTTGGTTGGAGCATTTGATCCATTCTCATTTAAGGTAATTATTGATATGTATGTTCCTATGACCATTTTCTTAATTGTTTTGGATTTGTTTTTGTAGGTCCTCTTCTTCTCTTGTGCTTCCCACTTAAAGAAGTTCCTTTAGCATTTGTTGTAAAGCCAGTTTGGTGGTGCTGAATTCTCTTAGCTCTTGCTTGTCTGTAAAGCTTTTGATTTCTCCATCAAATCTGAATTAGATCCTTGCTGGGTAGAGTAATCTTGGTTGTAGGTTCTTCCCTTTCATCACTTTAAGTATATCATGCCACTCCTTTCTGGGTTGTAGAGTTTCTGCTGAGAAATCAGCTGTTAACCTTATGGGAGTTCCCTTGTATGTTATTTGTCATTTTTCCCTTTCTGCTTTCAATAATTTTTCTTTGTATTTAATTTTTGCCAATTTGATTACTATGTGTCTCGGCGTGTTTTTCCTTGGCTTTATCCAAGGAAATATGTATGTACGGGACTCTCTGTGCTTCCTGGACTTCGGTGGCTATTTCCTTTCCTATGTTAGGGAAGTTTTCAACTATGATCTCTTCAAATATTTTCTCTGGTCCTTTCTCTCTCTCTTCTCCTTCTGGGAACCTTATAATGCAAATGTTGTTGTGTTTAATGTTGTCCCAGAAGTCTCTTAGGCTGTTCTCATTTCTTTTCATTCTTTTTTCTTTGTTATGTTCCAGAGGAGTGAATTCCACCATTCTGTCTTCCAGGTCACTTATCCGTTCTTCTGCCTCAGTTATTCTGCTATTGATTCCTTCAGGCAGCTTCATCAGCTGCCCTGAGATCCTAGCTGTGTGCTATCATGTTTCTCCTTGGTGGCTGGCAGGGTGGGATGCCTGCTCATCTGGTTCTGTTCTCATGGTGCTCTTCCTCTGGTGTGTCCCTGCATGGCTCCTGCAGCTTACAGAGGCCAGCATCACCTCTACTCCCTCAACTGGTTTCTCTGTAAGTGTCACTGGCCTGGCATCACCCATGTAGGGTCTCCCAAACCCTCTCAGGTGGCTGTGCATAAGTTCCACTGTGTAGCACCTCCCTGTGGGCAGCTTCCTCTGGAACACCAAAAGGCATATTCCAGAGTGCACCATCAGTACAGACCTTAGTAAGGACACAACCATATCTTCTCCAAATAGGCCTCTGTCTCACCCCTGGAAAGGGTCATCACCAGATCTGCTCCTCCCTTGGGTGCTCTGTATCAGCACTGAGCCCTAAGCACTTCATAAGTACTAAGAGTGGTGGCTGCCCCTGTATCTGTTCTTCCTCTGTTCTTTAGCATTCTCTCTTATTGGCAAACTCCAATTACTCCAATTTGCCATTAGTTAATAATCCTCCATAATAAACTCTCCCTGATCAGATTATTATATATTTTCTGTCTCTTGCTTGGACTAGGTTGTGACATCATCTAAACAGGTAATCAAAGCTGACATCACCAGCACTAAGACATTATGACCTCATGGACTTTCCATTTGTTGCCTCTGTCTCCTCAGGGAATCATATCATTTTGTAGTGTTCTTGCCAAAAATGAATAACCTAAATTTAATCATGAGGAAACATCAAATAAGCCCAAATCAAGAGACTTCTTAAAAATAACTGACCAATATTACTAAAAAGTGTGAAAGTCAAGAAAGATAAGTATTTAAAGAAAAAAGGAATAATTTAAGCCCTCTAATGGTTTCTTATCATACTTGCAAATGCCCTCAATCCTTATCCTGATTTACAGAGTTCTGTGTGATCTGGCCCATCTCTTATCTCTGACCTCACCTCATATCACTCTTCTTCCTTCAGCGTGCTCTGAGTACCTGGATTTTTATCAGCTTATACACTCTGTCTACCCCATCACCCTTTATCCCTTTATGCTGCTGTGTTCACATCTTTTGTGCTCAATAAATCCACAATCAAATGTAATCTACCTCAACTAAGCTCTCATTAATAGCCACTCCTCTAGAACGCAATCTCTAAGAAGTTCAGTCCTTATCTCCCTCAGCTCTCTGGCACACCCTAAGTACTAAGTATTTTCTGCATTGATTGTTTTGGCACTCATGACTTCAACTGGTAATATCAAGTTTTTTTACCTACCTGTTATACTGTGGTATTTGACTCTGGGGGTTACTCTTATCTCCTTCAAGTCCTACTCTTCCTTGGCTTTTGTGCCACTGCCCCCCTTCTCTTCTCACCTCTCATATTCCTTTCTCTTATCCATGGCTTTGTGCTCCCCTGCTCTCCACTTCAATGTTTTCTGCAGAATTGGTTAGGCTAGGAGGGCAGATTGTAAGTGCAGATGCCTAAATTTGGGAATATAATAAATGGCTAAAGCCCACAAAACTTACAATGTGACATGTTCAATCTATTTAAAAATCCCATCTGCCTTCATATCTGTGCTGCAAGAATTTTCACCATCTTTTCTATGATTAATTAAGGCAACATTAGTTGTTGTAACAAACAGCCCTCGATGTCATTGCATAAGAGTGTGTTTCTTGTTTATATTTCAGTAGATTGTTTACATAACTCTTTTCTTGTTGGAGCTCTGACATCCTCTAGGATCTTGGAATCAGATATGTAAGGTTAGTGAATGGAGGAAGATCACAAAGGGAGATACTACACATAAAGTTAGAAGTTATTTATGGGCCAGGTTTGAAAGTACCTTGTATCATGTTGGCTTACAGGGCACTCAGCCACATGCAAGGAGTCTGGGAACACAACCACACTGTGGGCTCGGGAAGGAGAGGACACAGGCTTTGTGAACAGACAGTGGTCTCGGTCATACCCTACATGGAAAGACAGTGGAAGCTTACAAGGCAAACATGATACTATTTGGTAGTTAATCTGATGTAAGAGGAAGCAATAAGACATAAATATTGTGGGCATGTTTTAGTGCTCAGGGAAAACTCTTTGCTAGGACAGGAATGACTTTTGTGGAAATAGTTGAGCTCTTTGTTTTCAATATTCCTAGTTGGTCATTAACTTACACTCTGACTTGGGGATTTGAGAGCTACGTTTATGGAGAATGTTATCTTCCCACCTCCCAGGGCCCCCTTGGTTTAGAAATGATAGCATTGGGTTTCCCAAATTTAGAGGCTCCTCTGACTCCTCTCTCAGATTTCAAAGGCCAATGGTTCTTTTTTTCTTAATTTCTGTGATTTTTTTATTGAAGTATAGTTGATTTATGACATTGTGTTAATTTCTGCTATACAGCAAAGTGATTCAGTTATATACATCCTTTTTTATGTTCTTTTCCGTTATGGTTTATCTCAGGAAATTGAATATATCAATAGTTCCCTGTGCTATGCAACAACCTTGTTGTTTATCCATCCTATATAAAATAGTTTGCATCTGCTAATCCCAAACTTCCAATACTTCCCTCCCTCATTCCCTCTCCCCTTTGGCAACCACAAATCTGTTCTCTATGTCTGTGAGTCAGTTTCTGTTTCGTAGATAGGTTCATTTGCATAAAGGCCAGTGGTTCCTATGTGTCTTGTCAGCTTCTTCTTCACCCAGGTCACAGTGTAGCTGTGGTCCAGGCCCAGGACTAAGAGACTCATCTTAGCAGATTTTCTTTGGTCACCTTATTTATCTCTACACTGTCCATCAGCAAGTTCAGAAATAAGCCCAGTTTCAAATATTCTCTGTGCTCTCATGACATGCAAATTTATATCCAGAGTTTCTTGAGCTTTATAGTTTATAGTTATTTTCGGAATATTCTAACGTAGATGTTGTATTTGTAGTGAAAGATGTGAGCTATAAAACGAAATAGGTCTTGGATCCCTGACCTGTCATTTAATAGCATTAATAATCTTAGAGAATTTACTTTACCCCTCAAAGCTTGAGGTTTCTTACCTGAAAGAAAAATTGAGATGTGATAGAACCTTTTGCTGTTGTTAACATCATCCAATCAAAGTAAAACCTGTGGATGATATTTCCTTTCTGTATTTTTTTTCTAATTAAAAAACATAAGTACCCACAAAATTGCCCAAATGAGACTCTGTCATGCTGAACATTTTTCTTGTCACACTTCTCCACATTTAATTAGTTGATTTTACCCTTATGAAAGAGGCTGGTCATAAAAGGGCATCTGGCTAGACTACATTTTCCAGACCCTCTTTGGTTACAGGTGGTCCTACAACTGACCTCCAACCAGGGAAATGTGGGTGGTGGGTAGAAGTGATATGTGCCTTTCCCGGCATGGCTCACAAGGAATTGCAGATTTGATTCACCATACTCTTTCTTTTCTGACTGCTATGTTTGACCCCCATACTGACCTTTACATAATGTGTTCAGGAAATTGAACTTACATCACTGTGGGTCTGTGAGGACTGTGGAACAGAGCACCACCCCACTGCTGTCTTCTCAACCCTAGTTAAGTTAGCTCTGCCTTGGAGGAAATGGTCTTTTCAAGTGAGCAAGAAATATACTTGTGGTTGAACTGTCAAATATTTGGGGATCTATTTGTTATAGTGGTTAGACTGCTTTTAAAATCCTTTAAGAACTCTCTGTTACCTACAGGATTCTATTTATGGTCCCCAAGGTCCTTCATAATTATCACATTTTCTGTTCCTTCAAACTCTGCTCCCACCATTCCCCCTGTACACATAATGCTGTGTACATATACGAAACCATCTCACTGATACAACAGTGAAGCATGTGTTATTTTCCCTTTTTAGGCTATCCCCTGTCCCTAAAGTGTCACTGCCTCCTTTATCTATATAAAGGATTCCCATTAATATGCAAGAGCCCAGAAGCCACCAAAACACTACTAGAACTCATTAATAAATTTGGTAAAGTTGCAGGATAAAAAATTAATATACAGAAATCAATTCATTTCTATGCACTAAAAACAAAATATCAGAAGGAGAAATTAAGAAAACAATCACATTTACAATCTCATAAAAAAGAATATAATACCTAGGAGTAAAACTACCTAAGGAGGTAGAAGATATGTACTCAGAAACCTACAGGACACTGATAAAAGAAATTGAAGACAACACAAACAGATGGAAGGATATACCATGTTCGTAGATTAAAAGAATTAATATTGTTAAGATGACCATACTATTCAAGGCAATCAACAGATTCAATGCAGTCCCTAGCAAAATACCAGTGGCATTTTTCACAGAAGCAGAAAAAATAATTCTAAACTTTTTATTGAAATACAAAAGTCTCTGAATAGCCAAAATAATCTTAAGAGAAAAGAACACATCTGGAGGTATCATAAGCCCTGATTTCAAACTATATTACAAAGTTACAGTAATCAAAACAGTATGACACTGGCACAAAAAACCAGACACATAGATGAATGGAACAGATAGAGAGCCCAGAAATGACCCCACACACTTATGGCCCATTAATCTATAACAAAGGAGACTAGCATATACAATGAGGAAAAGGCATTCTCTTCAATGTCAATAAATGGTGTTGGGAAAACTGGACAGCCACATATAAAAGAACAAAACTGGACTACTTTCTCACACCATATACAAAGGTACACTTAAAATAGATTAAAGACTTAAATGTAAGACTGGAAACCATAAACATCCTAGAATAAAATATAGGCAGTAGCTCTTTGACATTTGTCTTAATAGTATTTTATGGATCTGTCTCCTCAGGCAAGGGAAACAAAAGTGAAAATAAACAAATGGGACTACATCAAGCTAAAACGTTTTTTCACAAGGAAGGAAACTATCCACACACACACACAAAAAGCCACCTACTGAATGGGAAAAGATATTTTCAAGCAATATATCTGATAAGTGGTTAATATCCAAAGTATACAAATAACTCATACTACTCAACATTAAAAAAAAAAAAAGATAACCACCAGCAAAAAAAAAAAAAAAAAAAAACAATTAAAAAATAGGCAGGGGGGCTTCCCTGGTGGCACAGTGGTTGAGGGTCTGCCTGCCAATGAAGGGGACACGGGTTCGTGCCCCGGTCTGGGAAGATCCCACGTGCCATGGAGTGGCTGGGCCCGTGAGCCATGGCCACTAAGACTGCATATCTGGAGCCTGTCCTCTGCAACAGCAGAGGCCACAACGGTGAGAAGCCCTCATACCACAAAAAAAAAAAAAAAAAAAAAAAATAGGCAGAGGATCTGAATAGACATTTTTCCAAAGAAGACATGCAGATGGCCAACAGGCACATAAAAAGTGCTCAATATCGCTAATCACCAGAGAAATGCAAATCAAAACCACAATGAGATATCACCTCACATCTGTCAGAATGGCTATCATTAACAAGACAGCAAATAACAAGTGTTGATGAGAATGTGGAGAAAAGGGTATCTTCATGCACTATTGGTGGGAATGTAAATTGATGCAGCCACTATGGAAAAAAGTATGGAAATTCCTCAAAAACTTAGAATAGTTCCAGCAATTCCACTCCTGGTTATTTATTCAAAGAAAACAAAAACACTAATTAGAAAAGATATATGCACCCTTATATTCATTGCAGCATTATTTACAATAGTCTAGATATGGAAGCAACCTAAATGCCCATCAATAGGTGAATGTATAAAGAAGATATACACAATGGAATATTATTCAACCATGAAAAAGAATGAAATCTTGTCATTTACAATAACATGAATGGACCTAGTGGGTATTTTGATAAGTTAAATAAGGGAGAGAAAGAAAAATACTGTATGATTTCACTTACATGTGAAATCTGAAAAATAAGAAAAAATGAGCAAACATAACTAAACAGACAGAGTTATAGGTACAAAGAACAAACAGGTGATTGCCAGAGGGGAGAAGGATAATGGGTGAAAGAAATGTGAGAGAGGTTAAGAGGTACAAACTTTAAAGAACCTAGGGGTAAGACAGGAATGGAGATGCAGACCTACTAGAGAATGGACTTGAGGATATGGGGAGGGGGAAGGGTAGGCTGTGACAAAGTAAGAGAGTGGCGTGGACATATATACACTATCAAACATAGAATAGATAGCTAGTGGGAAGCAGCCGCATAGCACAGGGAGATCAGCTTGGTGCTTTGTGACCACCTAAAGGCGTGGGATAGGGAGGGTGGGAGGGAGTGAGACACAATAGGGAAGAGATATGGGAACATGTGTATATGTATGACTGATTCACTTTGTTATAAAACAGAAACTAACACACCATTGTAAAGCAATTATACTCCAATAAAGATGTTAAAAAAATAAAAACAAAACAAAACAAAAACAAAACAAAATAAATGAGTCATAGTGTGAAAAGTACAGTGTGGGGAATATAATCAATAATCACATAATATTTGTGTATGGCAACAGATGATAACTAGACTTATCATTGTGATCATTTTGAAATGTATAGAAGTATTGAATCACTATGTTGTGTACCAGGAATTAACATAGTGTTGTAGGTCAATTATACTTCAAAAACACAAACAAACAAACTCATAGAAAAAGAGATCAGATTTGTGATTACCAGAGGCAGGAGCTGGGGGGAGGGCAAATTGGATGAAGGTGATCAAAAGTTACAAACTTCCTGAAATAAGATAAGTAAGTACTAGGGATGTAATGTGCAACATGATAAATGTAATTAACACTGGTGTACATTATATATGAAAGTCGTTAAGAGAGTAAATCTTAAGAGTTATCATGAGGAAAATAATGTTTTTTCTATTTCTTTACTTTTGTATATGAGATGATGGATGTTCACTAAACTTATTGTGGTCATCATTTCATGATGTTTGTAAGTCAAATCATTATGCTGCACACCTTAAACTTATATAGTGCTGTATGGCAGTTATATCTCAATAAAATTGGAAGGAATTAGAAAACAAAACAAAACAAAACCAGAAACATACCAGAAAAAAAAAAACACACAAAGGTTAATCTGACTGTCTCTTTCTCTGATTCTTCACCTCATCCCCACCTCCCACTTACAAGATCTGTTTTCATCTCTTCTCCTATTATACTCTGTACATTTCTCTAATATTGCTCTTAGCAGACAACTGTGTAACCATTTCTTTACCTATTATTATTGTCAGTACTAGGGTGTCAGTATTTTCATTTAAGACTAGGGATTTTGCTGTATTTTGACATGCTCATTTTTGTATTACCCAGAATGCAGTAATATTTTGAATGTATTTATTGAATGAATGAATATATTATTCCTCTATTGTTGAATAACAAATCATCCCAATGTTTAACGCTTGAAACATCCATCTTATTTTGTTTACAATGTCAGGGGTCAGAAGTATGAGATGGGATTATTTGCACAGTTGACCTTTGATCCTGAAGGAATCAGCTGGGGCAGTAGGGTCCTCTCCCAAGATGGCTGCTTCACTCGCATCTCTGAGCCTCAGAACTCTTTGGTTTCTGTGTGTGTCCATCTCTCTCTCTCTCTCTCAATGTCTCTCTCATTCTCTCTCTCTCTGACCCCCACCCTCCACTTGTTGTCTCATCCTTTAGAGAATCTCCACTTGTGCTTGTCACATCACGGTAGTTCAGAGTCATTGCGCTCCTTCATGACAGCTGGCTTCCAAGAGGATGTACAAAAAACAAGTGCTCCTACAAGTCTGTTTGTGATGTGGCCCCAGATTCACAAGACACCACTTTCTCTGCATTCCATTGACAAGTAAGTCACAAGGCACCCTGGTTTCAGGGGATGGGGAATTAGCGTCCATCTGTCAGCATCTTCAATCTATCACAATAAATAAATGGGTATACTAGGTTTTCTCCATACACAACATCAAGATCTGAGTAGCTAACATATCAATTAATAAAAACTTAAAACAATTCCATTGGAAAGTTAAAATAGTAAATATTCAAATGTACCAGGTACCACATTAATTAGGTGAACTAAATGATCTGAGGGTTTTGGGGAGTCAAAATCTGAAAGTGGCTGTGTATGTAAGTGAATCATAGTCCCATTCAATGTACAAAGAGAGTACATTATTTTATCTAAAATAAACTTAGTAAAAGACCAAAGTGAAAATGTTCAGAGAAACAAAAATTGTTTTTAACATTAGCTAATGTGTTTAGGTCTTTAAAAAATAGGTAGCTTCTTAAATCATGGAAAACACGGAAGAATAAGTGTGTATATAAGAAAGCCCCACTTTTGTTGGGTGAGTAGGAACTAAATTTTTGTGGCTTAGGATTTTACCAACCATCAGGCACAAGGTTATAATTCCAGTTTGTCAAGATATGATAATTATGAGTATAAAGGAAACAGAGACTAAGAAAAATGGATACTTTTCATTTAAGAAGTGTGTGCATGTCAGTTTCTATCATGATTATCTTGAGGATATAGGAAAACTTGTGAGTGGGCAGTTGGGTTTCAACTGAAGGGAATTTATGCTGCCATTGAGAACTATGGGGGGGTTATTTCTAGGACAATTAATGAAATAGGTTTTTGGAACTGTGGTAGGTTGAAGTAGCAGGTTTCCTTTTCTCTTTATAACCTGGAACTAATAGGTCCCTGATTATGAGATTTTACTTGTCCCAGAACTATTTCAGTGATGATATTCAACTGTTCCTCACCAGTGAAAGCAGCTTGGGAATAAGGTTACTAAGTGAATATACAATTCATCGATGATGCCAACAGCTGCAAACTAGTGAAAAAAAGCAGAAAAAGTCTCTGAGGCAGCCAGGTTTGGGCAGCCATGAGCAAGACTCCTAATGAATATCTGTCATAGTTCAGTTGCAGGAAACAGAACCATTCTAGTTATTTTTAAGGAGAAAGAGGTTTAAAACAGGAAGTTGTCATAAGAACTATAGGCTGAGCGTTCAGGAATGAGTCCCCAAAACATGCTGCTTAGCTGGTCCCCTAGAAGAGCTACTACCAGTGTCACCATGAGGATGAGGGCAGTCTGGAGGTTGTTCCTGACACCGTCGGGCTCAGGAACTCACTTAAGGAGTGGAGATCCGGTGGACCTAGGTCTCATCAGCCTCAAAGCTGGAGGCCATAACTCTGCTGTTGGAACCCCACTGCCAGAACCACCAGGTCGCCACCACCCTCAGCCAGCAGTTACAGTAGCTACAGTGTCACTTCTGTCCACCGCATCCGTCAGGAATGCCCGTAATCGGCAGGCACTCACGTGCATCTATAACTCTGCTACAAGGGAGTCTGTGAAAAGCAGTTGTCAGCTTTCCAGCCTCCTGCAGTTAAGAAAGGAGGTTGAAATGGCTGATGATTGACCTGCACCTCATCCACCACAGGGCGCCCCTGAGCCCCTGTGCTGAGCGGTAAGCGTAGTCAGAAGTGATGCACACATGGGAGAAAAACTGATCCTCTCCCTGAGGCTGTGTTGGGAAGACCAGCATCCATCCTGAGAAGTCAGCGCCAACAAACCCACCCCTGCCCCCAGGGCCAGGCAGCTGGAAGCGGCAGCACAATGGCAACCAGAAAACTGCGGGTAGGGAAGGGCTGAGGACACAGTTCTCAGATGCAGCTGGAGAATGGACGAGGGATCGTTTTCTCCAATTGAGCTAGTGGAAGGCTCTTGCTCTAATAACTTGTTTATATGAAGGAAAGACAATTTGATTTTGTTGTTATAGATTGACAAGGCCAGGGATATATGGGTTAGAGTACAGTTCCTACACTTATGAAAAAAATCTAAAAAGGAAATTTTGAGCCCAAACTTCGACAGCTCTCAAATGAAGCTGTAACTGAATCTGTTCTAGATGTCTGTCTAAAGCCTGGCCAAAACAGGGCTATAAATGAAAGCTCAGAAAATTTTCAAAACTCATTTCCAAACATTAAGGAAATTACACGTTTCTTATAAGGATTATAAACTTTTTCTAGTGTTTTCACATAAAGCAATTGTTACTTCGAGCCAGTACTGAAACTAAATGGCACAATTTTGCTAAGTTATGAGAGCATACAATGGGTAATTTTAAAATTAGGTGACACTGGATTACCTTCTAAGTGTAGCACTTGGCGTAAATGATGAACACGGGTGATGAAGTTGCAATGAGATTGACATCACATGGGTGTCACTGAGATGAATCACATCTACAGCTGTAAATGTGAGCCTGTGGATTGTGCTGCTTTGTGGGTAGGATTAAAAACAAATTGATAAATAAACTTTCTCTTGAAATAAGAATGTACTCCTATTTTAGCTATATTATTAGGTTTTCTTTTCATGAGAAAACTAATATGTAAAAGTTCTCTAATTGTCCTCAACTCTGTTGTTGCATTTGGTATAGATAAAGCTTTAAAAATGAATATTCTTTCACATTGGTAAAACAATGTACATAAATGGGACTTATTACCAATTAGCTAGGGATTATTTTATATAAGTAAAAGTAATCATATAAACTCTCTATTGAACTGAAGTCCAGACTCTAGCCTCATACTCTGTCAAGTTCTTACTCTGCCTTTCACACAATCACCCATTCTTTCTATTGCATCTTGTGTTTCCCTCTCTTGTAGCTGTTTGTCTGGAATGTTGACTTTTGGTGTGAATTCCTGTCTGCATCTATAGACAGTGCTCCATGAGGTCAGTGTTTCTGTTTTATTCTGCTTTGAAGGCCAACATCAAAAGCATAGTGTCTCACATCAAGTAGGTGTTCAATAAACATGGGCTGAATAAATATCTGGGATCACCTATGCCTTTGGCTTCCTTATTCAGTTCCTCCCCTTATGTTCAATGAGAAAATGTGTTTTAGGTGCTATAGGAGGTTACTGAAGAGCATAGCTAACATTCCTGTCTGTAACTGTGTTAGAGAAAAGAAGGCTAACATACCAGAAAGAAATTTATATAAGATACTAACAATGCTGTACAATCTAATCTATGTGATAGATTCAGAACTTCAGTATAACAACTAAGATAATTCAAAGAAAGGACAGACAGTAACAGATATCTGTGCAGATAAACAATAAAATTATTTCTGCATGGAGAGGTTCACTGAGGTAACTGGTCTAAGTAGAGATTCCTCAAATTTTTACACTGGCAAATATTTGCTTTGCACCCACTGGGGAACGTGTCATGTTTGGTTCCATAACTAATGCCAAAATATAGAAACATGGTTCTCAACTTACAAAAGGTAACCTTCTAGAATTCTCAGGAATAAAAGGAGGTAATAAAATTGGAAATGTTGGGGACCCTGAAATACTGTTGCAGAATTTGTTTCTGTAAAGCTCTGCTCATGAATTATGCATGTTCCTGAGTGATCCCTAGAAGAGGACTGAGTTATTACCAACACAAACAGCTTCTGTCTTGACACCTGAGGAAACATCAATTCCTGGTTAAAAGCAGACACCTGAAAAGCAAGTAATAGACTAAAAAAATGAGGTAGAACTCAAGGTGGAAAAAGGCTGAATGTTAATAATGACAAAATTATTAAACTAGGTTTATAAGGAATTCGTTGCATTATCTGAATTAGATATTTTTCTTATTTGAATTTTAGGTATTTGACTAAAGTTAAAATTAGTATAAACCTACACTAATTAAATTTTAGTTTTACTTCACTTTATTTCACTCCATCTTCCTTTCTACCTCCTGAAATATTTTGAAAACAGTAAAGAGCCAATGCAATTAACTTATTCAAGATTGCATATTAAATCAAATAAATAATGTGCGATTAATTTTTCCTTGGATACTAACTTTCAGGTCATTACTTTCTCCCTTAACTTAGTGACATAGAATATTCTTAAGTAGCATCAATATCATTACCAATGAATTGAATTACATACAGTATGTATGAGTTTGAATAAATTCAATCTCTATTTGATGATTAAAGGAGCATAGCTGAAGAAATACTGGGAAGATACATAGTGATAAAGCCTTCTACAGAATCTGAAGAAAATGGAAATATTGAATAGAAAACTCCTCTGGCAAAATAGCTTGATCTGCATTTTCAAAGAAAATTGAAACTATACCTCTAAGTATATCAGATATTAATCACTAAAATGTTACTATACACAAGAAAATCATTGTTTTTATTCTTCCCACACCTGAGGCTCCATGTATTTGCTAATTTGCAATGCAAAATGGTTTCCCAAATGAGCCAGTAAACTAAATAAGATACGATATCTTTATGGAATATTTTTGAGTTATTATAAAGTATTTTGAGTGAATTATTTGAGTTTGGTTTTACGCTACCTAAGAAACAAAATTCACAATGTTATGAAGATGATGTAGTACTCATGAACAGATCATAGGTCCCCTGAACTTGTTTAAAGGAAGTGACTATCTACTCATTTTAAAAATAATCTGAGGTTTTAAAATAATTTTGAGATTATGTGGCTATTTTAATCTTAGAAAGATTTTGTTGTTTTCTTTTCCTAGAAGTATAGAAAATTTCGCTATTACCAAGTAGGCTGCCTTTCCTTTTCTTCTTAAGAGCATCTTACTTATTTTTCTCTTGTTAGAAAAATAATAGCTGATCATTGTAGAAAATGTATAGTGAGTTGATGGCTGTCAGAGGGTCAGTGAATCTTCTGAAACAGTGTGAGAAATGCTCCATGTATCTGCTTATATGCTTCATTTTGGTCCAGATTCTTACAGATTCTTAAACTAGTTTGTGGAGGGAAGAAAAAAAAAGTTCACTGGCTCTCAAGCCACTGATTAGTAAATATCTCTTAATGTTTAAGTGTTTATGCTTTCTGGTCTTCATCTCATATCCATTTCCATTTCTGTCGGTCTGTCTCTCTCTGCACCTCTCTTTATAGTTATTAATGTCAAGTGTGGCAAGGTAACCATTTGTAGAAAAGAGAATAGTAGCATCTATTCACATTTTCTTGCTTGCATATTGTTTATGTATTTGTAATTTTAATGTATGTTATATGTATGCATCCTTGAATATTCATTAACTGATTTATTTTTTCTTTCACTTCCACCTACTCTTTTATGTAAAGACCGTTGGTTGTATTTCATAGTATAATGTAAACTTTAGTTTGCTGAATATAAAAGATGGATATTGAATGAACTAGAAAAGAAATTAACATCACACAGAGATGAGTATGGAAACTTCTGGGTCCTTGTATTTCCCCTTTATCTGAGAGCAAATTAATTTGTACAAGAATACTTGCCTTATTAGGTTAAAAGCATGAAGTGCTTCTGTATTCTGTGTATGAAAGATTAACATGGATGCAATGGTAAAAATAAATGCTCAAGAGATATAGAGATAAATCATCAGGTCCTTACTGGCTCTCAGATTCATTCTCATCCTTCCATGCTTTTTTTTCTAAACAGGAGGCTGGAAGCCAGCAAACCACATACCCAGATTCCCTTGACAACTGACTCCCAGTTATCATCTGTTAGTGGGAAGTCCTGGTCTGAGTACAAAATGTTTGAAGTGAAAGTGATTTTTTTCTGCTTCTGGGGTGCCTCCAGCAGAAGCAGGAGCAATGGGCACATCTGGATTTCGGGGTCATTCTCGAGCAGTAGAGTCCTAGTCACAGTGGCGGCAGGAGGGCCAGAGCGACCCTGGCAGTGCAGAGTCCCAGGACTTTGGCCATGGCCGAGGTAGTGCTGGTTACAGGTGGGTCAGGTCTTCAGGCTTCTGCCAGTGAGTGTAGACACGTGAACAGCATCTTCGTAGGCTGCAGGTGGAAACATGTTCCTCAGTGAACTGTGCAAATAAGAGGGATAGAGAAACAGACCAAGACAGCCAGCTTAAACTTAAATTTATAACCCTGCAGTGTTTGTTCAAATCGGTGTGCTAGTTTTTATGTATGGTTTAAGTGCATAAAATCTAGCAAAAAACGATTTGAAAAAGCATTTCAAGGTTATATATTTACAAAAGAAACCTTTTGTAATGATACAGTAATAAAGTCAGACTAACAGGCTTTATATAATTGTGGGAATCACATACAAAATTAATTGTGCCCTAATTAAGTTAAGAATTTAGTTCAGAAGAATGTTTCAAAATGCGGAAACAGGTTGCAAGTTGCACTTCTCAAGAACAGAATCATACAATGAATCATTTTTATAGAATGAAAATTACCTTAGAAATTGTCAGGTCAATACCCTTTTCTTTCCAAGTGAACAAAAGGATAGCTCTGACAACTGAATTGCTAAAATTTGCAAGAGTGGCTGGTGATAAACCAGGAAAAGTACCCAGACTTCTTTCTGCATAATTGGTACGTTGTTGCTATAAGCAGAGTGGTCAGTATGAAAGGACTCTGAACTTGGGTTGGTCTGCTGTAATTCTACAGACACATGGACGCTGCAGTCCTGCTAGGACACCAGGGAGTGGAGAGAAAATGTTGATGCTTTGGGAAATCTATGAATTCACATAGATTACTGACTTTTGATGACTGTCTTTATTTTATAAATGACTTTAGGTAATTTCATATGTCTGTAAATTTTCCCTTGCTCAACAGATGTTCTTAGGTGATTTTGTTTCAGCTTTTAGGAACCTATTTTGTTGAACTTTTTGAAATTGCTATTTTTTAGGCCCCAAATTGTCAAATATCTGCAATTTCATATGGTTCCACCTAATAAAAAGTTGTTGGTATTCCCAACAACTTTTAGACATTTTTGATTTAAGAAAAATTCAAGAGTTTCCAAGTGCTTCATGTATCAGGAGACTTTGTGAATATTATCTTAGAGGTAGAAATTCTCTGAGGTCTTCAAAGACTTCTTGGTTTTCACGCTTATCCTCTTACCCTTTATCAGGGGACAACCAATCCGTTTACCAAATATTGAATCAATTGTAATAAAGAATTTATTAAGGATATGAGTAGGGAAACATCCCAACTAGATGCTAGATGACAATTGGGACACACACTCTCTAGAATCCAATGGGGGGCTTAAATGATTAGGTCTTCGTATGGGTTCAGGCACAGCCAAAAAAAACTGGGGAGGGAGCCCCAAGGTGGATGCCAAGGTCCAGGAGACAAGACCACAGAGTTGAGGTAATTTGTAAAATCAATAATTTATGTAACTTTTCCCTGATGTATCAAATAAGTAAGTTTATAAGGTAAAATTGCAAAGAAAATCTCCATGTCCACTGACTCTATTTTCTTTTTTTTCCTCTCTCCCCTCCCTTTTCTTATATGTGTTGAAGAAACTCTTTATCACAGATGATGTTAAACTGCACAAGTCTTGAACAGATAAAGCCCAAAATGCAGACTGATCAGAGACACTGAGAAAGGTTACTTGTCTAGTCAAACGTATCAGTAGAGTTCAAGATACAGGTAAATGTGTTCATTATAGTTCAGTCTAAATGGTGAGTGCAAGTCTATCTGGTAGATAAATCTGTATCTGGACAGTCCCTTAAAAAAGGCATTAACAATTTTAAATGCATCATTGACCATTTTATTACCCATACCTATTGGTTTGAAAATTCAATAAGTAGGGAAGAAAAATATCTAAATTAATACACATTTCTATTTTGTAATGTATGTGTATTGATTTAGTTTTAGACTAATTAACAATTTTTTTAAATGTCAGGATCAGCAATATAGAATTATATGTCTCTAAGTAATTAAACATGTTTTATGGAAGTTAATTTTTTTGTTCTTTCTTAACTCATTTTTGCTGTGATTTTGAATACATGTTAATTAGAAATATAAGTTATAAGGAAATAATATCCTTGAAATTGATAATAAGTTTAATATATTAATTTAGGAATGTATTACAAGAAAATTATAATATTCATATTTTTTGAAAGCTAGATATAAAGAAAAAAGATATTATTTTATGAAAGTGATGTGGAGTTTTACATTATTTATTCCTAATTCTATCAGTTAAGGTTCAAGTAGGCAAATAGAAACCACTTTAACTCTTCAAATCATGAGAAATTGAGTAAAAGAAACTGATTATTCAGATAATGGAAAAACTGTGAAGCCAAAGAGAGAACAGTGACTGAACCTGGGGACAATGAGGCAGGCCCACAACACCCCTACAGCAAAGCCCATTGCAAACACAGAAGACAGAGTTCCCTCGTGCAGCCCAGAACAAGACAGGGGCCACCCAGAAATCTCTGGGGCCACAGACAGAGGGGCTGTCTCCTGGGAAATGAAACCACAAAAGAGCTGCAGCTGCTGGTGGAAAGTCAGTCAAAAGTAAAAGAAAGGGAGGACAATCCCTTGGCACCCCTGTCTCCTACCAGTATCCCACCAGCGCTTTCCAGGGGCTGAATAGGGAGCCTGGAAAATGTGTTTGTGGTAGCCTTGCTGATGGAAGGAGGGCAAGGCCTACGGCCTCAGATACTACCCTTCTAGATCTACCCCTCTATTTGAACCACATCTCTGGAGGGCTGTACCCAGCCAACTGGCACAGAAGAGGTACTAACACAGGCCCATTCTGCAAGATGTGGGACTTTTTAAAAACATGACTGCAGGTAGAGGATCTCCGCACTGTCCTAGGCAAGCTTCCTGTGCACTGAACTGGGGTTTACCGTCTTACAGACACCATCAACTTCTGAAGGTGCCCCACCTTCTCTGGCTTCCTCCATTTTTTCCTTCACCCTCAATAAATTTCTTTCATGTATCTTTGGTAGCTTACAAAGAGGGCTTTATCTCCTACAGTGAAATATTTGATGCCTGAGCAGGACTGGGGTTCTAATAATTAGGCTCAAAGCTCTGAGGACATTTAAAAGCTCATTCTGCTAAGAAAACCCGGGGCTGTAAACCACAGGATGGGGACACTGATGTGGATACCCCTGAGCTGAAAAGTCAACTCCCTTCCCTGCTCAGAGCTGGCAGAGTTAGTGTTAGGGTTAGGGATAGGTTTAGTATTTCCCATGCTGGGAGACTGCAGAGGCCTTGTCCCCACAAGCTAATGGGCATCTGCTTTAGGGGTGACACCTCTCATTCTCCTAGATGACAGACCTATAACTACTGTAAAATACCTACATAACTGAGAAGTCACTGTGCCTGAAAAGAATGGAGAGTATATACCAAAGGAGATATAAGTACTCCTCATAAGTAAGTATGCACCTGCAGGAACCAGTGGGGGGACTGAGGGTACTTGGTCAAGGGGGCTGAGATGTAAGACTGGATACTTGAGGATTCATTAACTTAGGGGTGCATCTCAGGACATAGGACTTGATACTCTGGCAAATATCCCAGAGGGTGGGGTCAAATTCGCTGAGAGGTGGCTCTTAGAAGCCTGGAGGAATGAGGAGCCACTGCTGAAGCATGAGTGCCTGAGTTTCCTGGTAGACTCAGAGGAAGGAGTGAGGGCTGAGGGAAGAGGCTCACAGGAATGGATGGATTGTGAAAGGCCACAAGGCCAGCGGAGGGTTATGCTCCAGTGGAGAGCTCAGACTACACCCCTTTCACCAAGGCCACATGCTAGTAAGAACAGCCTGGGTATCACTGTGGGTCGGGCCAGGGATAATAGTAGGAGAGAGGATCACACAGCTGGACTCATAATATGCAGGGAAATGATGCTTACTCCCCTCTCCCATCTCCCAGTCACAGAGGGCAGGGGAGATCATTCCCCTTGCCGATGGACACATGGGGCCCGGAGGTACTAGGACAACTGGCAAGATCAGAGGGGCACCCAGGGACCAGAGCAGCATGGCATTGTGCAGAGGATTAAGAGAGCATGGTGTGCCTCAGGGTGAAGTGGACAGGCAGCAGGAAAGATCACCACTGAGGTTTTAGAACCAGAAGAAGGAGGAGCAGGGGGCCCAAGAATGTCTCCCCAGTAAAAAGTCATGATGCCTTTTTCCCTTTCATTTCCCAGGGCTGAGCCATTTCCAAATCCAAATCACATGTGTGGACCCACCAGTTGTCATTTATAACTGGTACTGCCGTATTAGACAGTCAGAATAACCTCCGCATCATGTCCTTCACATTTATATGGTAGGGAAAGCCAAGCAGAAACCTCTTAAACTACCCTAATCCCCTTGGCCAAAAGAGAACTCAAAAGTGCTATTGCACCCCATCTTCTAACTCTGGGCTCTCATGGCTAAAACTCCTGGTGCCCTAAGAACTGTAAGGACTATAATTTATGGACCTGCTCCCAGAGTAATCTGGATTTCTTGTGTCCAGGGATCAGCAGATATAAAGAAGAATCACCATCTTTTCAGGAGTAGTTGGCCCTGATAAGCAGAGAATCTAGGGATGCTGGTACACTACAGGGTAGGGAGAGGATGTGTGAACAACAGGTGGTCCACTGAGAGACTCTGGTAAATCTTTGCAGCATTGTAACTGTGAATTGATACATGCAGAAACTCCAGCTTGCAAAGCTCATTATTACTGAGGCCTCAGACTCTGTAGAGATGACAGTTTGGGTCACATCACCAGGGAAGGCATCAAGACCTGCCAAGGTGATGGCAAACTTGAGGGCATAATGGGAGAAAGAGTACCATTTGTGCTCTGAGACCAAGGCCATTGATGAGACTGGTAGTTCATCCCAGTAACTGGTCTCTTCTAAGACTCTGCTCAGGAAGAGAAGCCCACAAGAAACACAAGGGAAGACATAATTTGTGGAAGTAGTTGCGGGCGTTTCTCAGGAGGGACTGTGGCAGCCAGGAATATGCTTTGTTCACGTCTCCTGCTTGGGCGCACAGCTCACTGACAACCCCAGCTGCTGCCTTCTGGACCCATTTGACCCCCACTTGTACCACATCTCATGAGAGTTCTCCCCTTGTCTAGTCTTTTCTGAAAAAAGACTGCAAAAGGTTTTAGGACATTTATTATTTTTTAAACATCTTTATTGGAGTACAATTGCTTTACAAAGTTTTGTTATTTTCTGCTGTATAAAAAAGCAAATTAGCTATATGTATACATATATCTAAATATGCCCTCCCTTTTGCATCTCCTCCTCGCCCTCCCTACCCCACCCCTCTAGGTGGTCACACGGCACCCAGCTGATGTCCCCATATGGTACAGCTGCTTCCCACTAGCTATCTATTTTATATTCGGTACTGTATATATGTCAATACTACTCTCTCACTTCGTTTCAGCTTACACAACCCCCTCCCCGTGTCCTCAAGCCCATTCTCTATGTCTGTGTCTTTATTCCTGCCCTGCCCCTAGTTTCATCAGAAACATTTTTCTTTTTTTTTTAGATTCCATATATATGCATTAGCATACAGTATTTGTTTTTCTCTTTCTGACTTACTTCACTCTGTATCACAGACTCTATGCCCATCCACCTCACTACAAATAAATCCATTTCATTTTTTTTATGTCTGAGTAATATTCCATTGTACATATGTGCCACATCTTCTTTATCCATTCATCTGTTGACGGACACTTAGGTTGCTTCCATGTCCTGGTTATTGTAAATAGTGCTGCAATGACCATTGTGGTACATGACTGTTTTTGAATTATGGTTTTCTCATCATATATGCCCAGTAGTGAAATTGCTGGGTCATATGGTAGTTCTATTTTTAGTTTTTTAAGGAACCCCCATACTGTTCACCATACTGGCTGTATCAATTTACTTTTCCACCAACCATGCAAGATGGTTCCCTTTTCTCCACACCCACACCAGCATTTATTGTTTGTAGATTTTTTGATGATGGCCATTCTGACTGGTGTGAAGGGATACTTCATTGCAGTTTTGATTTGTGTTTCTCTAATGATTAGTGATGTTGAGCATCCTTTCATGTGTATATTGACAATCTGTATATCTTCTTTGGGGAAATGTTGATTTAGGTCTTCTGCCCATTTTTGGATTGGGCTGTTTGTTTTTTTTGATATTGAGCTGCATGAGCTGTTTGTATAATTTGGACATTAATCCTTTGTCAGTTGCTTCATTTGCAAATATTTTCTCCCATTCTGCAGGTTGTCTTTTGGTCTTGTTTATGGTTTCCTTTGCTGTGCAAAAGCTTTGAAGTTTCATTAGGTCCCATTTGTTTATTTTTGTTTTTATTTCCATTTCTCTAGGAGGTGGGTCAAAAAGGATCTTGCTGCGATTTATGTCATAGAGTGTTCTGCCTATGTTTTCCTCTAAGAGTTTGATAGTTGCTGACCTTACATTTAGGTCTTTAATCCATTTTGAGTTTTTTTTTTACATATGCTGTTAGGGAGTGTTCTAATTTTATTCTTTTACATGTAGCTGTCCAGTTTTCCCAGCACCACTTATTGAAGAGGCTGTCTTTTCTCCATTGTATATTCTTGCCTCCTTTATCAAAGATAAGGTAACCATATATGTGTGGGTTTATCTCTGGGCATTTTATCCTATTCCAATGATCTATATTTCTGCTTTTGTGCCAGTATTTTGTGCCAGTCTTGATTACTGTAGCTTTGTAGTCTGAAGTCAGGGAGCCTGATTCCTCCAGCTCCATTTTTCTTTCTCAAGATTGCTTTGGTTATTTGGGGTCTTTTGTGTTTCCATACAAATTGTGAAATTTTTTGTTCTAGTTCTGTGAAAAATGCCATTGGTAGTTTGATAGGGATTGCATTGGATCTATAGATTGCTTTGGGTAGTAGAGTCATTTTCATAATATTAATTCTTCCAATCCAAGACCGTGATATATCTCTCTATCTGCTTGTATCATCTTTAATTTCTTTCATCAGTGTCTTATAGTTTTCTGCATACTGGTGTTTTGTCTCCTTAGGTAGTTTTATTCCTAGGTATTTTATTCTTTTTCTTGCAATGCTAAATGGGAGAGTTTCCTTAATTTTTCTTTGGGATTTTTCATTGTTAGTGTATAGGAATGCAAGAGGTTTCTGTGCATTATTTTTTTATCCTGCTACTTTACCAAATCATTGATTAGCTCCAGTATTTTCTGGTGGCATCATTAGGATTTTCTATAGATAGTATCAGGTCTTCTGCAAATGGTAACAGTTTTATTTATTCTTTCCCAATTTGTATTTATTTTATTTCTTTTTCTTCTATGATTGCCATGGCTAAAACTTCCAAAACTATGTTGAATAATAGTGGTGAGAGTGGGCACCCTTGTCTTGTTCCTTATTTTAGAGAAAATTCTTTCAGGTTTTCACCATTGAGAATGATGTTGGCTGTGGGTTTGTCATATATGGCTTTTATTATGCTGAGGAAGAGTCACTCTCTGCCTACTTTCTAAAGAGTTTTTATCGTAAATGGGTGTTCAATTTTTGTCAAAAGCTTTTTCTACATCTATTGAGATGATCATATGGTTTTTATGCTTCAGTTTGTTAATATGGTGTATAACATTGATTGATTTGCATATATGGAAGAATCCTTGCATTCTTGGGATAAACTCCACTTGATCATGGTGTATGGTCCTTTTAATGTGCTGTTGGATTCTGTTTGCTAGTATTATGTTGCATCTATGTTCACCAGTGATATTGGCCTGTAATTTTCTTGTTTTGTGACATCTTTGTCTGGATTTGGTGTCAGGTGGATGGTAGCTTTGTAGAATGAGTTTTGGAGTGTTCCTCCCTCTGCTATATTTTGAAAGAGTTTGAGAAGGGTAAGTGTTAGCTCTTCTCTAAGTGTTTGGTAGAATTAACCTCTGAAGCCATCTGTCCCTGGGCTTTTGTTTCTTGGAAGATTTTTAATCACAGTCTCAATTTCAGTGCTTGTGACTGGTCTGTTTATATTTTCTATTTCTTCCTGTTTCAGACTCGGAAGGTTGTACTTTTCTATGAATTTGTCCATTTCTTCCAGGTTGTCCACTTTATTGGCATAGAGTTGTTTGTAGTCATCTCTCATGATCCTTTGTATTTCTGTAGTGTCAGTTGTTACTTCTCCTTTTTCGTTTCTAATTCTCTTGATTTGAGTCTTCTCCCTTTTTTTCTTGATGAGTCTGTCAAATGGTTTATGAAATTTGTTTATCTTCTCAAAGAACCAGGATTTAGTTTTATTGATCTTTTCATTCATTTCCTTCATTTCTTTTTCATTTATTTCTGATCTGATTTTTATGATTTCTTTCCTTCTGCTAACTTTGGGGAACTTTTGTTGTTCTTTCTCTAATTGCTTTAAGTGTAAGGTTAGCTTGTTTATTTGAGTTGTTTCTTGTTTCATGAGTTAGGATTGTATTGCTATACACTTCCGTCTTAGAACTGCTTTTGCTACATCCCATAGGTTTTGGGTCATCGTGTTTTCATTGTCATTTTTTTCTAGGTATTTTTTGTTTTCTTCCTTGATTTCTTCAGTGATCTCTTGGTTATCAAGTAGTGTATTGTTTAACCTCCATACGTTTGTATTTTTTACAGATTTTTCCTGTAATTGATATCTAGTCTCATAGCATTGTGTTCGGAAAGTATACTTGATACGATTTCAATTTTCTTAAATCTACCAAGGCTTGATTTGTGACACAAGTTATGATCTATCCTCGAGAATGTTCCATGAGCACTTGAGAAGAAAGTGTATTCTGTTGTTTTTGGATGGAATGTCCTATATTATCAATTAAGTCCATCTTGTTTAATGTATCATTTAAAGCTTGTGTTTTCTTATTTATTTTTATTTTGGATGATCTGTCCATTGGTGAGGGTGGCGTGTTAAAGTCCCCTACTATGATTGTGTTACTGTTGATTTTCCCTTTTATAGCTGTTAGCATTTGCCTTATGTATTGCCGTGCTCCTATGTTGGGTGCATAAATAGTTACAATTGTTAAATCTTCTTGGATTGATCCCTTGATCATTATGTAGTGTCCTTCTTTCTCTCTTGTAATAGTCCTTTTTTTAAAGTCTATTTTGTCTGATGTGAGAATTGCTACTCCAGCTTTCTTTTGATTTCCATTTGCATAGAATACCTTTTTCCATCCCCTCACTTTCAGTCTGTATGTGTCCCTAGGTCTGAAATGGGTCTCTTTGTAGACAGCATATGTACGGGTCTTGATTTTGTATCCATTCCACCAGTCTATGTCTTTTGGTTGGAACATTTAATCCATTTACATTTAAGCTAGTTATCGATATGTATGTTTCTAATACCATTTTCTTAATTGTTTTGGGTTTGTTATTGTAAGTCTTTTCCTTCTCTTGTGTTTCCTGCCTAGAGAAGTTCCTTTAGCATTTGTTGTAAAGCCAGTTTGGTGGTGCTGAATTCTCTTAGCTTTTGCTTGTCTGTAAAGGTTTTAATTTCTCAGTTGAATCTAAATTAGATCCTTGCGGGGTAGAGTAATCTTGGTTGTAGGTTTTTCCCTTTCATCACTTTAAATATGTCCTGTCACTGCCTTCTGGTTTGCAGAGTTTGTGCTGAGTGATCAGCTGTTTACCTTATGGGGATTCCCTTGTATATTAATATTTTTTCCCTTGTTGCTTTTAGTATGTTTTCTTTGTATTTAATTTTTGATAGTTTGATTAATATGTGTCTTGGCATGTTTCTCCTTGTATTTATCCTGTATGGGACTCTCTGCATTTCCTGGACCTGATTGACTATTTCCTTTCCCATATTAGATAAGTTTGCAACTATAATCTCTTCAAATATTTTCTCAGTCCCTTTCTTTTTCTATTTCTTCTGGGACCCCTATAATCAGAATGCTGGTGTGTTTAATGTTGTCCCAGAGGTCTCTAAGACTGTCCTCAATTCTTTTCATTCTTTTTTTCTTTTTTCTGTTCTGCAGTAGTTATTTCCACTATTTTATCTTCCAGGTCACTAATCGATTTTTCTGCTTCAGTTATTCTGCTATTGATTCCTTCTAGAGAATATTTAATTTCATTTATTATGTTGTTCATCATCGTTTGTTTCCTCTTTAGTTCTTCTAGGTCCTTGTTAAATGTTTCTTGTATTTTTTCCATTCTAGTTCCAAGGTTTGGGATCGTCTTTACTATCATTATTCTGAATTCTTTTTCAGATAGACTGCCTATTTCCTCTTCATATTTTTGGTCTGGTGTTTTTTAACCTTGCTCCTTCATCTGCTCTGTGTTTCTCTGTGTTCTCCTTTTGCTTCACTTACTGTGTTTGGGGTCTCCTTTTCACAGGCTTTAGGTTCGTAATTCCCATTTTGGTATCTGCCCCCAGTGGGTGAGGTTGATTCAGTGGGTTGTGTAGGCTTCCTGATGGTGGGGACTAGTGCCTGTGTTCTGGTGGATGAGACTGTATCTTGCCTTTCTGGTGGGTAGTACTGCATCTGGAGGTGTGTTTTGGTGTGTCTGTGACCGTATTATGATTTTAGGCAGCCTCTCTGCTAATGGGTGGTATTGTGTTCCTGTCTTGCTAGTTGTTTGGCATAGGATGTCCAGCACTGTGGCTTGCTGGTCGTTGAGTGGAGCTTGGTCTTAACATTGAGATGGAGATCTCTGGGAGAGGTTTCCCATTTGATATTACATGGAGCTGGGAGGTCTCTGGTGGACCAATGTTCTGAAGTTGGCTTTCCCACCTCAGAGGCACAGGCTGGACACTGGGCCAGAGCACCAAGACCCTGTCAGCCACACACTCAGAAGAGAAGGGAGAAAAAAAGAAAGAAAAAATAATAAAGTTATTAAAATAAAAAATTAAAAGTAATTATTTAAAAAAAATGATAAAGAAAAAGAAAAATGAAAGAAAGAAAGAAGAGAGCAACCAAACCAAAAAAGAAATCCACCAATGATAACAGGCCTACAATCCATACAAAAAAACAAAAAAAAGACAGACAGAACCCTAGGACAAGTGATAAAAGCAAAGCTATACACACAAAATCACACAAAGAAGCATACACATACACATTCACAAAAAGAGAAAAAGGAAGAAAAAATATATATCTTTATATAAAAAGAAAAAAAGAAGGAAGAGAGCAACCAAATCAATAAACAAATCTACGAAAGATAATAAACTCTAAATACCAAACTAAAGTAAACATATAGCCAGGAACAAATTAGATACAGAAAGCAAACCCCAAGTCTACAGTTGCTCCCAAAGTCTGCTGCCTCAATTTTGGGATGATTCATTGTCTATTCAGGTTTTTCACAGATGCAGTGTGCATCAAGGTGATTGTGGAGATATAATCAGCTGCTCCTGAGGCTGCTGGGAGAAATTTCCCTTTCTTTTCTTTGTTCGCACAGCTCCTGGGATTCAGTTTTGGATTTGGCCTCGTCTCTGCGTGTAGGTCTCCTGAGGGCATCTGTTCTTCACTCAGACAGTATGGGGTTAAAGTAGCAGCTGATTAGGGGGCTCTGGCTCACTCAGACCACAGGGAGGGAGGGGTAAGGAATGCGGGTGAGCCTGCGGTGGCAGAGGCCAGTGTGATGTTACAACAGCCTGAGGTACGCAGTGTGTTCCCCCGGGGAAGTTGTCCCTGGATCCCTGGACCCTGGTAGTGGTGGGCTGCACAGGCTCCCAGGAGGGGAGGTGTGGATAGTGACCCGTGCTTGCACACAGGCTTCTTGGTGGCTGCACTAGTAGCCTTAGCATTTCATGCCCGTCTCTGGTGTCCACGCTGATAGCCGCGGCTCGCACCCACCTCTGGAGCTTGTTTAGGCAGTGCTCTGAATCCCTTCTCCTTGCGCACCCCGAAACAATGATCTCTTGCCTCTTAGGCAGTTCCAGGCTTTTTCCTGGACTCCCTCCCAGCTAACTGTGGCGCACTAGCCCCTTCAGGCTGTGTTCATGCAGCCAATCCCAGTCCTCTCCCTGGGATCTGACCTCCGAAGCCTAAGCCCCAGCTCCCAGCCCCCGCCCACCCCGGCGGTTGATCAGACAAGCCTCTCGGGCTGGTGAGTGCTGGTCGGCACGGATCCTCTGTGCAGGAATCTCTCCACTTTTCCCTCTGCACCCCTGTTGCTGCACTCTCCTCCGTGGTTGTGAAGCTTCCTCCCCTGCACAGCCCCCGTCTCTGCCAGTGAAGGGGCTTCCTAGTGTGTGAAAACTTTTCCTCCTTCACAGCATCCTCCCAGGTCCCATCCCTATTCTTTTGTCTCTGTTTTTTCTTTTTTCTTTTGCCCTACCCAGGTATGTGGGGAGTTTCTTGCTTTTGGGGAAGTCTGAGGTCTTCTGCCAGCATTCAGTACGTGTTCTGTAGGAGTTGTTCCACATGCAGATGTATTTCTGATGTATTTGTACATGTATGTATTTGAGGAAGATGATCTCCACATCTTATTCCTCCGCCATCTTGAAGGTCTCCTGTCACTGTCCTCTTGAAAGGAATGTACATTTAGATTATTGTTTCTGAGGTTGTAATAATTTCCTTGATTTCTCTACTCAATTCTACATAATCAATGCCAATTATCCGATGTTGAATTTGAAGTCTTAGAACCTAGAAAGTGGCTATTAGAGGAGGGAATCAACATTCATTAACATTTTATTTTATAAAGCAGAGTTACACAGTTCTGTGCATGAGCTAGAACTATTCCCAGTAAAGGGAGGTATTTGAGAAACCTCATTATAGAAGGTTGGACATTGTTCTAGCAGTGTGGAGACCACTCTTCCATCTCTTGCCTTGACCCCTAATACTTTCTTCCCGAAGTTCCTATAACAGCATCCAATGATGTCCAGGCATTCTCTGTTACCAAATCAAGCTAAAATTAAATAACCCAGATTTAAATGTTTGAGATCTGGCTGTTTAGTGATGACCACCAAGCTCTGGAGTGATATCAGGTGGATTTTTACAGCCAAGACCCTGGACCAAATAGTTCAGGGAGCATACTTTACGTGTTGTGTTACTTCCATAGTTGTTATTTACCCACTACCACCACCCATCCCCCAAACCTCCTTGACCCAATCCTGCCTCCAAATACACACCCTCTCATTTGCTTAGTTTAAAGAACCAAAGACTAGACACTTTTCTACTTCCCCTTCTACATTCTTCCCCACTTTTTACCTGGATATGTCAAAATGCCAGATTGAGGAGCTTTATCCAAGCCTTGATTTTATCCTCTTCTTTCAAGAAACAGAACCTAGCCCTGTACCTTAACCCAAGGCTTACTTACTAGAGTAAGATCTAGTTTCACTTCATGAATTCCTATGGTATGGATTCCCTGGTACTATGCTCTGCTTATAATATTAATTTTTTCTTATTTTGGACCATCCTCAAATTAAGACTGAGATAGTTCTGCCTCTCTAGAGATGGGGCCCAGTCTCTGCAGCCACCCTGAGGCTAATCTTTGAAAAAAGTCTGTTCCTTGGACCGGCACTTCTGCACAGGCCTGCTTACTGCTCCCTCACATGCTTATCGTAAGGGATGAAAATAAAAAACTTGAATACAGTTTATTTTTCCTGAAATGGAAAAGATGCTATTGATTATACACCATTAAGGAAAGTACTAAATTTAAATACTGATTTCAATAGGTGACAGAGGGAAAAAAATATTCAATGCTGAATTCTACTTAATCACCTTTTTATATCTCACAGCATGAATATATTCATGACTGACTCTTTAAAAGTAATTATCAGGAAAAATTATTTCATTTTGATACTAGAAAATCATCTTTTAAATTATTAAAATCTTCAAGCAAATGTAAAACCTATAATTATGCATTTAAAAATAAGGCAGTATTTAACAGCCATCAAGACACCTTCCCCAAAGGAAGTAAGTAGAGTTTCCATTATTCAGGCTGTAAAACACAGGACAGAGACAGGACCTGGAGAACCATAAGAATTGAATACACAGAAAAAGATTTCTGCATATTCAATTGAAGTGTGGTTCAAACAATTGACTCCAAGTCCCACATGGCTAGTTGAACTGACAGACAAGTATTAAAAGGGTAAAACCTTCCAGATTATCCATACCAAGAAAATATGGAATCTGAGCAATTCAAGTTGAATCAATTCCTTCTGAAGTTAAGTGAAGAGACCACAAGACCTCCAACATGTGTCATATTCTAAGGATTACATATTATATTTACTTTCACCACTTCTTCATTCTTTACATCATGTACAGAAAATTATTTTTAATGGAGGCAAATTGTGTGGCATCCTGAGTGTGTCATTTTCTAGAGGAGCATTTTAACAATGTTTGAACAGAGTGAGTGTTGTAGAAAAGTATTGTGACCTATTGACAGTATACATTTACAAATTAGAAAGACATTAAAATGTGTAACATATCTAGAAAATCTTTCAATAGCTAATCCAATCTATGTAGAAATTTTACCTTTTTAATAAAAGAATTTAAAATATAGTGAAAAAAACATATTTTCAGTAGCAGAATTAACAGACTAAGGGAAGTACAAATAAAGCTGAGGTATATACAACAGTTTTAGTTTAGAAAATTTTGTATAGTCTTCCTAATACTAGCCATTGTTATATAATTATTTAAATTGAAAACAATATAAAAATATTTTTCATGTTATGATTTTGTTGGAATTTAATCCAACCAGCAAAATGAGTATAATTATGCTATATTTTACCATTTCTCGAAACTTTAGCAGCTAAGCCAAAGGAAGAAAATTATTTCCTCTTTTAGCCAGCATACCATATAAAAAGCTAGTAGAATTTTATCTCATAAACAGACACAAAACATTTTGACCATGTATTGCATTTTCACCCTTTTAAACATATGCCTGGGATCTATTTGGTATTTCTGACCTATACTGCTTCATTTACCTGTGTTTTCTTTCCTTCTTATTAAAAACCATTTTGGAAGAGTCAGATATAATATGGGAGTAAGCCACTAAAAAAATGGAATTGAGGGCTTTCCTGGTGGTGCAGTGGTTGAGAGTCTGCCTGCCGATGCAGGGGACACGGGTTCGTGCCCCGGACCGGAAGATCCCACATGCCGCGGAGCAGCTGGGTCCGTGAGCCATGGCCGCTGAGCCTGTGCGTCCGGAGCCTGTGCTCTGCAACAGGAGAGGCCGCAACAGTGAGAGGCCCACGTACCACAAAAAAACCAAAAAAAACAAAAAACTAAAAAAAACGGAATTGAGAACAAGTACTAAGTGAAAGGGATTGCTGTGGGGACAAATTTGGCTGGTTCATAGTTGTGCAAGGGGTGACTACTTAAAGCTTTCTAGTACTGAGAGAAGAGGATGGAGCAATTGCCAACTGAAAGTAGAATCTATGAAGTGGTTGGTAATAAGCAACCTAATTCTATAAAGATGTAAATAGATATCATGAAACATCTAAGCCATATGGCTGAGGAAAAAAACCCCTCCTATTTCCAAAACAAAAAGTATTTAGATTTTGCTCATTGCAAATGGCACTATATGGAGAAAAGTAATGACAGTTTTTATTTCATAATAGGAATTGAGGTGTTTGTAATTTTCAAACTGTGGGAGGGAAAAGGTCTCCTTTTTATTAGAAAATTTTATTGAATAAGTTTCAATTGTGTATAAGAAAAAATAAAAACCATTGGTCTCATTTCTTCTCCATGGGGTATTTTATTGAATCATGATCTAGAAGAATAAGTTAATAGTCAGTTAATAACATTTTCACATGAGCTAATTTAGAACCTGAATTAAAATAGTATGGGTAAACAAATTGGTTGTGGAATCAAGAACACAGAATAACATAAAAATAGTCAAACAGAAAGAAACCATGACATATTAAACACACACACATTATTCTAAGTTAAAAAGACAGCCTGAGAGGGTTGCTGTATTCAAGTACAATATTTTTTGCTACAATAAATCCACATCTCACTGCCTTTTTATGTCACATGAGAAGATACATAAAGTTACAATCTCTAGGAATATATACAGTGAACACTACATTCAATGTTTTTCCAAAATTGTAATTAGCTAAGTCATTCTTGAATTTATAAGCCTTAAACTGTGGATTTGCAAAGGGAATATCCATTCCTGGATTCACAGAGTTTAAAGCTCATGGACTTTTGAGTCAGATACATTTATATTTAAATCTTAACTCCGCTGCTACCTTGTATGATTTGGAGAAAATACTTTATCTCTGTGCCTGCATTGCCTTATCTACAAAACAAGGGTAATAGCACCTATTTCAAGAACTGTTATGAGAATTAAGTAAAATGTTTGAAAAGGTTCATTATTCAGATCTCTGTTACCTCCTGTATTGTATACACCAATGCACAAAATTAGATTATTTGTGTTTTTGAGAGCATATTCAAGGATTTGAAAATAAAAGCACTGCTTTGTCTATGATGAAACTGATGAAGCTGTTTTTTAGAGTGAAAGAATTAATTTTACAACCCAAATAGGCTGAGGAAGGAGTGCTCAAAGTGGTTATTGCTAACTTCCTGAATAATCTTTGCTCCTCCACAGTATTTGCTCTGACTTCTGAAGGCTCCTGGACCATGAAGGACCCACAGCTAGTGGGAAAGTTTGTGTGGTAGGTGATAGCTGGGCCCCCAGCTGAGCAGTTAGAGCTTGTCTCCTTTTGACATTCCAAGGAAAATATAACAGCTGGAGCAGAGAGTAGCTAAGCTCTGCTTGAATGGAAAAGATAAGATGACCACATTTTTCATTCTTGAGGTCAAGGAGACCTCCCCTACTACACATGCACAGAAAGGCTCCTCAGGGGTCAAGAAGGGAGGGACACTAGCCCATAATATGTCCTGCCAACCTCTCAGAGACCCTCATGCTGGAATCCATCTTGGCTAAAAATGCACATGCACATCAGGAAGGGCCCTACATCAGATCAGATATGGGCAACAAGCAAGATGACTGGCCAAAGGGAACAAGGAAAACTTGTATAAGCAATCTAAAACATCGCCTTAGTGTGCAACTCTCTCTTCAAGCCCACCCATGTGTCTTTCCACATGTACTCTTCTCCTAATAAATATTTAACCTGTTTCACTGGTCTCAGTCTCTTTGTTGAATTCCATCCTCAAAGAAGACAAAGGACCGAAGACCTGTTTCAAGCCCATTGGCCCTCTTGGCCTAGTGGTTAGGATTTGATATTCTCACAGGTGTGGGTTTGGTTCCCAGTCAGGGAACTAAGATCCTGCTTCAACTACTGCAACTGCAGCACCCCCTGAGATCATTTCAGCATGTTGACTTTCAGGTCACTTGGAGACATTAAAGCCAAGATGTCAGGTAGAGATTTATGTGTGTGCATCCACATTTCAGAAAAGGGATTTGGGCTGGGAGCTAAATTTGGAAATCATCCTCCTGTGTTTACAGCTGCACCCACCATGATGGATAAGTTGCCCAGGAGGAGCACACAGAGTGAGAGAAGAAAATGGCACAAGACTCACTCCATCAACCCCACCATGTAAGTGCAAATAGAAGGGGGTGGGCATGTGGTGGGCCTACGCTGATAGAGAGTAACCAGAAAGTGGAGGAAATCAGGAGGACTCAGGGTCAACCAAGACCCCACTGATGCATCAAGGACATCTGAAATAAAGTCACTGTGGATCTGAGGCACCACATTTTTTAATTTGATAGAAACATGTCTCCTGCAAAACCCTTGATTTCATTCTCTGGTGCTGCACCATAGGTCACATTTCTTCCTCAGGGAAACCTCGGCTCTTCTCTCAAGACCTGATGATAGATTGGATGAGCCCCACTGAGATTATTAAGATTAATCTCCTTTATTTAAAGTCGACTGATTGTAGATGTTGGTCATATCTGCAGCTTAGTGTTGGATGTATAACTGGGTGCTGTAGCCTTGCCAAGTTGACACATAAAACTGGCTGTCACATCTTACTTCTAGCCACCCCTAAAGCAAGAGATTTGCTTAGCTAAACCCGCTTCTCCTGCTCACCAAAGAAAAGAGCTAGATTCTTTTGTCATATAATATGGAGCTAAAAATTTAGTGTTTTGTATTTTATTAAGTGTACCTTAGATGCCATATAGGTGTATACATGTAGAACTTCATTGAGTTGTACACTTAAGGTTTGTACACCTTATGTATGTTTCACTCCAATAAAACATTTGAAAATGTATCTATGAACTCTCTGAATGGTTTTTATTTTAAAATAGTTTCTAGTACATATATATATGACATTGAAAATTTTAAGCAAATTATTTTTTTCAGATACCTTGAAAAATACTTCTTACAGGTTACAAGTGTAATTATTTTCTACCTATAGATTGATAAAAATCCACATTAGTAATTAGTTGCAAAACACCATAAATATACCACCCCTGTCCATCCTGGACCCCTCAGATCTCGATATAAAAGTATACTTCAGACTAAATGCTGCTTTGTGATGAACTCAGCATATGGTAATTTTTAATAATATAATTGTATCATATAGAATAACATAATAATCATTTGTAGAATATAAAAGATAAATTCCTATTTACAGTATCTATCTTTTTCACTGATACACAGAAGTAACATAGACTAGTGCTTACAGGGCAAGATCATCTATGATTCCTCTGGGATATCATGGTATGGACAATAACTGGGTATTAAATTCTATAATGTTATTTTTTGCTATGAGATATTATGAAAAACAAAGCAAGAATCAAAAGAGAACCCAAGATATAGAGTTTACAGTGGTGCAAACATGCTGACATCCTGTCATAACATTGACTGTCAGGACACTGGCAATGAAATGAATTCACTGGTTTCTTTTTCAGTGTTTACTTTGTTTTCCAAAAATTCTGATCTTCAGCATCAGAAAAAAAAAAAAGAAAAATTCACCTTGAGGGTTTACTATTATCCTACAATTGTACATAAATGATATTATAAGCATTTGGCCTTTGGTTCCCAACCACAAAACACATCTCTCCTTTAAGATTTCAGGACAGTATTGCAAGTCCCAAGGCATGTAAGCCCATAGCAGGTGATTAAGTGGAAACCAAGGAATATCTTCCCATATACTTTTTATAAGTCATTGACAAAATGCAGAAATATTTTATGTAATAAGTAAAAATGCTACATTTGCCGTGGAACTTTCAGCATAATGTGATGTCAAAGTGTATTTCCAGAATCTCTTAGAAAGAACTTCAATAAAATTTCAAGCACTCCAAAGGTAGAAATATATTTCCAACACAATAGCCTGTAACACTTTTGCTTTGTTTGGAGGGGTCATCACTTGTAAGAATCAATGGCAACACAGCAAGATTCTGTGTCATCTGCATCAGGGGCGTCAAGACACAAAGCAATGAAACTGCTGTCAGTGTTTAAGAACAGCCAGATCCCAGCCCATAACTTAGGAAAAATACAGTTATCTGTCTGAGCCTAGGTGCTATGAGATATTCTGCCATGTTTCAAGAGATGTCTTACACTAATTATGAAATATATATTTACAAAAGTATCTTCTCCAAGATTTATGGAACAGATAAGTCAAGGTAATATTTAATAGATTTTAAAAGGAAAAAACCCCAGTGATCAACAATTTTAACCATATTCCAGGTTTTTGATTATCATTGTCATAATTTCTGCTCTGAATTAATCATAATAATTATATTTAAAGGAAGAGAATTCACAGAAATATAAGAAATGCTCTAACTCTCAATTTTTAAATGTAGATGTTTGAAAAATTATTTTGTCCATAATTTATACACCATTTATTGTATGTGAGGAGGTATGAATCACACTTAGAAAAGATGTGAACAGCAATATATGCTGATCTGGTAATTTAAGACACTGAAATCCATGTAGAGTTTGTCCACCCCTGATTTGTCCAGATGTTTTGGATACCTGTAAAACTTGTAAAGACCTTTATCTTACAAGATGTGCCTCACATCACAAGCTAATCTAGTGATTGCTACAATCTCCAAGGAGTGACTTGTGCTTTCTTTGTTGCTGTTGCTGTTCAGTGCCCTATTACAATGAAAGATACAATAATACATACAGTAAAATAAATAAATAAAAACCCTCTTAAGTATAGTGTTTATATATTAACTGAAATAATATAGCTTCTAAGAAACCCAGAACAATCCCTTATTTTCCTTATGACACTCTAAATAAAACTTTGAGGTTGTTCAACCAGGAAAAATGATCCAACTTAGAGACTGTTTCCCAGGATAGGAAAGCTGTCACAAGCACCAAGTTAGGAGCACATGATGGATGCCACAGGGCAGCCAGCATCCTTGAGGACATGTTCTCATTTAGGGACTCTCTAATCTTCATGCACTCACCTTCTTAACTCTCAAAAGTTTTAGAGTTAAAAACAACTTACTTGTCAATTTATAAAGAGAAGTAAACTGGTACAGTATAGAGTGTTCTGGATCACAAGTTAGAAAATTTGTTTTTTCATTTGAACTCAGCCACTGTGTAATATGAGCATGGCCATGGCATTGTACAGATACAATCTGAATGCTTTACAGTAGCTGTAAAGCCAAGCATTTGCAAAGGTAATGTCCATTTTCTCTCAAATATTCTATGATTTAAGAATTTAATGTACATTTCACCTTTGATGGTGTCTAGTGCTGTGCTGGTTTCTGTGTAGAAGTTAAAGAATGACATTACCAAATAAATAATAAAGTTATTGCCTTCAATACATTTAAGTTAACAAAGACACACTTGGAATGACTGTACAATGGTGGAGAAACAGTTTATGAACTGTTTCTGAACTGAAACAGAATGAACAGAAATCAGTCAAGGGATGGTTGCAGAAAAAGACAAGGAAGAGAGAGAAGGAGAGTTAGATACCCTCTGAGATGGGTAAAACCAAAACAACTGACAGTGCCAAATTCTGGCAAGGATGTAGAGCCACTGGGATTCTTATACATTGCTGGGGGAAGAAGAATAAAGGAAGAGAAATTTTGGATAACTCTTTGACTTTGTTTTAAAATTATGACAACAATTGTGCTGGTAGATATATACTCTAAATAAATGAAAACATATATCCACAAAAAGTACAGGAATATTCAGAGTTACCCTATTCATAATAACCCAGAACTGGAAACAAACCAAAGGTTCATTAATAAGTGAATAAATTTAAAAATTGTTATACATTCATACAATTGAATACTACTCAGCAGTAAAAATGGATTAATTATGAAAACATAAAACAACATGATTAATCTCACAAGCATCTTGTTAATAAAAGCCAGACTCCTAAGAGTACCTACTAAATAATTACATTTAGATGATTTCCCAAAAGAGGCAAAAGTATTCCCTCAATAAATATTGTATATACTTCTTTATAAATATATATAAATATTGTTGCTTATAGGATTGGGAAAATTGCCTGGCAGGGGACACAGGGGAACTTTATGTGGACTGGAAGTATTTTCTCATTTGCTTAAGGATGTTGGTTATGTGGGTGAATAAAAGTGTCACAACTCTTCAAAACAGAACCTGTAAGATCTCAGGATTTTATATGTGTAAATTATATGTCAATATAAAATTTAAAAGATGACTGTATAGACTAGTACAGGAATTTAAAACAGATTATTCACCTTAACAACTATATGGCAGCGAAAGGATAGATTGATTAATTAAAATGTGGAAGAAAAATATATATGTATTGCTACTCTTAAAGTGTGTCTAAGACTTCCAGTTTCCAACCCAGTATGTAAGAAACTGGAAGTTGCATGTCATGCCAACAAGTAAAAAGCTGAACAAACTGATAGAATCAAACTTCATTAAATTAATCACAGAGGTTGAGTCACAGGGTAAACCACTGCCTCCCAAGTTAGAGACCAACAAGCAAATGCAGAGAATGATGGCTTTCCAGAGCAGAAACCCATAGGCACAGAACATCCATGGGAACCATCACCTTGGTAGGGAAATGTGCTACAACTGACAAATTGCTGTAAGCTCAGCATGGAGAAGTCTGTGATATAAAAACTCAGGGGACCCATCATTGGAGGATTCTATGCTTTGGTGTGTTTTGCCCCCAGGAGCTTGAGCAGATTCTCACAGTGAATACTGGATAAAAACCTCCTTGTGCTTCCAGTAAGGGAGGAGAAAAGGAATCATTCTGAAATAAACCAGAGCACTTGGTTCTCAACAATGCCTGCCCTTAGGAGAAGTTATTTAACTAGAGCCTAGCCTGCTGGAGTTTTATCAGTGCCTCGCAGAACTGGAGGAAGGGAAATATCCCATTCCAGCCCCTCTAGCTATCCTGTTCCACAAGGGGGGGGGGGCAAAAACAAACAAAGAAAAGAACAAAAATGAAGAGCATGTGTTAAGTTCACAGTTCACAGGTGCAGGATCACTAAAAGACTGAGAGCTACTCACAGGATATAGGACAATTCTCTTCCCCCCACACCTTATCACCACATTACTAAAAGCTCATTTACAGCAGTTTCTTTTACCCAGTATATTATGTCCAGTTAACAAGAAAAAAACTGCAAGACATACTTAAAGAAAAAAAAAAGTTTGAGGAAACAGAGCAAGCATCAGAACAAGAGTCAGATATGGCAGGGATGTTGGCATTATCAGACTAAGAATTTTTTTTCAAGTCTTTCTTGAATTTGTTACAATATTGCTTCTCTTTCATGTTTTGGTTTTTTGGCTATGAGGCATGTGGGATCTTAGCTCCAGGACCAGGGATCAAACCTGTACCCCCTGCATTGGAAGGCAAAGTCTTAACCACTGGACCACAAGGGAAGTCCCCAGACTAAGAATTTAAAACAGCTATGATTGAGATGTTGAGGGCTCTAATGGATAAAGTAGACAGCATGCAAGAACAGCTAGGCAATGTAAGCAGAGAGATGGAAATTCTAAGAAAGAACCAAAAATAAATAATGGAGATCAAAAACACTGTAACAGAAATGAAGAATGCCTTTCATGTTTTTATTGGTAGACTGGACATGGCTGAAAACAGAATCTCTGTGCTTGAAAATATAAGGAAACCACCAACACTGAAAAGCAAAGAGAAAAAAAGAATGGAAAAAAAAAAAGACCGAAGTATCTGAGAACAGTGGAGAAACTACAAAAAAATGTAATGTATATGTAATCAGAATTCCACAAGGAGAAGAAAGAAAGGAAGAGAAAATATACTAACAATAATGACTGAGAATTTCCCCAAATTAACGTCAGACACCAAACCCCAGATCCATGAAGCTCAAAGAACACAAAGCAGGATAAATGCCAAAAATACCTATACATAACTAACCATATTTTCAAACTATGGAAAAATCAAAGATAAAGAAAAAAATCCTGAAAAAGCCAGGGGATGGTGGGGGGGACCTTATCTATAGAAGAGAAAGATAAGAATTACATCTGACTTCACTATAGGAACATACAAGCAAGAAGTGAGTGGAGTAAAATGTTTAAAGTGTTGAGAGAAAAAAAACAGCAACTAGAATTTTGTTCTTTCCAAAATTATACTTGAAAAGTAAAGGAGAAATAAAGACTTTCTCAGACAAACAAAAACTAAAGATATTTGACCTGCCTTGCAAGAAATGTTAAAACAAATTCTTTAGAGAGAAGGAAAACTATAAAGAGACATGGACTGACATAAAGAAAGGAAGAACTTGGTGAAGAAATAAGTGGAAAATAAAATTTAAAAAATACATATTCTTAATTTATCTAATACATAATAATGTGTTCAAAATAATAATAGTAACAATATTTTTGACTTTATATATATATTTATTTTATACATATAAACTTATGTATATAAGTTTTATGGCAGTGATACAAGAGACAGGAGGGAAGAATTAGGATTATTTTATTATAGGGTACTCCCAATTCCCCATGAAACAGTATAGTGTTACTTGAAAGTGGACTTGGAATGAGCAGGCTCAGACCAAGGAAAGTTATCAGGGTTAGAGACGGGTATTACATAATGTTAATGGAGTCTGTTCCCCAAGAAGACATAACAGTTCTTAATGTGTATGTGGCTAACAACAGAGATTCAAAATACTTGAGGCAAAAACTGATAGACCCGCAAAGAGAAATAGATGAATCTACTATCATAGTTGGAGGACTTCAATAACTATCAGAAATGGTTAGATACAACAGGCAGAAAATCAGTAAGAACACAGTTGAACTCAACAACAGCATTGATCAACTGAACATCTGTAGACAACTTCATTCAATGACAGAATTCTCAATCTTTTCAAGCTCACATGGAACATTCACCAAGATACACCATTTTCTTGGCCATAAAACACACTAACACATTTAACAGAATAGAAATAATTCAATGTCTGGTCTCAGACCACAATTTAATTCAAATAAAAATCAGTAACGGAAAGATAGCTAGAAAATCCCAAAACATTTGGAGATTAAATAACACACTTCTAAATAACACAAGGGCCAAAGAAGAAATTTCAAGAGAAACTTTAAGCTACTTTGAACCAAATGAAAATGAAAACACAATTTCAAAATTTGTGGGAGGAAATGAAATAAGCACTTAGAGGGAAATTTATAGCATTGAGTGCATAAAGTAGAAAAGAAGAAAGATCTAAAATCAATCTTCTAAGCTTTACCTTAGGAAACTAGAAAAAGAAGAGTGAATTAAATCCAAAGTAAATAGAAGAAAAGAAATAATAACTATAAAATGCTGATGAAAGAAATCAATGGACTTAATAAATGGAGAGCTATTTCACGTTCATGGATAGGAAGATTCAATATCCTTAAAATGTCAGTTTTCCCCAACTTTGTCTACTGATTCAGTAGACAAGTTATTTTGTGGAGATTGACAAATTGATTCTAACATTTATACAGAAGGCAAAAGACCCAGAGTAACAAAAATAATACTTAAAGGAGAAGAACAAAGTCAGAGGACTGACACTACCCAACTTCAAGTCTTACAGTAATCAAGTTACAGTAATCAAGACAGTGTGGTGTTGGTGAAAGAATAGACAAATAGATCAATGGAAAAAATTAAGTAGCCCAGAAATCGATTGTTGTAAATATAGTCAACTGATCTTTGACAAAGGAACTAAGGCAATAAAATGGAGAAAAGATAGTCTTTTCAACAAATGGTGCTGGAAAAACTGAACATCCACATTCACAAAAATGAATCTAGATAAGATTTGCACTCTTCAAAAAAATTAACTGAAAAATGAACATAGACCTAAATGTAAAATGCAAAACTATAAAACTCCTAAAAGATAGTATAGGAGAAAACCTAGATGATATTGGGTGTGGTGATAACTTTATAGATAAAACACCAAAGGCACAGTCCATGAAAGAAATAATGATAAGCTGAACTTCATTAAAATTTAAAACTTCTGCTCTGGAGAAGACAAGGTGAAGAGAATGCAAAGATAAGCCACAGGCTTGAAGAAAATATTGTGAAAGACACATCTAATAAAAGACTGTTATCCAAAATGTACAAGCAACTTAAAACTCAACAGTAAGGACACAAGCCAATTAAAGGATGGGGCAAAGACCTGAACAAACACCTCACCAAAGAAGATAAACAGATGGCAAATGAACATATGAAAAGATGCTCCACATCATATATCATCAGGGAAAGGCAAATTAAAATAATAATGAGATACCTCCATGCAGCTATTAGAATGGCCAGAATCCAGAACATATTAAATGCTGACAAAGATGTGGAATAAGAGGAAATCTCATTCTATTGCAGGGGGAAATACAAAATGGTACAGCAACTTAGGAAGACAATTTGGCAGTTTTTTACAAAACTGAATATACTTTTACCATATGATCCAGTAATATACACTTTGGTATTTTCTCAAAGAAGATGGAAAGTTAGTCTGCACAAAAACCTGCACATGGATGTTTATAGCGGCTTTATTCATAATTGTCAAAACTTGGAAGCAACCAAGATGTTCCTCAATAGGTGAATGGATAAATAAACTGTCATCTATCCAGACAATGGGATATTATCTGGTGCTAAAAATAAATGAGCTATCAAGCCATGAAAAGACATGGAGGACCCTTAAGTGCATATTACTAAGTGAAAGGGGACAATCTGAAAAGGCTACATACTGTATGATTCCAACTACGTGATACTCTGGAGAAGGCAAAAATATGGAAACAGTAAAATCATCATTGGTTGCCAGGGACTGAGGGAGCAGGGAGAGGGATGAATTGGATTACAAGGCAGTGCAAATACTCTGTGTGGTAGCTTAACACTGGGTACGTGTGTCCAAACATACAGAGTATACAACACTGACAGTAAACTGTAAGATAAACTGTGGACTTCTGGTGATAATGATGTGTCAGTGAAAGTTCATCAGCTGTAACAGATGTCCCACTCTAGTGGGGATGCTTATGATGGGGTGTCTATGCATGTGTGAGGACTTGGGGTATATGGGAAATCTCTGTACTGGCCACTCAATTTGTTGTAAATTTAAAACTGCTCCAACAAATAAATCTAGAAAAGTAATATGTGTCCAAATTACATTTGTAAGAGAACTGGGAAAAAATGTGATCAAAGAAAAGGAAGGGACTTCCCTGGTGGTGCAGTGGTTAAGAATCTGCCTGCCAATGCAGGGGACACGGGTTTGATCCCTGGTCGGGGAAGATCCCACATACCGCTGAGCAACTAAGCCTGTGCACCACAACTGCTAAACCTGCATTCTAGAGCCTGCGAGCCACAACTACTGAAGCCCGTGCACCCTAGACCCCCTGCTCCACAAAAAGAGAAGTCACTGCAATGAGAAACCTGCACACTGCAATGAAGAGTAGCCCCTGCTCCCTGCAACTAGAGAAAGCCCACGTGCAGCAGCGAAGACCCAATGCAGCCAAGAAAAATTTTTTAAAAGATCAAGGAAAAGGTAGTTTATTGGTCAGATAAGAGAAGGAATATATTAGAATTTAAGGAGAGAGAAGAAAGGATAATTTCATAGCCGCACATGAGTGGGTGGTTTTACTATCAGAGGCAAAGGGAGAGAAAGAGAGAGAGAGAGAGAAAGGCAGGTAGAGAACACACAGAAAGCCACAGAAGAAGGCCCATGTCAGTTACAGGCTAAAGACACAAGGAGAGCTTTTGCCACATTTACATACATTCTAATATAAAGCAATGCTGATCAGAGCTGCAGGACACTTAGGTAAAAAGTTTAGACAAAATAAAGCTAAGTGGGCTAGTAATATCTCAAGAACCCATGATTCTTCACATATCTAGAACTATATTAGAAGAAATTTGAAATTTCTTATCTGGCTTGTCTGCTTTTAATTGACATTTTGATTTCTGCTAACATCACAAAATGTCTCAAAACAAGTCAGTTTAAGAACAATTTCCCGTACTAGTTAAATATGAGGCAACTATGAACATTCAACTTAAGCTTCTTGGTATCATCAATCATAACGTAAGCATTTGTGCTTTTCAGGTTGTGTCGAACACATTCTCAAATCTAGTCCATTTGACCATAACTGACACCAATTACAGCTGAAGAAAAATGTGGACATTGTTTGATTTTAACATTGAACCACTGATAAACCTCACAAAAATGGTGAAATGAGCCAGTCCCCAAAGAAGCATTGTAGCTGTGAGACATTTATGGTTCTGTTTGCTCAAGCATCCATTATTGTTTCCTTTTTAATATGCCTTGAACTCATTTGTAAAAAGACCTTCATTAAAAGATGTCAACATAAATTGTTCACAAATGTTATCCATACCTAAGACAGAGGAGGGGAGTTGCAGCACTCCCTGGGAGGCCAGTTGTTTTACAGTCCTTGGTCAGCAGTACTAATGGCTTGATGATGATGAGAACGTAATCCTACTGCAAGCAGCTGCATTGCTGGTAGCTTCCTCTCTTTTCTCCTTTTCCTTTCCTTCCATTTCCATTCCCAGTGGCCTAATTCAGTCAGGCCTTCTATGCTAAGATGCTGGAATAACATTTTGTCTTTCTGTATTCAAGCAGCTAAAAACTATGCATAAAGTCAGACTATCAGGATGTGATTATTATTATTATTTTTTTTTGCGGTACGCGGGCCTCTCACTGTTGTGGCCTCGCCCGCTGCAGAGCACAGGCGCCGGATGCGCAGGCTCAGCAGCCATGGCTCACAGGCCCAGCCACTCCACGGCATGTGGGATCTTCCCGGACCGGGGCACGAACCCGCGTCCCCTGCATCGGCAGGCGGACTCCCAACCACTGCGCCACCAGGGAAGCCCCAGGATGTGTTTTTTTGTGTTAAGAATATGTGTTCATTAATGCAAACAATTACTGCATAATACATTGTTGGACCTCTAAAACTTTATCTCCCTTTATTTTGCACATTGTGGGGCAGACACACAAGGACATTAGCTATAAGTAGTGATATTTTGTTGCTGTAGTATATCCTTTTTCCTAATCTCCTAAAAGTAGTAAACTGTCTTTCTTACAAATCTAATTTGCTATAAATGAAATATCACTTGCTCCCAACTTCTTTCTATTGCTAATATATGCTTATATAAGCCCTCTTGACACACTTAGACAAATTCTTCTTATTAGAGCAAGTATAGCTAGTCCCAACCCAGAGCCATTTCTGCCCTTTATCCCATGAACCTGGTGAACAGTTTTATTTGTATCTTCATCTTTCAGTTAAGCTTTTACTCACCTCACCTTGCTCTTTCCCAAACGTGTGAGTGTGACCTCAACATCAAGTATAATTTCTCTTTCTTCCATCTGGGGTTCTGTGTTCCTTCTTTTAGAATAATGGGTTCAATCGAGTCATTATTCATCCTTTTGCTGCAGCTACAAAAAAAGTTCTTGGCCCTCTGTCTGAGGATGACCCCAAGACATTATCCAATATATCAATAAGTTTAGAAAGAACTGTTTCGAAATGACCTATAACTAATGACAATAGCTTAGTACTGAATAAAAAGAAGAGTCCTAATTCCCATCAAGGTTCTCTGGGACACTTATGGTCCCAGTTACTGAATACTTTGTACCTTCAGGTGTTATCCTTATTTCCTTGGGGGAATTAATCTCCTAAAAAATTACCTACTTGTCTGGTCCAAGATTGGGACATAGGAGGTTCCTGAACTCACCTACTCCCACAGACACAAAAAAATCTACATTGACACTCAGAACAATTCCCTCTGAAGAAAATTCAGAAACGGATGACAAATCTCACCTCTGTACCTTGACACTGATAAATCTCAGAGACAGAGTTTTGGGTGAAGTAGAAAAGAATAACATTATTTCTTTTTTGTTTTTTAAAATTTCTTTATTGGAGTATAATTGCTTTACAATGGTGTGTTAGTTTCTGCTTTATAACAAAGTGAATCAGTTATACATATACATATGTTCTCATATCTCTTCCCTCTTGCATCTCCCTCCCTCCCTCCCACCCTCCCTATCCCACCCCTCTAGGTGGTCACAAAGCACCAAACTGATCTCCCTGTGCTATGCGGTTGCTTCCCACTAGCTATCTATTTTATGTTTGGTAGTGTATATATGTCCATGCCACTCTTTCACTTTGTCACAGCTGACCCTTCCCCTCCCCATATCCTCAAGTCCATTCTCTAGTAGTTCTGTGTCTTTATTCCTGACTTACCCCGAGGTTCTTCATGACATATTTTTTCTTAAATTCCATATATCTGTGTTAGCATATGGTATTTGTCTTTCTCTTTCTGACTTACTTCACTCTGTATGACAGACTCTAGGTCAATCCACCACATTACAAATAGCTCAATTTCTTTTTATGGCTGAGTAATATTCCATTATATATATGTGCCACATCTTCTTTATCCATTCATCCGATGATGGACACTTAGGTTGTTTACATCTCTGGGCTATTGTAAATAAAGCTGCAATGAACATTTTGGTACATGACTCTTTGTGAATTATGGTTTTCTCAGGGTATATTCCCAGTAGTGGGGTTGCTGGGTCATACGGTAGTTCTATTTGTAGTTTTTTAAGGAACCTCCATACTGTGCTCCATAGTGGCATACCAATTCACATTCCTTTTTCTCCACAACCTCTCCAGAATTTATTGTTTGTAGATATATAAATATATAAAATATATATATATATATATATATATATATATATATATATATTTTCTTGGTACGCGGGTCTCTCACTGTTGTGGCCTCTCCCGTTGCGGAGCACAGGCTCCGGACCCGCAGGCTCAGCAGCCATGGCTCACGGGCTTAGGTGCTCCGTGGCATGTGGGATCTTTGTGGACCGGGGCATGAACCCATGTCCCCTGCATCGGCAGGCGGACTCTTAACCACTGCGCCACCAGGGAAGCCCTGTTTGTAGATTTTTTGATGATGACCATTCTGACTGGTGTGAGATGATATCTCATTGTAGTTTTGATTTGCATTTCTCTAATGATTAATGATGTTGAGCATTCTTTCATGTGTTTGTTGGCAGTCTGTATATCTTCTTCAGAGAAATGTCTATTTAGGTATTCTGCTCATTTTTGTATTGGGTTGTTTGTTTTCTTGCTATTGAGCTTCATGTGCTGCTTGTAAATTTTGGAGATTAATCCTTTGTCAGTTGTTTCACTTGCAAATATTTTCTCCCATTCTGAGGGCTGTCTTTTGTTCTTGTTTATGGTTTCCTTTGCTATGCAAAAGCCTTGAAGTTTCATTAGGTCCCATTTCCTTATTTTTGTTTTTATTTCCATTTCTCTAGGAGGTGGGTCAAAAAGGATCTTGCTGTGATTTATGTCATTGAGCGTTCCGCCTATGTTTTCCTCTAAGAGTTTGATAGTTGCTGAACTTACATTTAGGTCTTCAATCCATTTTGAGCTTATTTCTGTGTATGGTGTTAGGGAGTGATCTAATTGCATACTTTTACCTGTACCTGTCCAGTTTCTCCAGCACCACTAATTGAAGAGGCTGTCCTTTCTCCACTGTATATTCCTGCCTCTTTTATCAAAGATAAGGTGACCATATGTGTGTGGGTTTATCTCTGGGCTTTCTATCCTGTTCCATTGATCTATCTGTTTTTGAGCAAGTACCATACTGTCTTGATTACTGTAACTTTGTAGTATAGTCTAAAGCTAGGGAGCATGATTCCTCCAGCACCATTTTTCGTTCTCAAGATTGCTTTGGCTATTCAGTGTCTTTTGTGTTTCCATACAAATTATGAAATTTTTTGCTCTAGTTCTGTGAAACATGCCAGTGGTAGTTTGATAGGCATTGCATTGAATCTGTAGATTGCTTTGGGTAGTACAGTCATTTTCACAATGTTGATTCTTCCAATCCAAGAACATGGTATATCTCTCCCTCTATTTGTGTCATCTTTAATTTCTTTCATCAGTGTCTTATAATTTTCTGCATACAGGTCTTTTGTCTCCTTAGGTAGGTTTATTCCTAGATATTTTTTTCTTTTTGTTGAAATGATAAATGGGAGTGTTTTCTTGATTTCATTTTCAAATTTTTCATCCTTAGTGTATAGGAAAGCAAGAGATTTCTGTGCATTAATTTTGTATCCTGCTACTTTACCAAATTCATTGATTAGCTCTAGTAGTTTTCTGGTAGCATGTTTAGCATTCTCTATGTATAGTATCATGTCATCTGCAAACAGTGACAGCTTTACTTCTTCTTTTCCGATGTGGATTCCTTTTATTTCCTTTTCTTCTCTGATTGCTGTGGCTAAAACTTCCAAAACTATGTTGAATAAGAGTGATGAGGGTGGGCAACCTTGTCTTGTTACTGATCTTAGTGCAAATGGTTTCAGTTTTTCACCATTGAGGACAATGTTGGCTGTGGGTTTGTCATATATGGCCTTTATTATGTTGAGGAAAGTTCCCTCTATGCCTACTTTCTGCAGGGTTTTTAACATAAATGGGTGTTGAATTTTGTCAAATGCTTTCTCTGCCTCTATTGAGATGATCATATGGTTTTTATCCTTCAATTTGTTAATATGGTGTATCACATTGATTGATTTGTGTATATTGAAGAATCCTTGCATTCCTGGAATAAACCCCACTTGATCATGGTGCATTATCCTTTTAATGTGCTGTTGGATTCTGTTTGCTAGTATTTCATTGAGGATTTTTTCATCTATGTTCATCAGTGATATTGGCTTGCAGTTTTCTTTCTTTGTGACATCTTTGTCTGGTTTTGGTATCAGGGTGATGGTGGCCTTGTAGAATGAGTTTGGCAGTGTTTCTCCCTCTGCTATATTTTGGAAGAGTTTGAGAAGGATAGGTGTTAGGTCTTCTGTAAATGTTCGATAGAATTTCCCTGTGAAGCCATCTGGTCCTGGGCTTTTGTTTGTTAGATGATTTTTAATCACAGTTTCAATTTCAGTGCTTATGATTGGTCTGTTCATATTTTCTATTTCTTCTTGGTTCAGTCTTGGAAGGCTGTGCATTTCTAAGAATTTGTCCTTTTCTTCCACATTGTCCATTTTATTATCATAGAGTTGCTTGTAATAATCTCTCATGATCTTTTGTATTTCTGCAGTGACATTTGTTACTTCTCCTTTTTCATTTCTAATTCTATTGATTTCAGTCTCTTCCCTTTTTTTCTTGATGAGTCTGGCCAATGGTTTATCAATTTTGTTTATCTTCTCAAAGAACCAGCTTTTAGTTTAATGATATTTGCAATCATTTACTTCATTTCTTTTTCATTTATTTCTGCTCTGATCTTTATGATTTCTTTCCTTCTGCTAACTTTGGGGTGTTTTTCTTTTCTTTTTGTTCTTATATCTCTAATTGCTTTAGGTGTAAGTTTAGGTTGTTTACTCGAGATGTTTCCTGTTTCTTAAGGTAAGATTGTATTGCTATAACTCACATCTTAGAACTGCTTTTGCTGCATCCCGTAAGAAAGAAAACTACAGGCCAATATCACTTATGAACATAGATGTCAAAATCCTCAACAAAATACTAGCAAACAGAATCCAACAGCACACTGAAAGCATCAAACAACATGATCAAGTGGATTTTATTCCAGGAATGCAAGGATTCTTCAATATACACAAATCAATCAACCATAATATGGTGTTACACCATATTAACAAATTGAAGGAGAAAAACCATATGATCATCTCAATAGATGCAGAGAAAGCATTTGACAAAATTCAACACCAATTTATGTTAAAAACCCTGCAGAAAGTAGGTATAGAGGGAACTTTCCTCATCATAATAAAGGCCATATATTAGAAAACCACAGCCAACATCATCCTCAATGGTGAAAGCTGAAACCATTTCCTCTAAGATCAAGAGCAAGGCAAGGTTGCCCACTCTCACCACTATTATTCGACATACTTTTGGAAGTTTTAGGCACAGCAATCAGAGAAGAAAAGGAAATAAAATGAATCCAAATCAGAAAAGAAGTAAAGCTGTCACTGTTTGCAGATGACATGATACTATACATAGAGAACCCTAAAGATGCTACCAGAAAACTACTAGAGCTAATCAATGAATTTGGTAAAGTAGCAGGATACAAAATTAATGCACAGAAATCTCTTGTATTCCTATACACTAATGATGAAAAATCTGAAAGTGAAATTAAGAAAGCACTCCCATTTAGCATTGCAACAAGAAGAATAAAATATCTAGGAATAAACCTATCCAAGGAGAAAAAAGACCTGTATGCAGAAAATTATAAGACACTGATGAAAGAAATTAAAGATGATATAAATAGATGGAGAGATATACCATGTTCTTGGATTGGAAGAATCAACATTATGAAAATGACTCTACTACCCAAAGCAATCTACAGATTCAATGCAATCCCTATCAAACTACCACTGGCATGTTTCACAGAACTAGAACAAAACATTTCACAATTTGTATGGAAACACAAAAGACCCCGAGTAGCCAAAGCTATCTTGAGAATGAAAAACGGAGCTGGAGGAATCAGGCTCCCTGGCTTCAGACTATCCTACAAAGCTACAGTAATCAAGACAGTATGGTACTGGCACAAAAGCAGAAAGATAGATCAATGGAACAGGATAGAAAGCCCAGAGATAACACCACACACATATGGTCACCTTATCTTTGATAAAGGAGAAAAGAATATACAGTGGAGACAAGACAGCCTCTACAAAAAGTGGTGCTGGGGAAACTGAACAGGTACATGTAAAAGTATGCGATTAGAACACTCCCTAACACTATACACAAAAATAAGCACAAAATGGATTAAAGACGGGGTTTCCCTGGTGGCGCACTGGTTGAGAGTCTGCCTGCTGATGCAGGGGATACAGGTTCGTGCCCCAGTCTGGGAAGAACCCACATGCCATGGAGCAGCTAGGCCCATGAGCCATGGCCACTAAGCCTGCGAGTTCGGAGCCTGTGCTCTGCAATGGGAGAGGCCACAACAGTGAGAGACCCACGTAATGCAAAAACAAACAAACAAACAAAAAAATGGATTAAAGACCTAAATGTAAGGCCAGAAACTATCAAACTCTTAGAGGAAAACATAGGCAGAACACTCTGTGACATAAATCACAGAAATATCCTTCTTGACCCACCTCTTAGAGAAATCAAAATAAAAACAAAAATAAACAAATGGACCTAATGAAACTTAAAATCTTTTGCACAGCAAAGGAAACTATAAACAAGACCAAAAGACAACTCTTAGAATGAGAGAAAATATTTGCAAATGAAACAACTGAGAAAGGATTAATATCCAAAATTTACAAGTAGCTCATGCAGCTGAATAACAAAAAAACAAACAACCCAATCCAAAAATGGTCAGAAGACCTGAATAGACATTTCTCCGAAGAAGATATACAGACTGCCAACAAATGCATTAAAGAATGCTCAACATCATTAATCATTAGAGAAATGCAAATCAAAACTACAATGAGATATCATCTCATACCAGTCAGAATGGCCATCATCAAGAAATCTAGAAACAATAAATGCTGGACAGGGTGTGAAGAAAAGGGAAGACTCTTGCACTGCTGGTGAGAATGAGAATTGGTACAGCCACTATGGAGAACAGTATGGAGGTTCCTTAAAAAACTACAAATAGAACTACCATATGACCCAGCTATCCCACTACTGGACATATACCCTGAGAAAACCATAACTCAAAAAGAGTCATGTACCAAAATGTTCATTGCAGCTCTATTTACTATAACCAGGAGATGGAAGCAACCTAAGTGTTCATCATTGGATGAATGGATAAAGATGTGGAAGATATATACAATGGAATATTACTCAACCTTAAAAAGAAGCGAAATTGAGTTATTTGTAGTGAGGTGGATGGACCTCGAGTCTGTCATACAGACTGAAGTAAGTCAGAAAGAGAAAGACAAATACCATATGGTAACACACATATATGGAATCTATGAAAAAAAAAATGTCATGAAGAACCTAAGGTTAAGACAGGGATAAAGATACAGACCTACTAGAGCATGGACTTGAGGATATGGGGAGGGGGAAGGGTCAGCTGTGACAAAGTGAGAGAGTGGCTTGGACATATATACACTACCAAACGTAAAATAGCTAGTGGGAAGCAGCCTCATAGCACAGGGAGATCAGCTCGGTGCTTTGTGACCACCTAGAGGGGTGGGATAGGGAGGGTGGGAGGGAGGGAGGGAGATGCAAGAGGGAAGAGATATGGGAACATATGTATATGTATAACTGATTCACTTTATTATAAAGCAGAAACTAACACACCATTGTAAATCTAGTATACCCCAATAAAAATGTTAAAAAAATTGTTACTGATAATAAAGCCTCTAAATTTAGTTACCTTAAAAGAAAAAAAAGATTAGCATTATTGCTTTGCCAGGTTAAGGGGGCCACAGTGGGCTAATCCTCTCAGAACTGTGTGTCCCAACCTGGAGAGTGTAGTGAGTAGTTTTATAGTAACGGTTCAAAGAGGACGTGATCAGCTCCTGGACATTCTTCTGATTGGTTGGTGGTGAGGTAAGTGGGAGTGAGCATCACTAACCTTCTGGTTCCAACTGGTCTGGGGTGTATGTGCTTGTGGGCAGCATACAGTTAATTTCTTCCACCTGATGGGGGTTTCAGTATCTGCAAAACAGCTCAATGATATTGTTATGTGTATCCCTTGAGGGGGAACCAGGACCCTGCCCCAAGGCTGCGCTACTCTTTCCTGACCTCTCCCAGCTTGCCTCCACATTCTCTCCCTTCCCTAATTAACAATTGTTTGGATGTGCTCTTTGGAACACAAAGGAAGGTCATGGGAGCTGAATGAAGCTTATTTCCTGTAATCAAGAAATGGGGGACACAGAAAGGCTTTTGTGCCCAGAAGCCCCACAGGGTCCTACTGGTTTCAAAACTAGCTAAGTAACTCCTATACATCAGGCAAATGAGAAAATAGCCACATCGCCTGCATTGAAATGGGTTGGAGAGGCTGAGACTCATTCCCACCACAAACCCCACCATGGGCAGAGAGCCCCACCATCAGGAGGGAACCCCCAACTCCCATGTTCTCCCCCAGGAGGAAAGGGTTGGGACTCCACATCTAGTACCCCAACTTTTGAGAATCCCACTTAAGAGACAGGGTCCCCAAAAGACCTAGCTCTGAAAGCCAGTTGGGCTTGTGTACATGAGGCCACAGACTATAACAAACAAAGAGACATTTCTGAATGGGCTGAGGTGACCTGCCATGGCTATTCCTTCAGGGCTTAATGCAGAGATAACAGGCAAGAAAACCCACCCATCTCCCAATTTTTTTCTGAAAGAGGCCCATCTGCATACTTTAAAATCTGCTGCCTGAGGGTAAGCCTTCTAATTTAGTAGTCATCTGGGGGCTGATTACAATTTTCCCCAGAGATTTAAACCAGCAGAAGCCACCTGGGCTTCTCGAATGATGTAGCTTCAAAATGCCAATATCTCCCTGGAAAGAGCTTGTACAAATCTCATACAACTCAATAACAACAAAAAGCAACCAAATTTTAAAATTGGCAAAGGACTTGAATGGGCATTTTTGCAAAGATGTTCAGATGGCCCAGAGGCACATGAAAAGTTAATCAACATCACTAATCATCAGGGAAATGCAAATCAAAACCACAATGAGATATCACTTCACACCTTTTAGGCTGTCTATTATCAAAAAGGTAAAAGACAACAAATGCTGGTTAGCACGTGAAAAAGGCAACATTTTGTCACCGTTGGTGGGAATGTAAACTGGTGCATCCACTATGGAAAACACTATATGATATAGGGTATAGTTAAAATTTGCTAAACAGTAGAACTTAGCAGTCTCTCCTAAAAAAAAAAAAAAAAAGATAAATATGTGAGATGACAGATATGTTAATTAACTCAATTGTGGAAATCTTTTCCACGATGTATATGTATATCAAAACATCACTTTGACTATTCTAATATTTATAATTTTATTTGTCAATTATGGCACAATAAAGCTGAACAAAATTGAATGACACATAAATCTAAAAAAGGACAAAGCAGCGTTTTTCAAGAGTTTTTAATGTATTTTAGGTTTGCTCCATAAAAATCAAATATTTATACATAGCTTCATGGAGAATTCATTGCCAGATTTATCTTGTTATTGACAATATAATTTAAAACTTCTATGTAACAAGCATGTAATTTGTACTAAGTATCCTCAGATTAGCACACTTTGCAAGTAAGAAATCAAGCTCAAAATGTTTAAACAAACCAGTGGACAGTATGTCAGAAAACTGGTGTAGACTGGTCTCCATTTTATTCCATGTTTTTTTGAGTCTCTGTTAGTTCTTTTAATGACTATAAAACATTAGTAATAGAATAAATGGTGATGGGAGTTTTAAAATGTATAGGGGGAAAAAAAACAGACATAATGTCTGCACTGCCATTCTGGGAGCAATAAAGAGTAAAACATATGTGGTGTGAGAGACAGCATAAGGCATCATGCTAGCCTTTACTCTATTGCCGTGTGAAGTTATTTTGGGTAGAGAAGGGGATCTCTAGACATCTCGTGCATTGAGTAAGAAGCTAAAGAATGTCTCTAGTCTGACTCAGCTGGAGTTTTCTTCTTAATATGTGCCAAGCTATGAATGAATTATTAAAATAATTAGTGCTTGAACTTTAAGAAGAACCCGATATCCATCTAATAATTTCAGGGATGTCATAAATACATTGAAAGGGGTTTCGGTTACTAATGTTCTCATAATGTCAATACCAGATTTGGAAAAAATTAAAGATTATGCAGAGGGCATATTAGGTTTAGATAATCATACTAAAGAGAGAAAACCTTTAAAAACTGAACACATTATTTTGGAAGAGTGGGCAGTTTTGTTCCAAGAGATTCTCTCAATTCATTGAATATTCAGTTCAATTCAATTAACAATTTGGAAAGCAGAAAGGGCTCTGATACTCACCTTCTAACTGACACACTAATCCTCTGGTTATCCTCATTGTTTCCATGCAGATGGTGATAGGGAATTTTAAATGTATCATAAATAAAAATCTTCTCTGTGAAAGAGCATTTGACGTGTATGATGTGTTTAGTAATATTCCAACTGAGAGTAAATCACGAGGAAGAAAGATGGCATTCAAGGTGGGTATCTAAGTGTAAGCAGACAAGGTGGGGATGTGGAAATGCTCCAGCTCTCAAGTTCAGTTTAATCAGAGAAGGCTTTATGATTGTGTGTTTTCTTATAGCCTCTGGCGCTTTTTAATGAGTAATATAAATACATTTATGCAAATAAATCATCACTCCCATGTTGTTAAAAGTCACATATCCACTATTAATTGAACAAGAGGAAAAATATGGCATTAAACAGTTGTCATTTGGTAGCTTAAAATAAAAGTTAAATAGGTTTAAACAGAAAATAATTGATTGCTTTGTTTTACAGCAGCATTCAAGGGTGTGGCTGGATTCGGGCTCTCAAACTACATCATTGGACTCTGTCCCTCCCTGTGTCTCACAGTCATTTTTTGTATGATGGACCCCATCAGGCCATATCCTTAAGCTTATCCATCATAAAAAAGAGTGTCTTCCCTGACAGCTCAGGAAAAAACTCCCACAAAATCTCTGATTGACCAGTCTCCATCACAGGCACGTCTTTGTCAATGTGATCAAATCAGACATAGCACAACATATCTTCATAAATGATTAAAATTTATGATTTAATCTCACATATATTATCCCATTTGATTCCAGCAATTCTTTTACTAAAGCCAGTTATTATTACTATATCTCCTCCACTGTGGAAAAAGCTGAGACTTAATAGTATGATGGATATCATGGATGATGGAATTTATCTGAGATTTTCAAATTCCAACAGTGGGCAGAATTGAATATTTTGGAGGATGTATCTATGAGGACTGGAAGGTGCTAAAGAACCAGTGAAATAGACCAGAGAGGTACCAAGAACACTCTGGAGGCATGGAATAGAAGACACTTCAAGGCAGACAGAGTAATAAAATGCTGCATAATAGTTGAAGACTAAAGCTGAAGACAAAGTCCCCAGATTTTAAATATTTATGTGACGAAGGGAAGTCACACTGCAATGAAGACATGTTGGAGAAGATTGGTATCTTGGAATTTGACTTTTGTGCAGCTTAAGAAAAGCAAAAGGACCATAGCTAAAAAGAGCAATGGGAATGAGGAATAAGGGAAATTTTGTTTTACTTTTAAGAGAGCAGAGATCAACTTTTATAACATAAAAACAATGAAATAAACATAAAATGTATTGAAAATATTTTTAGAAATATATATATTGGGAAAAATATATATTAGTTCAACTTGGTTTGAATATGTTTCATTCAATGTATTCAATGATAAACTTGTTTATTGGGCTGCATCCCATAGGCCTACAAGGCCTGTACTTGCACAGCTTCAAGACCAGAGAAAGATCCTGGAGTCAGCAACAGAGTCATTCGTGGTTTAATGGATAGGGGAGCTTACATGTCGGAAGCAAGGTCCTAGAGTGACTCCCCACCATGTGCGGTCCATGGCGGGCAGGACATGGTGGTGGTCTTCACTCCAGGGGGAAAGGGGAGATGACCAGAGGATGACGACAACAGCATCTCACTGTAGACCCAGCAATTAGACTCATTTCACAGTGAGGCTAGTGTTGCTGCTCAGTTCTCAAACAGATTTCCTCCCTTAGACTAGGGACAAAACGTAAGACATCTAACAGTAACAACACGGGAGATCATGACAATTCAGCTAAATACAAGCAGTAAACAAATTCATAGATAATACCACACCCTCCTGTGATTTTTGTCCTGGTCTGCAACACGGTTCAGAAAACTCAAGTTTTCAGTAATACAAGAACATGTCTAAAGTCATGTATATGATGGCCACCTAGTTTTACCTTAGATGTCTTAACCACAGCAACCCCTTTTGACTTTCAAGTGCATTCCCTCCCTCGACGGCCAAAGCAGATGTACAATGCATGTCTGAAAGACCACAAAACAGGCTGCTCTGGTCAGTGAAATTTAAATTCATCCATGTTTAAGCCTTCTGACTTCCCCAAACCTCAATACATACAGATTTTCCCATCATTTCCCCTTTTGATTGCAAATCTTTCAGTAGAAAGCACTGATGATCAAAATATTTGCCCCATAATACTGGGGTGCTCGCTCCTACCCTGGGTTCAGATCATGCCCCTAGGAGCTAGGCCTCCTTTATATTCACCTAGTCATTCATGTTGGGGGAAAACTAATCAGATCTCATGAACAGGTTCAGAGATATGTTAATGGGGAAGCACTTTACAGGCCATACACTTTATCATTTAATACCCAATTATCACTCAAGCATTGTATATGTGCTTTTAGCAGCAGACTTAAAGCAAGCAGTGTCACACTTCATGAGTAGTTATATTCTGTGACAGTTTCAGTAGATAATTTTCTTTCCATCCAGAACATCAGGGCAAAAGTATGGCCAACACAATAACTTTCAAAAATATAGACCTCAATTAATAAAACTAGAATTGAATATCCATTGAACATAATATTGTTCTCTCTAAAATTACCTTTATCTCCATCAAACACAGCCAAACAAAACTAATTTGCAAAATAAGCCTATTCAATTGACTACATATGGCTCCTCCAAACTGGCTGAGGGGATACTTCTCAGGAGTCTCAAACTGAATTCTGCATAGACCTCTCAAGGCCAGGAAAGTCACGCCCAAGACTTGCCATCTAGCTCTGCCTTGATGGATTTCTTAGTCCCCAAAACATAGAGATTCTTGCACATGTCAGGAGGCAGTCTTTCCCATTCACTTGATAAGACTGCTCAGACACAGGAGTCCCCACTTTCTGGAGTAAACAGACAGAAAGAAGAGAAAAATGTTGCAATTCTACCCACAGGTGTAGTTTACCCAATTGCTGTAAGTCATAACTAACTTGAGGGGAAGGGCTTCCCTCTATCTGGAAAACACAGTTAAAAACCAGTAACATTCCAGACAAGACCCATAAAAATTATAACTATATTCACCAGTTCGCTCAGTACCCAATCCTTTTGTTAACTTTTTATGAAACCATCAGGTTTTCCATTAGGATTCTTTAATTTCTTACCCTGTTTAGAAGTATGATCTGAAATTTATCAGAGACCTGTTATTGTCAAAGTGTCCTTCCTATGGACCTTCTTGAAGATGAAGCACTTTTGCAAAAGCATCAGATGCAGCAATAATTGTCTCTAAATGACAAAAGACTTAAAAAAGCACAGTTAAACAGTTGATTACAATGTAATTGATAAAGAAATTTGGTTACAAGAATTATGACTGATTATAATCTTAAACCTTGAAAACCTTCATCTCTGGCAAAAACAAAGAAGCAAGTAATTGTGCATTTCCTGATTGGAAAACAATGCTTTAGTCTTCCTCTGCTAAGCAGGCAAAGGTAGGTAACTGAGAGCCATTCATCAACTAATGTTTCAACATTTTATCCTATTTGAAATGACCCATGAATTATCTTCTTTGAAGTTTAGTTTAGTTTCAAGTTACCAAAATCCAGAGAGACTATTTTAGATAGACATTCCCAAAATGTAATTATTTCTATAGAGTTTACCTAAAAGCTCTTTTTTCTTCTTTACTTTTAGAGCTCACACAAGATTAACATTGCAGAGAGCCCAGGTAGATCATTTACATCTCCAAGGCACAAGAGAAATAACAATTCCTTCTAGGAATCCAGCTTTAACCAATTACAAAAGCTCACTTTGATACGAGAGCAGAGACATTAGTAGCCATTGCCCTCCAGATCTCTTGGCAGCCCCCACTCAGCAAGGACAGCCACCACAGGGCCCCACGTACTAGTGGACATCTTCCCTGGGATCTCCCCCAAAACTTTCGGGATCACCCCTGGAACTTTTGGGCCCCACATGTTAGTGGACAGCTCCCACAACTTTGCGTTCCCTGTCCTGTATTTTCTGACATCTCTGCACTCACAGGAGTTTCCTGGATCTCCTGGCTGCTCCACCAATTGTTGGGTTGCCTACAAGGCCTGTACTTGCCCAGCTTCAAGACCTAAGGAAGAGCCCAGAGTCAGCAACAGAGACATCAATGGTTTAATGGATGGGGGCGCTTACACATGTGAAGCAAGGTCCTGGAGTGACAGCCCACTGTGTGTGGCACAGGGCAGGACATGGCAGCAGTCTTTGCTCCCAGGGGAAGGGAAGATTACCAATTACAGGGGCTCATTAGTTAACCAGGGAAACCAGGAGAGGGGCAAGCCCCTCACCACCCCTTTGATAAGAACAATCACTAGCTGGGGCCTGGGGCAAGTAGATAAGAAGGTCAGTCATGTGAGTAGGGTGTAGGTGAAGCAGGCCCTGGTGGGGCAGGGGATGTACAGAGAGCAAGAGAACAGCCATCTTGAGTGGTGTGACCATACATTGTTAAAAATCCATCTTATTACTTGATATTTGACTTCCCCCATCCTATGACAAACCACTGACCAGAAACAGATTCAAGGTCTCCTATGCTCTGAGGTCTAAAGAGCAGTGACCATGTCTCCATCTGTTATCATTTCCTGATTGTAGCAGAACAAATAGCTGCTAGAGGTTATCAAGGGTAAATTCCTTACCTTTACTAAATTGTCACAAGCTTGCGATGTTAGTGACTTTGGTCAATAGGCTGTCTTCTCCTGAATTGCCTAGCAGTATTTCTGGTGTCATTCTGAGGCATTCACCTAAGATTTCTAGGCTCCAACACTTTAACTTTACTCTTTTTTCAAGCCTCTGACAGTTGATGAGCACTCTTAATTAGTTTGAATCTCTGGGAAGAATAAAAGCACAGTGAAATAAATTGATGGCTGCATTTAGCTGTCTTTTTTGCTTTCCTTGGTTCTGTAAAGCTGGTAATAAAAGTATATTTGACTTCATACAGCTTTTTTTATAAATGTTTTTTCCTTGTACCTCCAAAGAGATTGTGCCTTTTTGAAAGCGTTCTATTCTGGGACAATTCTGAGAGGCACAAAAGGTTCAAAATGTTAACCTCTGAGGAAAGGGGAATCCAGTTTTGGACACAACTTGTATATTTCCTGCTTTATCATTTTTGTGTGCATCATGTTTTTAATGCACTGACTACAAGTAACAATATATTTTTAGCAAGTGAAAAATTGATGGGTGAGCAGAAAGAACAGATTCTGATGCTGTGGGTCACAGTCTTTGCTTCAGTTCCTTAGCTTCTTTAAACAAATAGTGATATAGTGAAGTAAATGAGTGATTGCATACTTTTATAGAACCAAGAGCTTCTTTTTTAATGAAATCTTACAGAGATTGCTGCTCAAATTCAGCTTCTGTACACCAGTGTCATATTAAGTCTCAGAGACAGAGGTTTGGGTGAAAGCAGGTTAATGCCCTCGAGACTGCATGTCCTGCCCTGGAGAGGGTAGTGAAGAGTCTTACAGTGTTCAAGGAGCAGGGCGTGATCAGCTGGTGGACATTCTTCTGATTGGGTCATGGTGAGGTGAGTGGGAATCAGCATCATCAACCTTCTGGTTCCAAGCAGTCTGGGGTCTGTGTGCTTATGTGCAGCATACAGTTAACTTCTTCTACCTGGTGGGGGGTTCAGTATCTGCAAAACAGCTCAAAGGACATGGCTCAAAATATTATCTATAGCCCTTGAGGAGAACTAAAAGTCCTTGACTTTGTTTAATAGCTAAATTATTATTATTTTGCCTTGTTTGACTGTTTTCCTTTCTTTCTGCATTTTCTCACTTTTCTGATTAACTTTATTTTTTGACTAAGTTTTTCTACAGTCAAATGGCAAGCAGAGGACATGGGTGGGGGTTTATTCTGGGAAGGCCTCATAAGGTCCTGCTCATTTACAAGATCACCAATCAGATAGGAAGTCTTTTTTGAAAGAGAAAGATCTCATAGTCCTGCATGACTATCTTCACAGACTGAAAACCCCTGAATTGGGTAGATGATACCTAAGATAATTCTTATCTCTGAAATCTCATGGGCAATATGCTAACAGTGTTGACCTTGGATTTTAGGCAGGTGTGGAGGGGAGAGGTGAGGAATATATGGTTTGAGTATGTATAACATAGTCAATGCTTTGTTCTGTTGAGCAGAGTAGTAACTGATATAACCCTAAAAATTTAGAGAGTGTTCACTTGAAGAAACATTCTTCACTCTCTTTCTAGAAGTATAAACAACATCTTGGCCGGGGTGCAGCAAAGGCTACTCTGCGTGAGTACAGAGACAGCGACAGCCCAGCTGCAGGGATGGGAAGAGACGCATCTTCATATGAGAAGAAATTCACTCTGAAGGCAGTCTCTTTCCTTGAAAAATTCTCTTTGGCCCTGGGGTGGCCCAAGAGCTAAACAAGGGAAACAGCCAGTGTGACAACTACAGTAACAAGTGAGGCAGTCTTTAGAAGTGAAACATCTTGATTTAATATTTAGAGAAAATGTATTTATATTCTGATGAATAACTGCTTCTAAGCTATGAACAAGGACATTTCTAGACTTGTCAGATAGTTCAAAGCTTTTCCAATCTGAATATTACCCCTTTTATCAATCTTTCTCCTATTACCCTGGGTTTTCATTGAAAGAACGTATCACAATTTTCAGGATGTATTTTTTGAACTTAGGTATTCAGTACTGCTTTATCCTGCTCTTTGGTTTGCCCAGTACAAAGCATTTAGAAGTGTTAGATAATTGTTTTATTATTATTATTTTTTGAGTGAATGAATAAATGAGTGAATAATAGTGAGTGCCCGTGATGAACTACAGAGTCGTGGAAACTGTGGAGGAGACTGAAGGGGGTGTGGAAGGGTTTACAAGTGGACCCACCAGTAGAGATCAAAGGTTAATATATTCACCTACTTTCAAATCGATGACCCCATTTAATTCAAGCTTTCCCTGGAGCAGAAGTTTTTTCACTTCAACTTATTACAATAGACCTGATGGTCCATGGCAGGGAATTAACTTTCACTTCCTCTGAGTCACAAATTTGAGACACACATGGAGGGCTGGAAAGAAGGAACAAGATGTTCTTTTAACATTCATGGGAAGACTGAGCAACTTTACACTACTTTACACTACAGTGAAGCGTTGTTTTTCTCTCTTCATTGGTACAAACACAACTTTCATACTATTTTTGTCCATTTTATAAGATAAGCACAAGGAAAACAGAACTCTGTAGAAATATGACTCAAGTGAAATGCATTTAACCATATTTATGTGACTCTTTTTATATAAAGTTATTAAAGACTTAATGGGAATCCACAAATGCTTTTCAATTATATTTTACTTTGTGAGGAAAACACTTACTATAGAGGTATTAAGGAATTTGAGAATTCCCAATGAACACATATCCTTCGTAAACGTCAATGAGCTACTGAATAATTTCAAGTTTGTCAAGATGCATTGAAATAAAATCCAGGTAAATATCATTGGGGGGTACAATTGTGTATAAGAGAGAGGGTTATTTCTGTACAACTTAATCCCAGTAAAAGCTACTCCTTTTTGAAACTCTTTGTTTCAAAACCTGGACTTTCTAGTTGCTTTTACTACTTCTGTGCTTCATACTCAGTTTTCATAGCAATTTAGGAAATGTTCATGTTGGAAAAATATTCAGTAGGGAAAGAAAAGTTTTGAGGACAGAAATATGCATCTAACTGTGTGCCCTGCAGCCTACAGTATAATTGCTTTAAAAACCAGGGAATGAAAAGCATTTAAAGTGTTACACTGCCATTCATCTTACAGGGATTCAAAGTTATCATTTTTCAGACTTGTGCAGGGCAGTTTGTTTCTACATGGCACTCTGCTACGTGGCGATGTATTTGTCTGCAGAGATTATGCTGAGGTGGTATGATACACAGTCCTGCTTTCGATTTTCCCTAAGGGCAGGCACAGTCACTACAACAATCGTGATAAATTGTGTGGCACTATGCTCAAGAGCAAGAAATCTCCCCCAGTTTTGCAACAGTTTGAAGCAAACCCATGCTGGGTTTGATTGTTTGTTTGTTTGTTTGTTTGTTTAGTTTTTCAATTATGTTATAAAAAATACTGATACAGGGATTTAATTTTGTAAAAGGTGATAACAAACATTTTCTGTGACCTTTAAAAATTTTTGCCAAAACATTTTGAATTTGCAACCATGGATCAGTTAAGGAAATAGGTATTTTCCTATTTTAGTAGGAATTGTACTTTGAATTTTGTCTATTTCTTAGTGAGAAAGAAGGTGTTTGACTACTCAGTTCATTTCAGATGAAAAATGTCAAGTGCCTTCTATGTGCCAGTTAAAGGCCTAATTGTTGAAGAAACAGAAATGAACATGGCCCATTCCTAGTCATCAAGGAATTTCAAAGCTGGAGGGTTTTCTTGTGAATTCAATTCAATTCATGATACCTAAGATAATTCTAAGATAATTCAATCACCACCAACCAATTCAATTCTTATGAATTCAATTCAATCATGCGATCTTTTTAATCTTTTAGTAACTCATGAATGAACCCACACTTCATCAATTTCTTCCACCTCTGTTATGTTCTCTGTTTCTGCAGCAGAAGGACTGTCAAAGCTTCATAGCATCCAAGAACAATTTTTGCATCTGAATATGGATCAAAATGGAAAAAAGTGTGAGAATGGTCTGTGTATAAGTTCAAGTGAGGATAATATGCATTTCAATCAGCAGCTCCATTAGACTGGACTTTGTTTTCAAAAACTCAGAAGAATTATATGAAGTGAACATATCTGTACATAAGATCATAGCTGGACATCTAAAGAGAGCAGTTTGATACCACAGAGAAGGGATTCCCTTCCCATATAGACAATCAGGTAAACAGAACAATCAATATCCTGCAAACCACAGTCCAAAGAGATTTGTGAGGAAGGATCAGAGGTGATAAAAGGAGTTTTCCATCAAATGATCAAGACTAGACTTTATGATAAACTAAAGTTTGTCGTAAGTGTAACATTCAGCCAGCATATCCAAAGAAGCCAGAAGCATCAGAAAGATATATTCTCAGAAAGGTAATTTTTCTTCTATATGAATACTCTGTTGGCATTTTTACCCTATACTGCTGTACCAATTCTCACTTTTAGGATGTACATCTAGACCCACTCTTCAAAATAACCTTTGGAAATCTTACATAGATAGTTAGCAGTTTAAACTTATTCTGTCAAAAACTCCATTCAATACCTCTTTCTGTTCATAGCACCAATCTTTTTTCCAAAGACTCAAATTCAGGGCTTCCCTGGTGGCGCAGTGGTTGAGAGTCCACCTGCTGATGCAGGGGGCACGGGTTCATGCCCCGGTCCGGGAAGATCCCACGTGCCGCAGAGCGGCTGGGCCCGTGAGCCATGGCCGCTGAGCTTGCGCGTCCGGAACGGGAGAGGCCACAACAGTGAGAGGCCCGTGTATCGCAAAAAAAAAAAAAAAAAACAAAGACTCAAATTCAAAATTCCACATTCTTCTTCTTTGTTTCTACATATAATACATTGTGAAATTAGTTTCCACACTCTCTTTCTTCTCTGTTCCTTCTGCCTCTGACTTTTTTCAGATTCTGTCAAGATGGACAGCACAGTATGTGGAAAGACCATAGGTCTGCAGACAGATAAACCTTGTTTTGAATCAATTTCCTTCTCTCTTTTAGATGATTCTGTAAAATAATTTCATCTCTCTAGGCCTCAATGTTGTCATCTTTAATAAGTGCAGAGTACAGCCTAGTGTTAAAGAAATGACTCTCCTTTATATATAGAATGGATAAATAACAAGGTCCTGCTGTATAGTACAGAGAAGTATATTCAATACCCTATGATAAATCATAATGAAAAAGAATATTAAAAAAAGAATGTACATATGTATAACTAAGTCACTTTGCTCTACAGCAGAAATTAACAAAACATTGTAAATCACCTATATTTCAATTTAAAAAAATTTTTTTACAGAAATGGCTCTCCTGGATGGATGTGGTGTCACCCCACTGGTGCATGGGTTAAGTTATTTATTCTTTCACAAATATGCGTCAAGTGCCTACTATAAACTAGAAACTGTGTAGGCACTGGAATTGTTCAACCTGGGTGCATATTGGTGCCATTAACTGAGATGAGGAACATTGGAAGTCACCTTGATTGGTGGCATAAATCAGGGGAGCCAGGAGAGACATATACGTGTATAAGACGTTGCCTACAGGTGGTAGAATGCAGAGAAAAACACCGTAGCATTACTCATAATGGACCCCAGCATTTCATAGATAGAAAAAAGTGAATCTTCAAAGGAGATGACAGAAAAATCAGGGGAATCAAGGAGATTATTGTGTCACAGAAGACAAGCTGAGAGACCCTCTCAAGAAGGAAATAAACTCTGCCCATTTTTGCTGAGAGGAACCATGAGAGAAATATGGAAAAAAGACCCATTGGATTTACATTCATGGAAATGATCATTGATATTACTGAAAGTTCTTTTGAAGGAGGAAATATAAAACTGGACTATTTGGCAGATTCTGCTGTGTGTTCCCCAATATACTACAGTCTCCTCTTCTCCTGCAGAGCAACAGAACCTCCAGTGTTTAGCTGTGCACATGATCTTTCAAATTAAGCCAACATTTCTCAAATGCCATTTGCATAGAAATCTGGTGATGTTATTAATTTACAGATAACGTAACAAACCTATTGTCATTTGTTCTTTCAATGTCATGAAGTGCCCTTGTGAATTGCTTTGATGTTAAGTTTTTGCCCACATCACTTCTGGGATATGAATGAAAACTTGTCTTTTCATCACAACTATTTCCTGTCATCCTGTATGTCATTAAGTGCACCCTCATCAAGTTCTTCTGGATGCATGTCTAACATCTCTCAAACAGCTGGTGTCAACATTCCTATGATCAGCTATTTCTTTATGGTTCCATGTATGTTTGATTTAAATTTTGAAAAGTTATTTGCACAGTATAGTAAAAGTTTTGCCATAGTGCATGCCTATTATTCTTCCTGCCATCATTCTTGGATGTTCTCCATTGCATGTTTTAAATCATATTTTTTCCAAAATTCATCTAAGGAAATTGCATGACCTTCCATTGTAGATCTGTTCTGTCTATGATAATAGATTTTAAAGTTGAAACAAAATAAATCCTTGGTCCATTAGCTGGATTGATGACGTTGCATTTTGTGGTAAAAATAAAATGTTCAGGAGTCTGATCAAGAAGACAGACAATTAGGAAGCAGAGTTCACCTCTTTCCACAGATACACTGAAAATACATCTATAAGTGCAACGATTCACACAGAACAGCTACTGAGTGCCAACAGAAGGCCTCAGATGTCTGAAAAGACAAGAAAACCTCCATATAACTGGGTAGGACAAAAGGAAAAAGAAAACGAAGGGATCAGGACAGGGCCTGCACCCCAGGGAGGGAGCTGTGAAGGAGGAAATATTCCTGCACATTGGGAAGTCTCGTCACCAGTGGGAAAATCAGCCTGGATAAAGGAGAGGGGAAGCTTCAGAGCCTAAGAGGGGAGAGCAGCACCGGTTTGTGGAAGGCAAAACGGAGAGTAACCTACACAGAGGGTGGGCACCGCTACCCTGCGTTCCCCAGTCTGAGACACTCATCTGTCCTTGGGGGTGGGGGTGGGGTGCTGAAGCTCAGACTCCAGAGCTCAATCCTGGGGAGAGGACCAGGGTTGGGTGTAGAAACAGCCTGAAGAGGTCAGGCTGTAGCAACTGAGGGAATACTAGCCAGGAACCAGGACCCACCAGAAAGTCAAGGCACTATTGTTGGGAGACACAGGAGAGGGGTGGGACCACCATAAGAGCTTCTTTCCCTGTGAGTGCCCCAGGCAATAGGATGTTTCCTGCAGGAGCTCCAGGGGCAGGTGTGAGTCACTACCCTCATCTTGGGCTCCAGAGGCAGGCATTGGCCTTCCAGACCCACAGGCAGACAACAGCCCCCACCCCCACTGACCTAAAAGGGTGTGAAAAGTACCCACCACTAGGAATTCTGCTAGCAGACTCCAGGACCCACCTCTGCTGACCGAGAAGGGTGTGGACAACTTCCCCCACTAGGAATTCCACCAGCGAGACTCAGGACCCAGCCCCTCTAACCAGGAAGGCAGAAAGCTCCTGCCACTAGGAATTCTGCCAGCAGGCCCCAGGACTTGCCCACGCTGTCCTGGGAGGGTGTGAAGAGCTTCCGTGACTGGGAAATCCATCAGTGGGTGGCAGGACTTGCCCCACTTTCCTGGGAGCACACAGATAGCTTTCCCTACTAGGATGTCTGCCAGTGGGTGCTGGTACCTGCCCATGCTGTCCCAGCAGGGTGTGGAGAGTTTCCACATCTGCCAGTGGGTGCCAGGACCCGCCCCACTTTCCTGGGAGTATATGGATAGCTTTTGTTACTAGAAATCCACCAGTAGGTGCCAGAACCTGCCCCACTGTTTGGGGAGGACACAGATAGCTTCCCCTATTAGGAAATCCACCGAGAATAGGGGCTGAAACCACAGCTGAGTCCAGGGGCTGATTGACTAAGAAAGAAGAGCTGAAATCTCTCCTCACAGTTACGTGAACTGTAGAGTCATACCCCCATTGACAGCTTCCTAAATTCAGCACCTGCAAAACTTCCAAAAGGACAAGTGCTCCTCCAGCAAGGATGGGTCTGGCTTTAGCAGCTGTGGGCTTTGTGGGCATGTACACACAGGGACTGGGCTGGGCCAGAATCTGAGCTGCCTCCGTAGCTCCCACAGCCGGTCCAAGTGAATGACTACTGCAGTTCTGGGACCTGACTTCAGTGGATCTGCACTGATGGCTTGGTGAAAACAATGCCTGAGGGTCACCAGGGCCAACTACCATCATAAACACAGTTAAGGTGGGACTGAGAGCGGTGCCAACAACAGTGTACTTTGTTAGCCAACACAATGGGTGAGAGCAGACACAACAGAGCACATTCACAGGTGAACACTCCAGAGGAGGAATACTCAGTGACTTCTCTCCCAGTGGTAGTGCTCCAATCCCACCTACTTCACACCTTAGATCAGAAACACAACTAAGAAACTGTCTGGGGTCACTACTCCAACAACTAGGGAGCAGACCCCATCCAAGACAGGGCAGTGACAACCACAGAGCAAAGCAGAGACCCCCATCAATATCCAGGGCAGGCTCTGGTCACCACAACACCAATCAAACCCCTTATCAAGGGGATAATGGCACAAGCCTCTGGACCAAGCTCAACCATCAGGGGGCAGACAACAGAAGCAAGAGGAACTACAATCCTGCAGCCTGCAGAAAGGAGACCACAAAAACAATAAATTAAACTAAATGAGATGACAAAGAAATATGTTGTAGATGAAGGAGCCAAATAAAAACCTACAAGAACAACTAAATGAAGAGGAGATAAGCAATCTACCTGAAAAAGAATTCAGAGTAATGAGAGTAAAGATGATCTGAGGTCTTGGAAAAAGAATGGAGGCACAGATTGAGAAGATAAAAGAAAAGTTTAACACAGACCTAAAAGGAATAAGGAATGAACAAACAGAGATGAACAAGACAATAACCAAAATGAAAAATACACTAGAAGGAATCAATAGCAGAATAACTGAGGCAGAAAAACAGATGAGTGGCCTGGGAGAAAGAATGGTGGAAATCTCTGCCATGGAACAGAATAAAGAGAAAAGAATGAAAAGAAATAAGGACAGTCTCAGAGACTTCTGGGACATTAAATACAGCAACATTCAAATTATAAGGTTTCCAGAAGAAGAAGAAAAAGAGAAAGGGCCTGAGAAAATATATGAAGAGATTATAGTCAAAAACTTCCTTAACATGGGAAAGGAAATAGTCACCCAAGTCCAGGAAGTGCAGAGAGTCCCATACAGGATAAACCCAAGGAGGAACATGCCAAGACACATATTAATCAAACTAACAAAAATTAAATACAAATAAAAAATATTAAAAGCAACAAGGGAGAAGCAACAAATAACATAAAAGGAAATGCCCATAGGTTATCAGCTGATTTTCAGCAGAAACTCTGCAGGTCAGAAGGGAGAGACATGATATACTTAAAGGGATGAAAGGGAAAAACCTACAACTAAGAATACTCTACCCAGAAAGGCTCTCATTCAGATTTGGCAGAGAAATCAAAAGCTTTATAGACAAGCAAAAGCTAAGAGAATTCAGCAACACCAAAGCAGCATTACAGCAAATGCTAAAGGAACTTCTCTAGGCAGGAAACACAAGAGAAGAGAACAAAAGAAAAAGGGAAGAAAAAAAGACCAACAAAAAAGAACCCAAAACAATTAGAAAATGACAATAAGAATATACAGATCAATAATTACCTTAAATGTAAATGGATTAAATGCTACAACCAAAAGACATAGACTGGCTGAATGGATAAAAAACAAGACCCATATATATGCTGTCTACAAGAGACCCACTTCAGGCCTAGGGACACATACAGACTGAAAGTGGGGGGATGGAAAAAGATATTCTATTCAAATGGTAACCAGAAGAAAGATGAAGGACTCCTTGGTGGCACACTGGTTAACAATCTGCCACCAATGCTGGGGACACATGTTTGAGCCCTGGTCTACGAAGATCCCACATGCCAAGGACTACTGAGCCCGTGTGTCACAACTACTGAGCCTGCACTCTAGAGCCTGAGAACCACAACTACTAAGCCTGAAGGCCACAACTACAGAAGCCCATGCACCTAGAGCCTGTGCTCTGCAACAAGAGAAGCCACAGCAATGAGAAGCCTGTGCACTGCAACAAAGAGTAGCCCCACTCCCCACAACTAGAGAAAGCTCACATGAATCAATGAAGACCCAACACAGCCATAAATAAATAAATAATTTATTTATTTATAAAAAAGATAACTGGAATAGCAATACTCATATCAGGCAAAATAGATTTTAAAATAAAGACTATCAGAAGATACAAGGAAGGACATTACATAATGATCAAGGGATCATTCTAAGATGATATAACATTTACAAATATATATGCACCCAACATAGGAGCCCTTAATATATAAGGCAAATGCTAGCAGCCATTAAAGGGGAAATTGAAGTAACACAACAATAGTGGGGGACGTTAACACCTCACTTACACCAATGGATGATCATCCAGACAGAAAATTAATAAGGAAACACAAGCCTTATACGACATATTAGACCAGATAGACTAATGGATATTTATAGGACGTTCCACCCCAAAGCATCAGAATACACTTTCTTCTCAACTGCACATGGAACAGACTCCAGGATAGATCATATCTTGGGTAAAAAATCAAGCCTCAGTAAATTTAAGAAGATTGAAATCATATCAAGTATCTTTTCCAACCACAACTCTATGAGATTAGACATTAATTACAGGAAAGAAAAACTGTAAAAAACATAAACACATTGAGCCTAAACAATGCTTTACTAAATAACCAAGAGATCACTGAAGAAATCAAAGAGGAAATCAAAAAATTGATTCCTGGAGACAAATGACAATGAAAACACAATGAGCCAAAACCTATGAGATGCAGCAAAAGCAGCTCTAAGAGGGAAGTTTATAGGAATACAATCTTACCTCAAGAAACATGAAAAAACCTCAAACAACCTAAACTTACACCTAAAGGAAAGAGAGAAAGAAGAACAAACAAAACTGAAAGTTAGTAGAAGGAAAGAAATCATAAATATCAGAGCAGAAATAAATGAAATAGAGAGGAAGAAAACAATAGCAAAGATCAATGAGACTAAAAGCTAGTTCTTTGAGGAGATAAACAAAATTGATAAACCTTTAGCCAGACTCATCAAGAAAAAAGGGAGAGGACTCAAATCAAAGAAATTAGAAATGAAAAAGGAGAAATTGCAATGGACACCACAGAAATACAAAGGATCATAAGAGACTACTACAAGCAACTATATGCCAATAAAATGAACAACCTGGAAGAAATGGGAAAGTTCTAAAAAAGGTACAACCTTCCAAGACTGAACCAGAAAGAAATGGAAAATATGAACAGATTAACCACAAGTAATGAAATTGAAACTGTGATTAAAAATCTTACAACAAACAAAAGTCCAGGACTAGATGGATTCACAGGCAAATTCTATCAAACATTTAGAGAAGAGATAACACCCATCCTTCTCAAACTCTTCCAAAAAATTGCAGAGCAAGGAACACTCACAAGATCATTCTATGAGACCACCATCACCCTAATACCAAAACCAGACAAAGATGTCATAAAAAAAGAAAATTTCAGGCCAATATCGCTGATGAACATAGACACAAAAATCCTCAACAAAATACTAGCAAACAGACTTCCACAACACATTAAAAGGATCATCCACCATGATCAAGTGGGATTTATCCCAGATATGGAAGGATTCATCAATATATACAAATTAATCAATGTGATGCTCCATATTAATAAATTATGGAATAAAAACCATATGATTATCTCAATAGATGCATAAAAAGCTTTTGACAAAATTCAACACCCAATTACGATAAAAACTCTCCAGAAAATGGGCATAGTGGGAACCTACCTCAACATAATAAAGGCCATATATGACAAACCTGCAGCAAACGTCATTCTCAACTGTGAAAAACTGAAACTATTTCCTCTAAGATCAGGAACAAGACAAGGATGTCCACTGTAGCCACTTTTGTTCAACATAATTTGGGAGTCCTAGCCACAGCAATCAGAGAAGAAAAAAATAAATAAAAGAAATCCAAATTGGAAAAGAAGAAGTAAAACTGTTGGTGTTTGAAGATGACATGATACTATGCATAGAAACTCCTAAAGATGTTACCAGAAAACTATTAGAGCTCATTAATGAATTTGGTAAAGTTGCAGGATACAGAATTAATGCACAGAAATCACTTGCATTCGTATACACTAGAAACGAAAGATCAGGAAGAGAAATTAAGGAAACAATCCCATTTACCACTGCCACAAAAAGAATAAAATACCTAGGAATAAACCTACCTAAAAACCAAAAGACCTGTAGTCAGAAAACTATAAGATACTGATGAAAGAAATCCAAGATGATGCAAACAGATGGAGAGATATACCATGTTCTTTGATAGTAAGGATTAATATTGCAAAAGTCACTATATTACCCAAAGCAATCTACAGATTCAATACAATCTTGCTCAAATTACCAATGGCATTTTTCACAGAATTAGAACAAAAAGATTTTACAATTTGTATGGAAACACAAAAGACCCTGAATAGCTAAAGCAATCTTGAGAAAGAAAAGCAGAGCTGGAGGAATCAGGCTCCCTGAGTTTAGACTATACTACACAGCTCCCTGACTTTAGACTATACCACAAAGCTACAGTAATCAAGACAGTATGGTACTGGCACAAAAACAGAAATATAGATCAATGGAACAGGACATAAAGCCAAGAGACAAACTCACACACATATGGTCAACTAATCTATGACAAAGGAGACAACCATATACAATGGAGAAAAGACAGTCTCTTCAGTAAGTGGTGCTGGGAAAACTGGACAGCTACATGTAAAAGAATGAAATTAGAACACTCCCTAACACCATACAAAAAAAAAATTCAAAATGGATTAAAGACCTAAATATAAGGCCAGGCACCATAAAACTCTTAGAGAAAAACATAGGCAGAACACTCTTTGACATAAATCACACCAATATCTTTTTTGACCCACTTCCTAAAGTAATGAAAATAAAAACAAAAATAAACAAATGGGACCTAATTAAACTTCAAAACTTTTGCACAGCAAAGGAAACCATAAACAAAACAAAAAGACAACATTCGGAATGGGAGAAAATATTTGCAAATGAAGCAACCAACAAGGGATTAATCTCCAAAATATACAAACTGCTCCTGAAGCTCAATATCATAAAAACAAACAACCCAATCAAAAATTGGGTGTAAGACCTAAATGGACATTTCTCCAAAGAAGACATACAGATGACCCACGAACCCATGAAAAGATGATCAACATCGCTAATTATTAGAGAAATGCAAATCAAAACTACAGTGAGGTTTCACTTCACACCAGTCAGAATGGCCATCATCAAAAAATCTACAAACAATAAATGCTGGAGAGGATATAGAGAAAAGGGAACCCTCCTGCACTGTTGGTGGGAATGTCAATTGGTGCAGCCACTATGGAGAACAGTATGGAGGTTCCTTAAAAAACTACAAATAGAACTTCCATATGACCCAGTAGTCCCACTCTGAGCATATACCCAGAGAAAACCTTAATTCAAAGAGACACATGCACCCCAATGTTCATTGCCACACTATTTACAATAGCCAGGACATGGAAGGAACCTAAATGTCCATCAACAGAGGAATGGATAAAGAAGATGTGGTACATATATGCATTGGAATATTACTCAGCCATAAGAAAGAACAAAATAATGCCATTTGCAGCAACATGGATGGACCTAGAGATTGTCATACTGAGTGAAGTAAGTTAGACACAGAAAGACAAATATCATATGATATCACTTATATGTGGAATATAAAAAAATGTACAAATGAATTTATTTACAAAACAGAAGTAGAGTTACAGATGTAGAAAACAAACTTACGGTTACCAAAGGATAAGTGGGGGGGATAAATTGGGAGATTGGGATTGACATATCCACACTACTATATGTAAAATCGATAAGTAATAAGAACCTGCTGTATAGCACAGGGAACTCTACTCAGTATTCTGTTATGGACTTTATGGGAAAAGAGTATAAAAAAAGAGTAGGTATCCGTATAACTGATTCACTTTGCTGTACACCTGAAACTAACACAACATTGTAAATTATAGCTATACCCTAATAAACTTCTTTTAAAAATGTTTACATTTTTATTGAAGTCCCAAAGAGACTCAGAGTGGCCTGGACCATTATCCAACATAAGCAATACTTAAAACGTTGTTATTTTGTTTATAGTCTCTTTCCACCTTATGAGATGAGGCAACACAAGTATATGCCTTGCTGTCTGTGTATGAGCTGAATAACAGATGTGCAGTGACCTGTCACTGCAGCCTTTGAAAAAAATCATGTGATTGGTCACTGATCATAATGCACATTTGTCATTTATGTAGTTATCTGTAGACTGAAGAGCTAGAAGCAAAGTTTATGCTTTATGTAATTACTCACAGTTAATATACTGTGGTAACTGTAATTTGTATTGCTGGGGGTGCATATGCATATATCAACATGCATATTGAACCATCCAAAGTGGAGACAGTCATATTTTTTCTAAAATTAAATAACTTCACTAAGTGTTAGAGTAATTTTCCTTATAATATTGTTGAAATAAGTATAGGTTTTACTTTTTTTTCCCAAGCTGAAGGACCTGGAATGAAAAATCGTTTTCTAAGCAGAGAACAAATGGTGAGTTCTTGGAGGTTGGCAACCATATGTCATTCACCATTTCTCACTAGAACCTCACTGTGCATGTGGGGTAGATTATTATTAAGGAAGAAGGAACAAATGAATGTATCAATGTGGAGAGAATACCAGTGAAAATAAGGTCAATGGCCCCTTATAGTTTTCTGTCACCTGGTTTCCTTCAAATTGTGAAAATTAAAACAAAACACAAAGCATATAAACACTGTTATGCTTCCACAAGCAATTAGTACATTAAAGGGAACTCAAAAGCAAACACTAAAACTCTAATCATGAAATAAATGAAATATTAGGAAATAGCTTTCAACTTTATATCAAATTATAGATTCATAAAATCTATAATTACATACATGTTATGAAACTTACAAGCTTTGATAGATTCACAATAGATATAGTGAAACTAAATTTTTTTCCTTTGAATATTCCCAAGAAAAAAAGACGGCATCTTCACAAGCCTTCTTTATTCCTTGGAATGTGAGCAGAACACGTCTTCTTCCATATTCTTTCCTTCTGAGGAGTTTTTCTAGGAAATAAACACCCCCTAGGTCTGAGAAAAGCCATTTTTATCTATGACTCCATTTTTACTTCCTTCAAGTTCTGTTAAGCTTTTATGATTCTCCCCTCTAATCAATCATATAAATCAATAGCAGTCTGGATGTTTCTATTCTAACACTAAAACATTTTTGATTTGGTGACTAATATGCATTTTTTTGCTCCTCTAAAAATAAAAAACCTATGATGAGGTTTTTATTGTTCTTATGGATCCCTCTTTGAAAATTATAAAAGGCAATATCTAAGCAACGACAACAGGCAAATGAAAAGTAATAAAACAAATCCAGGAAAGCACAAGACTAGGGTTGATGGAATCTTTCTCCTAAGAAGGACGTGAATTATGCTTGATTCTGTGTATAACAGACAGGTGTGGGGAGATAACATTTCATTTTCAATTAGAAGCAGTCTGATTAATTCTGCATTAGTGCAATAAACTCTGTCTTCAATATTTATGGATAATAAACAAGCAGTTGTACTTTTGAAAGTGAGCATTACTCCCTTGGTACTACCTACATTAGTTGATATCTTATTTATTGTAACTTCTTTGAAATATATATATATTTGAAGCAGATATCTAAATAACCAATCAGAAAAGTGCCAAAATATTTTTCAAATCAAATATTCAATATTGTTCAAATAAAATGGATTAATTCCTGTTTAGTCTAGAGATAGAAACTTCTTTTAAAACCCTGTGTTTTTCTATCTTTTCTTTTTATATTTATCAATATGAACTTGTTAGACAACAAAACTAGTGAAAATAAGGTCAATGGGCCCTTCTGGTTTTCTGTCATCTGGTTTCCTTCAAATTGTGAAAAGAAATTATAACAAAACATGAAACAAACACTGTTATGCTTCCACAAGCAATTAGTACGTTAAAGGAAACTCAAAAGCAAACACCAAAACTTCAATAATGAAATAAATGTCTTTAATTATATCGCTTATTGATTTTTTTTCTGAATTAAATCTGAATGACTCTTAACATTCCTAATAGAGAAAACAGTTTTATATTCAGGGATTGCTTTAAAGATAATTTATTAAATTAATACTAATTGAATTGGGAATTTCCCATTTATTGCTGAAATTTTAACATCTCTGAATTCTCTTGCTTGAACTAAATTGTGAATAAATATTTTGATGTTGAAGTGATGGAAAGGATAGAAGTTAAAGCAGGTCCCTGACCATCATTTTTCCAATATCCAGGGTGAACATATAATTTATCCTTCCCACTAGGAAACTTTGAGAGTCAAAGCAAGTGCTGCTATAATTACATTGGGAAAACAAGAATTACCTAGCATGTGCTGGCAAACCTGAATGTAAGATGTAAGGTCCCCCTCTAGGTGCTGAGCTCACATGGGTTATGGCGGGGGTCACACATTCATCCAGCTGTGATTTCATGTCATTCACTTTGGAGAGAAAAGAGACAAGAGAGGAGAGAGGGAGGAAAGGGAAAGAAAAATAACAGAAGAATTCATGTATCACTGACTCAAAAAATGAGATCTCAGATATTTGTATTTGAAGAAGGAAAGGAAATTTAAAGAAAATTTTATTTCTATATAACCCAGTTTCCATTAGAAACAGATTGATATATTTTAAATATGTGTGTAAGGAGAGGCAGGGAACAGATGAAAACCACAACTCCCAGAACATGTGATTTGTTGGAACTGCGTACGATTGGTCAATTTGTTTGTCATTAGCCTCTACCCTAATTTTGCCAGCATCAAAAATTCCTATGACCAAATTACAGTTTTGCAAAATCACATGCATAATCCTGTAGCAATGGCCATTTTGGAGTACCTTGTAATCTACTTTTCCTAAAAGTCTAATGTGGATCAAAATTAAATTTGTTTAATTATTTTCTTTATGAACTGCTAACATTGTATCAAAATTCATGCAAGTACACATATGACATGGGTGTAAATAAAGAGACAAAAGTTCTAAAATAGATAGCGAATGAGAACCCGCTGTATAGCACAGAGAACTCTACTCAATGCTCTGTGGTGACCTAAATGGGAAGAAAATTTAAAAATGAGTATATGTATAACTGACTCAATTTGCTGTACAGAAGAAACTAATACAACATTGTAAAACAACTATACTCCAATAAAAATTAAGAGTAAAATAAAGGACAAACATTCATAGAAAAACTAAAAATAGATGGTGTGGGAGAGTTCTTGAATCTCTGTTAACTCACTTATTCTTTGAGGTCATAGATAGATTTAGTTATTGCAACTCAATGCATTTCATTCATTAATATTTCATTTTCAGTTGCAGTGACACTCAAGTTTCACCACAGGCTTTTAAAATTACAGACGGGCATGAAATCACATCTTATTCCAAAAAGATAAAATAAGTTCCCCCATTAAGTGACCTTGTTAAGTGTCATTTCCATAGCTTGCAAACCCCATCATTCTCACTGCTACCACCAGTCCTCCAGTTCTCAGCTGTAAATCATTAGCTGAGAACAAGAGTGGGACCTCATTATCACTCACACTAAGCTATTTCACAAAATCTGTTGGAAGACATTTACTAGACTACTCTGAAGCATTATCCAAGAATTGGTACTGAACTAAATTTGTCAAGCTAAATGAACAAAGTACATTTTTTGATGTGGTCTTCATCATTGTAAGTGATGTTTGCTGGCTTGTTCACTAATTCACAAAACTCGGTAATTGGTAGTAGATTTCTGTCATGTGTGTAAAGCTGGCCTGGCCTTCTGTAACTTTAACATATAAACAAGCCTACAAGTTTGTGACTATTTTTTATATTTAAAATGTAAATGTACACAATTATGTTTATCAAATGGTTTTTTGCTATAGTATATCTTGTAAGGGGAAACAATCTATTTCTAAAAATTAATACTGTCTTCTAAATTTAATTATATAAAATTAAACTTTTCTAAATAAATAATTTAAAAAGTCAAAAATAAGAATCTGAGAAATATATGAAAATTGGCTTAACATGTAAAGAATGCTTATAAATTAATGAGGACTGAAAACTCAATATATAAATGGGCAAAGAAAAAGAAAAATATAAATGGATAATGAACTTGAAAAGATGTTGAATCTCATTATAATTAAATATTGCAAAATACAATAACAATGAGGTACTATTATTCACCTATGGAAAATCTTAAAATATACCCATAGTTGGTGAGAATGAAAAACAAACAGACCCCCAGACTTAGTTAATAGAAGTATAAAATCATACACTTCTTTTTGAGAAGTATTTGGGAAAATACAAATGAACAGCTAAATTTGCTTTCTTATTAACCAAGTCAGTTTACTTCAGGGTAGATAGAGACGCAGATATATTTACATATATTTTGTGAATAAATATGCCTAAACAAATGTACAGAACTATAGCATAAAAGTGTTACCAAGTAAGTCTTCATTAGTCAAAAAGACCTAAGAATAATCAGTGTTCATAAGTAGCAAATTTGTTCAAAAAATTACTATAGTTTTGTTACTGAATTCAGGTTTGGCTGCTCACTGCTCAAAAGCCAATAATTTGAGAGGCAAGTGTCAGTAGAAAGGAAAGTTTCTTTAATCAGAAAAACTGGCAATCTGGGGAGATGATGGACTTGTGTCCAGAGACCAACTCCAAAGATTTTGCTCAGTCATGACAGTTTGGGGGTGTGAGGCGGGTAGAATCTCAGTGAATCATCAAGGCAGGAGGTTAGGTTCTGCATCATTCTCCATTGCGTGCAGACTGGCTGACTCTTTCTTCAGATGTTATCTTGCCTGCTTGATCTGCCTTCAGGATTGCTAAGGGGGCTGTTAGGGGTAGAGAGCTAGTCATTCTTTAACTATTTAATTCTTCATTCTTACTTCTTTTTATCTAGGAAGAGAACCAGCAAGTTAGGCAAAGCATGGTGTGCATTCAGGAGAGCGTAAGTCAGGAGTTAGTTTCAATTGCTTAGTGATCTCATTCCTATAATTCGGTTTTTATGGTTAGAGGCGAGCAAAAATGGGCAAACAGGAAAGGTGCAAAAGAGCTGCCCCTTTTTTAAAGTTGCAAATATGCACATGTAATGCATGTACTCTGAAAGTACATTTATGATTTGTGTATGTGTGCTTGTGTGCAATGTCACTCCATGTTAATAGTGGCTCTCTCTCTAGCTGGATTCAAATTGGATTTTTTTTTTTTTTTTTTTTTGCGGTATGCGGGCCTCTCACTCTTGTGGCCTCTCCCGTTGCAGAGGACAGGCTCCGGATGCGTAGGCTCAGCGGCCATAGCTCACGGGCCTAGCCACTCCACGGCATTTGGGATCTTCCCGGACCGGGGCACGATGGATTTTATTTTTTTAAGGAGAAACCAAGACTGGAAATTCTAGTTTTTCTTTAAACTTTTTGTTTCTTTATTACAACCTAAATATATTACTTATTTGAAAAAATAGAAAATATTAAATTAATGAGATTTTCTAAATTGTCATCTTCCTCTATGATGATTTTTCTTGGTCCTCTAATACCATTTGTACTTAATGAGGAAAATACATTTTAATTTATCTTTTTCCAGTTCAGAGTTAAAATGGAAAGATAAATATTGGTTAACTTTCCATATACAATGCCCATAAGGAATGATCTCTTTTTATGCGATCTCTATTTTGACAATTGAAAAAATGTGCAACATGGACATACAAAAGCATTTACTCAAAACTCAGAATTGTATCAGTTACTAGCCACAGGGAGAGAAATAATACTAAGAAAGCTCCTAAGTCAAACAAGGTAAACCTTTGCAAGCACTGCCCTTACTGCATGGAATGAATAATGGGCAAACCACATCCTCATGACCTCAGACAATAAATGTAAAATCACCACCGGATGATCAGGCTTATTATCAGGGAATGTAATTAGACCTAATTACATCCCAGACTTATTTTCCCAAATTTTTCATTCTCCTGGTACTCATGCATATTGATTATACCACATAATCATGGGCTTACTGATTTGTTGCCTTTAATTGGTCTCTAGTGTTTCACTGATGTATATTTCTTTTCCTAGTATCACTGTGGGAATTTTTTAGATGCCTTCTCCATATTCCTTAATGCAATTGACAATCAGGAAATGTTTCTTTAATGAAAACATAGTGAAGCAGAAGATTTTCAGTGTGGACAATTAAATCACTCAATTAAACAGGAAAAACCCAATAGGGAAGATGAGATTCTGGTTGTCAATTGGATAATAATAAAAGAAAATAAAGAAACAGCTGAATAGGTAAGGATGAGCCAAGGAATCTAGGTTCAGTTTGTTAAGTGGGAAGTGAGGGATGGTCACACAAAAATAATTTTGAATAAATTTCTTAGTTCCAGTCATCAGAAAGGGGCAAAATAATGCTAGGCATTCACATCATTCATTTTTGAGCACTAAATACAAATATTTTTCATGACATATAATAAAATATAAAAAATTATTAAATCCTCTTATTAAAATGACAACTTAGATTCAACATTTCTAAGTTGTTCCTATATGTATTGTTTTCCTAATCATTTTCCTTTGTCCCATCAAACAATAGGGTAAAATTTTCTAAATCACTTATTTATATTGTAATCACTGTGATAGAGAATATACTAACACATCTCAATCTTTGCCCTTGAAGAGGATTGAAAAAATAGTGAAATTAAATTCCAAATGAAATCATATTTATATCTAAAGCCTAAGAAAATGCATGGGAAAATGTTAGTACATAGGTGATATGTGTGACTCTCAAATGTCTGGAAAAAATTGTATTATTTTAAAATCTAATTTATTCAATCTTGCTAAAGGCATTTGTCTACATAGAGGGCTAATTCCATGCTCAGATTAAAATTTGAATAGATATGATATGCATCAGGTAAAATATATTGTGAAATGTTTCTAGGAGTTCAGGAACACTCAGTGACAAACCATATAAATATTTCATCTAGTCACTTTTAGTTATTGGATAATTGAAACTACATTGTAACATTGTATTTCTTTCTATGTATAATCAAAACAAAAACAATGCCTTTCTGAAGTTAATTTGTAAGTACCTTTCCCTTTCTCTGTGAAAGTTGAGTATGATTCTTTTGAAATACAGGAAAATATTGATGTAAAGTATGAGTCAAAATTGTTATCTTTGAGAGGACAAAGATTCATCTTTGGGCCCCATATCTCATTCACAGATATTTATATAGTACCTAGTATGTGTCAGACACTATTATAGGAACATAATTCATTTTAACTCACTTTAGTCTTCCTGCAACTCTGTGGTAGAGGTCTTATTATAATCCCTGCTGTGCAGGTGAGGAAACTGAGGCAAAGAGGTAATGTGCTCAGGGTCCCACAGCCAGGACATGAACGTTTAAACAGTAATGGTTGTACTACAGCTTTTGTGTTCTTAACCACATAAAATGTTTCCTCTCTATAAACTCTGACAACATGCTTAAGTAAATATAACAAGATAACTTTCCAAAAGAGGTAGCCCAGTATGCATATAAACCCAGGTTGAATCCCAAATTTGGTAGTTTTGTTAAATATGCTACATATGACTTGCTTATTCATAAGCTGTATCACTTCCTAACTCAGGACTAGAGTTCAGCAAAATTACTCTCAGGAAACCAATCTGTAGTAACTCTAAATTTATCATTGTGATAAAGTTTGTGGAAAATAGATCATAATAATAAATTTAGAGTTAGATGTATATACATACATACACACAGATGTAAAATAAAAGTCATTTGCACAATACCCCTATAGTGTTTTTTTTTTTTACTGTAAGTAAGGAGTTATAATTATCTGACCAATGACTGCTTAGTTTTATCCTGATGAGTATATTATTTGACAAATACATTTACTGTGCTCAGATGCACCCTCAGAATCCTTCTCAACGTAAAATTTTAGTCACCATTGACAATATATTGAAGGTGCTATTATAAGAGAAATCTATTTGCCATCTCTGCAATGTAATCATCAAAATAATTGCCTAAAATATTTTAAAAGTTCTGAAATCAACTAGCATACTCATTTCATAGAAATCACTTAAAGTTTTCTTTTTTTATGTTTTTGAACATTTGAATTAACATTGAGATTATTTACTATTTAAAGGGTCCTCTTATTTGGTGCATACATATATGCAACTGTTATAAACATTGTGAATGGTAATGGATAACAGCTTATTTTTTCATTCAATGTTTTTACACTGAAAACTAGCTTGTCTGATAACAGAAAACCCCACTTTCCTTTTGTTTGCAGTTGCCTATGTGATTTCTGCTCATCTATTTTTAACTTTTCTTAATCAATTTGCTTAGGTGTATGTCTATAGCATAGGATTGGTTTTTGCTTTGAAAGACAATCTGGAATAATTTTAATAGGTGAGCCATTCTTATTTGCGTTACTGATATAATCAGTATATATGTAAATATTATTTTGACTTTAAATTTTAAAATAATATATGAGGTTTGTTTTTCATGGTGATGTAGTTCTGATATTTAATAAAGTTCACACTTTTTGTTCTAGAGATTACATTTATGCTAGCATATAGTTTATTTTGCCCCTCTCTTTTTAGATGATGTGTTTTGCTTTGTGAGCAAAGCAAAATAAGCTTTTTACCTCTTTATCTCTGCCTCTTTTTCTCTTGCACCACCCAATTTTATTCAGTGAAGTTATTTTACTTAATGTTTCTCTTTTATATACTTAAGATTCTACTATTTGATTTATCAGCTTTAAATGACATATTTTATCTTCCACCTATTACCTAGGAGGCAATAGCTTGGATTTTTCTATTTTCTATTATTTTCTCTTTCTTCCTATTACAATGAAATGGTTGCATCATTTCTTCTTTGTCAAAGTACATGCTATATACCTAACAACACTTTATCTTTATCCTTTCCTTTGTTTAGTTTTATTTCCAAATATAAATAATATTTCTAATACTGAATACAAAGTATTTGACCTATAAAATATATTCAGCATTGGCCAGCATTGCTGAGGTTTTCAAGTTGTCTTTGATGAAGTTTATCCTCTGGCACTGTGTGTTCAGAAAGAAGCACAGAGCTTGGTAGGAGTCTTTGGATTTTGAGGCAGCATATATCACAGTTGGGAATACTGGTCCTATCCCTATGAATCAGGATGTGATGTCCAGTTTTCAGTGAGCCCAGAGCCAGAAAGCAAGTCAGGTATGTAGGGCATGTGCCCTGACCTCCTGGCTCAATGTTGCAGAAGGTCCAACAGAGTTACCTGGAAAGGATAATAAACCCTATAGATTTCTGGAAAGCCTCAGCAGGATAATTGCAATGCAGATCTTTAGGATTCTGTAGATATTTTACACTGTCTATTTGCAAAAGAGCTCCTGATGGAATTCAAAGGTCTGGGATAGGGAGTCTGGGGAACAGATATGTAGATGGACCACAGGACCACCCACAAGGCCAGTAGGTATCTGTGTCCCTCCAGAGGGCGTCCACCACAGAGAGAGTATGACTGCCCTGTGAACGTCAGCCAAGATGTTCCCTACCATATGGTCTCAGAACGACAGGCCCATTTTTAGGGGGAAAAAGTGAAAGGGGGACACAAGACCACATGGATCATTGTCTTAATGCATACCCAATTACCCAGAACATCCAGCTGACTCCTAACAGAATAACAGAAGGATGCAGTACATGTGCTGAATTAACAACCAACATACGGTGGGTGGTGTGTTCCTAATAGAATGCATAGGTCCAGAAACAAAGGACTGGTTACTCCCAGAGATTCACTTGCAATAATGCTCGTATCTTCCTAAAATTAGGGTCTTCCAAATTTGAAGTCCTAGTTCCTAGTTCCTGAAGGATAAACAGATAATCTTCCACTGAACTTGAAGCTGGGATTACCACCTGATCATGTGGGTTACTCATGCCTGTGGACCAAAAGAAAAGAATTATATGGGGGAGGGATCATCCACTTAGATCACCACTAGGAAGTAGCATTGATGTTACACCGTGGGGTCGGGAAGGAGTATGTAGGGAACCCATAGGATTTCCTGGGTGCATCTGTGCCTTTCTGGGCATAGTGGTGGCAAGGCAGTTGCAGGAACCACAGTCCAACAAACCCAAGATAGCTAATGGCTCAAACCAGTGAAGTCCTGGCTGAGAATGAGAAAAACAGAATAAGAAGTGGAGAACTGAGATTTTGAATATCATTTGTGCCCCTGAGACATGTTGAAGCAGTGAGAATTGTTAACTTATTTTAATTACCATAATACATTGTCTCTGCAAGAGACAGACAGGTAGCAGCTAGCTACCTCCCCAAAAGAGACTCTGGAATTACATGAGAAATTCTGAGTGGTGCAAATGATGAACACTATTGAACATCTCTTTAAGCACATTTTAGATTCTGTTGGTTTAACTTCTCATTTTTTTCCTACTTCTGTGAAAATGAGTTTCTTGTAGGCTCAGTAGGGTCACACAGTTACAGCCTAACCTGAATACATCTCACTTCCAGTCTTGTTTTTGCCCTCTCCTGGCTCACAGCTCCAGAGGTTTACAGCTGACACCATGAGGGTGTACATCTTAGGAACTAATTCAAAACTCATGCCACTTGTAGAGACGTGAATGGACCTAGAGACTATCATACAGAGTGAAGTAAGTCAGAAAGAGAAAAACAAATATCGCATATTAACACATATATGTAGAATCTAGAAAAATGGTATAGATGAACCAATTTGCAAGGCAGAAATAGAGACACAGATGTAGAGAACAAACATACGGACACCAAGGGGGGAAAGCGGGGTTGGTGGTGGTGGTAGGATGAATTGGAAGATTGGGATTGACATATATATACACTAATATGTAAAAATAGATAACTAATAAGAACCTGCTGTATAAAAAATAGATTAAAAAAAAAAACTCCCGTCTGTGCAACCTGCCAGTTTGGGGAACTCAGTGCTCTGTGGTGCAAACCTTTGATCGATAAGCCAGCAGAGCCAGAAATGCTTTCTCTTTCCTCCTTGGACAGAGAATCACAATTCTTCAGAAGGTCTCAAGGGATTGACCAAGTAGGCAATTAGTGGTGGTCAACTCAATAGCTTATCTTTGTATGGCTCTCAGTCCTTCCTGTTTTGTTCCGCTCTCACTCCTGCTTCTTAAACAATAAGACCTAGCAAAACCCTCATACCCATGCATTTCTTTCAGGCGCTGATTTCTGAGGAACCAAGGAGCAGACTTACATGAACAATGATATTAATTGAATCAACATTCTTATTAGTACAAGAAATTAAAACAACTAGCAAAAGAGGAATAATTGAACACAATTTTGTATGTCCTTATTATGGAATGTTATTCAACTATTAAAAAGACTAAGTTAAATCTGCATAAATCAGAAGGAATATATAAATCATGGAGAAAATTATATAGTGTAATTCCATTTTTTAAACCAAACCAAACTGTATACATGTGTACATACGATTGTGTAATATTGTATAATAATGGAGAAAAAGGAAGAAGTTTGTGAATAGGTTCTTAATATTAGTTATCTCAGATAAAATGGGGGGATGATTAAGTGTTTCTTTATTCATCTTTGAATTTATTTCTTTGATGTAAAAACAAATAAATAAAGTAATAATTTAGAATTTAAAAAAATAAAACAGAGGAAATGATTGTGCCATGCTTATAAGATAAGAGCTAAGCTTCTATCATGGAATTTTGCAAGGCAATCATTTCAAGGAGTAGTTCAGATCAGGACAGAGGCATGATCAGAATGATATGAAGAGAAAACGAGAGGTGAGAAGTGGAAAATATAGTGTATCTACTCTTCTGAGTACTTTTGCTACAAAGAACAGTTGGCACATAATACAGTTGGGGGAGATGGAGTCAAGGAAGGGAATTATCAGATGATGAAAATAAGAATTTATTTTGTATTCTCATAAGAAGAATCTTGTGAGGTGGAACAATGGTGGGCATGGGATCTAGTGCAGGAGGGGAGGCGCTGGCCTTGGAGGGGAGCATGGTTAGGAGGGCACGGAGAGGGAGGGAACACAGATGCTTGGGGGTTGGTACAACTGGCCATTGCTTATACTGTGTTCTGGTTTCTCAGTGAAATAGAAACTGAGGTCACCAGTCATGAGTAGGAGAGTGGGAAGGGAGATAGAATTTTGAGGAGAGACAAGGAAATGTGGAATCCAGAAGAGTGAGCAAATTGACTGGGGGAATAAGACTTTTCATTATGAGTTAACTTAGAGTCTTTAGAATCACCATGGTTTTGCTTTTCCAGCTGTGGTCACCTGCGTGGGTCTATGCAAAGAGGTAGGATTAGACAATGCAAACACAAGGGAGAATGAACTAAAATATGGGTTTTTGCTCTCAATTACAGAGTTCAGCAACCACATTTCCAAGGCCTTGTTATTGCTAGTTTCCCGTATTTCTGCTGTAATAATTTATGTGTAGCACAAGCCATAAGAGGTGTCATTCCCTGGTGTAATGACTTCCAGTCATCTGTGAGTTTCCTTTGCCCAGGGACATTGGGGGGTGTCTCATGGCCTTTTGTAGTTTTGAGCCAGAGCTAAATGATTTTTGAGGCTAAGTGCTGCCTGGAAGGCCTCCTCATAATGTAAGAATTCCACCGTGGTTTTTCATTTTATGATGTGATTCCCTGTTTTAAAAGTATCTTTTGTCTTAAAGCTTTTGTACCTCAATGAGAAGAACGAAAGCAGTGTATTTCATTCTTACTACATGTGGTTTATATTAATTAATAAAACATTTAATTAAAGCAATGCTTTGGGGATTCACCATGGCATTAGTAGAAACAAATGTGTATTAATATATGTCATGTACAATGTGTAGTCTTTCTTATAAATTGCTTGACTCCAGAGAAAAATCACTTTCTTAATAACCATTGGGGTAAGGTTCTAGTGTAATTGTTAGAATTTTACATCCATCTTAAGTTGTGATGAAATGTGTTACTGTCAACAAATTAGACTTATTTGAAGCATATGCCCATATAGTTTCTATTTTGTCTGTTTATATAACATGTATGTCTAGATAAGTTTTAATCAGCACATAACATTTTTAAAGATTTTTTTTTGCTTTCTCACATTTCGTTATGCTGCTTGAACTTTTATAATAAAGGAAATTTCCCAAATGATTAGTGATGTTGAGCATCTGTTCATGTACTTATTAGCCATTTGTACGTACATTTTTTGACAAGTGTCAAGTCCTTTACCCATTTTTAAATCAGATTTTTTAGTTGTTGTTGAATTGCAAGAATTCTTTACATATCCTGGATATTAACCCCTGTTAGACGTCTGATTTGCAAATATTTTCTCACATTCTGTTGGTTGCTTTTTCAATCTGCTGATAATATACGTTATTGCACAAAAGTTTCTGTTTTTAAAAAAACATGTTTATGAAACTTTCTCTAAAGTGGAAAAATAATTTAAAAGTCAAGTTTAAAGTTAGCTTTAGCTGTGTTATTTCTCTGCACTATTGGGTTTGGAAAGTTATGTTACATTAAGTGAGTTTAAGCAAAAATGATACAAGTAAAATCTGTGCTTTATTATTCATGGTCTTCTGAAGACAACATCATCACTTAATTTTGACATTGAAATGAAAATATACGCAATCTTAAATATGTTTGGATCATATTGTTGGCTGTTTCTTTAAATAGAATTGTACTGAAATAAGAATAGAGGAATAAGACTTCAGAGTATACTAGATGAAGGAATCTGTGAATTTACATACCTGTAATATTAACTTTGTGCCTTTCTTCAGTATGAGCACCAATAATAGCCAAAATCCGCTACCAAAATATCAAATAACATTTATGAAATCTAGCTGTTTTCTACCCCAGGACCTTTATATTTGATCCACAACCAGGAACACAGTTTTTCCACAGCCTTACATACTTGATTCCTACTCAGCATTCAGAACTCAGCTCTAACATCACCTTTTAAAGAGGTCTTGGCTGATCTACATGAACGAAAACCCCCCACTCCCGCCCTATATCACTGCTTACCCCAAGCAGATCCCAGGTGGTGTTACTTTATAGCACTGTACTTACAATTGCCTAAAATTATCTATGTGCTTACATGGGTGTTGCCTCTTCTCCACACTCCCACTAGATATCTTCTCTATAGAGGACTCCATCTGTCTTGTTTATCTGGACCCTCAATGCCTAGAACAGTAGCTGGGATAGAGCAGGTAATGAATAAAATATTCACAGAATAAATGAGATGAAATGATGTTTATGCTAAGAATTCTAACGAATTCATATCTTCCCAAGAACTTTTAATGTCATATGAGTATTTTTAATTAATTTCACAATCAAATATAAAACTTGATTACATAAGAACAACTTTTCAGTTATTTTATGAGAGCCATTTATGGCCTTGTTTATTGATCATTATGGAAAATACATTGTTCACATCTTATCTTTCATGGTGAATGAATATCTTATAATTAGTTATCTCAGAGTCCAGGCAAGATATTTATTTCTTTACTTGCTTTTAGACCTCTTGTCCACAGAAATTGTAGCTTTCCCTCTGATACTGAGAAGAAAATATTTTGTAATGTCCTAAGCTTTTGAGAGTCCTTTTATTTTCCCCATCTTTATTTCCTTAATTCAGAAACACTCAGTAGTAAATCAGTCTCTACGTCAAAAAACTCTGTATGAAACATAAATGAGACATTTAATAGCATGGTAACATTTTTCAAAGTCTATGCAATACTATTTTTAACATTACTAGGAAAGCTTATGATTGAAGTAAATTAGATATTAATTTGAATTCTGTTTTTTTCAAGTCTCTTAAAAGAGTTACACGTATATTAAATAATTAGACTTTTTGAATACCATAATTATAGAAAGCTTCTGCTTTTAATACATCTCACAGCACATCAATTTAAAGGGAAACTCGCTGCTGTTGCTTCATCTGCTTAGACAATATTAAGATCTTCTTTCAATTTCTTGTTAAGAAACACCTCAGTTTCTTCTTTTTTTTAAAGCACTCTTTCATTCTAGCAGAATGATACATTGGAAACAATCTTACCCATCTTGAAATACTAAATACCAGAGTGATTATTGAACGATGGAGTGTTTCCATTACTTTTTGTCTTGCAGACAGTTTTTTGTATCATTAATTTTTTAGTGCCGACAGAGTATTGCAATATTCTAAAGTGCAACCCTTTTCCCAATGAATCTCATAAATCTTATGGCCACAGTGGTTGGAAAACGAGGGGCTTTTATAATTGCAGATATTTCTGGTCCAAAGACAAATATCTTTCACAGGATTTATTTGCGTTGTTGTATGGCATAGCGCGATGATCTCTGGGTAAGTAATCTGCAAATCTTGGTTCCGATTGAATCTGGGTCACTGGCTGGCCACCCGAAACTTAAAAATATCAGCCTCTTCCAGTAGAGAGTCACATTTAAATGTAGGAATTCAGCTAATAATGCTTTGTAATTGGTTTGATGAAATTAGGTACATTGATATGCTATGCTGTTTTTCAAAGAGGATGAGCAAAATGTTTTCTATAACAGAAAACCATGATTTTCTAGCAAGACTCTTCCTGAACAAGTTTGATATTTCTGACTTATGGACAATCCTATCTAGCTTCCTAGAAAAAAATGTTTTTGAGAAGATGGAGTAATTACCAAGGTGGAGTCTAATTTGGGGTCTTCAAAAAGGTCTCTTGAGTTGGCAATACTTTGGACATCAACATGGGAAGCAGTAGTTTCTGTTCCAAATATAGATGCCTAAAGATTGAAACAATCATTTTCAACCTCAAAGAAAAGCTTCTACAAATGAAAATCAGTGTCCTTGAAAGTAGCCTTAGGAATATCTACCTAAAATAGTTAATAATATATAATAGTTTCACTAACTTCCTGTGTGCTGATTTCCAAATGGAAGAGATAAGAGGCATTGGAAGTAACACTGGCACCACAGATATGTGTCTACCATAATGTTTGCAGAGCCCCAAAATATTCAAATGAGTAGTAGGTAAGCAAATGATATTCAGTAAGGTAAGAAATGATTTATAAAAGCAGACAGGATGCAAAGAATTTACTAGGTAACCTTTTGGGGATAAATAACAAATATTACATTAATTTAACTCACAAATCACATTTAGTTCTTCATCTTTTAAATTCAGGATGGAAGATATGTATTTAATAAAGCATTTAACTGAAGTAAAAAGCATTTGATTACTGCTTTGATACAAATAGGCTAAAATCTTTTGGATAATATGTATATATTTAAACATTTAAAATTTTGTTAAAAAGAATTACCATGTTAGCAATTATCTGAGATGTGTTTTTAAAATATATTTATTAAATGAGTTAAATGAGCCACACATGTTTTAAGTTCTATACATTAATTTCTGATGGTGTACTTTAGTTTATTTTATTTCAGATTTATTTTCATCATTAACATAGTTTTATTTACTACAAAGACTATATTTACTATATTAGTGATGCTTAAATGCCTTATCCATTAATCCTTTGAGGCAGCCATAGCATAATAGTAATTAGTAATGAAAATGAGTAAAATATTTTAAGGACTTCAAAATATAAATGTATTAGATACTTTTCACAAAGATTTGAATTTTTGCTACTAAAAGAACCTATCAGAAGGGTGAGCACAGTAGGCTTCTATAGAGGTACAGATTTTTAATTATGAAATAAGGCAAAACACTCAAGAATAAGTAGAACAATGGCTGAACACCAGGAAAAATAACATAAAATTACCCCCCCCAAGTATAACAGCATGAAAAACCTATATTGGTACATTGATTATTAAACTTGGTCATTTTTGTCATTTTTAGAATTAATAATATATTAGTATTATTTGCCCTAAGTAATCATTATGTCAACTGCTAATTTTCTCTTTAAAAACTATTTTCAAACTACCAAATGAACTAAATCCTTAAAATACTGTGATTACAATAAACACATATAATTATGGAGTCATAAAATCATTAAAGTATAATGAAAAATAATACTAAAGAAGAAAGTTAACCATTAGAACAGGAAATGCTTTTTACCTCTTCTAAGGCCCTGGTATGTGGAATAGAGAAAATCTGTCTTCAGCAAATGTAGTCTTGCCACTCTGCAGCCATGGACACACAGTTTCTCATAATAACGTTAGGCTCCACTCCTCTCTACCAAATCTCTTCTTGTTCAAATGTGCTTTCAACCCCATCAGCTGCCTTCCTGTTGCCCTCATATTATTCAATCTCTCAGCACAGATGGCCACTCTCTTCTTGAAATGCTTCCCACTCACTCTTGGATTCCACAAAGTAGTTTCTTGATCTCCTTGAATTGGTGGCACTTCCTCAACAATTGTCTTTCTTAAATCCATCTGTTATGACTTTAAATGTTAGGTTAAACCATAGTTTTGGTTTTTTACTTTTTCTTTATCTATGTTATTCCCTTGTGATCATGGCTTTACAAATTATCTGTATTTAGCTGAATCAGAGAGAATAATCTTAAAACAAGTTGAACCAATCACTCTCTTGATTAAAATCCTCCTCTTAGATTCAAATCCAGACTACTTGGCAATTCCACATCCCTCGTCCTTGTGTATCTATTTAATGTTATATCCCAAACCTCTCCCTCTTCTCTCCAATCCTCCAGCTGCACTGGCTTGCATTCTGTTCAGTGAACACATTAAGCTCCTTTCTATCTCAGTAGCTTTGCACTTACTGTTCCTCCCACTTGGAATACTCTTATTCAGACTTCTCAGCACAATGCTCAGTCCAATTTCAGCTCCCAGAGAAGCTCTGCTGGACCCAGATGTGTGAACCAGCCTCACTCCACACCCTCCTGGAGTGCAGGGGCCTTCTTTGTGAGAGCTAGCCTCACCCCTGGAAAAGCTCAGAAAATATTAGGAATGTATTCAGAATGAAATATAAACAACAGTCAAGAAACATTTCTAACCTATTGTTAAATTCTTAAACTTAAGAAACAAAACTTATTAAAATAGGTATTATTAAGAGAAATGTGAGAAATCCTTCAACAGATGGTTGAAGGGTATGAGGAGCATGTCATCAGCTGTGCTGGGGACCTCAAGTGTTACACATAAGTGATTCCTTCCAAGCTTCCCTACAAAAGTATACAAGGAAATTGTACTTGAACTTTCCATCATTTTCATTTTCCAATTTGCTTTACCTTTAATTCATTAAATTAGAGTAAGTAAAAACAATACCACATTAAAGAAAACAGTCTAAAAAACCAACATCACAAATTATTTAGAATGTTTGCATCTCCGTGCTTTGTAAATATACTTTAAATATATGCTATTCAAGTACAGAAACTACCAACATTTAACCATGAATTATGGAGTTATAATTCCACTGATGAAATTTTGAGGCACAAAACCATGGGTCGTGTCCTACTATAGATTTTAATATGGAACTCTTTTCACAGTTAGGGGAGTTCCACTGAAAACTGAGAAGACAGGATGTGAATTAACAGTCATAAAATGCATTGTTCTATGAACACCATATTGAATTAATAAAAGAAATGAGTCCAGCTAGTGAGAGAGGAAAGTATATTTTCTGGTTTAGTGAAAGAGTGTTCCAGCATGGTTTTTCAGTATTAGAAATGAATGCTGTAATTTTCTTCAGGTTATAATAACTGTTTTCAAAATTTTTGTTTTACTCAAATGAGTAATTCCTGTGCAGATAAAATATTTGGGGGTTGGGGATGCTAGGAAGTGGGGCTCTGCCCTAGAGACAGGTGAACAGTCTGTTTTACTGTCTCACTCATTGTGCTAATGTCACATACACACATTTTTAAACTAAAGGTTTTATTTACCCTTTGGAGTGGCTGCAAATTGACATAGGATAAAGGATTAATCAATCCTCCTTCTTTTTTTACATATAAGGATACGAGTCTGAAATAAGTTAAATGACAAATGGAAAGAACTTGGCTTTGGAATCACTACTGAGCCCCGTTGTTAGCCAAGCACTTACTAGCCATGAGAACTTTCCAAGTTACTTACCCTCCCTAATTGGCTTTCTTTATCTGTCAAGGGGAGAATAGTGTGTACCTTAGAGATAATTTTGTAAACAAATAAAGTAATGTATAAAAATATGTATATAAAAAGTGAAGGGCATTGCTTTAATATCTACTTACTGGACAGTATTTTTTGTGGACAGAGCCGGGATATAATCCAGGTCACTTAATTGCTTGCCCAGGTTCTTTCTACATTATAGCAATGTCTTTTTGCCATTTAACTATTAATTCCTCATTTGTTACATTATTGACAGGCTTGGTTTCTTTCCTGCACCCTTTTCTCTTAACTCTCTATCTATAGAAAATAAAATTAAACCAAATTTTATATAGAAGCAAAATTCACATCAAATAATTAAACTAGCACCAAAACAACAACTACAAAAGCATAGAAATAATTAAGCTAAATTGCATATTTTCTTTTACTTGTATTTAACTCTTGTTTTAAAATTTATTATTTCAGAATGATTTTACCAAGAAAAAATTTTGAATATTATTTTTAAACAGTAAAATACAATGTTTGTTATTACTTTTCCAACTCTACCCCTAATGAGCTGTATCATCTGAAGAGTGTGAAGCAAATTTTCTGAGATTCAGGTTAACAGATTAATTGACATATTGCTATATTATTATATAAACATTAACTTTCATGATATCAAACATAATCATTTGGTTTTTTGTGTGTGACATATTTAAGATTTAGGTATACAACTTAATGGATATTATAAATGGAGACATTTTAAAAGTAGAAAAGCATGACCAATATAATTGTCATGGCTAATAGACACATTGGAGTGGGGAGGAAAGCTAACCTTCCAGATAACCCAGTCAAGAAAATAGTTAATATAATATATGGTCATTTCCTTTGAATCCAGACTGTTGCTGATTTTCACTCATCATCAAAGGAAGATCAAACCATTTGATTTGTCCTATTTTTCTATAACTTTGCATGCAAAGACTTAGTGAACTGAGCCAACCCTATGATTTCACACTCAACTGCACTATTTGCTCAGTTCATGTGACTGTATCATAAAATAAAACATTCTCAATAAACAAATACAGACTCAGCATTTCCCACAAAAGAACAGTTTGTAGTAGGCACTGGAGTTGGATCCAACCAACTGTGAAGCCTGGTCTCTGGCCCCAAGAACCTATAATCAGTGCTAGAGAATGTCCCAGCTACAACTCTTCAAAAAATACATTGAGATTATGTTGTGCTTCCTTAAGGAAAAAGGATTTGAGTTGTGGCTTGGATTTCTGTAACTATAGCATGAAAGAATAAGATTCATTTCCTTCTTAGGAATAAAAGGCAGATGTGATTCCTATTCATCATGTATGTAAGTGGTGACTCTTTAAACTATCAAACCAATATGGATATGAGTTCATATCTGTTCCATTTTTAACTGTTTTGTTTTCAATTCATACACCAATGCTCCCAGTTCACCCACTTGGGGAAATTTAAGGTGTAGAATGAAAGATCAAAAGTGATTTGATAAATAAAAATAAGGGGTTTAGAGTACTAAATGCAAAAAAGATAAAGGTTTGTAAAGATCAAAAAAATCAGAAAATGGAAAAAGATAGGAATACATAAAATTTGGAAGCAATATTATTTAAGCCTGTTTGAAAGTAACTATTTGGGCTACATGTTTCAGAAAGAGTGAGAATAACAACATTCATCTGCTTTTGTCCATTTTTCTGAACCCAACCTTATTTGTTTATTCAAAGGGGCTTTTTCTTTGGTCTTAGAATTTATGAACACAGAATGGATCATAATATACTTATAAAATAATGTCTTAGATATATATTTGTCCATTCTACCTTACTGAGAAATTGTAATATAGAATTTTATTTCAGTTACCCTTCTCAAAATTTTGCTTCGGTGTATTTTCTTGAGCTGCTCAGCACTGAATGGATATGAGAGCCATTATCCACTACAGACATAAGCTTTTCCTGGGCTGTGCTCTTGGCTTTGTTCTCAGACATGTTCACATACATAGGGAATCTGATGGAATCCACAAGAACGGGTACAGGATATAAAATTACCATACAAACATGAATTGTGTTTCTTTATAGGAGTGACAAACTTAAGGCTGACATTTACAAAAAACCCAGCACTATTTACAATAGCACAAAAAAGAGAAAATAAAATAAACGGCAAAAAAATATGAGCAACACTCTTAACACTGAAAACTCCAAAACACTGCTGAGGAAAACTAAAGATACAAAAACATAGAGAGATATAATGTCTTCCAGAATTGAAAGGCACACTGTTGTTAAGATGTTAATTTCCCCCAAATTGATTTGGAGCAAGTGAGGCGTGTTTTGGAAGGGAGGGATTCCCAAGGAGCATGAGGAAACTTTTAGGGTTGATTGATATGTTCACTTTTGTGACGGTTTCACTGATACAGATGTAGTCAAAACATCAAATTGCAGAAGGCAAAAAAAATTTAGAATATAATTGATACATATATTTTATTATTTTTTCTGAAATTATAAATTTTATTTTTTTTATACAACAGGTTCTTATTAGTCATCAATTTTATACACGTCAGTGTATACATGTCAATCCCAATCTCCCATTCATCACACCACCCCCCCAATCCCCACCGCTTTCCCCCCTTGGTGTCCATACGTTTGTTCTCTACATCTGTGTCTCGATTTCTGCCCTGCAAACCAGTTCATCCATACCATTTTTCTAGGTTCCACATATATGTGTTAATATATGATATTTGTTTTTCTCTTTCTGACTTACTTCACTCTGTATGACAGTCTCTAGATCCATCCGCATCTCAACAAATGACCCAGTATCGTTCCTTTTTATGGCTGAGTAATATTCCATTGTATAGATGTACCACTTCTTTATCCGTTCATCTGTCAATGAGCATTTAGGTTGCTTCCATGAACTGGTTATTGTAAATAGTGCTGCAATGAACATTGGGGTGCACGTGTCTTTTTGAATTATGGTTTTCTCTGGGTATATGCCAAGTATTGGGATTGCTGGATCATATGGTAATTTTAGTTTTAGTTTTTTAAGGAACCTCCATACTGTTCTCCATAGTGGCTGTATCAATTTACATTCCCACCAACAGCGCATGAGGGTTCCCTTTTATCCACACCCTCTCCAGCATTTGTTGTTTGTAGATTTTCTGATGATGTCCATTCTAACTGGTGTGAGGTGATATCTCATTGTAGATTTGATTTGCATTTCTATAATAATTAGTGGTGTTGAGCAGATTTTCATGTGCTTCTTGGCCACCTGTATGTCTTCTTTGGAGAAACGTCTATTTAGATCTTCTTCCCATTTTTGGATTGTGTTGTTTGTTTTTTTTAATATTGAGCTGCATGAGTGGTTTATATATTTTAGAGATTAATCCTTTGTCAGTTGATTCATTTGCAAATATTTTCTCCCATTCTGAGGGTGGTCTTTTCATCTTGTTTATGGATTCCTTTGCCGTGCAAAAGCTTTGAAGTTTCATTAGGTCTTATTTGTTTATTTTTGTTTTAATTCCATTACTCTAGGAGGTGGATCAAAAAAGATCTTGCTGTGATTTATGTCAATGAGTGTTCTTCCTATATTTTCCTCTAAGAGTTTTATAGTGTCTGGTCTTACATTTAGGTCTCTAATCCATTTTGAGTTTATTTTTGTGTATGGTGTAGGGAGTGTTCTAATTTCATTATTTTACATGTAGCTGTCCAGTTTTCCCAGCACCACTTAACGAAGAGACTGTCTTTTCTCCATTGTGTATCCTTGCCTCGTCTCTCATAGATTAGTTGACCATATGTGTGTGGGTTTATCTCTGGGCTTTCTATCTTGTTCCATTGATCTATATTTCTGGTTTTGTGTCAGTACCATATTGTCTTGATTACTGTAGCTTTGTAGTGTAGTCTGAAGTCAGGGACTCTGATTCCTCCAGCTCCGTATTTTTCCCTCAAGATTGCTTCGGCTATTCCAGGTCTTTTGTATCTCCATACAAATTTTAAGATATTTTGTTCTAGCTCTGTAAAAAATGCCATTGGTAATTTGATAGGTATTGCACTGAACCTGTAGATTGCTTTGGGTAGTATAGTCTTTTCCACAATATTCATTCTTCCAATCCAAGAACATGGTATGTTTCTCCATTTGTTGGTATCATATTTAATTTCTTTCATCAGAGTCTTATAGTTTTCTGCATACAGCTCTTTTGTCTCCCTAGGTAGGTTTATTCCTAGGTATTTTATTCTTTTTGTTGCAATGGTAAATGAGAGTGTTTCCTTAATTTCTCTTTCAGATTTTTCAACATTAGTATATAGGAATGCAAGAGATTTCTGTGCATTAATTTTGTATCCTGCAATTTTACCAAATTCATTGAATAGCTCTAGTAATTTCCTGGTGGCATCTTTAGGATTCTCTATGTATAGTATCACGTCATCTGCAGAGAGTGACAGTTTTACTTCTTTTCCAATTTGTATTCCTTTTATTTCTTTTTCTTCTCTGATTGCCATGGCTAGGACTTCCAAAACTATGTTGAATAATAGCGGTGAGAGTGGACATCCTTGTCTTGTTCCTGATCTTAGAAGAAATGCTTTCAGTTTTTCACCATTGAGAATGATATTTGCTGTGGGTTTATCACATATGGCCTTTATTATGTTGAGGTAGGTTCCTTCTATGCCCACTTTCTGGAGAGTTTTTATCAGAAATCGGTGTTGAATTTTGTTGAAAGCTTTTTATGCATATATTGAGATGATCATATGGTTTTTATTTTTAAATTTGTTAATATGCTGTATAACAATGATTGATTTGCGTATATTGAAGAAACCTTGCATCACTGAGATAAATCCCACTTGATGATGGTGTATGATTCTTTTAATATGTTGTTGGATTCTGTTTGCTAGTATTTTGTTGAGGACTTTTCCATCTATATTCATCACTGATATTGGTCTTTAATTTTCTTTTTTTGTAGTATCTTTGTCTGGCTTTGGTATCAGGGTGATGGTGGCCTCATAGAATGAGTTTGGGAGTGTTCCTCTGTCTGCAATATTTTGGAAGAGTTTGAGAAGGATGGGTGTTAGCTCTTCTCTAAATGTTTGATAGAATTCACCTGTGAAGCCATCTGGTCCTGGACTTCATTGGAAGATTCTTAATCACAGTTTCAATTTCATTACTTGTGATTGGTCTGTTCATATTTTCTGTTTCTACCTGGTTCAGTCTTGGAAGGTTATACCTTTTCTAAGAATTTGTCCATTTCTTCCAGGTTGTCCATTTTATTGGCAGAGAGTTGTTTTTAGTAGTCACTTAGGATGCTTTGTATTTCTGCAGTGTCTGTTGTAACTTCTCCTTTTTCATTTCTAATTTTATTGATTTGAGTCATCTCCCTCTTTTTCTTGGTGAGTATGGCTAATGGTTTATGATTTTTTTTTCTCTTCTCAAAGAACCAGCTTTTAGTTTTATTGATCTTTTCTATTGTTTTCTTTGATTCTATTTCATTTATTTCTGCTCTGATCTTTATGATTTCTCTCCTTCTTGTAACTTTGGGTTTTGTTCTTCTTTCTTTAGTTCCCTTAGGTGTAAGGTTAGATTGTTTATATGAGATTTTTCTTGTTTCTTGAGGTAGGCTTGTATTGCTATAAACTTCCCTCTTAGAACTGCTTTTGTTGCATGCCATAAGTTTTGGATCATCGTGTTTTCATTGTCATTTGTCTCTTGATATTTTTTGACTTCCTCTTTGATTTCTTCAGTGATCTCTTGGTTATTTAGTAACGTATTGTTTAGCCTCCATGTGTTTGTGTTTTTGATGGTTTTTTTCCCCCTGTAATTCATGTCTAATCTCATAGCATTGTGGTCAGAAAAGATGCTTGATATGATTTCAATTCTCTTAAATTTACTGAGCCTTGATTTGTGACCCAAGATATGATGTATCCTGGAGAATGTTCCATGTGCACTTGAGAAGAAAGTGTAATCTGCTCTTTTTGGATGGAATGTCCTAAAATATCAATTAAATCTATCTGGTCTATTGTGTCATTTAAAGCTTGTGTTTCCATATTAATTTACTGTTTGGATGATCTGTCCATTGGTGTAAGTGAGCTCTTAAAGTCCCCCACTATTATTGTGTTATTGTCCATTTTCTCTTTTAGAGCTGTTAGCAGTTACCTTATGTATTGATGTGCTTCTATGTTGGGTGCATATATATTTATAATTGTTATATCTTCTTCTTTAATTGATCCCTTGATCATTGTGTGGTGTCCTTCCTTGTCTCTTGTAACTTTCTTTATTTTAAAGTCTATTTTATACGATATGAATATTGCTACTCCAGCTTTCTTTTGATTTCCATTTGCATGGAATATCTTTTTCCATCTCCTCACCTTCAGTCTGTATGTGTCCCTAGGTCTGAAGTGGTCTCTCTTAGACAGCATATATATGGGTCTTGTTTTTGTACCCATTCAGCAAGTCCCTGTCTTTTGGGTGAAGTATTTATTCCATTCACCTTTAAAGTAATTATTGATATGTATGTTCCTATGACCATTTTCTTAATTGTTTTGGATTTGTTTTTGTAGGTCCTTTTCTTCTCTTGTGTTTCCCACTTAGAGAAGTTCCTTTAGCATTTGTTGTAGAGCTGGTTTTGTGGTAATGAATTCTCTTAACTTTTGCTTTTCTGTAAAGCTTTTGATTTCTCCATTGAATCTGAATGAGATCCTTGCTGGGTAGAATAATCTTGGTTGTAGGTTCTTCCCTTTCATCACTTTAAATATGTCCTGCCACTCCCTTCTGGCCTGTAGAGTTTCTGCTGAGAAATCAGCTGTTAACCTCATGAGAGTTCCCTTGTATGTTATTTGTCATTTTCCCCTTGCTGCTTTCAATAGTTTTTCTTTGTCTTTAATTTTTGCCAATTTGATTATTATATGTCTTGGTGTGTTTCTCCTTGGGTTTATTGTGTATGGGACTGTCTGTGCTTTCTGGACTTGGGTGGCTATTTCCTGTCCCAAGTTAGGGAATTTTTCCACTATAATCTCTTCAAATATTTTCTCTGGTCCTTTCTCTCTCTCTTCTCCTTCTGGGAACCCTATAATGCAAATTTTGTTGTGTTTATTATTGTCCCAGAGGTCTCTTTTGCTGTTGTCATTTCTTTTCGTTCTTTTTTCTTTATTCTGTTCTGCAGCAGTGAATTCTACCATTCTGTCTTCCAGGTCACTTATCTGTTCTTCTGCCTCAATTATTCTGCTATTGATTCCTTGTAGTGTAGTTTTCATTTCAGTTATTGTATTGTTCATCTCTGTTTGTTTGTTCTTTAATTCTTCTAGGTCTTTGTTAAACATTTCTTGCATCTTCTCAATCTGTGCCTCCATTGTTTTTCTGAGGTCCTGGATCATCTTCACTATCATTATTCAGAATTCTTTTTCTGCAAGGTTGCCTATCTCCACTTCATTTAGTTGTTTTTCTCGGGTTTTATCTTGTTCCTTCATCGGGTACACAGCCTTCTGCCTTTTCCTCTTGTCTGTCTTTCTGTGAATGTGGTTTTTATTCCACAGGATGAAGGATTGTAATTCTTCTTGCTTCTGCTGTCTGCCCTTGATACATATACTTTAAATGATATTTTATAGTGTTTTATCAGGAACAAATGTGTAGAACTTCCTACTCTTATTCATTCATCCCTTCTTTTATTACTATTTTTTTTTCTTTCTCACTCCACTGTGCTAATTTATAGTTTAACACCTCCAATGAAAGACACACACTAGTTTGATATGTGGTCTTTTTGCTGTTAGAAATGCCATCCTTCATGAGCCAGAATCTTTTGATTTGACTTCTGACAGTTGGTGCATTTCTGTCCCTCTAGAGCCCAGAATTAATTATTTTCCTTTTCCATTGATGCATCTGAATTGAAGGAGGATATTATACACCCCTGAAGCCATCCCTTCTAAGATAAAAATATACCCAGTTTATTGTGTCATTTTGGGGATAATATTATTCTACCCTATTCATCTCACTCAGGATTCCCTTGAGTTTTTTACTGTCACTTGTAAAGTATGGAATCCCAAACCGGAAAAAATTTGGATTTAACATGTCTGGCACAGAGTACAGGGAGGCTGTAATCTCCTTTGTTTGAATCAGACAGCAGCCTGAGATTAAATTACCGTTTTTAGCAACAGTGTCATGTTGTCAGTTCTTATTGAACTTGAAGCTAAATAAAACTTCACATTTTGCTTTTTCAGTAGAACCGCTATAAATCCTGTTTTTCCACTTTTTATTTATACAAAACCAATTGTTTGAACTAAATGTAGGAATTTATATTTGCTCCTGTGAAGTTACGTCTTGCCTTATGCATCTCATTTTTGCCTATTGAGATCATTTTGAATCCGATCTTTCCATCTACCATATTTATAGTTCCTCTTAGCTTTAAGGAACTCAAAATCTCATCATAGAGTTTTATTTCATGAGCTCGCCGTCAGTCTTCCATTTTCCTCTGGCTACCAATTCACCTTTCACTTTCACTTCACAATTACAGTAAGGCATATATCATTTACCACCCCATGTACCTTTCTTTAAGGAATCATTTTTTTCTCTTCTATAGCACTGTAATCTTTAGCAAACCGCTTGTCCTCCATCAGATAAAATATGATCTACGTGGGTCAATTTGAATACTCTATTTCCAAGGCTACAGTGATGGGTTGTGATGGGGTACAAAACCTGCACAAGACCAGTCAGAATCCTCTTCAAGAGTTTCACTCTAAATCAAATGTAAAACACACTTCCTTGGTATTGAGATCATATTAACTGGGAGAATGTGATCATCTACTTAGAATAAAGCTGGAAACCTGTTGACATTAGGAGGGTATAGAACAAATTCATAGTCACCAGCAGTTGTGGGGAGAAAGAGGGCTGTGACAACTGGTGTGAACCTTTGGCTCCAACTATAACTAAGGCACAATTGTGCCCTAACATCCTTGTAATGTTAGTGAATTAATCCTGTTTTCATATGAACTACTTTGAGTTGGATATTATATGTCTTTATTTTTTTGTTGTTAATAATTAATAGTAAGAGTAATATATCTTCATTGTAAAAAATTACAAAGCATGGAAAAGTAAAACTTATATATACAGATATATAATACAATATTATAGATATAGATATATCTTTAAAATATTACTTTTAATCCCAACAAGCCCGTGTAAACAAGTAAATTTTATTTATGGACTTTACTCTGTGGGGAGTCAGATGGTTGTCAGATGAGTGGACACTGTCAGTGGTGTAGTTCTGAGCTTCTAGAACCTAAAATTCTGGGTGAGCTTTGCACACAACAAAGAATTACGTATGATTTTCCAACTTCACGAAGGTTCAAAAGCAGTTCGCAGTCAGTAGAAACTCTACTTCGGATTTTGAACCTGACCTTTCCCTAGGCTGGTGATATACCATATGATATTCTCAGGATGCTGGGAGCGTCAGGGTCAGGGGACCACGTCAGCCATGTGATCATGAGTGCAAACAACAGGTCCACTTATAACCATGCTATTTGTCACTTTCAGTACAGCACTCAATCAATTCCAGGAGCTATTCAATATATTATTATAATATGGCCTTTGTGTTAGGTGATTTTGCCCAACCGTAGGTTACTATAAGTGTTCTGAGCACATTTAAGGTAAACTGGGCTAAGCTATGATGTTCATTCAGTAGGTTAGGTGAAGTCAATGTATTTTCAATCTACAATACTTTCAACTTTTGATGGGTTTATCGGGACATAACCCCACAGTAAGTCAAGGAAGATCTGTATATTTTTGTAATTCCTTAGTCAAGTAATCCTTTTTTTCTTCTTTTTTCCTAAAAACAAAATAACAAATACTCAAAACTCATTATTTCTAATTATTTTACTGCATTTTACTGTCACCTCTTCTCCTGAGGTTATTGGTATCTGCATCATGGAAACACTCTGTAGTGGGATGCATCTCTTCCCAACTCTCATTCAGCGACTTGGGCGAGATGAGATCAGTCATGATGGGAGTATTTACACCATAGACACTGGTCAACACTTCAAGCCCAGGCTCCTTCCCATGCACCTGCTTAGGAATTGTTCATCAGCACACCAAGGAGTAGGGTAATAGGAAGTATTAAATGCTACTATGTACCATTTGATCCTCATGCTTTAAATATGTTAACCTACTTAAATCTCACAATGAATCTGTGAGCTAAGGATTATTTTGATCCTCATTTTAAAGGTGAGAAAACAAAGGTACAAAAAAGTTAAATAACTTATCTGAGGTAGCACAATTACTGAATTGCAAACTGACAGTATAAAAAATTTCCATCTTTGTCATCTCTTAGCATGACATGAGAACATTTACAGCCCATGAGATAATAATGATATCTTACATTTTTAAAGTGTTGGGCAAAGATTTCTCCGGTATTTGATATTTGAAAAGGAGTCACCAAACCCCACAGAGTATACTCACGAAAGGCTTTTATTTCCTTCATTTTCCAGCTGGAAGGTTCTTAAAGGAACCAAGAGCAAACTAAAGACTATTTCGTAATTATCTTTAGTTCCTACTCTTTAGTAATTATCTTTAGTTCCTAAACACATAATTCTATAAAATTTAAGGTTTTGTATCACTGAAATTTTCAGTATATTGTCAGACCATTTGTTTTTTATCAATGTCTTTGTTATTTGATGTTCATTTCAAATGTATATCTTGTTGTCTTTTTTACAATCTGAGTTCTTCATGATGCTAATTGCTCAAAAATGTCATTTCTTTGGACACTTTCCATTTTTTCTTTCCCACTGAGATTATTCAGAATTATATAGTTAGATTTGAGGGATTTCTTTTTTTTGTGAAATTTGTATGACACTTTGGTCACAGTCCTTCTCACATTTGCCTTTAGGTCATGACTTCCTTCTCTTGAGATACTCATTCCTAAAGTCTATGGCCCTTATGGGACTACAGCCCAATATTTCTTTCTTTTGTTTCACAAATATTAGGATGGCATTCTTCTTTTTTCTGTGGGTAACCATTATTCCTATAAATCCATACTTCATTCTTAGTAAACATGAATTTTGAACTCTTTTCATTTTTGTTTCTTATATTGTATAAAATTATCAACGAATTATTTCAAGTCTTTATTAAATATTTTATTTTTTTCTGCATTTTTATTTCATATAGATACCACCTCATAGATACTTAAATATAAAGTACAGTCAGAAAATAATAAAAGAGTCAATTAACCTTGAATCCGAGTACTGGATCTATCTTTTACTAGGTTTAAAACTTTCAACAAATTAGCCTGAGTATTATTACATTAGAAAAAATGATAAAGATTGCACTAGCTACTATTTAACTTCGCAGCAACATTACTCCTAAATGGCATAGTAAGCGTGGAGCTCTTGACATTATGCCTGACACATAGTAAGTACTCAAAATTATTGGTTAGTATACTTATAAGAAAATCTTTCTTATGAAACTTGAAACATTCTTTAAATGAAAATGAAAATGCAATTCAATTCTTTCTTCCATGACAATGGAAGAGAGAGATCTAGTCTTAACAGATGATAATCATGATTGTGTTGACTGATCATGATGACAACATATATAAAGTGCCTAAATTATATAACAGATTCTACACACATACCCTGCCTACACTTATCTGCAAATCTGGAGTGTATGAACTAATTCTCTCACTTTACACATGGGCAAAATGTGGCTAATAAATTTAAGTGACTTGTCCAAGACCGTCCGCTTGCGTGCAGACCTAGGGTTTATATTTAAGTTTGTCTGGTGCTATCCAGAACTGTGTATTTTTTCACCAGTAAAGAAATACAATCAGAGCTTATGGGAGATATTTCTGACATAGTATAAATACACACTTCACAAAAAAATTGCCTGATGCTAAAGTCTCTTTCCACTATATTGTGCTAACTATTCCTAACTATACCTGGGAACCCAAATATTTTAAACTCAAGACTTAACTTCTAACTAGGCAAATTCACAAAAAGATGTAATATTCTCTAGATCCAAGTCTGTGCCACATTCATATATGGCCCATTGGAAATTTCATATTAAATCACACACATGGATGGATGGATAGATGGATGGATAAGTAGATTTTTACTTCCAGCCTTTGGTACTTAGTAAAATTAAGGAAGTATGCCTTACCATCCTGGCGATATAAACATATAATTATGCAAATCACTTCCAACTCATCTGATGAGAAAACAGGAAAGAAAGTAGTCAGCAAAGAAAAAAGTGTCATCTCTTTTATGTATAAATACAATTTAAATTGATGTGATACTAGTCAAAACTTATTCATTAATTACTAGCACACTACACTAGATTTAAGTTGGATTTATTAGTTTGCTCTACTTATTACAAGTATAATTTCTCATATTACTTTTAATGACATTTTTAGGTTGTTAAATTGCCAGTGAATGTAGAACTTGAAATATCAACGTTCTTTCAAAATGTTAATTTTGTGGATTTTGAAGGGAAATATTATACTGTGAAAAGAACATGGAGCCTGGGGTCTAAAGACCATGGATCAAATCCTGAATCTGACATTTACTCAATGTATTAGGTAAATTATTTCATTTCTATGACTTAGTTTTCTCTTTATTGAAATTGTGAAAAATGGTATTTCTAAAATGAGATAATGCAGGTGAAAGTACTTTAGAAGCTATAAAGTATCCTGAAATGAAAAAAATACCCTTGTGATCATTTATTACCTAGAAAAAATTGAGCTGATGTTTAGCTTAGATGCTATTGAAATAAAAGCAGAAATGACTTTCTGTAATCCTTTTATATCCAAATATGGCTTAGGTTCATGTGTCCCTGTATAAGTAATTTGAAGGCAATAGGATAATTGGTAACTTTTGAAATTAAAAAAAAAATTAATAAAACAGCCAATATGAAACAAAAGGAACTTTTAGTGGGATAGATTTTTAAAAGAGTTAAGAATAAAATGCATAAAATAAATTATAGTGTCCCCTTTAAACACTTCTAAGAATCACTGATAGTTTAATTATAAATTTACAAACTAAAATAGTAATAATTACTAATATTTATGGAATTCTTACTTTTTCAGTCATTGTTATAATTGTTTTATACACATTCATTTCTTTACATCCTGGAATAACTCTATGTATAAATGTAAATTATTATAATCCTCATTTTAGAGATGAAGAAAGAGATTAAGTAATTTATATAGGGATGTACAATGGTATTAATAGTCAACACTTATTGAGAATTTATACCCTAGAGACTATTTTGAACACTATATTATATATATATATATATATATATATATATATATATATATATATATAAATTCAGTTCTCACCACAGCACTATGAAGTAAGCACTATTAGTATTTCCATTTCACAGATGTGGCCCAGAAGAGTATACAATTTGCTTGAAATCACATACTTTGTAAACCACAGATCAGCTGGCTCCAGAGGCCTCACTTAAGCACTAGTAGGGCAGTTCCTGGTTTGTCTTATAGCTACAAAGTGATAACATCAGAGTAAAAGCTGGGCAGGCTGCTCTGTGCAGTGCTCTTCACCACCACACCATGTGTATTTACCAAGGCCCACAGGACACCATGTTCCCAGCAGAGATGAGCCTCTGCTCTCTAGAGCAACACAGCAAATTGAAGAGACTGATTTCTAAGAACATTTATTCTGCCTCTATGTTGTAAGATTTTTGCACCATACACTTTGTGTAAGTTCAAGTACTTTGGTCCTTTGCTATCTGGGTTTTACTTTTAGCGATTCCCAAATTCTTACAAATATCTGTCTTTGCTCTCTTCCTCATCATAGTCATCTCAAGCATTTCTGGAATCCTACTACTTGGGAGGAGTTGTGTGCACACAGTGTACTCACATCATTACATCCAGTTCTCCCTACTGCACAGTGAGGGACACGCAGAGAGCATGCAGGTCCCTGTCCTCCCTCTCTGGTGCATGACAAAGATCGCAGTCCTGGTGGATTCTAATATGGTGACAGCAGACTGCAGGCAGAGAGGTTACAGACACACGACATCAGTGCTGGCTACTGATTGAGTCCCCTGGTGAAGCCAGTCATATTTCCTTCTCCATTTACAGGTAAGAGGTCTGAGGCTCAGTGAGGGTGAGTGATGTGGCTAAGTCAGACTAAGGCAGGATAAACCCAGGAACTGAAGTCACTGTACTCCCAGCGACCTACCAGGATACCCCTGATACCCACCAGGGTACTTGCCCTCCTTAATCAATAGAAATTGACTAGAGGCCAGACAAGAAATTCAGGCAAGGCTTTATTGGGACCCCTGTGGCTGCAGGAGGGGGTGAAAACAAATAACAATTTCCCTTGCTCGCTTCCCGAGGGGACAAGCTTGTTCCTTATACGGGGTGAGGGTAGGGGTGTGTCTAGGGGTCAGGCCAGAGGGGTGGCTTAGGTGGTCTTCCCACCCTTTAGGTGGTGTTGAGTGTAGGGAGCATGTACCCTGCTTTTGCTCCAAGCACCTCAGAAGTGGCAGTTGGGTTTTTTTGGTCTTTTTGTATCTTTTGTCCAGTTTTTGCCCAACTGCGCATGCACGCAGTCCTTTTTAGTCCCTATACTTTCTTTGTATCTTGTTGCTCATGCATGCAGCTATTTTTAGTCCCTACAGTTTCTTTGGAGACATTTGTCCAGGTGCAAGCACTGCAGCAAAGGGGCCCAGGTCCCAGCCTGTCTCACCCCCATTCTCTCTCACTTTGGGTAGAACAATTTGGGTTTAACAGTTTACTAGAGAAGATATCTGTAACTTCTAAATCCAAGTATATACAGAAAGTTACTCTGAAACATATCCAGCTGAATGTAACTTTTGTGGTTTTTATTTCCCTCAGGGAAGGTTATGATGACTCATTTTTAAAATCTTTATTGAGATTTAATTAATATACAAATATTTAATGTATACATTTTTATGTGTTTAGACATATATACACATCTATGATACCCTCACTACAATCAAGGTATTAAACATACCCATCACTTCCAGAACTTTCCTTGGGTCCTTTTGTGTGACACTTGTTGGCTGCAGCCACAAGGGTTGTTGAGGAGGTCATAAATTTTCATAGCGAGAAAGCCTGCTGGGATGGAGAGGATCAGACTTCTTCCCTTTGTAGTTCTATATTAGCAAAACTTCTTTGATAAATTATTTCCACTGACAGGAAATGGAACGAGAAAAACTCAACATGAAGGAAAGTGTGTTAATCTGGACTGGGGTCCTGAGCTCCAGAGCAGCTGTCTACAGCTATCTGTGGGGATGAGCTTTCTGTATAACAAACCCTGCCAAAGCTTAGAGGCTTAAGGCAGCAATCATTTGGTCTTCCAGCTTTTCTCAGTGGATGGCTGGCCCTCATTTGGGCCACTATGACCCTCCTCTAGACTTATTACTGTTTCTGCCTTGGAGGATATTCGTTGTCCCCAGCTGCAGGGGTATTATTCTCATTTTACAGAGGGGAAAACTGAGGGTGTGGTGGATAAAGGTCGTTGACCTGCCTAGACTATATAGCTAGTAGTGTAGTCAGAAGGCCGTAAAATCGGAACTGATTCTGATTCTTGTCTCAAACCTGTTCTGTCCATTTCGTGTGATGTTAGTCTCCTTTCCTCAGTTTTTCTGCTACTGATTAAGCCACCATCATCCCGGCTATTTGAACAGTCTCATCCACCCTGTATTTATTGAGAGTGTGCTAAGTGCCAGACATTGTGCTGGGTGCTGGGGACTCGGTGTTGAATGGTCCAGACATGACTGCACGCTCATGGAGTTTACAATCTAATGGGGAGGGGGTTGGGAGACAGACATTGATTACATAACATAAATAAGAATAAAATTTCAAACGAACACACAAAAGACAGCAATCACTTGTTACTGCTTATGAGTCTGTGGTTAGTCATGTGGTTCTGCTGATCTGGGCCAGGCGTGGTGATCTTACCTTGGGCTTCTCTGATGGGTTGGCTAGGGACTAACTCATCCTGGAGACCTCAACTCACTATCAAGTTTGGTGATGGGGGTGCCATCCTGCTCTTCATTCAGCTGGCTGCCCTGGGTTTGTTCAAATGGCAGCAGCAGGATCCTAAGAGAATGAGAAGAAGGCTGCAAGGTCCTCAGAGGCTTAGGTTTCGAGCTGCTGTAGTATCACTTCCGCCATCTTCTGTTGGTTAAATCAAGAGACAAGACCATCCCAGATCAAGGAGTAGGAAAATAAACTCACTTCTTGCTGGGAGGAACTGCAAAGCCACACATCAAATGGCAAAGGCTTAAGGAAGTGTAGGAAATTGCCTCTTTTTTTGAAGTACCTTATTATAGTTGGCATGACTTAGAAACAATGGCTGTGCAGGTCCCTTTTGATGAAAAAGCTGTAACCTCAGGAACTTGACTTTTCAGGGAGAGTTTTCAGCAATGCTGCAACGAAGCTTTGGCAGAGGCAAAAACAGTGAAACAAACCCTCCAATTTCCTCTTCAGCTGGTATTTGATGAAGTACCAGGGGCAACATGATTGATGCTTTTTGACTGAACAGCTCTGAGTTCTTTGGATAATTCAAGTCCAAAGAGGGCTTCATGAGAGATCTGGATGTTTTGACATAATCTGAGAGATAGATGCTAGAGCAATTAATTTGAAAAACAAAAATGATTTGACAATATTCATACCCCACAGTGGGTACAGCTGCTTATATCGGAGATACAAGTGTTTGATATTCGGATATTTGCCAATGATTTTCCCTTGAAATTATATCTCAGCATATTCTTCCACTTTCTCCCAGCACATCCTCTTTCCTGCCACATAAAGTTTATCATCTCTTAATTCTTATTTTTATGGTTTTAGCATAAACTTACAAATATAATGCTACAAAGTTGACAGAACACATTTAACTATGTTTAAGTTGTTCAATCTTAAAATCTAATTAAGTACCTATGACCTTACATTTTATGTTTTACCTAGGCACAAAGTGAATGCTCACAGAATACAGTTATGTTTGACTGAGGGTCAAAGTAGTTTTTTAAAAGGTAGATTAATAGTTTCTAAAAATAATAAAAAGCTAAAGTAATATGACATGGGGTCAATGGCTACTTTTTACTTTTAGTACTTTAAAACTTATTTTATGAAAATAGTACATATTATGGAGTATTTGGGAAAGGGTAGAAAAAACACAAAGAAGAGAATTGAAATTAACCATAATCAAACACTTAGAACGCTGCAATTAATATTTTGATGTTAATAGCATCCTTTACAAAGGATATTTCATTTTCTAAAAATAGTACATCTGTGGCAGAGTAATTTCTTAGGATCTCTTGCACGTATGTGTAGGTTGTGGGTCTAGTTCTGGATGATGGATGTGATGACAAAGAACATGTCTCACCTTCTGGTCAAGCCAACTAAGAGCTGGTGCAGCTCCTTCACTTCTCCATTCTTAGCCATGATGACCTTGGAGACCACAGACGCCACTGAATATGTCTTCAAGATGAAAGAGGGCTACCTGCCCTGCATCAGCCTCTATGTGTATGAGTAATACAAGATTTCAAGCTCTATCTTTGCCTGCAAAATGGGCAATCCTATCCTGATAAATGCCATTTCACAAAAGTTTGATCATTCTACGTATCAACCTTGTATTTTGGCTATTTTCACTGAACATAATATACAAATGCATACAGTGAGATATATATTATATAACATATAATAATATAATATGACATATGTAGTATATATATCCCATGTTATAAAACTATTATTATTATTACTTACATGTATATTATTCTATGAATAGACTAGAACAATATACATGTAAATAATAATAGTAGTAAAACAATATATATTGCTATTTATGGTCGTTTAAATTATTATTTTACTACTGTTATAATTATACTACTGTTTATGTACATATATACATATTCATTTATATATATACATACATGTCATATAAATAGATATTAAATAGATATTAATATAATAATGTATATATTATTTTTATATATCCTATTTTATTACAGGCATTCAAACATATGAATATCACATACATTCTATTATCGAGCATATAAGTGGATACATTTTAAGTGCCACTTAGCCTATATATTATCAGACTACATAATCATAACCTCTGAAGCTAGGAAATTCATGCTTAGTTTCTTCTTTTCTGTAGAATGACTGTATTTTTTAATGTCCCCCAAGGATGGCCAAAGTGAGTTTCACATGTACTATATTGTCTTTTTTATTAAGTCAAACTACCACAAGCATGCTCTTCATATTTAGTTGAAACCTCTTTATTATTTTTCAGCAATGCTGTAATAGATGGACAAAAATGTCACTGCTGATAATTAGATTAAGTGATACTCTATCAGATTCAGAATGTAAAACACTGCATTTTTTTTGTTTTTGTTTTTTTGCGGTGCACAGGCCTCTCACTGTTGTGGTCTCTCCCGTTGCTGAGCACAGGCTCCGGATGCGCAGGCCCAGCGGCCATGGCGCATGGGCCCAGCTGCTCCGCGGCATGTGGGATCTTCCCGGACCAGGGCACGAACCCGTGTCCCCTGCATCGGCAGGCGGACTCTCAACCAGTGTGCCACCAGGGAAGCCCAACACTGCCTTTTAATTTGCACACTACTCCAGCTGTAAAAATTTTAACATCTTATTTATTAATTTGAACTTTTCATTTCATCAAAAAGAAGCTATGGAGGAAAGGAACACAACTAGTCCATAGTAAAGTTGTACGGTAAAAAAATGCTCTTTCTGAATCCATAGTGTGTTTTCAGTTATATATGCCAGTATCTATATTTCATATAAGCTTGTATATATTGGACTTTTGCCAGTATTCAAGAAAACAAGGTAATTATAAGTGTCTTGTTTTTAGTTTTTTTCTTTGTAGCATTGATCCATGATTCTCTTAACTATATAACAGAAAATTTTGTAAACTAAGGAGTAGAAATAACTATATGTTAGAGCCCAAAGGGCTGATGATTTACTCTTTCAGTTACAATAACTTCTTGCAAGTTACCTCCGACTGCATCTGCCTTGGTATTTATGGCTCAGACAGTTTATGATAGGGCTTAGTCTTTCCCCAGACGCAGACCACCAAAAGAAGAAAGATTTAACCTAAAAAGTTTCCTGGACAAGAAATGTGGATTATTCCATCATTAAAGCAAACTCATTTACATTCAAGGAGCCATATTTTTTCAAAGACAGGTTTATTTTTGTTCTACTTTAACATAAGGAAATTCAGAGATTTGCCAGTTTCCACAGCATGTGTCTAGTTATATAACAAATAAGCATGAGCTCAAGACTGCTATGGTAACTATTTCTGCATTTTTTAAATGTAGAAATTTCAGAAAGAAGTACATCCACAAGAAGTGTACAGATATGTCATAATGTGTGGCTCATTGTTCTACCTGGCAAAATCACTGTAACATAAAGAGTTAGGTGATATACCATAATAAGCTAAAAGAGTATGAGCCAGTAAGGTATTCATGAAGACCTCAAAACTTGTAGCAATCCTATTCAAACAAAGTTTCCATTGCTTTGATACCTATCTCAAGCACTGAAGGAAGTTTTGTACTGTCATCCTGCAGTGTAACTGTTATTATGACATTTCACCCTGATGATGGTCCTGTGATATTTCACTTGGCCTAAGATGAGCCAAAAAGACATAGCTTGAAATGTGGAGATCAGTGAAGTAATTTCTGGGCAGGAAGAGGGAAAATCAAACAGGGCAAACTCCAAGAGCTAAGCCAATAATTTTAGGGGGATGGTTATCAGGGTGACCTTGCTGATAATGTACATTAACTCACCACCCAAGAGGAGGAACAGTTTGCAGAAATGAATCATTTTCTAGTTATTTCTGAATTTTTAATTTATTATTTAATTTTAACATTTGATTAATTCATATAATACTAGATATACAAAATACCTTCAAATATTAAAAAGAAGAGTCCAAACTACTTGCAATTCTGCTTTAATCCTTGACAAAAGGAGTAGAACAAATTTAAGATTAAATACCAAACAAATCTCTCATTGTTCATCTACCCCCAGTTATGGAGACCAAATATTAATGTTTCCATCTAGTATATGTCAGAAATGCACTAGCTTTTCAGAAAATAAATAAGGAGATTGTAAGCATTCTTTTCACGAGAACTTAAAAAGTTATTTCCATCAGGGCTCCCAACCTGGTAAATATCCTGCACTGCCCAGCTCTTGACTGAAATATTTGTTTTGGGTGGTCTCAAAAGTATTTTTGAAGTAGAGTAATAAATAATTGATAGACATAAATTTATATGAAAACAAACAGACATACTGATATACAGATAAATAGATAAAGCACAGAAGTATAAAGCATATAATACCTTGGAAGAGTGAAAATTTTAAAAATCTGCAATTTATACCCATTATTGTGATTCTTGTAGATAAATCATCTTGAGTTTGAAAATTATGTTTTCTAAAAACATACAAAACTCCCTGTAAGTCAGATTTCCAAATATACTTTTCCTTACATGTCATTAGCCAAGAGTAGATCTTGATCTGTTATTTATAGCTTTAGAGGCACTTAACCAATTGATTCATTCCTAAAGACAGTGCACTCAAGTGTGTTTAATGTGGATGCATTTGAGAGAATCATTCTTTGGTCACAAAATAAATGTTACTATTAAAACGTAGGTATCGTTTTCTTGAAATATTTTACTCTAAATATAAAATATTTGCATACTGTGTCATGCTCAGAAGTAATAATTTCATGTACTTTATTAATCAGAAAAATTTTGTGTTTTCAACAGTTTAATGTTCTTTGGTCACTCCAATAAAGTTGGTAGGAAAACAGCCTACAGCAGGCCTAAGGATTTTTCCATAAAGAGTTCTCAATAACTATGTTAGTGTTAATAGTTTTATAATTGGCAGAGAAACACAATTTCAATCAACTATTATCAAAGCTATGGTTTCCTCAAAAAGCTATACTTCTTTTTAAAAAAGGCAGTTTTTCAATTCTGCTTGTAATTCTTTTAAAAACACATCATTTCTTAATTTTGTTTATATTACCTCCTTATGCAGAAAAGCAAGACAAGTTACCATGAGTAAAATTCTATTAAGAATTAACATTAATTGAGTGCTTTAGTATATTATCCCCCCTTTTTACCTGCACACCTGAAAGTAAGTCATGCTAGAAAATGTTTTTAATATTTCAATTTTAGCACTTAAAGCTTAAACAAAATTTATTAGGTTTTGAAAACTCCTTCCCTTCGTGATGATATATTAGCAATTAAGCAGGTAAGGAAGAGCAAGAAGCCAATCATGGCCACTGAAAAGAGATATTTATAATGTTGTGCTCACAATAACTTATGTGAAATTTCATAAAAATATGTCTTTGTTGGTTTGTAAAATTAGTTGAGTACACTAAGGGTTTAAAAAAAGATAAATGAGCCAAAATATTTTTAAAGGAAAAGGTATTTTAGAAAGTTTTAAAAAATTTCAAAAAGTCTTCTAAAAATTTTCCTCATTACATACAATATCAGATTTAATTTCAATATAAATTTATATTTCAAAAGAGTGAGGGATATCAGCAGGATAGTGGTGTAAGAAGTTTCAGGCTCACATTCCCCTGCAGAAATACCGACTTAACAACAACATATGGCCCAAATTGCCTTTGTGAGAACTCCAGAAACCAGATAAGAGGTCGCAGCACCCCAGGTGAATGCAAAGCCAGAAAGAACTGGATAGAAGCCAGTAAGAAAGTTCCTTGCATTTGCACACTATGGCCCATCCCGCTGCCTGCACAACACAGCCTGATTTGGAGAAAACTGCCACATCCCAGGATCCTCCCTCCACTCAGGAGAGAAAAAGAAGAGTGGACTGTGAGTCTACTGTTCTGGTTTTCAGAGGGCTGCCCAAGGGAAGGGTCTCGTCATGCCTAACTCCAAACACCGACATGATTGATAGTTCGGTGCCAGACTGAGGGCCTCTGTGACACCATCAGAAACACTGTCTTACTACAGATAGACACCAGGGGGAGCAAGAGCTTACAGGATCCAGAGAAGAAGGGGTTAAACTTTAACTGGGAAATTACCTGCACAAGCCCAGAAAAGACACGCTTCAGAAAAGGTTTTAGACACTCCCCAAATCCCCAGCCAGGCTTATTAGTGAAGGTCTTACCCCGTATGAAGACAGTAAAGTCAGAGAGGTGTGGCTGTTTGTTTGTTTCTAATTAAAAAAATTTTTTGAAGACTTTATTTCTTTTAGAGTAGGTTTAGGTTCACAGCAAAATTGAGGGAAGGTAGAGAGATTTCCCATATATCCCTGCCCCTGCAAATGCAGTCTCCCCGCTTATCCACATCCCCCACCAGAGTGGTACATTTATTAAAATTGATGAACCTACAATGAGACATCATAGTCACCTAAAGTCCATTATTTACATTATGGTTCACTCTTGCTGTTGTACATTCTGTGAGTTTGGACAAATGTATAATGACAAGTATTAATAACTACAGTATCCTACAGATATTTTCACTACCCTAAAAATTATCTGTGCTCTATCCATCCTCTCCCCCAAACTGTGACAACCACTAATTTTTTTTTTACTGTCTCTGTAGTTTGCTTTTTCCAGAATGTCATATAGGAATATTATAGTACATAGCCTTTTCAGATTGGCTTCTTTCACTTAGGAATATGCATTTAAAGTTCCTCCATGTCTTTTTATGGCTTGGTAGCTCATTTCTTTTTAGTGCTGAATAATATTCCATTGTCTGGGTATACAACAGTTTATTTGCCATTCAGGGACATCTTGGTTGCTTCCAAGTTTTGGCAATTATGAGTAAATATGCTATAAATATCATTGTGCGGGTTTTTGTGTGGACATAAGTTTTCAGATCTTTGGGTAAATACCAAGAAGTGTGATTGCTGGATAATATGGTAAAAATATGTTTATTTTTGTAAAAAACTGTCAAACTGCCTCCAAAGTGGCTGCACCATTTTGCATTCCTACCAATGATGAATGAGAGTTCCTATTGCTCCACATCCTTGCCGGCATTTGGTGTTGTCAGTGTTCTGGTATTTGGCCATTCTAATAGGTGCATAATGGTATTTCGTTTTGATTTGCATTTCCCTGATGACATATGACATACAGCACCTTTTCATATGCTTATTTGCCATATGTATATCTTCTTTGGAGAGGTGTCTGATAAGTCTCTTGGCCCATTTTTTAATTGGGTTGTTTGTGTTCTTATTGAGTTTTGAGTTCTTTGAACATTTTAGATAACAGTCTTTTATCAGATGTTTCTCTACAAATATTTTCTCCTGGTATATGGCTTATCTTCTCATTCTCTTGACATTACCTTTCACAGAGCAGAAGTTTTAAATTTTAATAAAATCCAACTTACCAGTTATTTTTTTTTTTTTACGGATAATGCCATGGACATTGTGTTACCATACCCAAGGTCATTTAGGTTTTCTCATCCCTTATCTTCTAGGACTTTTATTTTGCATCTACATATTAGGTCTGTTATTTTACATTTAGGCCTGTGATCCATTTTGAGTTATTTTCTGTGTAGGCTATAAGGTCAATGTCTAGATTCATTTTTTAAAATGTGGATGTCCATCTATTCCAGCACCATTTGTTGAAAAGATTAGCTTTCCTCCATTGCTTTTGCTTCTTATTGAAGATCATTTGCCTATATTTATGTGGGTCTATTTCTGGGCTCTCTATTGTGTGCCATTGATTTGTCTTTTACTCTGCCAATACCACACTGCCTTGATTACCCTAACTTTATAGTAAGTCTTGAAGTCAAATAACATCAGTCTCCCAGCTTCATTTTTCTTCAATATTATGTTGGCTATTCTGGATTTTATGCCTCACCATATAAACTTTAGAATCAATTTGTATATATTCTTAAAATAGCTTGCTGAGATTTGGGGGAAAGACTGGGGGAAAGAACTAACATCTTGACAATACTGTCTTCCTATCCATTTATTTAGGTCTTCTTTTATTTATTTTATCAGTGTTTTATAGTTTTTCTCATATAGATCTTGTACATATTTTGTTAGATTTACACCTAAGTATTTCACTTTTTTGGTTGCAAATGTAAATGTATTGTGTTTTTAATTTCAAGTTACACTTGTTCACTGCTGATATATAGGAAAGCAATTGATGTTTTTCCATTATGAATCTTAATTTATTTTTTTAACTTTTTATTTTATATTGGAGTTTAGTTGATTAACAATGTTGTTAGTTTCAGATGTACAGCTAAGTGATTCAGTTATACATATACATGTATCTATTATTTTTCAAATTCTTTTCTCATTTAGGTTGTTACATAATATTGAGCAGAGTTACCTGTGCTATGGTCCTTGTTGGTTATCTATTTTATATATAGTACTGTGTACATGTCAATCCTAAACTCCCAATCCAAATTCAGTTGACTTTTGTATGTCAACTTTGTATCCTGCAACTTTGCTATAATCACATCTGTTTTTGCAAATGCCCAAATCTCAATAAAAGATCACAAGGTATACAAAGAAACTGGGGAAAGTGGCCCATTCAAACTTACAAAATAAATCTCTAGAAACTGACCATGAAGAAACAGAGATCTATGAATATTTCACAACGAATTCAAATAAAGTCTTAAAGATGCTCAATAAGCTAAATAGAACATAGATGACTAAATACAATCAGGATAACAGTGAAAAAAATGGGAATATCAGGAGAGATAGAAACTGTAAAAAAGAACCAAATAGAAATTCTGGTGCTAAGGAATACAATAACTTAATTGACATATTCACTAGAGAGATTCTGCAGCAGATCTTATCAAGCAGAAAAAAGAATCAGAAAACTTAGAGATAGGTCACTTGATATTATTGAATCAGAGATGCTAAAAAAACATGAAGTCAAAAGAGCATAAGTATTATGAGACATCATCAGGAAAACCAATATATGCCTTATGCAAGTCTCAGAAGGAGAAGAGAATTAGTAAGGAGCAGAGAGCCTATTTGAAGAAATAATGATCAAAAACTTCCCAGATTTGAGGAAGGAAATGGACATGCAAATTCAAGAAGCTCTATGAATTCCAACTAACATAATTCCAAAGAGACTCACACCAACGCATTATAATCAAATTGTCAAATCACAGATAAATAGAAGATCTTGAAAGCAGCAAGAGAAAAGTGATTCATTACATACAAAGGAGCTTCTATAAGATTATCAAAGCAGAAATCTTGCAGAACAGAAGGGAATGGGTAGATATATACAAAATGCTGAAAGGCAAACAGAAACAAAAAACACCACACAAGAATACTGTATCCAGAAAACCGTCCTTCAAAAATGAAGGACATTTGCATTTCTCTGTTGATTAGTGATGTTGAACCCCTTTTCTATACCTGTTAGCCATTTGTATGTCTTCTTTGGAGAAATGTCTGTTCAGGTCCTTTGTGCATTGTTAAATCAGGTTATTTATTTTTTTGTTATTGAGTTGTAAGAGTTGCTTATATATTTGGATAGTAACATCTTATCAGGTACATATTTGCAAATATTTTCTTCAATTTTTTTCATGCTGCTGATATTTCTTTTACTGTGCAGATTTTAAATTTGATACAATCCCACTTGTTTATTTTGCTTTTGTTTCATGTGTTTATGGAGTCATATCCAAAAAAAAAAAAAAAAAAACATTGCCTAGACCAATGTCAAGAAGACTTTACCCAACGTTTTATTCTGGTAGTTTTACAGTTTCACATCTTACATTCAAATTGTTAATCCATTTTGAGTTGATTTTTGTAAATGGCATGAGATAAGGATCCAATTTAATTCTGCATATAGTTTTGCCAACACCATTTATTGAAAAGACTATGCTTTTTCCATTGTATGCTCTTGGCAACCTTGTTAATGACTATTATCAAAAAGACAAAAGGTAACAAGTGTTAGGATACAGAGAAAAGGGAATCTTTGTACCCTGTTGGTAGGAAAGTAAGTTGGTATAACCATTACAAAAACACTATGGAAGTTCTTCAAGAAATTAAATATAGAGCTACTTTATAATCCAGCAATCCACTTTTGGTTATAATTTTTTTAAATGAAATTATGATCCTAAAGAGATATTTGCACTCCCATATTCATTGCAGCATTATTCACAATAGCCAAGATCTGGAAACAACCTAAATATATTCCAATGGACAAAGAAATGTTGATAAACAAATATGTGTTAATGGACAAACACCTTTAATATGTGTTGATGGAGATATGTATTCACATTTTATTTATATAGAAAATAAATACCAAGGACCAGGAAAAGGAGAGACTAGGGAGATGTTGATCGAAGGATATAAAGTTTTAGTTATGCAGGATGAATAATTTCTGAGCATCTAATATACAGCAATGTACCTATAGTTAACAATATTTTATACCTGAAATTTGATAAGAAAGTAAATCTTAGGTATTCTCACCACACACATACTAAAATGGTAACTATGTGACATGATGGATATATTCATTAACTTGAGTGTGGTGGTGATCTCACAATGTATTCATATCAAGTTGTACACCTTAAATATATACAATTTTTATTTGTCAACTATACCTTCATAAAGCTGGAAAAAATGGAGACATTAATACTTTCCCAGATAAACAAAAGCTGAGGGTATTTATCACCACATAAGAAATGCTAACGGGATTCCTTCAAGTGGGAATAAAAAGATACTAGACAGCAACATGAAAACATATGAAATTATAAGGCCATCTGGTAAAGATAAATATATAGACAGGTCAATAATCCTGTAGTATTGTAATGTTGGTAGTTAAATCACATTTTATTCTGTATATAGTTTAAAAGCATAAAAGTAGCTATAGATCCATGTTAATGTTACACAATATAAATGGATGTAATTTGTGAAATCAGTAAATAAAGTGGAGGGCAGTGGCATAAAAAGGAATAAAGTTTTTTATGCAATTGAAGTTAAGTTGGTATCAATTTAAAATAGATTATATAACCTTAAGATATTCTATGTAATCTTCATGGTAAACACAAAGAAAACACCTGTAGAACATACACAAAAGGAAATGGGAAAGGAATCAATGCATATCAACAAAAAATCAATGAAATGCAAAAAACTTTCAGAAAGAGAGGAAAAGAACAAAAAAAAGCTACATATGTAAAACAGAAACTAACTGGGATTGCTGGATCATAAGGTGATTCTATTTTAAGATTTTGGGGAACCTCTATGCTGTTTTCTAAAGTGGCTATACCATTTTACATTCCCACCTAGAGTACACAGACTTCTAATTTCCCCACTTCCTCCCAACACTTGTTATTTTGTGTATTTTTGGTAGTAGCCATGTTCCTAATGGGTGTAAAGTAATACCTCGCTGTAGTTTTAACTTGCATTTATCTAATAATTAGTAAAGTTTAGCATCTTTTTATATGCTTTCTGGAAAATTGTACAACTTCTTTGGAGAAATCTCTATTCAAGTCCTTTGCCCATTTTTAAATAGGATTATTTGGTTTTTGGTTGTTGAGTTGTAGGAGTTATTTATATATTATATATATATTAACTCCTTATCAGATAAATGATTTTCAAATATTTTCTCCCAGTCTGTAGATTGCCTTTTCCTTTCCACTTTGTTGACTGTTTTCTGTGATGCACAGAAGTTTCATGTAGTCCTGTCTATTTTTGCTTTTCTTGCCTGTGCCTTATGTTTTATATCCAAGGAATCATTGTCAAAACCAATGTCCTGAAGAGTTTTACCCACATTTTCTTCTAGGACTTTTATAGTTTTAGGTCTTATGTTTAGGTCTTTAATCAATGTTAATTTTTCTGTGGTGTAAGGTAAGTGTCCAGCTTCATCCTTGTGCATGTTGGATATCCAGCTGTAAGCAACTGTTTGCAAGACGAAAAAGTTCTAGAGATCTGTTGCATTGTTATGTGATTATAGTTAATATCACTAAACTGTACTGAACTGTACAATTTAAAATAGTTAAGGTGGTAAATTTTATGTGATGTTTTTCACCACAATTTGTTAAAAAATTAAAAACATGTTTTTTAACTACAATATTTGCTGTTCACCTTTGCCTCTAGGAAGCCATATAATTTGCACAATGCTGTTCTCTAGACAGATAATTTTATAAGACCCATGGGGGTCCTTTTCAGACCATGTGTGAGGTCAAAATTATTTTCGAGTATACTAAGATGTTATTTGCCTTTTACATATTTTTATTCTGTTTCATGTACACAGTGCAGGCCACATGACAAATCCATAACTATTTGGAAAGGCTATTAAAATATTTTTCTTTTTTTCAATTACATGTGTATACAAAGCCAGAATTTCTTCATATACTTCCACCAAACAACATATTATACTACAATGAATGTAAAGGAGACATGAGAATCCAACATCTTCTTTTAAGCTAGACATTAAAGAAAGTCTACAAAAATGTAAAACAATGCCACTTTTACCTTGATAGAATTTGGGGAAATTTTTTTCTTTATTTAAAAAAATAAATGAATAGTCATTTTGCATTAAAAATATATTGTTTATATCACCATGTATAGTATTTATTATTGTCATCTAAAAATGAATTAATGTTACAAAACAATGTGAATATAATTAACAATAGTAAACTTCACGCTCAAAAGTGGTTAAGACTATGTTTTATGTTGTGTATTTTACCACAATTAGAAATTAAAAATGAATAATAAGTATTTTAAAGTGACAGTTTTAATTTCTAGTAGTATGAACATCAATAATAGATATAATCCACATAAACAGAACACTCCTTGAAGCCCTCAGTAAGTTTTGAGTTGGACTGTATCCTGAGACCACAAATCTGAGAAATGCTGCTCTCAACACCCCTGCTGTGTTAGCTATTAAATTAGAACTAAAATCTATTGCAAAAATGGATGGAGGCCCAGTTCCTTCAAAAAATTTAACAATAATTTAACAAATGAATAATTTAACAAATGAAAATTGACTTTTTTTTAACTGATCAATTCAGCTTTGTAAACAAGGCTGCAGCAGCTGTGATGGCAGCAACAAAAATAGCTGGGATGCTAGCACCCAGAGTGAGTGTGGCCATCATCCCACTGCACAACTCAAGTGTTTCTCCTGTGTTTATAAAGTGCGATGCCCACTGAGTCTTCATGGATGAGACAGAAAGTTCTCCAAAAGAGAGAAAATGGATATTCCCTTCAATAAACACCACAAATTTCAGTGTTTATATTTAAATAGTAGTACATGTGGCATGTAACAGACCTGAATTTCTTATCTAGTTTGCCTTTACGTTGTGATCTCAGCAAGTAGCAATTTTCTTTCATAGACCTTCAAAACAACACTATTACAATAAAAGGTGTTGAGGATGAGAAGATGACAACAGCTTATTTCTTACTGCCTTGGTAAAAATCCAGTTGTTAGCAATTGTTTGTTGTATTGCTTACTAGTTGTATTTGTATTAGTTTGGTACATAAAAAGAAATACCTCTTCCTAAGGCAACAAGAACAATTACTGCTATAGAATTTGGGGGAAAAAATCTGTTTTTAATTTTAAAAATAAATACAACATTGAATGATAGTCAGTGTTCAAAAAAGCTGTCTGTAGACAGTAGCTTTCACAATCCGTTTGTTTCATGAGGCCTATGAGGTCTTGTTCTGCTGCATCTCTGCCACTTCTTCCTCCTTCCCAGACTCTTTTGCCCTCAATTCACAGAACATGTGTTATCTTCCAGGTCCATGATTCCCATGCACAGCGGTGCCCTTAAAACAGGTAGGACAGACTTTTTCTATGAAAGGCCATATAGTAAATATATTCAGCTTTGGAGGCCAGACAGTCTCTACAACAACTACTCAACTGTGCCATTGTACTTGTAAAAACAGCCATAAGCATCCATAAATTAGTGTGTATGGTTGTGTTTCAATAAAACTTTATTGACAAAAAGAGGCTGGAGGGGTGCATATTTGGCCCATGAACCATAGTTCAAGGACCCCAGGCTTAGAAACTTGCTTCCTATTCTCTCCCCATCAGTAAGTCCATGTGTGAAGTAATTAGGCCATTGTGTGTTTCCTTGCCAGAATGGACTCATCTAAGGCAATGATAGCAACAAATGATATGAATTGATCACTAAAAATTCATTAAACATATTTGAAATTCTGTTGTTCTTTATCACTCTTCTCTGAACTCTCCCTTACTCCTTTTTGATTTTGTCTCAGAAACATGAAAGTTTCCAGCTCACATATTTAGGCTGATCTGGATTTCAGTTAGTTTAACCACACACTGACAGTGACAACAGAATTACTGGAGATGACTTTGTAAACCAGTCAAGGTTGTAAAGAGTTTTTCTCTCATCTTCTATACTTGCTAAAGGTCACATATGGAAAATAGAATTTCCCAAATTCCCCACCCACGTAAAAGTATACCCTGTAGTAAGCAAATCCGGCACAGTCATAAACACCATTCTAGTGCTGCCATTTGGAAATTTACTGCATATCATAGTCCAATGGCTCAGTAAAAGCAATTTCTATTTTTACCTCCTGTATCAACCTGTGTGAAAATCTATCCATGTCAGAGAGGCTGTAGGAGGCAAACATTAAAGCACTTTTTTATTTTACTGTTAGAAAAATAGGCTTCAAAACACTGTCTATTCTCAAAATGTTACCAGCTGAAGAACAAGTGGGAGGTAGTCTAAAGCAGTTGACTCTGCTGCAATAAATGTTAGCACATTAAAACATTATTAATATCAGATTACTAGAAATCATTAACAGAACTCCAGCTTTTCTAGCTTACCTAAATATTTATTCACTCCTCTCCTATTTCTACCCCTCCTTATCGTCCTCCTTCACTTACTACTCTCCTATTCCAGCTCAAACTAGACACTTACATTATCATTATCAAGCGTCCTTTTCATACAAAACCACCCAAGTTTACAAATCACGGGGGGAAATTCAAAGTCTGCTGAGGGCTAGGAATAGGAGTTTGATTTTGATTTTTTAAACTGCTGTAGAAATTAGTTTTCTTTTTCTCTCTGTTTTTATTTATCTCTTGTCCTGCTCTGGTCTTTCTCCAATTTATTCAAGCTCTGGTGGTGAAAAATTTCCAAGATTCCCAATTTTTCTCTTTTATCACATATAAGCTTCTCTTCATGTCTTCCAAGGCCATCAGTAGTTTAGTCCCACCATCATTATCATTATTCAGTCCCAGGATGTTTCTCTACTCCAGTCACAATGGGCTCCTTATCTTCACAGTCTCTAAAGTATTGATAATTCCTACTATGTCTTTGCTTGTATTGAGCTATCATTCTATCCACCCATCCAAACCCAGTTCAAATTACAAACCCAGGGGTTATTCTTTTGCTTATCCTGAAACAAACAGATGGCCGGATATTTCTCCAGTGACTATGGGTTTTTCAGGATCAGTAGAGAATTGCAACTCAAGGTCTGCAGCCATGGGGAGCCAAGTGCAAGTCCCCACATCAGATGGGAGGGAGCCACTCTTATAGAGGGGAAAGGAGGGTGGGAGTAAACAAAGAGTCCCTGGCTTTTCATTGGCTGAGCCCTTGCCAGGAAAGAAGAGGAGCCTCCCTTCTTCCTGTTGGGCTCTGCTATCATCACAGGGTGTGAGAGCTCCCCCTGCTGGTCTCCAGACTATCTAATTGGGGGTTTTGTTTATCATTTTTTTACACTCTCTACCTGCATTTTTATTTCTGTCCCTTCTTATCATTCCAGGTGAAAGCCAAAGTTTTTACAATGACCTGCATTGTATATCTGGTTCCCCATTATCCAATGTCCCTCTTTATTTGCCTCACTCCACTATTCTGCCTCTTTGAAAATACTCCTGCCACAGGGCCTTTGACTTGAGCTCCCCTCTGCCTAGAATGTGCTTTCCCAGTTATCTGCATGTCCAGTGCAGCTCCTTCACTTCCTTCAGATTTCTAGAGAGTGAATCCTTCACTGGATATTCTACCTAAATTCCTCACTGGATCCTGACATGTCCTGGGCCTCTCTCCTCCTCATCACTTCTATTTAGCTTTCTTTACTATTTAATTTGTTTACTTATTTATCTTGCTTATTGTCTCCTCTACTGCACTGTGGGCCATGCGAGAACAGGTATTTCACCAGCTTTGTTCAATGCTCAGCCCTAGAAGAGCACCTAAAACAAGGGATCCCATTGATGTTTGCTGGGCGAAGACATATCACGAAGGTGATTTACCCTCACAGTCTACCTTGTTTGCCTGGCCCTTGTTATTCCCCACATGATGCTAATCAGCCCCAGTTAGATTTTGAGGGTTAGAGGTCATGGCCTAGGTTTCATCTTTTTATGCTCCTAAAGTATCTAGAACAGTGCTGATCATATGGGAAAAATTCAACATACATATATAGGTTTTGATTTTTAAGGTCTTGTAAGTGAAAAAAGAATCGAAGTGAAAAAAGAATGTAAATTTTCCAAAAGTAGGGCAAGCTCACTGTTTGACTATGGGAAGTTCTGGGAAATGTATTTCTGGTTGAAATGAAGAATCTAAGAACCAATTTCAATTTATTACTGTCTCTCCTCAGTAATGCTCTATCTCTATTTAAACACTGAGTCTGGATAACTCAGAACATTGTACAACGCAAAGAAGACAAAGGTAAGAAAGTCAACAGAAAACTGAGGAATGGCTGAGGGGAGCTTTGCACATTCTTTAACAAAATTTATGTCAATATTCCACCAAGAATGAAAATAACTTCATGCAGTATTAAATTAAAATAGTCCCTTAATAGTTTCAGAACCTGTGGGTATTACACTTTAATTGTATGCAAACTTACATTTTGTTTGTGTTAAACATTTTGCTCCACTTAGGAACATTATTATCTAGCAAAAGCCCTTAAATTGTGCACAGTGACCTCAGTATAGCAGTTAGAAGAATCAGTGCTTTAAACATTTACAGTAGCTGGTGCAATAATAAATCAACTCCAATTAGAGCAGTAGTGACTACAAAGCAGCCTCCAGAAGTTAGAAATCTGTGGGCCCAAACTTAACAAACTCACCTGCTGAGAATATCGAATTGTCTACAATTTAGCTGTTAAGCTCGTTTCTTCTTCATCGGTTTCTCTGTGTATGAGAGTCGACCCTTACCTCCTGTGCTGAATTAGCTAGAGAGGAAACTTCTGTTTGTCAAACAGGCCTCCCCAAATCAGTTCTTAGAAGGGAGCACTGTTCTGTGATGAGATTTGTATAGGGACAGGCCTCTGAATCTATAAGTTAGGTATTTGGGCAACAATTAGAATTATGACACAAAGAAGTAAGATTCAGAACTGAGATAAATGGAACCCTTAAAAGAAGCTAGTGTGCACATGAGCATGTGTGGGTATATACACACATACACACATGCACACACACCCCTGCCCTTTCGCATCACTTTGAATTGCTCCAATTAGACATCTCAGTTTTATCTCACTATCTGACAACCACCTGGATATCAGCTCCTGTTAGGATTCCTTTCCAATCCCATAATTCAGACCTTCCATCCTTCTGTATTACCCTCATACATAAAATGGTTCTGACCACCTTTTTTGTCCTTCTACTCTTCTGAGATGTTGGTCACTAACACTTTCAATAATCTTGTCCTCCTGCCTTTTTCCAGTGACTGTCTGGCAAAAATTGTAATTGTGACTCAATGTCAGTCCTTTCCTTTCTACCTAAGGAAGTCCTTTCCTTTCTACCTAAGGAAGTTTACTAAGCTTACTAAGTTTACTAAGTTTACGAAGCTCTGCTGTAAAACCAAGAAACCATGTAGATCAGAACAAAAAGATAATGATTTTCATACAGAGCTGGACCCTGGAATCTACTTAATAACACATTTATTTGTTTTCAGTACCACCTTCCATTCCCCTCACTGACTATCCCATTTTCAAGCTTATCCTGTCCCACAATCTTTTGGTAACTTAACTCTATCTCGACTGGAAAACTGAAGCAATTAAGGTTGGATATTCCCAATTTCCTGTTACTTTTTTTATCAATGTATCCTTATCCATCCATATTTTCCTTCTTTCTTCTAGACTCAGCTGCAGAAGAATCCCTCTTTCTACTCAGAGCTAGTCCCCCATTGTCCCAGGGTAGGGAGACTCCGTCTCCTCCAAGGCAAAGCACTTACCCCATTAGGTATTTCTCCTCTCCCAGCCCTCCCTATTGACTCTTTCCCCTCAGCCTATGATCTTGCCCTTTTGAGACTCTTTGATACTCACCTAAGCATCTCCATCCCAAAAGAGCAAAATTTCATAAAGAAATATTACCCACCCACCTCACCTCCATCTTCACTCCTTTATTTTTCATTTATTCTTTATTCATCCACTGAGATTATCTTCTTTGTCCTCCACATTCCACTCCCTGGGCACAGGTCTGGAAGTGAGCTTCACAGCCAGTGGACATGTAAAAATCCACTCTCTCCTCTCCCTGGGCTTCTGTGTCTCTGCTGTGCTCTTTAGGTCCTCAGGTCTCAGTCTGCTTGATGGGATTCTCCTGGGCTGATCTCATCAGCTCATCCTAAAACTCTCTCTGAGCATGTCTTTCCTGGAGTTACTCCTTCCTGACTTTTCCAGTTGTCCATTCCCTACCTTAATTCTATACCACTTCTTCCACTTCTCCTTCTCAATGAAAATATCCTTTCTTTCTCTTGGTCTTTCACTGTATTGTTACCTTTTCTGTAGTATTTACTGCAATATTATTTTAAAGATCTTTGTGTCATTTCACCAAATAAATTATAAATGCTTAGATGGCAGATACCTGATTGTGTTCATCTCTGTTTAGCCTGTAACATTTGGACCTTTGGACTAAGCACCACTCAATAAATTGAACTAAATGTAAGTTTCATGCACTCTTTGTCACTTAGCCTACATTTTTCAAAAGCCAGACCTCACTTAAAACTACCAGGAAACAGTAATTACATTACACAACATTGATATTCTTAGATACTCTCAAAGAAATTCCCCTATTACGAGGCAGTAAATTTTCCTTCTCACAGAAAGATTTTCTCCTTTACATTCCTAAATTATTCAGAATACCCATCCTGAAAGAGAAGGAAGTTTAATGTCTATAAAATCACTCGCTTAAACATTTTCATTTTAGAAGCCTACTTGCCTTTTTCCTGCAAAGAATTTGGGAAGAAATTTATCACATTTTTGTATTTCAAAAGAGAGGTAGGGAATTTGTGATAGAAAATCAATAAGGGACACATTTCCTGCCTTAGGGACTTAGGGCATACTCTGAGTGGACCAGAACACCCCACCACCATTGCCATGCTTTACAGAACATTTCTCAGGTGATCAGAGATACATTTCGTTGTGTCCACTCCCATCATTGAGTGACTCAGATCAGGTTAGCTGAAGGAATTCTCTTCAAAAACCATCTCAGACTAGCAGGCAAGTAGACTTTGGAGTATAAACATTGCCGATCAAATTTCAGCTTTAGCTCTTTTTAGCCCTGTGTCTTCAAGCAAGTTAAATAATGTTTCTGAACTTCATATGCAACATGGTCATAAAAATAATTCTTTTTTGACAGAGAATTTGTTATGATTAAATGACAGGATGCTCCTGAAAGTATTTTAAAAATATAATGCACTACTCGACTATTGGTTATTATTTCCATTTTAAAATTTGCTCTTTTGTATGATCTTCCCATTTATCCCTCTAAGCCAAGGGTCCCCAACCCCAGTCCCCAACCGGTACTGGTCCATGGCCTGTTAGGAACTGGGCCACACAGCAGGAGGAGAGCAGTGGGAGAAGGAGAGAAGCTTCATCTGCCGCTCCCCATCACTCTCATTACCACCTGAACCATCCCCCTCCCCCCCACCCCCGCCCCGCCATCCGTGGAAAAATTGTCTTCCACAAAACTGGACCCTGCCAAAAAGGTTGGGGACCACTGCTTTAAGCCATCCTATTGGACCCTATTAGCATTTTTTCACTATTACATAGTGATAAGATCACTGTTTTAATTTTCCATACATCAGTCCTGATAATGTTTCTCCATATAAATAGCTCCATAACCACGGAGCTAAGTTTTTCCTGTTTGGGGTTGACTAAGTATTGCCCTCTGACAGATTTATTTTTAAGATTTTTTAAAATTTAATTCAATTTTATTTTAAGAACCAATTTTTTGGTACCTTCCCTATGTTTTATGCATCATCATTGGAAAATACTGTGGGGAACATTCTTGTTAATTTACTAATGACATCTCAGTGACAGGTGCTCAACACAAACCAAATTGAGGAAAATAAGCATTTAGTGGCATGTCATAATTGGAAACACTTGCCTTATCGCAACGGCTTTGGGGGCCACAGTATCATGTTCATATTTAGCCAAGTTGGATAGATTTCATTACTTAGACTTCAGATTTTTGGATGATTTCTCTGATGTCAGTACTCAATGTCCAAATTTCCAAAATGGAGTTTATCACTGCTGTTGCTAATGACTTAATGAAACTTATAGTTATGGCATTCTATTATTAATTACTGTTGTTTGCAAAGATAGTAATAGTACCTCTGGAGATCTTCAAAACTCATCAAATGCAACCTGGACATACCCTATGCATTCAAGTATTTGATTTAATTTTTTGCAACTTTTTAAAGAAATTATCATTTATTCAGCCAAGGTCTTATAAATCCCTCTGATATGCCAAGTACAAAATATATTTACTTTGGCATATGCAAAAACATAATTTAAGCAAGTATACCTATGGATATAACTATCAGAGCCCTTAAAAATACCCTACATTAAAAATGCTGCTTTTCTGTCCATTACATGTATCTATTGTTGCATAGTCTGAGAACATACCAAATCCTCTTTGACAATTTAACACAGAGAATGTGATGATATCACAATGGATGTATAGCTATATCCAAAGAGTGGAGAGGTCTGTTTTAAATTGGACAGATGTTTTTGTTTTGATAGATTTAGGAATCTTAAATATGTACTATTAAATTTAGGATTTTAGGTGGCAGGATTCATTTCTTTGTTACTGATTTAATAAACTGTATATATTGTAGTACCTACATTCCAAGAAGTTTTATTAAAAAATTAAGTGCTACATCCTCTAGGAGTCAGTCATGAACTTGCTTTACTGTAATGGGCTGTCTTCTTTGGTATTCCTACAATATCCCATGCACGTCTCTACATTTGCATTTAATACATATTTTCTATGCGATTTTTCCTTTAGATATGAGTTCTTTGATTGCAAGGTCTTATTCATCTTCAAAACTCTTATACCTGGTCATAGTATTTGGCATGCAGGATATATAGAACCAAACAAGAAGTGATTAAGTGAATGAATTAATAAATAAACTATAGTCTACCATATAAAGTAAAAGTGGTATTATTACTGTTGATTTTGACTCATTCTTCTTATGTCTTTATTCATTCCACTTATCACAATTCCAAGTGAGAATATCACTGTAATATTTTATAATCCTAAAAAACATATTTGAATCTTTATCAGAAACTCTTTTATCATGACTGTATCCAGTAGTGTGCTTGTAAATCTTTAAGAGTGAGCTCTAGAGGGGGAAAAAGGAAGGAAGGAAGGAAGGAAGGAAGGAAGGAAGGAAGGAAGGAAGGAAGGAAGGAAGGGAGGAAGGAAGGAAGGAAGAGGGAGAGAAACAAAGGAAGGAAAGAAAAGAAAGAGAAAGAGAAAAAAGGAGGGAAGGAAGGGAGGGAGGGAGGAAGGAAGGAAGGAAAGAAGGAAGGAAGGAAGAAAGAAAGAAAGAAAAAGAAAGGCAAGCTTGATTTATAGCATTTCTGACCTACAATGGCCAACTTCAAGTTACCAACATGTCACCAATGCACAGATGGGAAGGAAGGTGAACCATTGGCTCTCCCGAGTGGTGAATAAGCCTCCAGGACTTCACTGGCTGCTTCTACACCCTGTCCTGTGTTACTCACTTCAACTAGCTTTGCTGAATTGCCTTCTTCTACAAGTTTTCAGTCATTCTTTTCAAGGACTGACTTCAATGCGAAGAGGTAATAAATCAACATGAGAGCAGTAGTCTGCCAGGTTCTTAAAAATGTTATCTTTAAATACAATCCTTAAGATCACCAATAAACCACAAGAAAAATTACATGTACTTTTCTCAGGAAGCATATTTTAAAACTCATATAAAAGTATGAGATGAATACTTCTGGAGTTTATTTTGATTTGTGTTAGGGAAGCCTGCATTATAGTTAATAATTTTATCCTTTCAGGGGAAAGAAAAAGTAGACCATTATCTCTAAAAAAAAAAATTCTGTGTTGTTTTATAACTACTTTCTTCCTCATTTCTCAATTAATTTAAGCTTAGTTTGTCTCTGCTAGTAAAACTCCAGAGCTTTAAACATTTGCGGTAAACCACATGTTTATGTATTTATGTATTTTAGGTATCTTGGTTTCTGGCTCATAGTTGTTAGAATCAAATGAGAAAAGACTTCTCAGCAATTCAAAACCAACTGAGGCTTTGAAAGAAACCAAGAGTAATGAGAGCTACTCAATCCATAACCTGACTGCTGGTGATTCACTGGATTTTTTCTTTTAACATATGGGCTAAATGGAAAAATTCTAAAATATTTTATTAGTGATAAAGTCTTGTGATTACTTTAAAACACAATAGTCATTAACATACAAGGAAGAAAAGAGATTTCAGACAGACATTTGTGGATGTCTTCACTACCCATACCGTCAAAAATTATTCTTTACAATCTTGAAATATGTAAAACTTTCAATAGTCAAAATATGCACTTTAGTAACAATGTGTTTGTAATTGTTGATGTCTACAAGTCATCTATGGAGTTCAGCAAACAGTGTGATTTTCTTCCAATACTTTAAACTCAGTATATTTTTAGCAGAAACAGGATAATTCATTGGTTTCTGGGTGTACATATTAAGTTCAGAAGTTACATCTCTCTGAAAAAGGAGTAAAGAGAAATAAACATCTTGAGCATGGAGTATCACAAAGCTCTAATTGCAAAGAGAGTCTGCTATTGCATTCAAACTATAGGTAAATTAAAAATGAAACAGCATGATTTTAATTGATTTGTACCAGATTACACAAGATAAAAAATTATAAATATCAGATGAAAGGAAATAAGTAATCAGAATATCCCAGGGCCCTTAAGTGCAAGTTCAATAGCCATGTTCATTTTGTAGCATGACGAATCATCAGGGAAAGTTTAATTATGACCAACACATCTGTTTATTAAACCATATTGAGGCAGAAAATTGTGCAATATATTCAAACAATTTTATAGCCATATATACATTTATATGAAAATGTATATGTATACATGGTGTAAAGGAAAATTTCAGTAAAAGATATTTTTATAATTCAAGAAAATGTTGACCATATTTTTATTTTATGAAGTCTAGATTTTGCCAATTTGTGCTAGTTGAAATATCAAAGGCATGTATTTCATTTGCCTTACTTTCAAGACCAAAATTATTTCTTCATAGTGTTGCAGTTCCATATTACTTGTGATTAAAATGTGAAAACCTTTGGAATCACTTGTTTTAATGTGAATCTGGCTCAGTTAAGTTCAGCAGATGGTCTGACTTTGTTTAATCCTAAAGTATCTAGATTTTAGCATTACCTATTTTGCCTATCCCTAAATTTATACATAGAATTGACTGACTAAATGGAAGTTCAGTTAAAGCAATACAGAGTTCTTTCAAACATTTTAAGTAACATGCATACAAAACTAAGGGGGTGGAAATCACCATAGTTATTGGGTGACAAAAATTTCAAGAACAAAATTGTTCCTAAATAAATATATCTGTGTTAAGTTGAATTGCATAAATGACATACCTTATGAATTATGTAATATATAATCTTAGAGAAAAATGATAACTATATAATGTATATATATTATATTATATAACATATATAATATATAATCTTAGAGAAAAGTGATAACACTGCTAAGGTTTATTAACTGCCTTTCATGCCTCAAGATGCCCTCTGCTAAGCACTTTACATGAGTCATCTGGAGTAATTATCTCAAATCTTTATACAAAATAGCTATTCCCATTAGAAACTTAAGAATTTGAAGCACAGAGAAGTAACTTGTCAAAAGTCATACAGCTGGGAAAGGGTTTGGTCTAGGAATCAAACCCAAGTTGAGATGCCAAACTCTGTGTTCCAAAACAACACTGGGGTTAGCAGATGCAAACTATTACATAAGGATGGATAAACAAGGTCCTACTGTATAGCACAGGGAACTATATTCAATATCATTGGATAAACCATAATGAAAAAGAATATAAAAAAAGAATGTGTATATATATATATATATATATATATATATATATATATATACATAACTGAATCACTTTGTTGTAGAGTAGAAATTAAAACAACATTGTAAATCAACTGTACTTCAATAAAAAAAATTAAAAAACAAAACAAAACAAAACAACACTGACATTTCAGTGACATTTCAGTCACATTCTGAACACTGAAGTTCAGAGGTCAGCAAACTATGGCCCATGGGTCAAATCCAGCCTGCTTCCTGCCTTGTAAGTTTCATGGAACATGACCACTCTATCAGTTTACACATTGTCTTCCGCTATTTTACTACAACAAAGTTGAGCCACTGCAGCAGAGACCATACAGTCTGTGAAGCCTAAAATATTCACTATCTGGATATTTACATGAATAGTTCTCTAACTTATGCTTTAGATTTCTAATTTGAAATTTGAAATCAATATTCTATGTTCTTATTTACTGCAATTTCTATTTATCTGACTTAAACAGTTGATTTGGTTGAAATAATCATTATATATTTAATAAATATATCAACATTATATGATTAAAACTGAAATTCTAACAGTTCCTCTAAAGAGAAACAAACAAGAAAGAATGTAAACTGTCACCACTTATCACAAAACTAGGATGTTTTCTTATACATTCTATAATAAAAATTGCTATCTTATATGAATGAATTATTTATTGCTATTATGATTCAGCTTAAGAACTTTTCTAGTTTAAAAGTATACCTACTGGGCCCAAAACTTAGCTAGTATATGTCATAAAATAATGATAAAACTCTAAAGCAATCAAAATAAAAATGAGATATCATTGGCTTCCTTAAAATAGTATAAATAAACCATCAACATTGACTTAAATTTTATTGAAGAAGTTATTTATAAGAAACTTAGTTATTAGAATTAATGTTAGTTATTTAGGAGATAATGGACAAAGTACTTTATTACAAAAAGTGCAGCACTATAATCATTTTTGCAGATTTATTTATTCAAAGTTAATTTGAATTTCTCAGCAGATTCCTTTGCAGTAGACATTTTAAAAATTTTGATCATAATATAATCTAAAGTAACATCTCACAAAGAAATCTAGCTGGGTCCCTGGACCAGTTTCACACACTGGCGGTCTCTTGGTAAATTCACCTCCATCTGACATCTGGTCTTTAATTTAAAGCTGATTTGATAGCCCACTGAGTGTACTCTCCTCTTGTGAGCTGGCACACATTAAGTTCACAGAAACGGTTGCATAAAACTAAATTGCTATTTTATTTATATTCATTCAAGAAATATAACTACTGAGCAGAGGAAGCTCTGATTTATCTTCTTTAACAGTTTAGGAAACTCTTGCAGAAGATCTTTCCACAAGTATAGACTGTACCACTTTGAATGCCTATTGGACCTGTAATATCCCTTTATTCATTTTCTCAGGGCCTTACACAAATATTCAGGTTACTTGAGAGCACAGTTGGGGTGGTCTGATTCTTCAACTGTATTGGAAGGATGGATCTTAAACAGATCTCTTAACACAATCCCATATAATCTCTCACATGATATGAGAGGAGGGAAAAATAATTGTGTCATGTTCTTCTTAAGATGACTGACCAGAAGAATGCATTTTTAAAAGATTAGTTTAAAAGATAGAAGATTAATTGTTATTTAAATATTTAGAATAGAATATGCCTAGGTTCTTATATACTGTGCTAAGAATATCGGACTTTACACTGTGAGTAAAGAGTGATCTTGAAGAGATAAGCAAGAGATATATAGTTAGATCTTCCCTTTAGGCATATCCATCTCTGCTTATCACCTATCCGTCTGGAGAGATAGGATGGCTAAAGAGAGTACGGTCCATATCGTGAAATAGGATGGGTAAAAAGGACACAGACCAAGAGACCATTCTAACTTAGGAAGAGTACGTGTTATAGAAAAGAAGTCAATTTTCCTTTGGACAAATTGAGTTTTAGATGCTTTCATTTAACCTAGGAGTTTCTTAGGCAATATTCTGTGATTTGTACATTCAGAGCCTATACTGTGTTTTAATGATACCGGTGTCCTTGTCAAATCTGAAAGCTGGTTCTCATTCTACTTGATTTTAAGAGCATTTAATATTTTAAATCACCTTTAGGAAATGGATTTACCTGGTTTCCATGACACTCTGCTTCCCAGATTCTACTATCTAATTCTTATCTCTTTTTTTCAGTCTTATTTCTCTTTCTAACCTCTAAGTGAAATCTGAAGGTTTAATTCCAAGTTTCTCTCACATGCTCATCTCCATGTTAGGGTTATGATCAGAGTTGAGTTCCTGTGTGGCCTGGCATGCTGAGACTGTGTGCTGGGCTCGTGGGATGCAGGGAAGTGTGCTGCATCTCACTCATCCCACTCTCACTGGCGATTAACAGATGAGGTGCTGGAGCTGGACCAGGAAAATCCTCTGGATGCCAACCGGACATCTGACATTATAGTACCTTGAGCATTAGCAATGGACCAATCTTGCTCCCATGAATGGTTGGGTGGTCGACATTATATGACTCAGCTCTGAAGACCTCTGGTGATCCCTCCATAATCTGCTCACCCAGGGGTTCTAAGAGGGTGTAGTCTTGTCCAAGGTGGCCCAACTTCCTTAGGATTGGCTGGTTCCTTGTCTCCAAGCTCCCCTTTATATAAGGGCAGAAAGGACTTAAATCGCCTTCCCAGGATTGCATTCTATTCTTCCTGAGTAGCAAAGAGAAGGAAAAAAAAAAGCAAAGGAAACAAAATTGCTTCTATATCTAAATGGTCTCAATGTTTATACTTCTTGCCATATCACATTTAGTTTTTATAACAAGATCATGAATTAGGTATTGTTTCTCTGTGTTATAGCACTGGATATTTAAGTAACATATTCAATGTTATTTAACTAGTAAGGATGAAGAAACAAATTCATATGTGACTGGTTGTGAATCATATATTTATACCCATTACTGTTTTTGCCCATATAATTGTAGAAGTGAATAGCAAGGAGGCATAGGACATGCAGGAAGTCTTGTTTTGTTTTGTTTTTAAGATATGAAATTTCTTTTTTTAGCATGGTGAGATCACACCTGTTTTCTTGATGAGAAAAGTCCAAAACAGGCAGAATACAGTGTTTTGGGACAGTCGTTACTTGTTTGGACATAAGTGACCCTGAGTCAAGGCTGAGTCAAGGCAGACTCACACAACTAAAGAATTTTTATCAAAATATGTAATTGTTTTAATCTAGTGCTCTAAAGTAACTTCACGGATTTTGTTTCCATATCACTAAATTTACTTTTCAGCTGACAACAAACATGACTCATTTCATTTCAGTTGATTAGTTTGGTTACAAGCTACTGAAAATAGAGGCTGTGAAGCAGAAGGGACTTCAATCATACCTGTATGAGTAGATACATTCTGAAAAGAACTGAAAATCAGAAATCCTGGTGTGAATTGCCGCAAAGTAGAGCAGTGAGTAGACAACAAATGCAGAATGTATTTTTCTATAAAGTCTTTTTCAACAAGAAAGTGAAGTAAGAAATGCCTGCTTAAAAAAGCAGTAGAACCACCTGAGGAAATAAGTAGAAATTTTCCTCCTTTAACCTAATCACTAGGATTTTTATTTGTGGTTTGCAAGCAATAATATCAAATGCATGGCTGTTGTAGTAAATTTTTAAAAAGTCATCTGGTAAACTTTTATTCAATTACGATGCATTTCTTTTTTTTTTTTCTTTAAAGATGAAGTTATTTACAAAAAAAAAATTCTCCTTTTCCTCTGGTGGGTGTCAGAAATGGCTTCACAGAAGAGATGACAACAAAGCAGGATTTTGAAAGATGAATTGCTGTCAAATACAGTTTGTACTGTAAGGTGGGTATGACTGAGGAAATAGATGTTTTCAGTAATGACCTAATAGTAATAACACTCACTCTGCTCCCCAGACCATCACCAAAAGGACTTGCTGAGCCTGTGCATGCCTGGTACCACATCAGTCCCAAACCAGAGCTGATCAGGTTGCACCAACCTCCAACTATTTACAGAGTGGGTAACTTGTTCATAGACCTTGGAGGAAAAAAAGGGAATATGACTTGAGAAGAAATCCAGAGTTCTTTTTGAGGTAAATATCAAAACACAGTAAAAGCCAATTTTTTATGTCATGTATCTCAGATGAGAATCTCTATTAAATATCCTCCAAAACATCAGTTTATATTCCTGTTGACCTGGGGCACTTTAAAATATTTAAGTGTTATTAGAGTTATCAAAAGCACACTAAATAATGTTCAGTAGAGTTTTAACATTAATATGATTTATTATTTTTTAATTACTGATAATAACAGACTGCTTTTTCTTCTGAAGTATAGTTGATTTACAATGTCATGTTAGTTTCAGGTGTAGAGCAAAGTGATTCAAATATATGTATATATATTTGAATATATATATATTCTTTTTCAGATTCTTTTCCCATATAGTTTATTACAAAATATGGAGTATAGTTTCCTGTGCTATACAGTAGGTCCTTATAACAAATCTGTTTTGGATAAAAGATAACACTTCAGTTGTGCTTCAGGCCCCTGTGACACATTGAGCAAGTGTAAGCCTCATTTCTAGCAGAAGGGACTAATTTACATGATTGTTAAGTTACACTTCTATCCTTAAAAAAACCCTCCAGTTTCTAAAATTATAATCATGAAGTTTTGCAAAACAACTTTATAAATTATTGTCTATCAGGACTAATATTGCTCTATCACAGCTTGGTGTTAGAAATTAATGCTGTCCAAGCAAAACTATTTCACAGAGTCAGCTAGAAAACAAAAATTACTCTATAAATTCAGTGAAATTTCAGTTAAAAATCTGGATACAGTTTATTAAACTATTTGAAATACTGACTTTAAAATTTACAAAGAGTAAGAGATCAAGAGAAGTCAAGACAATTTTGAATAACTAATTATTGAGTATTTACTATTTTCTAGGAACAATTCGGATGCTTTACATGAATACGTACATTTAACTTTTGAAAGAACACTACTATAGAGGAAACATTAATAACTTTACTTTGCAGATGAGAAACTGAGACACAGAAAGTCTAAGTAACTTGCTAATGTCATGCTGTTAAGCAAGGATAAAATTGAGGTTTGAACCTTGATATGCTAGCTCCAAATATTACATGGTAAGCCAATACATTATACTGCCTATATAGAAAAGTAAAAAGGGAACACTTGACTTAATATATGGCAAAATAGGTTGAAATTAAGACATTATAATTTTGGCATGAGAATAGACAAATAGAGAAATGGGAATGAGAGGTGGCCCAGAAGCAAATCCATACAAATATGTGCATTCAGAATATACCAGAGCTAGTGGTTTTACAACCACATCATTATAGAGAGGACAGATTTTGTTTTTAATATCTTTATTGGAGTATAATTGCTTTACAATGTTGTGTTAGTTTCTGCTGTACAAAGTGAATCTGCTATATGTATATCCCCATATCCCCTTCCTCTTGAGCCTCCCTCCCACCTGCCCTATCCTACCCCTCTAGGTCAGAGGATGAATTATTCAATACATGATGTTGGAAACATTGGATGTCCAAATGGAAGAACAAACTATAAAAGAGTATTTACTTTATATTATGTAAAAATATAATCTAGATGGAATAAACATGTAAGTTAAAAGAATATATGACCTCAGGGTAAGATTTTAAAAATAATTATGTACGCCCACACAGACACAAACACACATCTGCACATTTACGCAAAACAGCAAATGAACAGCATAATTCATTTCACTACACTGAAATTTAGAATTTCTGTATGATTAAAAAAGATAAAGCTGTGAACTGCAAAATTATATTCACCTTGCCTATAACTAGCCAAGATTTAGTGTCTGAATGCATTAAATTTTCTAAAGATAAAAACAAAGAATAACTAAAATGAGCCAAGGATTTGAACAGGTAAATTACAGATGAAAAATTTGAATTGTCAATGAAAATTTCACAAGCTTAGTATTACTAGAAATTAAGTAAATATTTATTAAAGCAATGAGATATAATTTCACATCTATCAAATGGTAAAAATATAAGTACATATGGTGTAGATATATAAAAGAGCCTATATTTGAGATAATACCAAATAGGCATAGACTTGAAGAAGCAGAACCTCACCTACCTTGCTAATAAGCATATATGCAAGAATAACCATTTTGGAGGACAATTTAGCAATACCCACTAGTGCTAGTCATCCACATGCACCAGTTTCATTATGATAGCTCTTTTAAATATAAATGATTATGTTATTTAATATATTAATCTATTCTAGAGATAAGCAGCTGTGTATAAATCTCTCAGGAAATATTTAATATTATGTAACAGAGGAATATTTTCAAACTTTAGCAGGAGAGTCGCAGTCTTTTCTGTAGAAAAAGTCCTTTTCCCAAGGGCTGAGCTCTGGGAATGAATCAGTCCACATAAGTGTCCAGAAAATGGAGTTCATGGCCAAGGCATCCTTCTTTCTGTTTCCTGTGTGCTGTTTTCTGCAGTCCTTATCCGTTCAGATTGAGGGCCAAGCTAAATGTTCAAATATAACATGTAACACTTTGCTATCAAAACATAAAGCTTTTTCTCACATCTTGACTTCACTTATTTGTGTACTTTCGGGGAACTTACCTACTTTGTATGAAAGAAAAAGAGAAAGAAGCATCCACTCAGAATGTTTCTTAGATCTTAACCTCAATAATGGGAGGTCAGGAAGTTGCTGGAGAAGATTCCTGCCTGGCATCTGTATTCAAAATTGATAACATGCCTTAAGACTCATTCATGCATGTGCTACACAAGCTGGGCATTGCTGGCTTTGATGATGATATGATATCATCATTTCTGATATCAGAAATCTCTCATCTTCAAGTCCTGAAAACCCAGGTTTAAATCTTTAAATATTTGCATGTATTTCTTTCTTTTGATAGGGCATCCGTCTATTTTCTTTCTTTTAACTCCCATATGACATTTATTTATTTATTTATTTTTACATCTTTATTGGAGTATAATTGGTTTACAATGGTGTGTTAGTTTCTGCTTTATAACAAAGTGAATCAGTTATACATATACATATGTTCCTATATCTCTTCCCTCTTGCATCTCCCTCCCTCCCACCCTCCTTATCCCACCCCTCTAGGTGGTCACAAAGCACTGAGCTGATCTCCCTGTGCTATGCGGCTGCTTCCCACTAGCTATCTATTTTATGTTTGGTAGTGTATATATGTCCATGCCACTCTCTCGCTTTGTCACAGCTTACCCTTCCCCCTCCCCATATCCTCAAGTCCATTCTCTAGTAGGTCTGTGTCTTTATTCCTGTCTTACCCCTTGGTTCTTCATGACATCTTTTTTCTTAAATTCCATATATTTTTTAATTACTTATTTTGAATTACATATCCCTATAGTATATATAGATAGATTTGTATGCCAGATACATCCCTAAGAGAGATTCTCTAGGAAAACTGTTCAGAGATTCAAAGGGACAATGATTACAAATAAATCATTCCTTGCTTATTTTTTATGTTAATTACAACCTGTATCCACATACCCAGTCAAATCAAATGTTTATTATTTGATTCATAATAAATTGATCACAATGAAAAAAAAACCCAAATACATCATTCCTTGTAGTTAATGATGTTTCTTTTCTAAAGCGAAAGAAGAAGCTTTTCTTACAGAATGGCACACAGAGATCTGGTATCATTTGGCAATTCAGCTATGAGTCAAAAGTTAATACATTCACAAACACATATGCAAACAACTTCAGCAGGGAAGGCAGACATGTTGAGAATTACTTCCACAGCCAAATACAAATAACATCAGTGACATTGGACATGACGTGGGGCAACTTTTTCACTTGTGCAGTTGAGACTGGCCCATGATTTTTATAAAATGTCTGTTTCCATAATGCAGTTTGAATAGGCAAGTGTTTCAATGACAGGAGATACCCAGGAGTCTTGTAAACACCCAACACAGAGTAGAGGAAGGCACCAGCTTCTCCGCACTTGCCATTATTGAAGAGGACCCGGCAGCCATTAAGACAGAAATAATCCAGATTGGTCTTAAACCAGATCTACCCTAGACAACAAGATGACCATGAATCAGGCTCAAAGGGGATAAAAATTCTGTTGCTGCCTAGAGAAAATAACCCTCATCACACTTGGAACAAAGGAAGGCAAGACTGGCACAAGGGATCAGTGAAATTTACTTCTTGGGTAACACAATTCATTTAACTATGTTGACAGTTATCTGTGGATATTGCACTGGGACTCCCCCATGTAAACGGTGCTTTGTGTGTGTGTATGTGTGCATATGTGTATGACATATATAGAAATACAATAGAAAATATTTTAAAAAACTGAGTATAGTTTTACTCACAATAATAAAACAAAATGCAAAGGAGTTCAATTTTCAGAATAACTGCCATTTCAGAATAATATTTAAAAGGTTCTATCTGTTGTTTAAATCATTACATGACAGTAGACAATTCTGATGAGATAAAGGATGGATAAATCTGGATAAAAAGCAGAAAATTTGGTCTTAGATAATGAGGACAAAAAAGGATCCAGCCTTATTTTATTTTATTATTATTTTTTAACATCTTTATTAGAGTATAATTGCTTTACAATGGTATGTCAGTTTCTGCTTTGTAACAAAGTGAATCAGATATGCATATACATATGTCTCCATATCTCTTCCCTCTTGCATAAGCCTTATTTTAGAATGTAAAGCTTTTGTGATGACACTGAAACTCTTATTATCTTTTGGAATGTTGGGCTTTTCTGAAATGGAAGTCTTTTTCCAGGCCATGACAATTGAAATGTTCCAGATTAGAGAGGGTGAAAGGTAAAAGAAATCCCAGCTTCACTATTTCAACTTGAAAATTTATTTAAGAATTTGTGAAATTGCTGTCACATCTCTTAGGTTAATTTAAAAATGGAATGCATGTACACCCATGTTCATAGCAGCTTATTCACAATAGCCAAAAAATGGAAACAACCCAAGTGTCCATGGACAGATGAATGGATAACCAAAATCTGGTATATGCACACAATGGAATATTATTCAGCCTTTAAAAAGAAAGGAAATTCTGACACATGCAACAACATGGATTAACCTTGAGGACATTATGCTGTGTGAAATAAACCAATCACAAAAAGACACATACTGTATGATTCCACTTACATGAGGAATCTAGATATTCCTCACAGCGGCAGAAAGTAGAATAGTGGTTGCCAGGAATGGCAGGAAGTGGAGGTATGGAACTGCTTAAGGAGTTCAGAGCTTCAGTTTTATGCCAGTTGTGGCACAAAAATGTGAATATAGTTAACACCACTGAATCGTACAGTTAAAAATGGATAAAATAGTAATTTCATATTATGTGTATTTTACCACAATTAAGAAAAAAATAGACATTCTCACTGCAAAATTGAGTCTTTTTGCTTACTGATTTTTTTGATATTATGCATACACTGTGCAGAGTACATGAGTTAATTATATTTTATTCTCTAGTTGAACAAAATTTTAAAAATAGTTTTCTAAATGCAACATTAAGAAGATGACATTTTTTGACAGAGTCCTTCTTACTTTTTTAAACCAAAGAATAACTCACACTGGGTGGCTTATCACAAGAGAGCAACAATGGGATACATTAGTTCTATCCTGTGCACAGTAAGACATCAGTAGCCATTCCTTCTGGAGTTAGAAAGAAAAACAAAACTGTATTCTGAATATTTATTTTTAGTTACCATGAACTAAATTATATTTGCTAACTCAGACTGAAAATTAAAGCATGAGAAAGCATACTAATAGAAAATTAAGACCTGGCTTGTTTTCTTTCTTCTACCTTCATTCCTGGTTTAGTTGTTGCATTGTTTAATACCCAGATCAGAGGATAAAATGAATTGGATAATTTATGTTGTTGGATTAGGAGTGGGAAGATTCAGGGAGATTTGTTGAGTTTTACAAGGCTCCTAACCCATTTTTATGCATAGAATAACTATCTGTTTTATCAGTGTTCCTGGACTTAACCATCCTTGTTCTATCCCACCATAGCCCTTGTTAACATCTCCTCCACGTATAGTACAAATGACTTCATGAACACGATTGTTTTTTGGAAAGGTGGCAAAATGAATTTTATTTGAAGAAAGAGAAATAATTGCCACTACATCATAGGCCCATATATCCCTTTTCAACCACCTAACTTTCAAGAAGTGGAATGAAGTATCTAACAGCTGTACACACACACACACACACACACACACACACACACACATACATCATTACCTTTTTAACTACCAAGAGAGATCAAAGGAAGTGAAATTCCCTTTGATGGATGCTATGGATTTCCTTCACAGAGTTTCAGGATGACAACTTTTTTTACAGGTTTGATACATAATTGACATATAACATTGTATAGGTTTAAGATTAAGAAGTTGATTTGATACACTTAATTATTGCAGCATGATTAAGTCTTTAAATGATTTTCAGTTAATTTTTGCATATAATGTATGATAAGGATCCAATTTCATTCTTTTGCATATTTTTAGATAATTTTACAAAACAACTATAAATTTGGGGGATGTAATTGATCTTAAACTTCTTCCTGAACACTACTGCCTGAAGTAGTAGAATGTTTCCCATTGGCATTTTGTATATTTCTTTACTTCCTAATACCCAGATACTGAAATAGTAACTTCTAACTATGTAACACCAGGTTTCTTTTCTGGATCAGAACTTTATGTAGAGTTCTGAAATTTATTTTCTAAGAACAATTGATGTCTTATTAGTATTTTCCTTTGTTCTTGTTCTCTCTTCATTTATTTACTTATTTATGTATTCATTATTTTCTTTATTGTTTTCTCTTTCTTACTTTCTTCTTTTTCTTTTTAAAGTCAACTCAGGTTCTGCTCTTGCTCAGGTATCCTATTGATTTTTTTATGAGTTTTGATATCCCCCACAATATTTACTTCATATTTCAAATTCTGGTAATCATGAATGATTCAGTTTCTAGCTACTTAGAAAACTACTGTCACATATCAGAGCTTTTTCTAGAGGAACTAATAAAAAGAATGAATAATAATAGGAAGAATTTAACATAAACTAAAATGTTTAGTTACAAACTTTTCCCATTAACTGCCAGTTTATCTGCAGGTGCATCATCTTAATCAATTCCTTCATGCTAGCAATACTTCTTTAAGCTGTCACATTATTAAAATTCTCAGCATAGATGTTTGAAACTTTTAATTATCTGGTCTCACATTCTTATGGAACAGAATTCATAGTTTACTACTATAACTGAAAGCTAATTTATTACAAATAAGGGAGATATAAAATCACCAAATTAAATTGATACATTGAAAATTGTGTGTTCCAATACTATCTCAGGCTAAAGAACTGACCACTGATGGAATAATTATGGTATATCCATACTATGGAACAGTACTCAGTAACTTAAAAGAATAAGCTATGGCTACATACAACATGAATGACTCTCTAAAGCTTTATGCTAAATGAAAAAAAAATAACCACAAAATACTACATGCTGTATGGCTCCTGTATGACATTGTATAAAAGGCAAAACATATTGACAGAAAACAGAACAGTGGTTGCCAAAGGCTGACAATGTGTATATTTGTGTATGTGTATGTGTGTTTACAGGGGAAGGTGGGTGACTGAAAATGGACATCAGGAGACTTTGCAGGGATAATAGAAATTTACTATCACAGTGGTGTTTGTTACATGACTGCTAACATTAGTCAAAATTCAGAATTACACCTAAAAGTGGTGGATTTTTTATATACCAATTATATTTCAAATATAATTTCAATTCAATAATATTCAAATAATATTTTAAAAAGATATCACCAGCAAAACTTATACAAAAATTTAATTAATATAATTAAAAACAGTTGAAAATATTTCTTATCTACTGAGATACATTTTATAAATTGACTAGCATCATGTTTAACAGAAAATAAAAACACTGAAAAAGCAAGTTACCTTTTCATTATTCTTAAGCAAAATTTGCATACTGGTGGCTTTAAGTCAAATGTAGCCTTTTTGTTTGGCCAGCACAATATTTTAAAAAACAACTTGCCTCAACACTTTTATGACCAATTAATTTTTGACAGAGCCAAAAATGAATTAAATGGAGAAAACACAGTTTGGGGGTTTTCTTTGTTTGTTTGTTTTCTTTTGGTTTTATTCTTCTTTATTTTTTAAATTTTTATATTTGTTTTTTATACAGCAGGTTCTTTTAGTTGCCTATTTTATACGTATTACTATATATATGTCAAACGCAATCTCCCAATTCATCCCACCACCCCCCACCACCACTTTCCCCTCTTGGTGACCATAGCTTTTTTCTCTACATCTGTGTCTCTATTTCTGCCCAGCAAACTTGCTCACCTGTACCATTTTTCTAGGTTCCACATATATGCGTTATATACGATATTTGTTTTTCTCTTTCTGACTTACTTCACTCTGTATGACAGCCTCTAGATCCACCCACGTCTCTACAAATGACCCAATTGCATTCCTTTTTATGGCTAGGTAATATTCCATTGTGTATATGTACTACATCTTCTTCTTTTTTTTTTTTTTTACAATTCCATGTTTTTTGGTATATTTAGAGAGTTGTGCAACCATCACCACAATCTAATTTTAGTACATTTTTTCATCAGTAAGTTATTCCATTTATGACTAAATAATATTCCATTGCATTGATATACCACATTTTGTTTATCCATTCATCAGTTGATGGACACTTGGCTTCTTTCCATTTCTTGGCTATTATAAATAATACTGCTATAAATAGTCACGTGCAAGTTTTTGTGTGCACATGTTTTCATTTCTCTTGAGTAGCTAAGTAGGAGTGGAATTTCTGGATCCTATGGTTAAACTATGTTTAAATTTTTGAGACATTGTCAAAACATTTTTCATAAGGTTGTGCCATTCTACATACATATCAACAATGTATGAGAGTCCCAATTTCTCCACATCCTCACCAACACTTGTTATATATCTTTTTTTTTTAACATCTTTATTGGGGCACAATTGCTCTACAATGGTGTGTCAGTCTCTGCTTCACAACAAAGTGAATCAGTCACACATAAACACATGTTCCCATATGTCCTCCCTCTTGCGTCTCCCTCCCTCCCACCCTCCCTATCCCACCCCTCCAGGCCGTCACAAAGCACCGAGCCAATATCCCTGTGCCATGCGGCTGCTTCCCACTAGCTATCTACCTTACTACGTTTGTTAGTATGTATATGCCCATGACTCTCTCTCGCCCTGTCACAGCTCACCCTTCCCCCTCCCCATAACCTCAAGTCCGTTCTCTAGGAGGTCTGCATCTTTATTCCTGCTTTACCCCTAGGTTCTTCATGACATTTTTTCCCTTAAATTCCATATATATGTGTTAGCATAAGGTATTTGTCTTTTTCTTTCTGACTTACTTCACTCTGTATGACAGACTCTAGGTCTATCCACCTCATTACAAATAGCTCAATTTCGTTTCTTTTTATGGCTGAGTAATATTCCATTGTATATATGTGCCACATCTTCTTTATCCATTCATCCGATGATGGGCACTTAGGTTGTTTCCATCTCCTGGCTATTGTAAATAGAGCTGCAATGAACATTTTGGTACATGACTCTTTTTGAATTTTGGTTTTCTCAGGGTATATGCCCAGTAGTGGGATTGCTGGGTCATATGGTAGTTCTATTTGTAGTTTTTTAAGGAACCTCCATACTGTTCTCCATAGTGGCTGTACCAATTCACATTCCCACCAGCAGTGCAAGAGTGTTCCCTTTTCTCCACACCCTCTCCAGCATTTATTGTTTCTAGATTTTTTGATGATGGCCATTCTGACTGGTGTGAGATGATAGCTCATTGTAGTTTTGATTTGCATTTCTCTAATGAATAATGATGTTGAGCATTCTTTCATGTGTTTGTTGGCAGTCTGTATATCTTCTTTGGAGAAATGTCTATTTAGGTCTTCTGCCCATTTTTGGATTGGGTTGTTTGTTTTCTTGTTATTGAGCTGCATGAGCTGCTTGTAAATTTTGGAGATTAATCCTTTGTCAGTTGCTTCATTTGCAAATATTTTCTCCCATTCTGAGGGTTGTCTTTTGGTCTTGTTTATGGTTTCCTTTGCTGTGCAAAAGCTTTGAAGTTTCATTAGGTCCCATTTGTTTATTTTTGTTTTTATTTCCATTACTCTAGGAGGTGGGTCAGAAAGGATCTTGCTGTGATTTATGTCATAGAGTGTTCTGCCTATGTTTTCCTCTAAGAGTTTGACAGTTTCTGGCCTTACATTTAGGTCTTTAATCCATTTTGAGCTTATTTTTGTATATGGTGTTAGGGAGTGATCTAATCTCATACTTTTACATGTACCTGTCCAGTTTTCCCAGCACCACTTATTGAAGAGGCTGTCCTTTCTCCATTGTACATTACTGCCACCTTTATCAAAGATAAGGTGTCCATATGTGCATGGGTTTATCTCTGGGCTTTCTATCCTGTTCCATTGATCTATCTTTCTGTTTTTGTGCCAGTACCATACCGTCTTGATGACTGTAGCTTTGTAGTATAGTCTGAAGTCAGGGAGCCTGATTCCTCCAGTTCCTTCTTTCGTTCTCAAGATTGCTTTGACTATTCGGGGTCTTTTGTGTTTCCATACAAATTGCAAACTTTTTTGTTCTAGTTCTGTGAAAAATGCCAGTGGTAGTTTGATAGGGATTGCATTGAATCTATAGATTGCTTTGGGTAGTAGAGTCATTTTCACAATGTTGATTCTTCCAATCCAAGAACATGGTATATCTCTCCATCTATTTGTATCATCTTTAATTTCTTTCATCAGTGTCTTATAATTTTCTGCATACAGGTCTTTTGTCTCCTTAGGTAGGTTTATTCCTAGATATTTTATTCTTTTTGTTGCAATGGTAAATGGGAGTGTTTTCTTGATTTCACTTTCAGATTTTTCATCATTAGTATATAGGAATGCCAGAGATTTCTGTGCATTAATTTTGTATCCTGCCACTTTACCAAATTCATTGATTAGCTCTAGTAGTTTTCTGGTAGCATCTTTAGGGTTCTCTATGTATAGGATCATGTCATCTGCAAACAGTGACAGCTTTACTTCTTCTTTTCTGATTTGGATTCCTTTTATTTCCTTTTCTTCTCTGATTGCTGTGGCTAAAACTTCCAAAACTATGTTGAATAAGAGTGGTGAGAGTGGGCAACCTTGTCTTGTTCCTGATCTTAGTGGAAATGCTTTCAGTTTTTCACCATTGAGGATGATGTTTGCTGTGGGCTTGCCATATATGGCCTTTATTATGTTGAGGAAAGTTCCCTCTATGCTTACTTTCTGCAGGGTTTTTATCATAAATGAGTGTTGAATTTTGTCAAATGCTTTCTCTGCATCTATTGAGATGATCATATGGTTTTTCTCCTTCAATTTGTTAATATGGTTTATCACATTGATAGATTTGCGTATACTGAAGAATCCTTGCATTCCTGGAATAAACCCCACTTGATCATGGTGTATGATCCTTTTAATGTGCTATTGGATTCTGTTTGCTAGTATTTTGTTGAGGATTTTTGCATCTATGTTCATCCGTGATATTGGCCTGTAGTTTTCTTTCTTTGTGACATCCTTGTCTGGTTTTGGTATCAAGGTGATGGTGGCCTCGTAGAAGGAGTTTGGGAGTGTTCCTCCTTCTGCTATATTTTGGAAGAGTTTGAGAAGGATAGGTGTTAGCTCTTCTCTAAATGTTTGATAGAATTCGCCTGTGAAGCCATCTGGTCCTGGGCTTTTCTTTGTTGGAAGATTTTTAATCACAGTTTCCATTTCAGTGCTTGTGATTGGTCTGTTCATATTTTCTATTTCTTCCTGATTCAGTCTTGGCAGTTGTGCATTTCTAAGAATTTGTCCATTTCTTCCAGATTGTCCATTTTATTGGCATAGAGTTGCTTGTAGTAATCTCTCATGATCTCTTTTATTTCTGCAGTGTCAGTTGTTACCTCTCCTTTTTCATTTCTAATTCTATTGATTTGAGTCTTCTCCCTTTTTTTCTTGATGAGTCTGGCTAGTGGTTTATCTATTTTGTTTATCTTCTCAAAGAACCAGCTTTTAGTTTTATTGATCTTTGCTATTGTTTCCTTCATTTCTTTTTCATTTATTTCTGATCTGATTTTTATGATTTCTTTCCTTCTGCTAGCTTTGGGGTTTTTTTGTTCTTCTTTCTCTAATTGCTTGAGGTGCAAGGTTAGGTTGTTTATTCGAGATGTTTCCTGCTTCTTAAGGTGGGCTTGTATTGCTATAAACTTCCCCCTTAGAACTGCTTTTGCTGCATCCCACAGGTTTTGGGTCGTTGTGTCTCCATTGTCATTTGTTTCTAGGTATTTTTTGATTTCCTCTTTGATTTCTTCAGTGATCTCTTCATTATTAAGTAGTGTATTGTTTAGCCTCCATGTGTTTGTCTTTTTTACAGATCTTTTCCTGTAATTGATATCTAGTCTCATTGCGTTATGGTCAGAAAAGATACTTGATACAATTTCAATTTTCTTAAATTTACCAAGGCTTGATTTGTGACCTAAGATATGATCTATCCTGGAGAATGTTCCATGAGCACTTGAGAAAAATGTGTATTCTGTTGTTTTTGGATGGAGTGTCCTATAAATATAAATTAAGTCCATCTTGTTTAATGTATCATTTAAAGCTTGTGTTTCCTTATTTATTTTCATTTTGGATGATCTGTCCATGGGTGAAAGTGGGGTGTTTAAGTCCCCTACTATGAATGTGTTACTGTCGATTTCCCCTTTTATGGCTGTTAGCATTTGCCTTATGTATTGAGGTGCTCCTATGTTGGGTGCATAAATATTTACAATTGTTATATCTTCTTCTTGGATCAGTCCCTTGATCATTATGTAGTGTCCTTCTTTGTCTCTTTTAATAGTCCTTATTTTAAAGTCTATTTTGTCTGATATGAGAATTGCTACTCCAGCTTTCTTTTGGTTTCCATTTGCATGAAATATCTTTTTCCATCCCCTTACTTTCAGTCTGTATGTGTCTCTAGGTCTGAAGTGGGTGTCTTGTAGACAGCATATATAAGGGTCTTGTTTTTGTATCCATTCAGCTAATCTGTGTCTTTTGGTGGGAGCATTTAGTCCATTTACATTTAAGGTAATTATCGATAGGTATGTTCCTATTCCCATTTTCTAAATTGTTTTGGGTTCATTATTATAGGTCTTTTCCTTCTCTTGTGTTTCTTGCCTAGAGAAGATCCTTTAGCATTTGTTGTAAAGCTGGTTTGGTGGTGCTGAACTCTCTCAGCTTTTCCGTATCTGTAAAGGTTTTAATTTCTCCATCAAATCTGAATGAGATCCTTGCTGGGTAGAGTAGTCTTGGCTGCAGGTTTTTCTCCTTCATCACTTTCAGTATGTTTGCCACTCCCTTCTGGCTTGTAGGGTTTCTGCTGAGAGATCAGCTGTTAACCTTATGGGGATTCCCTTATGTGTTATTTGTTGTTTTTCCCTTGCTGCTTTTAATATGCTTTCTTTGTATTTAATTTTTGACAGTTTGATTAATATGTGTCTTGGCATATTTCTCATTGTATTTATCCTGTATGGGACTCTGTGCTTCCTGGACTTGATTAACTATTTCCTTTCCCATATTAGGGAAGTTTTCAACTATAAACTCTTCAAATATTTTCTCAGTCCCTTTCTTTTTCTCTTCTTCTTCTGGAACCCCTATAATTCGAATGTTGGTGCGTTTAATGTTGTTCCAGAGGTCTCTGAGAATGTCCTCAGTTCTTTTCATTCTTTTTTCTTTATTCTGCTCTGCAGTAGTTATTTCCACTATTTTATCTTCCAGGTCACTTATCCGTTCTTCTGCCTCAGTTATTCTGCTATTGATCCCACCTAGAGTACTTTTAATTTCATTTATTGTGTTGTTCATCGTTGCTTGTTTCATCTTTAGTTCTTCTAGGTCCTTGTTAACTGATTCTTGCATTTTGTCCATTCTATTGTCCATTCTATCTCCAAGATTTTGGATCAACCTTACTATCATTATTCTGAATTCTTTTTCAGGTAGACTGCCTATTTCCTCTTCATTTGTTAGGTCTGGTGCATTTTTATCTTGCTCCTTTATCTGCTGTGTGTTTTTCTGTCTTCTCATTTTGCTTATCTTACTGTGTTTGGGGTCTCCTTTTGGCAGGCTGCAGGTTCGTAGTTCCTCCTGTTTTTGATGTCTGTCTCCAGTGGCTAAGGTTGGTTCAGTGGGTTGTGTAGGCTTCCTGGTGGAGGGGACTAGTGCCTGTGTTTGGTGGATGAGGCTGGATCTTGTCTCTCTAGTGGGCAGGTTCACATCTGGTGGTGTGTTTTGGGGTGTCTGTGGCCTTATTATGATTTTAGGCAGCCTCTCTGCTAATGGGTGGGGTTGTGTTCCTGTTTTGTTAGTTGTTTGGCATAGGTTTTCCAGCACTGTGGCTTGCTGGTCATTGAGTGAAGCTGGGTGCTGGTGTTAAGATGGAGGTCTCTGGGAGATTTTCGCCGTTTGATATTATGTGGAGCTGGGAGGTCTCTTGTTGACCAGTGTCCTGAAGTTGGCTCTCCTACCTCAGAGGCAGAGCCCTGCCTCCTGGCTGGAGCACCAAGAGCTTTTCATCCACACGGCTCAGGATAAAGGGAGAAAAAGTAGAGGGAATTAGTAGAAGTATGAGGAAAGAAAGAAGGAAAGGAGGGTAGGAAGGAAGGAAGAAAGAAAGAAAGAAGCAAAGAAGGAAAGAAGGCAAGAAGGAAAGAAAGGAGGGAGAGAGGGAGGGAGGAAGGAAGGAAGGAGGGAAAGAAGGAAAAAAAGACAGAAAGAAAGAAGATACAGTAAAAATAAAATAAAGTATAATAAAGTTATTGAATTAAAAAATTCTTATTTAGAAAAAAAAAAAGGGACGGATAGAACCTTAGGACAAATGTTGGAAGCAAAGCTATACTGACAAAATCTTACACAGAAGCATACACATACACCCCCTTAAAAGAGGTAAATGGGGAAAAATCATAAATCTTGCTGTCAGAGACCATCTCCTCAATTTGGGATGATTCATTGTCTAAAGGAGGGAAGGAAGGAAGGAAAGAAAGAAAGAAAGAAAAAAAGAACGAAGGTAAAGTATAATAACGTTATTAAAATTAATTATTAAGAAAAAAAATTAAAAAAAAAAACATGGACGGAGAGAACCCTAGGACAAATGGTGGAAGCAAGACTATACAGACAAGATCTCACACAGAAGCATACACATACACATTCACAAAAAGAGGAAAAGGGAAAAAAATCATAGATCTTGCTCCTAAAGTCCACTTCCTTAATTTGGGATGATTGGTTGTCTATTCAGGTATTCCACAGATGCAGGGTATATCAAGTTGATTGTGGAGCTTTAATCCGCTGCTTCTGAGGCTGCTGGGAGAGATTTCCCTTTCTCTTCTTTGTTCTCACAGCTCCCAGGGCTCAGCTTTGGATTTGGCCCTGCCACTGCGTGTAGGTCGCTGGAGGGCGTCTGTTTTTTGCTCAGACGGGATGGGGTTAAAAGAGCCGCTGATTCGGGGCCTCTGGAGCACTCAGGCTGGCGGGGAGGGAGGGGCACGGAGTGCGGGGCGGGCCTGCGGTGGCGAAGGCCGGCGTGACTTTGCACCAGCCTGAGGCGCACTGTGCGTTCTCCCGGGGAAGTTGTCCCTGGATCCCGGGAACCTGGCAGTGGCGGGCTGCACAGGCTCCGCGGAAGAGAGGTGTGGAGAGTGACCTGTGCTCGCACACAGGCCCCTTGGTGGCGGCAGCAGCAGCCTTAACGTCTCCCGCCCGCCTCGGGTCCGCGCTTTTAGCCGCGGTTTGCGCCCGTCTCTGGGTTCCGTGCTCTCAGCCGCGGCTCGTGCCCGTCTCTGGGGTCCGCGCTTTCAGCCGCGGCTCGCGCCCGTCTCTGGGGTTCGCGCTTTTAGCCGCGGCTCGCGCCCGTCTCTGGAGTTTCTTTAAGCAGCGTTCTTAAACCCCTCTCCTCACGCCCCAGGAAACAGAGGGAAGGAAAAGTCTCCTGCCTCTTCGGCAGGTGCAGACTTTTCCCCGGACTCCCTCCAGGCTAGCTGTGGTGCACTAACCCCTTCAGGCTATGTTCAAGCCGCCAACCCCAGTCCTCTCCCTGCGCTCCGTCCGAAACCGAAACCCGAGCCTCAGAGCCTCAGCTCGCAGCCCCGCCCGCCCCGGCGGGTGAGCAGACAAGCCTCTAGGGCTGGTGAGTGCCGGTCGGCACCGATCCTCTGTTAGGGAATCTCCCCGTTTTGCCCTCCGCAACCCCTGTTGCTGTGCACTCCTCCGCGGCCCCAAAGCTCCCTGCTCCGCCTCCCGCAGTCTCTGAACGCGAAGGGGCTTCCTAGTGTATGAAAACTTTTCCTCCTTCACAGCTCCCTCCCACTGGTGCAGGTGCCGTCCTTATTCTTTTGTCTCTGTTTTTTCTTTTTTTCTTTTGCCCTACCCAGGTACGTGGGGAGTTTCTTGCCTTTTGGGAGGTCTGAGGTCTTCTGCCAGCCTTCAGTAGGTGTTCTGTAGGAGTTGTTCCACGTGTAGATGTATTTCTGGTGTATCTGTGGGGAGGAAGGTGATCTCCGCGTCTTACTCTTCCGCCATCTTCCCTACCTCCTCCTACATCTTCTTTATCCGTTCGGCTGTGGATGGGCATTTAGGTCGCTTCAATACATGGCTATTGGAAATAGTGTTGCAATGAATATTGGGGTGCATGTGTCTTTTTGAATTATGGTTTTCTTTGGGTATATGCCCCGTAGTGGGATTACTGGGTCATATGGTAATTCTATTTTTAGTTTTTTTAGGAACCTCCATACTGTTCTCCATAGTGGCTTTATCAATTTACATTCCCACCAACAGTGCAAGAGGGTTCCCTTTTGTCCACACCCTCTCCAGCATTTGTTGTTTGTAGATTTTCTGATGATGCCCATTCTAACTGGCGTGAGGTGATACCTCATTGTACTTTTGATTTGCATTTCTCTAATAATTAGTGATGTTGAGCAGCTTTTCATGCGCTTCTTGCTCATCTGTATGTCTTCTTTGGAGAAATGTCTATTTAGGTCTTCTGCTCATTTTTTGATTGGGCTGTTTGTTATTTTAATATTGAGCTGCATGAGCTGTTTAGATATTTTAGAGGTTAATCCTTTGTCCGTTGATTCATTTGCAAATATTTTCTCCCGTTCTGAGGATTGTCCTTTTGTCTTGTTTGTAGTTTCCTTTGCTTGCAAAAGCTTTTAAGTTTCATTAGGTCCCATTTGTTTATTTTTGTTTTTATTGCCATTACTCTAGGAGGTGGATCAAAATACATCTTGCCATGATTTATGTCAAACAGTGTTCTTCCTATGTTTTCCTCTAAGACTTTTATAGTGTTCGGTCTTACATTTAGGTCTCTAATCTGTTTTGAGTTTATTTTTGTGTATGGTGTTAAGGAGTGTTCTAATTTCATTCTTTTACAGGTAGTTGTCCAGTTTTCCCAACACCACATATTGAATAGACTGCCTTTTCTCCATTGTATATCCTTGCCACCTTTGTCATAGATTAGTTGACCATAGGTGTGTGTGTTTATCTCTGGGCTTTCTATCCTATTCCATTGATCTATGTTTCTGTTTTTGTGCCAGTACCATATTGTCTTGATTACTGTAGTTTTGTAGCATAGTCTGAAGTCAGGGAGTCTGATTCCTCCAGCTCCGTTTTTTTCCCTCAAGACTGCTTTGGCTATTCGGGGTCTTTTTTGTCTCCACACAAATTTTACGATTTTTTGTTCTAGTTCTGTAAAAAATGCCACTCATAATTTGATAGGGATTGCATTGAATCTGTAGATTGCTTTGGATAGTATAGTCATTTTCTCAATATTGATTCTTCCAATCCAAGAACATGGTATATCTCTCCATCTGTTTGTGTCATCTTTGATTTCTTTCTTCAGTGTCTTATAGTTTTCTGCATACAGGTCTTTTGTCTCCTTAGGTAGGTTTATTTTTAGGTATTTTATTCTTCTTGTTGCAGTGGTGAATAGGAGTATTTCCTTAATTTCTCTTTCTGATATTTTATTGCTAGTGTTTAGGAATGCAAGCAATGTCTATGCATTAATTTTGTATCCTGCAACTTTACCAAAGTCCTTGATTAGCTCTAGTAGTTTTCTGGTGGCATCTTTAGGAATCTCTATGTATAGTATCATGTCATCTGAAAACATTGACAGCTTTACTTCTTTTCCTATTTGTATTCTTTTTATTTCTTTTTATTCTCTGATTGCTGTGGCTAGGACTTCCAAAACTATGTTGAATAATAGTGGTGAGAGTGGACATCCTTGTCTTTTTCCTGATCTTAGAGAAAATGCTTTCAGTTTTTCACCACTGAGAAGGAAGTTTGCTGTGGGTTTGTCAAATATGGCCTTTATTATGTTGATGTAGGTTCCTTCTATGCCCAATTTCTGGAGAGTTTTTATCATAAATTGGTGTTGAATTTTGTCAAAAGCTTTTTATGCATCTATTGAGGTGATCATATTTTTATTCTTCAACTTGTTCATATGGTGTATCACATTGATTGATTTGCATATATTGAAGAATACTTGCATCCCTGGAGTAAATCCCACTTGATCATGGTATATGATCCTTTTAATGTGTTGTTGGATTCTATTTGCTGGTATTTTGTTGATTTTTGCAGCTATATTCAGCAGTGATATTGGCCTGTAGTATTCTTCTTTTGTAACTTCTTTGTCTGGTTTTGGTATCAGGGTGATGGTGACCTCATAGAATGAGTTTGGGAGTGTTTCTTCCCCTGCAATTTTTTGGAAGAGTTTGAGAAGAATGGGTATTAGCTCTTCTCTAAATGTTTCATAGAACTCAACTGTGAAGCCATCTGGTCTTGGACTTTTGTTTGTTGGAATATTTTTAATCACAGTCTCAATTTCATTACTTGTGGTTGGTCTGTTCATATTTTCTATTTCTTCCTGGTTCAGTCTTGGATGGTTATACCTTTCTAAGAATTTGTCCATTTCTTCCTGGTGGTCCATTTTATTGGCATAGAGTTACTTGTAGTAGTCTCTTAGGATGCTTTGAATTTCTGTAGTGTCTGTTGTAACTTCCACATTTTCATTTCTAATTTTATTGATTTGAGTTCTCACCTTCTTTTTCTTGATGAGTCTGGCTAAAGGTTTATCAATTTTGTTTATCTTCTGAAAGAACCTGCTTTTATTTTTATTGATCTTTGCTATTGTTTTGTCTATTTTGTTTATTTCTGCTCTGATATTTATGATCTCTTTCCTTCTACTAACTTTAGGTTTTTCTTCTGCTTCTTTCTCTAGTTCCTTTAGGTGTAAGGTTAGATTGTTTATCTGAGATTTTTCTTGTTTCTTGAGGTAGGCTTGTATTGCTATAAATTTCCCTCTTAGAACTGCTTTTGCTGTATCCCATAGGTTTTGGATCATCATGTTTTCATTGTCATTTGTTTCTAGGTATTTTTTGATTTCCTCTTTGATTTCTTCAGTGATCTCTTGGTTAATTAGTAACATATTGTTTATCTTCCCTGCATTTTTGTTTTTTACATTTTTTACCCTATAACTGATTTCTAATCTCATAGTGCTGTGGTTGGAAAAGATGCTTGATATGATTTCAAATTTTCTTAAATTTACTGAGGCTTAATTTGTGACCAAAGATGTGACCTATCCTGGAGAATGTTCCGTGCACACTTGAGAAGAAAGTGTAATCTGCTGTTTTTGGATGGAATGTCCTATAAATATTAATTAAATCTATCTGTTTTATTGTATCATTTAAAGCTTGTGTTTCCTTATTGATTTTCTGTTTGGATGGTCTGTCCATTGGTGTAAGTGAGGTATTAAAGTCCCCCACTACTATTGTGTTACTGTCAATTTCCTCTTTTACAGCTCTTAGCATTTGCCTTATGCATTGATGTGATCCTGTGTTGAGTCCATAAATATTTACAACTGTTTTATCTTCTTCTTGGATTGATCCCTTGATCATTATGTAGTGTCATTCCTTGTCTCCTGTAACAGTTTTTATTTTAAAGTCTATTATGTCTGATATGAGTATTGCTACCCCATCTTTCTTTTGATTTCCATTCACATGGAATACCTTTTCCCATCCCCTCACTCTTAGTCTATATGTGTCCAAAGGTCTGAAGTGTGTCTCTTGTAGACAGCATTTATATGGGTCTTGGTTTTGTATCTATTCAGCCAGTCCGTCTTTTGGTTGGAGCATTTAATCCATCTACATTTAAGTTAATTATTGATATATATGTTCCTGTTGACATTTTCTTAATTGTTTTGTGGTTTGTTTCTGTAGGTCTTTTTACTTCCCTTCCTGTTTTGTTCTCTTGTCTTCTGTTTCTTGCTTAGAGAAGTTCCTTTAGTATTTGTTGTAAAGCTGGTTTGTGGTGCTGAATTCTCTTAGCTTTTGCTTGTCTGTAAATGTTTTGATTTATCTCTTGAGTCTGAATGAGAGCCTTGCTGGGTAGAGTATTCTTGGATGTAGGTTTTTCCCTTTTATCACTTTAAATATATTGTGCCACTTCCTTCTTGCCTGCAGAGTTTCTGGTGAAAAATCAGCTGATAAGCTTATGAGCATTCCCTTTTATGTTATTTGTTGTTTTTCTTTTGTTGCTTTTAATATTTTTTTGTATTTAATTTTTGTTAGTTTGATTAATATGTGTCTTAGCTTCTTCCTCCTGGGTTTATCTGTATGGGACTCTCTGCACTTGCTGGACTTGGGTGACTATTTCCTTTCTCATGTTAGGGAAGTTTTGGACTATAATATTTTCAAATGTTTTCTCAGGCCCTTTCTCTTTTTCATCTTCTTCTGGGACCCCTTTATTTGAATGTTGGTGTGTTTAATGTTGTCCCAGAGGTCTCTGAGACTGTCCTCATTTCTTTTCATTCTTTTTTCTTTATTCTGTTCCATGGCAGAGATTTCCACCTCTCTCTCTTCCAACTCACTTATCCATTCTTCTGCCTCAGTCATTCTGTTATTGATTCCTTCTAGTGTATTTTTCATTTCAGTTATTGTCTTGTTCATCTCTGTTTGTTTCTTCTTTAGTTCTTCTGTTTCTTGTTAAATATTTTTTGTATCTTCTCAATCTGTGCTTCCATTCTTTTTCTGAGATCTTGGATCATCTTCACTATCATTACTCTAAATTCTTTTTTTCAGATGGATTACCTACCTCCTCTTCACTTACTTGTTCCTGTAGGTTTTTATCTTGCTCCTTCATCTGCAACATACTTCTTTGTCATCTCATTTTGTCAAACTTACTGTATTTGTGGTCTCCTTTCTGCAGGCTGCAGGATCGTAGTTCCTCTTGCTTCTGCTTACCTGGTACCCTGGTGGATGAGGTTGGTCCAGAGGCTTGTTTCATTTTTCTCTTGATAGGGGGTTTGATTGGTGTTCATATCAGAACCTGCCCTAGATATTGAACGGGGCCTTCCCTTTGCTCTGTGCTTGTCACTACCCTGTCAGGTGTAGGTTCTGCTCCCTAGTTGTTGGAGTAGAGGTCCCCAAATCTGTTTCTTTACTGTGATTCTGATTTGCAGTGTGAGGTAGGTGGGATTGGAACACTCCCACTGTGAGAGAAGTCACTGATAATTCTTCCTATGGAGTTGTTCACCTGTGAATGTGCTCTGTTGTGTCCCTTTTCACCTGTTGTGCAGGCTCACATAGTATACTGCTGTTGGCACTGCTCTCAGTCTCACATTAACTGTGGGTATGCTGGCAATTGGCCCTGGTGATTCTCCGGTGTTGTTTTCACCCAGACACAAGTGCAGATACACTGAGGTCAGGTCCCAGGACTGTAGTAGTCATGTAACTGGACCCACTGTGGGAGCTATGGAGGCAGCTCACGCTCTGGCTTGGCCCAACCGACACATGTACATGACCACAAAACCCACAGCTTCTAAAGCCAGACCTGTTCCAGCCCAAGAGCACTTGTCCTTTCACATGTTTCACAGGTGATGAATTTCGGAAGCTGTCAGCAGATGTGTAACTCCGTAGTTCATGCAGCTATGAGGAGAGATTTCATCTCTTTTTCCTTAGTCACATGGCACCTGGGGCTCAGCTGTGGTGAGTGGGGTGAGTTCTGGTACTCACTGGCAGATGTCCTAGTATCAAGATGTTTCCGCACCCTCCCAGGACAGCAGGGCAGGTCCCACCACTCACTGGTGGATTTCCTAGTCAGGGGAGTTATCCACTTGCTCCTGGGACAGCAGGGCAGGTTCTGGCATCCACTGATGGATTTCCCAGTCATGGAAGCTATCTGTGCCCTCCCAGGGCAGCATGGGTGGGTCCTGGGGCCTGCTTGCAGAATTCCTAGTGACTGGATCTGTCCATACCATTCCAGGTCATCTGGGGTGGGTCCTATGACCCACTAGCATAATTCCTAGTTTCAGAATCTCTCCACACCCTTCCAGGTGAGAGGAGGTGGGGCCTGGTGTCTGCCTGTTGGTCTGGAAGAGGTGGCCAGTACCTGCCTCTGGAGCCCAAGATGATGGTGGTGACTCATGCCCTCCCACTCAGGGCTCCTGTAGGCAGTGTCCTGGGAGCTCTCACAGGGAAAGAAGCTCTTATGGTGGTCCCACCCCTCTCCTTGTGCACCTCCCACCAAAGATGCCTTGTTTCTCTTGTGGGCCCAGCCTCCCTCAGTTGCCACAGCCTGACCTCTTCAGGCTGTTTCTGCACCCAACCCTGGTCCTCTCCCTGGGACTGAGCTCTGGAGTCTGAGCTTCAGCACCTGACCCCTACCCCCACAGACAGAGGAGTGTCTTAGGTTGGGGAGTGCAGGGTGGCATTGCCAACCCTCTGTGCAGGTTACTCTCTGCTCTGCCTTCCATAAACCAGTTGCTGTTCTCCCCTCTTAGGTTCCAAAGCTCCCTTTCCCCTCTGTCCAGGCTGATTTCCCCACTGGTGAGCAGACTTCCTAAGGTGTGGGAAACTTTCCTCCTTCATAGCTCCCTCCCTGGGGTGCAGGCCTCATCCTGATTCCTTCTTTTTCTTTTTGCTTTTGTCCTACCCAGTTACATGGAGATTTTCTTGTATTTTCGGAAATCTGAGGTCTTCTTTCAGCACTTAGTAGCTGTTTTGTGTGAATTGTTCCACCTGTAGATGTATTTTCAATGTTTCTAGTTGAACTATGCTTCCTACTCCTCCGCCATCTTGATCCCAACCCCCTAAATTTTAAAAATAGGAATGAACATAAAAAGTCAAATAGCTACACAGCTGTTAAGATTAGTTACATGGCAAAGAGACCTTCTAGATATGATTAATTAAGGATCTTGATATGGAGAGATGATCTGTATTATACTGATGGGCCCAATGTAATCAAAATGTTCTTATAAGAGGGAGGCAGGAGGGTCAGAGTCCAGATGAAGACGTGCCAATTGTAGCAGAGGTTAGAAAAAGAGAGACTTGAAGACACACTTTGACTATGTGCCATGAGCCAAAGAATGCAAGCGACCTTCAGAAGCTAGAAAAGTCTGGCCCCTAGAGTTCCCAGAAGAAATAAAGCCCTCCCAACATGTTTTTTGTTTTTGTCTGGTGAAAACCATTTCAGACTTGTCACCCCCAGTACTATGCTGTTTAAGTCATTAGTTTGTGGTAATTTTTTGGATGCAGAGTATAGAGAAAGAGTGAGAGAAAAGGAAACAAGTTTTAACAAATGAAAGGCAAATATTATCATCAATTGAAATGGGGAAGATTATAGAGCAGGTTTTGGAGGGAAAACAGTAGTTCAGCTTTAGACATGTTAAGTTTGTGATGTTTCTACTTTATCAAAGTAGAGGTATTCAAATGTCAGTTGGATAAACAATTCCTGATGGTTCAAGAGAGAGTTCTGGGCTGGATCCATCATTTGGGAGTTCTGAACATACAGATAATATTTAATACTTTAAGACTGGGCAAGATCACCAAAGGACAGAGGAGAGGTCCAAGGACTGAGCCCTGGGCCACAACTCAAAGCACTAGCGTTTTCCTGACAGTGGTGTTGGTCCATCCAGAAAGAATCTAAAAGTGATCGGCATCCACAGGTGATCTTCAGAGATAAAAATGAACATTTCTGGAGCAAGGAGAAATATAAGCAATATACTGTATTTGTTAGTAAAAAGGAAGGGGCAGGTGAGATAATACATCGGAATTTGGGGAATTAGAAAGTAAAGCTGCCAAGACTTTAAGGTTAAACATAAATTGATAAAGGGAGTATGGCTAGATTAGAAAGACTTTTCAAAAGTTTTAACTGTTTTAGAAGATATTGGTAATGGAAAATTATGAAAAAATGACAATTTAAATCAGATTAATTCTATTTACTTATGCTCTAAGTGATAAATATGCACATACCATAATTGATATTTGCCATTCAGTAATGTCCATTAATAAACAGGAAATAAGTGTTATAGAGCTCTGATAATATGCCTTAAAATCAGTCATGTGGTTTAAGTAACCCGTGCAAAGCTTTATGACACTAATTTTTTTTTTTTTTTTTGAAATCTAGGGATACAGGGAACTGGGAAAAGCAAAACAAGCAAAATTGATTACTTTGCCAGATTCTACAAATACTATTTTGTTGTGTTAATATACACAGAGAGAGTACTTAATTAAGTAAGCAAATAAACAAAGGATACAATGGACACTTCTAGTGATTTTGAAACATCATATTAAAAAAAATATTATAGTGCTAAATATTTTAAGTATAAATTTTCAGAAAATTAAATCACTTACAAAGTAAATTAGATTTTGTTTACATATAATAAAATTGAACATGCTTTTTGAGAATCATTTCTGTGACTTTAACATATCAAATTATGTATCAGAATTTTAAGAAAATATATTCAGATAAAATGCACTCTTTTCCTTGCTTATCAGAGGGCTTTAACAGCATATCCAAAGGAAATTCACCCTCTAGACAAATGTTCATTAAGCACAGAATATGCTCCAAGCACAGTTTCCCATGAAAGACACACAATGGAAATATACAAAGATAACATAAAGTAAGTCAATAGGGGATAAATACCACAGGGTAAGGGTGAGGTTGGTGGGGAAACCAGAGAATGAGGGTTGGGTGAGGATGCTTTCATATAAGGGGTGAGGGCAGGCCTTATTATAAAGATGACATTTGAGGCTAAAAGGAATGAGTGATCAACTTTTTGGGGTGGATTTCTAGGAGAAAAGTCTCCAGAAGAAGGAATAACAATTCGAAAGCTTTTGAGGTGTGCTTGTGCTCACCATGTTAAAAGAACAAGATGGGGTAAGCCTGTGGCAGAGTGTGGGGGAGTGGAGTGGAAGGACATCTCATGTAGAGTTTTGGCTTTTACTGTGAAAGAGAAGAAAAACCACTGAAAATTTTGAATAGAAAAATAAAATAATTTGACTTACATTTTTAAAAGGATGACTCTGCTAGTCACTGGGCCAGAAGGAAAGACTGAACTCTGGAGGGTCTTAGATCAGCAGTTAGAGTCCCAGCCTGGAGTTGCACATGTCACCTACGCTCAGGCTTCATCTACAGGATTAGAAACCTGGGGTACAACAACTTAACTATGCAATCAAGGTTACTGTCACCATTTACAGACAACTTAACATCATGTGAGCCTCTTGAGAAGAACACAGTATTACTTCTGTGGGTTCCTGACAAAAATGTGTAACCAGAATTTTCTAACCATGAAGAAATATCATATACATCCAAGCTGTGAGAAAATCTACATATTACTTGTCATATACTCAACAAACATGTCAGGGTCACAAAAGACAAAGAAAATCTGTGGAACTATTCGAGATTGAAGAATATTAAACAGACATGGAACCTAAAATGTGTCACTTTTTGTTTCATTTAGCTTTTTGCTATAAAGGATATTGCTGAATTTCAATATTTGGATGGGATCTCTGGGTTATGGCAGTACTGTAGAAACTTTAATTTTCTAAAAGCAATGACTGTTTCAGTGGTGTATGGATAAACTGACCCTCCTGAGGTTGTAGTAAAGAGCCCAGATTGGTAACATTTACTGATTTCCAGGTTGTAAATACTCCCAACAGCTGATTTCAAACTACTAATGTGAAATCATGGAGAATTGGAAAGAGATGTGCACATTTAGGTCTTCAAGTCCATTCACACTAGTTGCAGTGCCCACTTATGGGACTAGGAGTATTTATGCACAAAGTATACTTGGCTTTTAGTTATAATAGACCCCATGTCTACATCTAAATCTCAACTGGTTCAAAAATAATTATATATGAGTTGAAGTTCCTATGATGGCAGAATAGAAGGACCCTGAGCTCACTTCCATGGGCACACCAAAACTACATTTTTTTACAGAACAACTATTGATGAAAAAGACTGGAACCTAATGGAAAGGTCTTTTACAATTAAAGTTATAAAGAAGGAACCACAAAGAGACAGGTAGAAGGGGCAGAGTCTCGATATAGTCAAGACCCGTAGCCCTCAGTGGGTGACCCAAAACAGGAGAATAACTACAACTACAGAGTTTCTCACCAAGAAGCAATGGGTCCAAACCCCACATTGGGGTTCCCAGCCCAGGGATCCTATGCCGGAAAGATGAGCACCCAGAGTGTTTGGCTTTGAAGGGCAGTGGGGCTTACTTACAGGAGACCCAGAGGGCTATCAGAAATAGACTCCATTATTAAAGGGCACACACAAAATCTCACACACTCTGGGACCCAGGGCAGAAGGAGCAACTTGAAAGGAGCCTGAGTCAGACCTACCTGCTGATCTGGAAAGTTTCCTGGAGAGGCAGGAGGCAACTGCAGCTCACCCTGGGGACATAGACATTGTAGAAAGCCATTTCTGGGAGCTCATCCTACCACATGGACATTGCTACTGGCAACCACCACTTTGGATTCCTCCCTCTAGCTTATTAGACTCAGGACACAGCCCTGCCCTGTCCACCAGCTTGAAGCCACCAGCATTGGGACAACTCAGGTCAAGAAACTAACTGAGTGGGAACACAGCCCCACCCACCAAGAGACAGGCTGCTTTAAGATCTCCTGAGCACACAGCCACCCCTGGACTCAACCTTGCCCAACAGAGGAATCAGGAGCCAACCACACACACCAGTGTGCAGGCACTAGAACTGAGACCTTCATGGCCCTGTAGCCACAGACCCCAGGATCCACCTTCACCCACCAGTGGGCAGGCACAAGCCCCAGAATCCCATGGGCCCTGACCCTACTCACCAGCTATCCTGCTCTAGCCCTAAGGCCAGCCTCACCCACCAGAAGGCAGACAATAGCCCCAGGACAACAGCAGCCCTGCAGCTTCCCATGACAGGATCCAGCCTACCCACCATTAGGCCAGACACAGCGCTGGTATTAGAAGGGCCTCAGCCCTGCCCAGCAGTAGACCAACACAAGCTTCAATACCCTGGACCCCACAGCCAGCCACATCAGGAACTGACACCACCAGCCGTCCAGCATCAGCTCTAGGATCCCTGGACCCTGCAGCCAGACCCCAGGACCTGGCTTTACCCACAAGTGGGCCAGGATTAGTCTCAGGACCTGGCTTCACCATATTAACAAATTGAAGAATAAAACCATATGATCATCTCAATAGATGCAGAAAAGGCTTTTGATAAACTTCAACATCAATTTATGATAAAAACCTCTCAAGAAAGTGAGTATAGAGGGAACAAATCTCAACATAATGAAGACCATATTATGATAGGCTCAAAGCTAGCATCATACTCAATAGTGAAAAGCTGAAAGCATTTCCTCTAAGATCAGGAATAAGACAAGGGTGCCCTTTCTCCTCACTTTTATTCAGCATACCGTTGTAAATCTTAGCCACAGAATTCAGACAAGAAAAAGAAATAAAAGACATCCAAATTGGAAAGGAAAAATTAAATCTGTCACTGCAGATGACATGATAATATACATAGAAAATCCTAAAGATGCAACCAAAATATTACTAGAGCTCATCAATGAATTCAGTAAAGTTGCAGGATACAAAATTAATATAGAGAATACTGTTACATTTTGATACACTAACAACACATTTTCAGGTAGAGAAATTAAGGAAACAATTCTATTTAAAATTCCTTCAAAAAGATTAAAATACCTAGGAATAAACCTATCTAAGGAGGTAAAAGACCTATACTCAGAAAACTATAAGACACTGATGAAAGAAATTGAAGATGACAAAAACATATGAAAGGTATATCCTGTTCATAGATTGGAAGGATTAATAAGGTTAAAATGACCATGCTACCAAAGGCAATTTACAGATTCACTTCAATCCCTATCAAAATACCAATGGCATAGAACTAGAATAAATAAAATTTGTATGGAGCACAAAAGACCCCAAATAGCCAAACAATCTTGAGAAAGAAGAACAGAGCTGGAAGTATCACACTCCCTTACTTCAGACAGTACTACAGAGCTATAGAAATCAAAACAGTATGGTACTGGCACAAAAACAGACACATATATTAATGGAAGAGAATAGAGAGTCCAGGAATAAACTCACACACTTATGATCAATTAGTCTATGACAAGGGAGGCAATAATATACAATGGAGAAAAGACAGTCTTTTTAATAAGTGGTGCTGGAAAAACTGGACAGCTACATGTAAAAGAATGATATTAGAACATTCCTCACACCATATAGAAAAAACAAATTCAAAATGGATTAAAACCTAAATGTAAAACCAGAAACCATAAAACTCTTAGAAGAAAACATAGGCAGAACACTCTTTGACATAAATTGTAGCAATATATTTTTGAATCTGTCTCCTCAGGCAAAGGACACAAAAGCAAAAATAAATAAGTGGGACCTAATTAAACTTAAAATCTTCTGCAAAGAAAAGGAAGCCATCAACAAAATGAAAATAACTGAACATCAAAAAAAAAAATCCCCAACTAACAACCTGATTAAAAATGGGCAGAAGACCTGAATAGACATTTTCCAAAGAAGACATTACAGATGGCCAATAGGCACATGAAAAGATGCTCCATCACTAAACATCAGAGAAATGCAAGTCAAAACCACAATGAGATACCACCTCACACATGTCAGAACAGCTATCATCAAAAGAACACAAATAACAGATGTCAATGAAGATGTGGAGAAAAGGGAACTGTCATACACTGTTGGTGGTAATGTAAATTGGTACAGTCACTATGGAAAACAGTGTGGGGGTTTCTCAAAAAATTAAAAATAAAACTACCAAATGATCCAGCAATTCCACTCCTGGGTATAAATTTAAAAAAACCCACAAAAATACTAATTTGAAAAGATACATGCACCCCAATGTTCATAGCAGCATTATTTACAATAGCCAACATATGGAAACAACCCAAGAGTCCATCAACAGATGAATGGATAAGAAGGAGTGGTATATTTTTAAAATGGATTATATCCAGGCATAAAAAAGAATGAAATTTTGCCACTTGAAACACATGGATGAACCTGGAGGGTATTATGCTTAGTGAAATAAGTTAGAGAAAGACAAATACTGTATGTTATCACTTATATGTGCAATCTGAAAAATAAACTAATGAATATAACAAAATTAAACAGACTCACAGATATAAAGAATAAACTAGGGATTACCAGTGTGAAGACAGAAGTGGGGAGGGGCATAATAGGAGTAGGGGATTAAGTGGTACAAACTGCTATGTATAAAATAATAAGCTACAAGGATATATTGTACAACACAGATAATATATTCAATATTTTGTAATAACTGGAAACAGAGTATAATCTATAAAAATTTTGAATCACTATATTGTACACTTGAAACTAATATAATATTGTAAATCAAATATTCCTTAATAAAAACCCAGATAATAGTATATATAATATATAAATATAATATATTTATGTAAAATATATATGTAAATGTAAAATAAATATATTTCTAAATTCAAATATATATACATACATACTGAGAGAGAGAAATAAAGCAAATAAAATAAAATGGGAAATCAAAGTAATATCAAAGACATATAATATAAAACACAAATCAACCATTAAATGAACAAAAGAGAGTCATGGCTAATAAGGCAACAAATAAAATTAAAAGAAGTCATAAAATAGTATCTAATTAATTCCCAAGAAAGCAAAAAAAAAAAAAAAAAAAAAAAAAAAAGAGAGGAAAAGGGCAAAGAAAATTTAGGACAAATGGATAAAAGAGCATGATGGTAGAATGAAACTCAAACATATTTATAACACATTAAATGTAAATGTTTAAACACTCCAATTAAAAGACAGAGATTGTCAGATTGGATGAATAAAAAGTAATGAATTTTATGCTGCTTACAAGAAATGCACTTTAAATAACAACCAAATCATTTTATAATAAAAGGATAGAAAAAAAATCATGTTAACATTAGTCAAAAAAAGCTGTGGTGGCTATATTAATATATCAGACTAAATAAGTTTCAGAGCAAAGAATTTTATCCAGGATAAAGCGAGTAATTTCTTAATGATAAAAGGGTTCAATTTATCAAGAAGACACAATAACCCTAAAGGTTTATGTCTCTAATAAAAATAGCTTCAAGATAAATGAAGCAGCAACTGATAGAACTAGGACAAAATAGATCCATTATAGTTGAAGACTTCAACACCTCTCTCAGTAATTGATAAAGCAAGTAGACAGAAAATCAGTAAGAATATACAAGCTAGCCTAAACTGCCTTAGTAGAAATCATTGCTGCAAGTTTCTTAAGTTGTGTGTTTGAAATCTAAGAATGCAATAAAGAGGTTATAGGATGAAAATTATTTTTTGTGCTAAAGTTCAAATAGGAGAGAGCTATTAACTTTTATTCTTAGAAATTTAGCTGTAACTTCAGTGTTACATATGCTCATATTTGCTCATATTATCAGTTTTAATTTTCCTTAAGTTATATAACTCTATTTATCCTGGGCTGTTTTGAAGAATTCAGTAATATCTATTGATAAAAATTTTCATAAAGTGATTCCTATATACTTACTATTAAGATATAACATAAGCATTGAATATTTTATAGTGAGAAAAAGTACCAAGTATGCTTTCTAGTACCCATCAACAAAAAAGTGTTAACAATTAGAAAGAGCTTAAATACTGATTACTCCCAGATAAGATTGCTGCTAATCACAATATGTTTAGAATAAAAATCCCAACTTTAATCAGAGCTTTATGGACTAAAAAGTCATGATAAAATACAATTAGAAAAAAATCATATTAAGGGACTCATTGATAATTCTTTATTATAAGAGTTTGATTTGGTCTTAGCATTTTTTAAATGAAAACCTGAATCATAAGCTTTCAGTATAATGTGTTTGTGTCTGATGATAAGGTGAGTAATTCTTCTATTACATGATACTTCCTTTATAATGGCTAGGCTCCTAAAGATGGTGTGAAGTTACTTTATCATACATTTCTTGGAAGCCCATTTTTTACACAGACAACACATTTTCAAGGTATCAAATGCAAGTACAGTGAAGTAGATATATTCAGCTTTCATACCTTGACTACTTTGGGCACAAGATCCTATGTACACATAATTTTTCTGGAGTCATTCTGGGGCACCAACCTGAGTACTTTTATTCTCTTCTCAAATCTCCACACTAAGCAGATTTTTTCAGATGTGAAGAAAAATACTTTCTCTAGCAATTTACCTAAATTTAACTCCTCAAACTTAATTTGAACTTGAATCTCTAGGAATTGGAAAGCTGTCATCTTTCCTATCAGTTAGGGAGGTGAAATTGAGTAGTATGTAGCTGCAGTTCTGTATATGGAAAAACCTATTCAGCCTCCTTAATTTAGGATACTGTTTATGACTTCTTTATACCAATGTTTTCTTTGCTCTGAAAAAGAAATATTACAGCAATTATAAAATAATTAAATATGAAATTAATTTCTATTGAACTTAAATATTGTGTGAATGCAGGTGAACTCTAGCATCATAGAAGGAGATGCATATCCACAGATATTACATGCAGTAAGTTGATGCTTTCACTAAACTTTATAATTACATATAATTATAAAGCTAGCATAGAATATAAAGACCACTTGGAAAAATTCTAGATGGCTCAAGAAGTTGAAAAACACTTCTGCCCAAAAATATATTAAAAGAGAAAATAAATCAAAAGAGCTAACTAAAAGGTATGATTGGGGTATATAAAAAGATGACTATGTCAAAAGTTTATAATCTGAGCAGAAAGTGCAAAACCCTGAATGGACAGAGGTTGTGGAATGGCTGTACTCCAATGGGAACAGGGAACAGAAGCCAGGGAATAAAATTCTGTGGAGTAACCCAGACTCAAAAAATACTATAAAGCAGAAAGCCAGACTCACTATTAGAAACCAAGGTTAAAGCTTCCACTTAAGAAGAGAAAAGTAACAATTACTAATATAATATAAACAGAAAAGCAAAATAATTCTCATTCAATTTTCAAATGCAAAACAAAATTCTAAAACATATGAAAATATTTACTGCAATGAAAGACAGCTACCAAAATGTACAAGTCAATTATGAATTTATTCCATCCACATATGAATAGAGGAGAACTGACAATGATTTAAAAATAAGCACGTTTATATGACTCAGAGATAATATGTAACATCATAACATTATTTTAAAATGACAATGCAGATTAAAACCACTATAAGATATCAGTGCAAATTGATTATAATAGGTAAAATAAAAAATATTGATGATACTCACATATACTGACAATACATACATACATATGTACATACATACACAGTAAGCTTATTGTTGATAGCAACGCAAAATAGTATAACCTCTCTAAAAAAGTATTTTGGTAGTTTCTTATAAAGGTAAACATATACTACTATATGACCTAGCAAAACCACTCATGAGTATATACTCTAGAAAAAGGAAGAATTATGTTTACACAAAACCTGACCACAAATACTTGTAGAGACTCTATTAAAGTCTCCAAAAATGTAAATGACCCAAATGTCTTTCAACAAGTTAATGTATTTAAAACAAAACAGAAAGCTATGCCACATATATACAAAGGAATACTATTGAACAATAAAAAGGAACAAACTATAGATACGTGCAACAGTTTGGTTGGGTCACAATAATATTATTTTGAATGAAAATAGCTAGTGTTAAAAGATTATACACTGTGTGGTTCTACGTATACTAACCTGCATTGTGAAGATAAAACTTCATGAGGTAAGGGCAAAAAAATAGACAACATAAATTTGAAAGAGAAAAACAAGTTTACTTGACTGACACTATGTGATTTTAAAAGATCCAGTGAGTCTAAAGAGCAAATTTTTCAAACTGTAAAGATATCTTTTTAATCAAGTTTGAAATAACAACTAAATGTACATTTAGAAAAATTAACATGACCCATACACCATACAGAAAAATCAATTTAAAATGAACCAAATACTAAATAAAAAAACTAAAATTATACAATTGATAGAAGAAAATACATGAAAATATTTGCAACTCTGAAAGTGGATAGGTAAACAAATTGTGGCATATCCATGCAATGGAATACAACTCTGCAGCAGAAAGACGGAGTTATTGATACATCCATTACAATGTATAGATTTCAAAAGAGTGATGCTGAAGGTACTCAGTTGGATGCAAAAGGTAATATATTGTCTGATTCAATTTACATGAAATTCTATTACAAAATGATTCTTTGGTGATTGAAAGCAGAAGAGTGGTTTCCAGAGGCTGAGGAAAGGAGAAAGAATTAACTGCAATGAGGCGTAAGAAAATGTTTTGGAACGATGAAAATGCTCTATATGCTGATATGGCATTGATTATACTGATTAAACACATTTGTAAAAATTTAATGAACGATACACTGAAAATGGTGTGTTTTATTTTACATGGTCTATAACTTTATAAAGTTGATGCAAAGGGTATTGTTAGTGATAAACAAAATCAGATGGAAAAAAGAATAAATCTATAGATTCATAGACATTTTTAAAAATTGAAAATAAAAAACTGATAGACCCTATAAGATTATGAATGATCAAATTTTATTAAATAAGGAGAATGTCTGAATAAATCAGCAATCTGTAATTTAATTGAATTGATAATAACAATTTCCTCCCTCCGCTCCCCCTCTCAAGCCAAAGGCACCATGCCCAGCTGGTTATATCACTCCCTCAAGTAACATATTATCTTTATTTATACAAACATTCAGAGTAAAGCTAAGGAACAAAGCAAACAAACTTAGTTTGTGAGGCTAGTAAAAACTTGATACTACACTTGACACTGGACTAAGCCAGGAAAGAAAATAAAATTATAGGTTGTATTGATCAAAGTTGGCCAAACCCAAGCTGTTCAACATGGTAACCACAAGCCACATGTAGCACTGAGCACTTGAAATGTGGTTCATCTAAATTAAGATGTGCTATAAGTTTAAAGTCCTCAGTATGAGAAATGTATGTAAATATCTCAATAAGAATGTTTATATTAATAATATTGAAATGATAGTTTGGATATATTGGGTTAAATAAAATGTACTATTAATATTAATTTATCTATTTCTTTTAAAAATTATTTTAATATAGTAAATTTTAAATTATATAGATTTCTCATTTTAATGACTTGTATATTATTTTTATTGAAAAATCAAGATTATTCTGCAGTGTGATGGGCATAATGGTCCCCAAAGATATCCACATTCTGATCTCTTGAACCTGGGAATATGACTTTGCAGATGTTATGAAGTTTGCAGACCATAAAATGGGAGATTATCCAATTTTATGCAGGTACTTCGTATCTTAGATAAGCCCTTAAAAGTGAGCACTTTCTCCCACTGCAGTCAGTGAAGTGGGATGAAGGAGAAGGTGGAGTCAGAACTCCCACCACCACACCGTGTTAACAAGACTGTGATACCCGGGTGAGTAACAGCCTGTGGGCAATAGTAACAGAGCATCCCTACCTTCTCAGACAGGGAGATTTCAGCAAGAGCCTGATAGGGAGTGAGAACTCCCACCCTGGCTGCAATAACAAAAGCCCCTCCCTGGTGGCGCAGTGGTTGAGGGTCTGCCTGCCGATGCAGGGGACACAGGTTTGTGCCCCGGTCCGGGAAGGTCCCACATGCCGTGAAGCGGCTGGGCCCGTGAGCCATGGCCGCTAAGCCTGCGCGTCTGGAGCCTGTGCTCCACAACGGGAGAGGCCACAACAGTGAGAGGCCCGCGTACCGCAAAAAAAAAAGCCCCTCCTCTTCCTGTATCAGTGGAGCTCAGTTGGGGAATCTGGACTTCATTTCCACATGACAGGAAAGTAGCATCCCTCTCCATTCCCCAGTGGAATGGCATCAGAGGAAATCAGTTAAAATAGAATAAAGAAGATTCACACTCTTTCAACATAATGTCCATACTGTCTAGGTTCCAATAAAAAATTCCTTATTATACCAAGAAACAGGAAAATTTAACTTGAATGAGAAAAGACAGGCAACAGATGTCAACAGCAAAATGCCATAGATAATAAGAGTCCTGCTAAACAAAGGAGAAAGAGGGTGGGACTGAAAACGTATTTGAATAACTGATAGCTGAAATTATCCTAAACTGGCAAAAGACATAAACCTACAGATTCCAGAAGCTGAGCAAATCCCAAACAGGATAAACCCAAAGAAATCCAAGCCAAGACACATCATAATCAAACTACTGAAAACTGAAGAAAAAGAAAAGAATCTCAAAAGCAGAGAAACAACCTATAGGGGAAAAACAATGCAGAGGACAGTGAATTTCACATTGGAAACTTTGGAGATCAGAAGGAAGTGCTGGAAGAAGAGAACTGTCAACTCTGAATTCTATATCTAGCAAAAATATCCTTCAAAAAAGAAGCAGAAATCAAGACAGAATCAGAGAATTCAGATGAAGGAAAAACTAAGAGAATTTTCACCTACTCTAAAAGAATGGCTAAAGTAGGTGCTTTAAGCAGAAAGGAAATAATTTTTAAAACTCTTGGAACAACAGGAAGGAAGAAAGAACAATGGAAAAAATAAAATCATATGTGAATCTTGAAACAAACAAATAAATTCCACATAGATTAAAAACATACGTATAAAAAGTAAACATTAAAGCATTTGAGAAGAAAACACAGAATATGAAAGCAGGTATTTATTTCCTAAATAAGACCCCAAAAGCAAAGATATTAGAAGAAGAAAATGGTAAATGTGAGTACATTTAAATATCTTCATGAAGTGGTAATATAACAAAAATTAAAAGTGAATCTTCTGATTTGCATAACCTATTTGCAAATGTTTAAGCAACAAAGAATTAATATCTAGATATTATAAAGATCCCCTATACATCAAGATTAAAAAAACTGAATAAGTGAATAAAAAATGACATAGGATAGTAGCAGGCAAGTTCTTGAAATGGGATGCCAAATTACCAATAAACAAAATTTGCTCAATCTAGTTATCAGCAAAATGAAAGCTAAAACATCATTGCTATTGTTCCCTCCCTTAAGATTGGAAAACATTAAGGAGTAACATAATATTATATGTTGATAATGATGTAAGATAAAATAAAAACTCTAACATACTTTTTGTATAAATGTAAATTGGTATATTTTGGAAAGCATTTGGCAATGCCTGGTAGAGTTGAAGCTGCACTTAACCCATGACCCAGAAGTTGTACCCTGAGAAGGTAGAGGAGCATTTACCTAGAGGAGAAACTCTCACACAATTGCCCCCAAAAGAAAGTGTATAATTTTATGGATATATTGGTGAAAACCAAAAAAAAGGGAAAGAAACTAACAAAACTCCGAACAGGGAAATGGACAAATCTAGGCAAAGTTTCCACATAAATTCACATAATTAGAAAAGGATCCGAGAACAGAACCCTGCTGGAATTGGCCCTAGGCCCCCTGTGGCACACCAGAGAAACTATGTTTCATGAAATATTCACAAAGAGCTGAATTGCAGATGTAGGGATCATGCCAAGGGATTCCTAAACTGGAAGGGAATTAATAAGAGCAAATTGTGCAGCTAAAACTCAGTGTCAGACATAGTAAGATTAAACAGCATACACTCTTTTTTGCCTTTCTATTCTGTGCTGGTAACTCATTAATTCAATATGTATTTATTGAATTCCTTGAACATATTAAATGTGCCCAGTTCTCTGGTATCTGTTTCATTTTGTCTAATAAAGAGTTAATCAGATAAACTATTTGTTGGTTCACAACTTTCAGAGTTTCCCAGTTGAAACCTGAAACTAGCCCCCTTACCCAGAGGGTAGGCAGAGACGGAAGAAAGAGGAGACACTCTAGGCTGGCAGGTGGTAGTTTTGATAAGCAAGGGAACTTACACATGAGGTTTGTCTCCAGCAGCTGCAATACCGGTACATCTACATAACCACCCACCAGAATCTCAAAGTTTACAGAGGCCTTAATGGGGCTCAGCACGTGCTCCATCCAGAGAGTCTCAGCAACACATGCTCTCCCAAGACTGCCTCCTTGGAACAGCTCCCGCTGTGGGAACAGTGGGCAGAACCTACATTCCTAGGACAAGGGAGGGGGGAGGAGCCTCAGATTGCCGGGTCCAGCTCAAGGGTCAACCAGTGGCCATGTCCTCTCCATGATCTATTTATGTGTTTCTTCTCAGAAGTCACACATGTAGGTAACTTCTGGAGTGATACTGATAGTGGCACTTCCAGGCATCATGCATATGAGTTGGGTGTCCATGCTAACTAGAGGTGAAATGTTTTCTTCTGGGGAAGCTGTCATCCTTCTTAGATTTTACTTCAGAAGGTATGTTCAGAAGCTGAATTTATATCACACTTGCCTGTAGTAAGCAGTTTGTGAGGGAGTTTTTCTGTTGGCTTGCTTTCTATAGAAAGCAAGGACTCAATAGCAGGACTCTAGTCTGACTGGTAATACATTTTTCTTCTGACATGATCTTGGTCAGACCATTTATCTACTTATACATATTAATTCATTTTAGGTATACTCTATTCAGGAATGCCTACTCGAAAACTACTCATTTATTAATTTAAAAGTAATGATTGGATTCTTTACATTTTCCACTGTGTTTCTCTCCAACCATATCTGCAGTCAGGACTGGATCAAGAAGTCTGCTACATCTTAATTTCTTTTCCCACATAAAAAGGAAAAAAATTATCTTTGCCTCTTTGAAAATCTTGAAGTTCATTGCTATTTCAGAAATATCCAAACTGAGAATGATTTTCCCTTTGTTTAATGTTTTACTTATAGGAGTTAACAACTTCATGCATATCAGCCCCCAGTGTTATGATACTGTTTTAATTTAGAAACAGATGACCATTATTTCACTGTAAGGCATTTTCCAGATTTATAGAGTCATAAACCTGATGGCATTTGGGGATGTTCAGGATGGAGAGCAGTAATGAGCATCAGTATAATTGTAACAAATGGGAATGTAATCTCACCTTGCAATTGTTTTATGTTTTAGCAGTTTGGGTGTTTTTCTCTCAGTGAATTCACTGAAAGCCAGAATTATCATGGATATCCTGCACTTAAATGCTAAGTAGCCCTCAATGATTAGATGAGCTCAAATATCTTTTTTTTTTTTTTGCAGTACGCGTGCCTCTCACTGTTGTGGCCTCTCCCGTTGTGGAGCACAGGCTCCGGACGCGCAGGCTCAGCGGCCATGGCTCATGGGCCCAGCCGCTCCAGGGCATGTGGGATCTTCCCAGACCAGGGCACGAACCCGTGTCCCCTGCATCGGCAGGCGGACTCTCAACCACTGTGCCACCATGGAAGCCCAAGCTCAAATATCTTGAACCACCCAACTCTCAGTCAAAAAGTAAAATAGCAATTTCTTCTTACTTACGAGTGATTATTGAAAGCCCTACAATGAGTTAATAAGTTCAGCTGATTAAAGTAATATTATAAGTAGTGATCCTCTTCACATTCAAATAGCTCTCCTCTTTTCCCTGCTTAAACATTGATTCCTAAATTCAATAAGCAATCTCTCAAGTCAGTGCTATTGATTACCAAGTGACAAATTAGTGTAAATGTGTAACTTCCTATAGGAAAAAGTATCATACTGGTGATGAATCAGTGACATGATCTTTTAAAAACAAGCGGTTATTATTATACTATTATTATTATTTCAAGCTAAAAACAAATGTTTTTACTCCTGCCACCATTTTTATATTTAAATACTAGAACCAATATGAGCATATCAATGTATCAAGGCATACTATTCCTTTTTTATTTGAAATACAGTCAACTTTCCTTTATTCACAAAAGTAAAAGACAGTAGTATGGGTCATTCAATAGAAAGTCAATAAAATTCTTCTATATATGGAATTGCATTTTATAATAGCGTGTAGCAGATTTTCTTTTATAGCTTTTTTGATTAAGCTAAAATGAATGGATTATTTTATTCCCCAAGCACACACATACTCACCAGATTTGGCAAATCAAAAAAACAAACCAAAAAACCAAACAGCAACAACAACAAAAAACAGTGAAGTCACGCTTGACAGTTATATTCAAGTCCTGCGTGGAAATTTTACCTTGCACATAACCAACAAAGAATTAATCTGGACCTAGCCTTTCTTCAGATAATGTTGAAATATATTCCTTTTCAAATAATATTTCTTAAGATCTTGTATGCATAGCCCTCTGCTGGTCTGGGGGAAAACAGAAAGAGATACAAGCTTCACAACTGAATATGGCCTAGATAAGGAGCTAATAACTTCCCATTTTAAAGTTATCTCTACCAAGGCACCACATCAGAATTCAAGCATATTCATTCTCTCATACTGTTAATGATAACCACTTCCTTGACCTTATATCTCCCTTTATCTATAGCCCCATCTTGCTCCTGACTTGGTAACCAACTTTGTGAAAAGCTATTTACCTACTCTGTCTCCACCTCTGTATTTGGGCTTTATCCCAATGTCCCATTGTCACATTATAAGGTCAAAGCATAGCTTTCACTTGGTTGAACACTAAGAATCTTTTTACGCAAACATTTTCTTTATCTAAAAGTCAGGCCTTGGCTTCCTAATTCCACACTATGGTCCTTTTGTCTGCCTTACCCAGTTTGTGCCCTTGAAAACTGGCTAGCTTTCTTCTGGCCCTCCTCCTAATTGACATATTTAGACAACCAGTCAATTCCCATGGCCTCAATAAGTATATTTACACCAGTGACTCCCAACTCTCCAGCCCAGGGCTTTCTCCTGAGTTTCTGACCCATTTATCCAACTGCCTACTGAAAACATTCCCTTTCACGTTTCCCAATCACTTCAAACTTGGAATATCTAAAACTGAACAGATTTTTGACTGCCAGATCTACTCCTCTTCTAATGTTTACTTAAATCTGCTGATGGCCCCATCTACCTCTTGTTCAAATATAGCTGATCCTTAACTCCTTACTTTCTTTTACCTCCTATATTGAATTAATTACCAAGTCCCATGGACTCTGACACGAAAACAACTCTTGCATCTGGGTTCTTCTCTTGGACACCACTATGGGATGCCCTAGTTCACACTATGCCCACCATTCCAAAAGCTTGAAACTGGCCTTCCTGCCTATAATCTTCTCCTTCTTCAATCTATTCTCCATATTTTACCAGAGATCCCATGTATCATACTTAAAAATCTTTTAATCCTTTGTCATCATTTTCATGATAAAACCAAAATCTATAACATATATATATATATATATTTGCGGTACGGTACACGGGCCTCTCACTGTTGTGGACTCTCCCGTTGCGGAGCACAGGCTCTGGACGCGCAGGCTCAGCAGCCATGGCTCAGGGGCCCAGCCACTCTGCGCCATGTGGGATCTTCCCAGACCAGGGCACGAACCCGTGTCCCCTGCATCGGCAGGCGGACTCTCAACCACTGCTCCACCAGGGAAGTCCTATAACATATTTTGTAGATGGAAAGGAAATAATTAACTGTATGCCTGTGATACATTCTCACATTACCAAGAAATGCCCTAAAAATAGAAAAGATGACCTGGTCAAATCTTCTTATAAACGTGTTATTGACAGACCTGCTGCCAAACACAATAGTGATATTTACTAGTAGGAGAGTCATTGCCTATAGACTGCCAGCAGAACGTACCAGGTGTGTTTATGGCTAACAAACATGACCTCAGGATTTACAGGGCATGGCTCCATGGAAAATGTTATATAAGCAATGGTCAAAGTAATTCCTTTTTCTGTAAACTTTGATTCCATGTGTCCTTTAGATACTTCATCTTTTTTTTTAACATCATTATTATTGGAATATAACTGCTTTACATTGTTGTGTTAATTGCTGCTGTATAACAAAGTGAATCAGCTATACGTACACATACATCCCCATATCTCCTCCCTCTTGCTTCTCCCTCCCACCCTCCCTATCCCACCCCTCTAGGTGGTCATGAAGCATGAAACTGGTCTCCCTGTGCTATGTGGCTGCTTCCCACTAGCTATCTATTTTACGTTTGGTAGTGTATATATGTCCATGTCACTCTCTCACTGCATCCCAACTTATCCTTCCCCCTCCCGGTGTCCTCAAGTCCATTCTCTACATCTGCATCTCTTTTCCTGTCCTGCCCCTAGGTTCATCAGAACACTTTGGTTTTTTTTTGTTTTGTTTTTTTTAAGATTTCATATATACGTGTTAGCATATGGTATTTGTTTTTCTCTTTCTAACTTACTTCACTCTGTATGACAGAGTCTAGGTCCATCCACTTCACTACAAATAACTTAATTTCATTTCTTTTTATGGCTGAGTAATAGTCCATTGTATATATGTGCCACATCTTTATCCATTTATCTCTCTATGGACACTTAGGTAGCTTCCATATGCTGGCTATTGCAAATAGTGCTGTAATGAATATTGTGGTACATGACTATTTTTGAATTATGGTTTTCTCAGGGTATATGCCCAGTAGTGGGATTGCTGGGTCGTATGGTAGTTCTATTTTTAGAGTTTTAAGGAACCTCCATACTGTTCTCCATAGTGGCTGTATCAGTTTATAGTCCCACCAACAGTGCAAGAGGGTTCCCTTTTCTCCACACCCTCTCCAGCATTTATTGTTTCTAGATTTTTTGATGATGGCCATTCTGACTGGTGCGAGGTGATACCTCATTGTAGTTTTCATTTGCATTTCTCTAATGATTAGTGATGTTGAGCATCCTTTCATGTGTTTATTGGCAATCTGTATATCTTCTTTGGAGAAATGTCTGTTTAGCTCTTCTGCCCATTTTTGGATTGGGTTGTTTGTTTTGTTGATATTGAGCTGCATAAGCTGTGTGTATATTTTGGAGATTAACCTTTTGTCAGTTGTTTCAATTGTAAATATTTTCTCCCATTGTGAGTGTTGTCTTTTCATCTTGTTTATGGTTTCCTTTGCTGTGCAAAAGCTTTTAATTTTCATTAGGTCCCATTTGTTTATTTTTGTTTTTATTTCGATTTCTCTAGGAGGTGGGTCAAAAAGGATCTTGCTGTGATTTATGTCATAGAGTGTTCTGCCTGTTTTCCTCTAAGAGTTTTATAGTGTCTGGCCTTACACTTAGGTCTTTAATCCATTTTGAGTTCATTTTTATGTATGGTGTTAGGGTGTGATCTAATTTCATTCTTTTACATGTAGCTGTCCAGTTTTCCCAGCACCACTTAATGAAGAGGCTGTCTTTTCTCCATTGTATATTCTTGCTTTCTTTGTCAAAGATAAGGTGACCATATGTGCATGGGTTTATCTCTGGGCTTTCTATCCTCTTCCATTGATCTATATCTCTGTTTTTGTGGCAGTACCATACTGTCTTGATTACTGTAGCTTTGTAGTATAGTCTGAAGTCAGAGAGTCTGATTCCTTCCTCCAGTTCTGTTTTTTGTTCTCGAGAGTGCTTTGGCTATTCAGGGTCTTTTGTGTTTCCATACAAATTGTGAAATGTTTTGCTCTAGTTCTGTGAAAAATGCCATTGGTAATTTGATAGGGATTGCATTGAATCTGTAGATTGCTTTGGGTAAGATAGTCATTTTCATGATGTTGATTCTTCCAATCTAAGAATATTGTATCTCTCCATTTGTTTGTGTCATCTTTAATTTCTTTCATCAGGATCTTATAGTTTTCTGCATACAGGTCTTTTGTGTGCTTAGGTAGGTTTATTTCTAGGTATTTTATTATTTTTGTTGCAATGGCAAATGGTAGTGTTTCCTTAATTTCTCTTTCAGATTTTTCATCATTAGTATATAGCAATGCAAGAGATTTCTGTGCATTAATTTTGTATCCTGCAATTTTACTAAATTCATTGATTAGCTCTAGTAGTTTTCCGGTAGCATCTTTAGGATTCTGTATATATAGTATCATGTTATCTGCACACAGTGACAGTTTTATTTCTTCTTTATCATTTTGGGTTTTTTTTTTTTTTGTGGTACGCAGGTCTCTCACTGTTGTGGCCTCTCCCATTGTGGAGCACAGTCTCCGGACATGCAGGCTTAGCAGCCATGGCTCACGGGCCCAGCTGCTCCGCAGCATTTGGGATCTTCCCGGACTGGGGCAAAAACCTGCATCCCCTGCATTGGCAGATGGACTCCCAACCACTGTGCCACCAGGGAAACCCTTGGGTTCCTTTTATTTCTTTTTCTTCTCTGAATGCTATGGGTAAAACTTCCAAAATTATTTTGAATAATAGTGGTGAGAGTTGGAAACTTGGTCTTGTCCCTGATATTAGTGGAAATGCTTTCCTTTTTTCACCATTGGGAACAATGTTTGCTGTGGGTTTGTTATATATGGCCTTTATTATGGTGAGGTAAGTTTCCTCTATGCCTACTTTCTGGGGAGTTTTTATCATAAACGGGTGTTGAATTCTGTCAAAAGTTTTTCTGCATATATTGAGATTATCATATGGTTTTTATCCTTCAGTTTGTTAATATGGTGTATCACATTGATTGATTTGCATATATTGAAGAATCCTTGCATTTCTGGAATAAACCCCACTTGATCATGGTGTATAATCCTTTTAAAGGGCTGTTGTATTCTATTTGCTAGTATTTTGTTGAGGATGTTAGCATCTATGTTCATCAGTGATATTGACCTGTAGTTTTCTTTTTTTGTAACATCTTTGCCTGCTTTTGGTATCAGGGTGATGTTGGTCTTGTAGAATGAGTTTGGGAGTGTCCTCCCTCTGCTATATGTTGGAAGAGTTTGAGAAGTATAGGTGTTAACTCTTCTCTGAATGTTTGATAGATTTCACCTGTGAAGCCATCTAGTCCTGGGGTTTTGTTTGTTGGAGGATTTTTAATCACAGTCTCAATATCATTGCTTGTGATTGGTCTGTTTATAGTTTCTATTTCTTCCTGGTTCTGTCTCGGAAGGTTGTGCTTTTCTAAGAATGTGTCCATTTCTTCCAGGTTGTCAATTTTATTGGCATACAGTTGCTTGTATTAATCTCTCATGATCTTTTGTATTTCTGCAGTGTCAGTTGTTACTTCTCCTTTTTCGTTTCTAATTCTATTGATTTGAGTCTTCTCCCTTTTTTTCTTGATGAGTCTGGCTAATGGTTTATCAGTTTTGTTGATCTTCTCAAAGAACCAGCTTTTAGTTTTATTGATGTTTGCTACTGTCTCCTTCATTTTTTATCATTTATTTCTGATATGATCATTATGATTTATTTCCTTCTGCTAACTTTGGGTGATTTTGTTCTTCTCTCTCTAATTGCTTTAGATGTAAGGTTAGGTTGTTCATTTAAGATGTTTCTTGTTTCTTGAGGGATTGTATTGCTATGAACTTCCCTTTGAAACTACTTTTGCTGCAGCCCATAGGTTTTAGGTCGTCTTGTTTTCATTGTCATTTGCTTCTAATTATTTATTGATTTCCTCTTTGATTTCTTCAGTAATCTCTTGGTTAGTTAGTAGCATATTATTTAACCTCCTTGTTTTTGTATTTTTACAGTTATTTTCCCTGTAATTGATACCTAGTCTCATAACATTGTGGTCAGAAAAGATTCTTGATACGGTTTCAATTTTCTTAAATTTACCAAGGTTTGATTTGTGACTCAAGATATGATCTATTCTGGAGAATATTTCATGAGCACTTGAAAAAAATGTGTATTCTGTTGTTTTTTGATGGAATGTCCTATAAATATCAATTAAGTCCATCTTGTTTAATCTATCATTTAAAGCTTGTGTTTCCTTAATTATTTTCATTTTGGTTGACCTGTCCGTTTGTGAAAGTGAAGTGTTAAAGTCCCCTACTATGAATGTTTTACTGTCGATTTCCCCTTTTATGGCTGTGAGTATTTGCCTTATGTATTGAGGTGCTCCTATGTTGGGTGCATATTTACAATTGTTATATCTTCTTCTTGGATTCATCCCTTGATCATTATATAGTGTCCTTCTTTGTCTCTTGCAATAGTCTTTTTTTTAAGAATATTTTGTCTTATATGAGAATTTCTACTCCATGTTTCTTTTGATTTCCATTTGCATGGAATACCTTTTTCCATCTCCTCACTTTCAGTCTGTATGTGTCCCTAGGTCTGAAGTGGGTCTCTTGTAGACAGCATATGTATGGGTCTTATTTTTGTATCCGTTCAGCCAGTCTATGTCTTTTGGTTGGAGCATGTAACCCATTTATATTTAAGTTAATTATTGATGTACATGTTCCTATTACCATTTTCTTAATTGTTTTGGGTTTCTTCTTGTAGGTCTTTTCCTTCTCTTGTGTTTCCTGCCTAGAGAATTTCCTTTAGCATTTGTTGTAAAGCTGGTTTGGTGGTATTGAATTCCCTTAGCTTTTGCTTCTCCTTAAAGTTTTTAATTTCTCTATTGAATCTGAATGAGATCCTTGCTGGGGAGAGTAATCTTGGTTGTAGGTTTTTCCCTTTCATCACTTTAAATATGTCCTTCCACTCCCTTCTTACTTGCAGAGTGTCTGCTGAAAGATCAGCTGTTAACCTTATGGGGATTCCCTTGTATGTTATTTATTGGTTTTCCTTTGCTGGTTTTAATATTTTTTCTTTATATTTAATTTTTGATAGTTTTATTATTATGTGTCTTGGCATGTTTCTCCTTGGATTTATCCTGTATAGGGCTCTCTGTTCTTCTTGGACTTGTTTAACTATTTCCTTTCCCACATTAGGGAAGTTTTCAACTATAATCTCTTCAAATATTTTCTGAGTCCCTTTTTTTTCCTCTTCTTCTGGGACCCTTATAATTCAAATGTTGGCCATTTAATGTTTTCCCAGAGGTCCTTGAGACTGTTCTCAAGTCTCTTCATTCTTTTTTCTTTATTCTGCTCTGTGGTAGTTATTTCCACTATTTTATCTTCCAGGTCACTTATCCGTTTTTCTGCCTCATTTATTCTGCTGTTGGCTCCTTCTAGAGAATTTTTAATTTCATTTATTGTGCTGTTCATCATTGTTTGTTTGCTCTTTAGTTTTTCTAGGTCCTTGTTAAACTTTTCTTGTATTTTATCCATTCTATTTCCAAGATTTTGGATCATATTTAGCGTCATTTCTCTGAATTCTTTTTCAGGTTGACTACCTATTTCCTCTTCATTTGTTTGGTCTGGTGGATTTTTACCTTGCTCCTTCATATGCTGTGTATTTCTCTGTCTTCTCATTTTGCTTAACTTACTGTGTTTGTGGTCTCCTTTTTGCAAGCTGCAGGTTCATAGTTCCCTTTGTTTTTGGTGTCTGTCCTCAGTGGATGAGGTTGGTTCAGTAGGTTGTGTAGGCTTCCTGGGGGAGGGGACTGGTACCTGTGTTCTGGTGCATGAGTGTGGATCTTGTCCTTATGGTGGGCAGGACCACATCTGGTGGTGTGATTTGGGGTGTCTGTGAACTTAGTATGATTTTAGGCAGCCTCTCTGCTAGTGGGTGTGGTTGTGTTCCTGTCTTGCTAGTTGTTTGGCATGGGGTTTCCAGCACTGCAGCTTGCTGGTCGTTGAGTGGAGCTGGGTCTTAGTGTTGAGATGGAGATCTCTGGGAGACCTCTCACCAATTGATACTACGTGAGGCCAGGAGGCCTCTGGTGGTCCAATATTCTGAACTCGGCTCTCCCACCTCACAGGCTCAGGCCTGACACCCAGCTAGAGCATGAAGACCCTGTCAGATACATGGCTTTTGGGAAGTCTGAAGTCTTCTGACAGTGTTCAGTAGATGTTCTGTAGGAGTTGTTCCACATGTAGATGTATGTTTGATGTATTTGTGGGGAGGAAGGTGATCTCCATGTCTTACTCCTCCACCATCTTGAAGGTTCTTTCCTAGATAGTTCATCTTTAAATTTGGGGCAAAGAATACATTTTAATGTTGTCAGTAAGTTGTATTGGTTATCCCAAACTTTTTTCTGCTAGTTCTTGAGATTACTTCTATCCTTAGTATTACTAGTAAAGCTTGATATTAAGTAAGATTGCTGATTCTTTTTTTTTAATTAAAGTATAGTTGATTTACAATGTTATGTTAGTTTCTGGTGTACAGAAAAGTGATTCAGATATTCTTCTGTTATGGTTTATCACAGGACATTGAATAGCGTTCCCTGTGTTCTACAGTAGAACCTTGTTTTTTATCTATTTTATATACAGTAATTTGTATCTAATCCCAAACTCCTAATTCATCCCCCGCCCCCTTCTTATTTGGCAACATAAGTTTGTTTTCCATGTCTGTGAGTCTGTTTCTGTTTTGTAAATAAGTTCATTTGTATCATATTTTAGATTCCACATATAAGTGATAATATGATAATATGATATTTGTCTTTCTCTTACTTCACTTAGTATGATAATCTCTAGGTCCATCCATGTTGTTGCAAGTGGCATTATTTCATTCTTTTTTATGGCTGAGTAGTATTCCACTGTACATATGTATACCCCATCTTCTTTATCTGTTCATCTGTTGATAGACATTAGGTTGTTTCCATGTCTTGGCTATTGTGAATAGTGCTGCTATGAACATATGCATGCTTGTGTCTTTTCAAATTAGAGTTTTCTCTGGGTATATGCTCAGAAGCAGGATTGCTGCATCATATGATAACTCTATTTTTAGTTTTTAAATGAGGCTTCATACTGTTTTTCATAGTTGCTGTACCAATTTACATTCCCACCAACAATGTATGAGGGTTCCCTTTTCTCCACACCCTCTCTAGAATTTATGATTTGTAGACTTTTCAATGATGGCCATTCTGACTTGTGCAAGGTGATACCTCATTGTGGTTTTGATTTGCATTTCTCTAATAATTAGCAAAGTTGAATATGTTTTCATGTACGTGTTGGCCATCTGTATGTCTTGGAGAAATGTCTATTTAGGTCTTCTGCCCATTTTTTGATTGGATTGTTTGCTTTTTTATTGTTGAATGGCATGAGCTTTTTATATATTTTGGGAATTAAGCCCCTGTTGGTTACATCATTCACAAATATTTTCTTTTAATCTGTAGATTGTCTTTTCTTTTTGTTTATGGTTTCCTCTGGTGTGCAAAACCTTTTACATTTGACTAGGTCCCAGTTGTTTATTTTTGCTTTTGTTTCTTTAGCTTTGAGAGACTGACCTAAGGAAACATTGCTACAATTTATGTCAGAGACTGTTTTGCCTGAGTTCTCTTCTAGTATTTTTATGGTATCATGTCTTATATGTAAGTCTTTAAGCCATTTTGAGTTTATTTGTGTGTATGGTGTGAGGGAGTGTTCTAACTTCATTGATTTACATGCAGCTGTCCAGCTTTCCCAACACCACTTAAGATTGCTGTTTCTTGATTGATTTGACAATATCATGCTTTGAGTAAATTCAAATAAGTATTAATGCAAGTTAGTCTATTTTAAGTCCTTGAGCCTTATCTTTTATTCATCATAAACCCTATACTCCAGGTTTACTGGACTTCTTGGACTTATTTTGGTCCCTTGAGTGTATTCTTGTTTCTCTCTGTTTCAGTGAGTTTTTGAATAAGCTGTTGTCTTACCTGGAATGCTATTTTTCTCATTCACCCCTTCCCTATACTCTCTTCAGCAACCATAGTCACTTACACCCTTTGCCTGTTAATCCCTACTTTTTCTTTAATTTTCAGTTTAATACAATTTCCTCATTGAATACTTTCTGACTCCTTTCTATATGTTATGACAGCATATAGTAAAGTGTAATATCTACTACACTTGAAATTACCCATAAGTCTTTGAAGTCCATGAAGGAAAGATTCCTGTCTTCCTTAGTTACCATTCTATTTCATAGCTTAATAAAGCTTGTTACATAAAAGGTACAGAAATGCATGTTGAACAAAGCTATTTTGGAACACATCATAATTGTTGGCTTAAAATAGCTCCCAGCTGTGAGTGAATTTCAGAAAGGTCTATATTATATACACAGTAGTATGAAAACTTAAACAGGTCTAAAGAAGAAGTTTGAGAACACTTCATTCTATTTTACTTTATTTTCTTGTTTCATATTAGCTAAGGGCAAACTTATTTTCTACCCAGTATGTGACCTCCAAAAGTCACATAATTTTTAAATTCCTCACTATAAAATGAGAATAGTAATAATACTCTCTTAAAATAATGGTTCTATATATTGCTTAAATTTCTAAAAAGATTGTGGAATAAAAGTATTGATATCCACTTTAAATATAAGAATTTTAAAATTGAATAGAACTCATTTTCTTAATTTTTTTTCATTGTACTTTTATTTTATTAAAAGTATACATAGAATGCATTCCAACCATCAATTCCTTATGGGATCTACACTTGATTCTGTATAAGCTTCTGTCTGCATTATATTTACTACTCTTCTCCTACTTCTGACACAGTAGTTCAGAGGTATGACAGGAAGTTTGATAATCTGTAGGTGTGTTTCTTTCTGTTAAACAATGCTGAAGGACCCCTGAATATATTCTTGTTAATACACAAAAACGCTAGGAAGTATATTAGAAATGTAAAATATTACAGCCAATCTATAATAAAAATTTTTCTAGACTCCAAAATGCATATTGCTTCCACTGTAAAAGAGCCCTCATCTATTATAAATTCCTTCCTGCATTACCAAAGTTACTCTTTCATCATCCATACCCTTATCTGATTACCTAAATGTATAGGATGGACATCAGTCAATACTCCTGGAAAATTGCAATGCCTGGTGGGCTTTATGATTTTAGAAACAAGACAAAAGCCTTATGACTCAAAGAATGCAATCAAATGTATTTTTGTAGCCACAAGCATCGTATTTACTTAAAGGATTGGGACTATAAAAGCAAATCTCTTTTACTGGAAGCTGGGACAAAAGCTGTCAGAGAACAGGGTAGTAAATAGCTCTGAATTTGTTTTCTCTGCTTCATTTCAAAAGCTTAGGGCTACCAATGTTTGACCTTTTACAAATGAAATGGTTTCCTGTAGGTCTTGGTTCTGCACTGCATGCTGATGGTGGTGTGGGCTTGATGCAGTCATCAAGAATGGTGAATACGCTCATCACTGGTGCATTCTTCTGCACCAAGAACATTTCTCATTTAGTGACATTTACAGGTTCCCTCTAAGAAAAGGTGGAGTGATTCTATGATTCTATTTTCCCACAAACATTTTTCCTTTAGCGTCTCTTGATCAAGCAGGGCAAGGAAAATTGAGTAATTCTCCAAAATGACTTCATATAGCTTAGTCAAAAGTCAGGTTGAAAAAGGAGGCATTTTACTGAGAACATCTGGCATCAACCTGCTATCAGTCTTTGCTAGTTGGTAATAGAAAACAGTAAAATATGTTTGAGGATTATGGAGACTTGCTGCCTTTTGTCAATTGCAGATTAACATTAATCTCAGTCTCTGGTTTTAGAATATCTGCCTCAAAGCTTCAAATACATGGATATTGATCTGTTAATGTAGGATAACTTGTGGGCAGTTTCTAAAGTACCCATGGAATATAAACCTTTTTAATATTAAAAAGAAAACACTCTGAGTGACAGAATAAAGGTCTGTCTTACCTCTATTTATGCTTTATAATATTTGAGATCATACTTAACTTCTGTAGTAATATTAAAGCATAATATCGCTAACTTCTGAGCCTCTATCATATATTAGACCCTGTCTTATTTTTGTTACGTCTAAGGTACTGGTGATTATTCCTTTATTTATTTATTTTTGCAGTACGTGGGCCTCTCACTGTTGTGGACTCTCCCGTTGCGGAGCACAGGCTCCGGACGCGCAGGATGATGTCCAGGGAAACTGACTACAGGCTGTCAAAAGCAGCTCAAATCCTGAAGTTCTAGCCAAGCAGAAGGCTGTTGAGCAGGTAGACCAAACTTCTCAAGGTTAAAAGGGAGCAGTATTACTCTGGCCGTTGTTCGAGTGATTGCTGCGAAGAACCACTCTTGCCAGCCATACCACAAATCCAGGAGGCTCGGTACCATTATGCCTTGACCTCAGTCCCAGACACTGTCCAATTAATATATCAAGGTCTATATCACAGAATTTGAGTTATTCTTTATCTCATCAAAAATTATGTATGATATAGAGACACAGATGTAGAGAACAAACATATTGACACCAAAGGGGGAAAGGAGGGGTGGTGGTGGTGGTGGTGGGATGAATTGGGAGATTGGGATTGACATATATACACTAAAATGTATAAAATAGATACCTAATGAGAACCTGCTGTATAAAAATAAATGACTAAAATTCAAAATAAAAATAAATCACACAAAACAATTATGTATGAAACTACTGCTATGGGCTAGACATTGTGCTAACTGTAAGGCATATAAAGATGAATAAGACAAGGCTTTTGCCCACAAAGCAATCACAGAGTAGATATGCAAATGCATTGTCCAGAAGTCCAATAAAGAGTTACAGTAGCTATGATTGAGGCTTGTGTGTGTTGCTGTGGAAGAAAAAAAGAGTGTTTTTTACTCTTATCCTTTTGGCCTAATATCACTCAGCTGCATCACCCAGCCACACACTACTTTTTCCCTAGTGCCTAAAATTCATAACCCACACCCTAAGCTGTAAAACTTCTTTGACCATATCACCTGGGGACTTGTATGGAATAATCAGCACACATAATATGCTGAACTGCTCAACAAACCCTCAACCCTTTCACATTCAAATATCTCTCAAAATGATGACTAGATTTTGGTCATAATTAATAAAAAAAAATCTTGTTTTTTTTTCAACCTCTAAGTCTAAACAGCAATTGTTTAGACAATATTTGAAATAACAAATGCCTAACCTAAGGTTCAGTCAAATATAAACCCAAGAGAAGTATTTTACAGTCAGTATGATTATACATTTTTTTTTTGCGGTACGCGGGTCTCTCACTGTTGTGGCCTCTCCCGTTGCGGAGCACAGGCTCCGGACACGCAGGCCCAGCAGCCATGGTTCACAGGCCCAGCCGCTCCACGGCATGTGGGATCTTCCCAGACCGGGGCACAAACCCGTGTCCCCTGCATCGGCAGGCGGACTCTCAACCACTGTGCCACCAAGGAAGCCCCTATACTTTCTTTTAATATGAGGTAGAATCAACATTCTGCCTTGCCTTCCCATCTTCCCTTCTCTCCCTACCTTCAGTTTTCTTCCCATCTTCTTCTGCCTGCCTCTCTCTGCTCTATCCCAAGACATCTTTTTTTCCCCTCTCATCTCCATCACGTATAGGGTTGTTTTAGGTGAGATTCAACTACAGTAAAACTGATGGATAAAAGTTTGAAGAGTAATCATGAAATGCCTCCCACAAATTACTAGTCAATTGAAAGGGAAAAAATAGTGACGATATGATGGGAAAACCTGGCAAATACCAACATGACAAAGTGAACAAGTGATTGGATGGCAATGTGCTGCAAATAGTACATGGAGAAAAAACATGAAATAGAACAAGAAAACAGATGGACGATCCAGCCCCCTACATAATATAAGAATTGTACTCTTTAAAGTCCTCATGGGCATGAAACACAGGAAAGGACAGTTTCAGATTAACGGACTCTGAAGAGAAATGACAACTAATGGTAACACATACAACTGGATCAGATCCTAGACCAGAAATTAAAAGGAAACAGTGTTGGTACAGTTGGAAAATTTTTCATGGGGTCTGTGTATGGAATGGGTGTGAATTATCAATGTGGATTTTCTGATTTGGAGGATGTATCAGGGTTGTGTAGAAGAGTGTTTAAGTTTTGGTGAAATATTCATGATGAAATACACTCTGGGGTTTTTGTGGTGAAGGGACATCATGTCTGCAAGTTACTTTCAAAAGATTCAGAAACAGACTAATATGTGTGTGTGTGTGTGTGTGTGTGTGTGTGTGTAGAGAAGGCACAAAAGGTATATATTTCTAACAAATTCCATTTCCTGGGTGAAAAAATATTGGGGTTCTATGTTCTGTTCTAGTAATTTCTTTGTAAGGTTAAAATAGTTTTAATGTAAATTACCTAAAAAATACTGCTGAGCTCCACTCTCATTGTCAGACAAGAGGGAACAACAGTAACCAAGCTTCCTCTGAATTAAACAACTAAAAAAACAGATAAAGTATATTAAATAATAAATGTAAGTCATTGGGCAACAGGTATAAGTGATAACTGTTGATCACTGAGAGAGGAAGAAATAAAAAATAAAAACTATCTATATTTTGTGAAAAGTATACATTCACAAATTTAGGAATCATAACAAACTTTAAGCACATGATAATCAAATTGCTTGATACCAGTTATAAAGAGAAAATATTTAGAGCAATCAGAGAAAAAAAGAAATGACATATTTTTTTTTGCTTTTGTGTTATTTTTTTTACATCTTTATTGGAGTATAATTGCTTTACAATGGTGTGTTACTTTCTGCTTTATAACAAAGAGATCAATTATACATATACATATGTTCCCATATCACTTCCCTCTTGCCTCTCCCTCCTTGTCCCACCCCTCTAGGTGGTCACAAAGCACCGAGCTGATCTCCCTGTGCTGTGCGGCTGCTTCCCACTAGCTATCTATTTCACGTTTTGTAGCGTATATGTGTCCATGCCAATCTCTCACTTTGTCACAGCTTACCCTTCCCCCTCCCCATATCCTCAAGTCCATTCTCTAGTAGGTCTGTGTCTTTATTCCTGTTTTACCCCAAGGTTCTTCATGACATTTTTTTTTTATTCCACATATATGTGTTAGCATACAGTATTTGTCTTTCTCCTTCTGACTTAATTCACTCTGTATGACAAACTCTAGGTCTATCCACCTCATTACAAATAGCTCAATTTCATTTCTTTTTTTTTTTTATTTTTTTAATTTTTTAATTTTTTAACATCTTTATTGGGGTATAATTGCTTTACAATGGTGTGTTAGTTTCTGCTTTATAACAAAGTTAATCAGTTATACATATACATATGTTCCCATATCTCTTCCCTCTTGCGTCTCCCTCCCTCCCACCCTCCCTATCCCACCCCTCCAGGCTGTCACAAAGAACCAAGCCAATCTCCCTGTGCCATGCAGCTGCTTCCAACTAGCTATCTACCTTACTACATTTGTTAGTGTGTATATGTCCATGACTCTCTCTCGCCCTGTCACAGCTCACCCTTCCCCCTCCCCATAACCTCAAGTCCGTTCTCTAGGAGGTCTGCGTCTTTATTCCTGCCTTACCCCTAGGTTCTTCATGACATTTTTTTTTCTTAAATTCCATATATATGTGTTAGCATAAGGTATTTGTCTTTTTCTTTCTGACTTACTTCACTCTGTATGACAGACTCTAGGTCTATCCACCTCATTACAAATAGCTCAATTTCGTTTCTTTTTATGGCTGAGTAATATTCCATTGTATATATGTGCCACATCTTCTTTATCCATTCATCTGATGTTGGACACTTAGGTTGTTTCGATCTCCTGGCTATTGTAAATAGAGCTGCAATGAACATTTTGGTATATGACTCTTTTTGAATTTTGGTTTTCTCAGGGTATATGTCCAGTAGTGGGATTGCTAGGTCATATGGTAGTTCTATTTGTAGCTTTTTAAGGAACCTCCATAGTGTTCTCCATAGTGGCTGTACCAATTCACATTCCCACCAGCAGTGCAAGAGTGTTCCCTTTTCTCCACACCCTCTCCAGCATTTAGTGTTTCTAGATTTTTTGTTGATGGCCATTCTGACTGGTGTGAGATGATATCTCATTGTAGTTTTGATTTGCATTTCTCGAATGATTAATGATATTGAGCATTCTTTCATGTGTTTGTTGGCAGTCTGTATATCTTCTTCAGAGAAATGTCTATTTAGGTCTTCTGCTCATTTATGGATTGGGTTGTGTGTTTTCTTGCTATTGAGCTTCATGTGCTGCTTGTAAATTTTGGAGATTAATCCTTTGTCAGTTGTTTCACTTGCAAATATTTTCTCCCATTCTGAGGGCTATCTTTTGGTCTTGTTTATGGTTTCCTTTGCTATGCAAAAGCTTTGAATTTTCATTAGGTCAAATTGTTTATTTTTGTTTTTATTTCCATTACTCTAGGAGGTGGGTCAAAAAGGATCTTGCTGTGATTTATGTCATAGAGTGTTCTGCCTATGTTTTCCTCTAAGAGTTTGATAGTTTCTGACCTTACATTTAGGTTTTTAATCCATTTTGAGCTTATTTTTGTGTATGGTGTTAGGGAGTGATCTAATCTCATACTTTCACATGTACCTGTCCAGTTTTCCCAGCACCACTTATTGAAGAGGCTGTCCTTTCTCCACTGTACATTCCTGCAACCTTTATCAAAGATAAGGTGTCCATATGTGTGTGGGTACATCCCTGGGCTTTCTATCCTGTTCCATTGATCTATCTTTCTGTTTTTGTGCCAGTACCATACTGCCTTGATTACTGTAGCTTTGTAGTACAGTCTGAAGTCAGGGAGCCTGATTCCTCCAGCTCCTTTTTTCCTTCTCAAGATTGCTTTAGCTATTCGGGGTCTTTTGTGTTTCCATACAAATTGTGAAATTTTTTGTCCTAGTTCTGTGAAAAATGCCAGTGGTAGTTTGATAGGGATTGCATTGAATCTATAGATTGCTTTGGGTAGTAGAGTCATTTTCACAATGTTGATTCTTCCAATCCAAGAACATGGTAGGTATATCTCACCATCTATTTGTATCATCTTTAATTTCTTTCATCAGTGTCTTATAATTATCTGCATACAGGTCTTTTGTCTCCCTAGGTAGGTATATTCCTAGATATTTTATTCTTTTTGTTGCAATGGTAAATGGGAGTGTTTTCTTGATTTCACTTTCAGATTTTTCATCATTAGTATATAGGAATGCCAGAGATTTCTTTGCATTAATTTTGTAACCTGCCACTTTACCAAATTCATTGATTAGCTCTAGTAGTTTTCTGGTAGCATCTTTAAGATTCTCTATGTATAGGATCATGTCATCTGCAAACAGTGACAGCTTTACTTCTTCTTTTCCAATTTGGATTCCTTTTATTTCTTTTTCTTCTCTGATTGCTGTGGCTAAAACGTCCAAAACTATGTTGAATAAGAGTGATGAGAGGGGGCAACCTTGTCTTGTTACTGATCTTAGTGGAAATGCTTTCAGTTTTTCACCATTGAGGATGATGTTGGCTGTGGACTTGTCATATATGGCCTTTATTATGTTGAGGACAGTTCCCTCTATGCCTACTTTCTGCAGGGTTTTTATCATAAATGGGTGTTGAATTTTGTCAAAAGCTTTCTCTGCATCTATTGTGATGACCATATGGTTTTTCTCCTTCAATTTGTTAATATGGTAATATCACATTGATTGATTTGCGTATATTGAAGAATCCTTGCATTCCTGGAATAAACCCCACTTGATCATGGTGTATGATCCTTTTCATGTGCTGTTGGATTCTGTTTGCTAGTATTTTGTTAAGGATTTTTGCATCTATGTTCATCAGTGATATTGGCCTGTAGTTTTCTTTCTTTGTGACATCCTTGTCTGGTTTTTGTATCAGGGTGATGGTGGCCTCGTAGAAGGAATTTGGGAGTGTTACTCACTCTGCTATATTTTGGAAGAGATTGAGAAGGATAGATGTTAGCTCTTCTCTAAATATTTGATAGAATTCGCCTGTGAAGCGAAATCTCCTGGTCTGGGCTTTTGTTTGTTGGAAGATTTTTAATCACAGTTTCAATTTCAGTGCTTGTGATTGGTCTGTTGATGTTTTCTATTTCTTCTTGATTCAGCCTTGGCATGTTGTGCATTTCTAAGAATTTGTCCATTTCTTCCAGGTTTTCCATTTTATTGGCATAGGGTTGCTTGTAGTAATCTCTCATTATCTTTGTCTTTCTGCAGTGTCAGTTTTTACTTCTCCTTTTTCATTTCTAATTCTATTAATTTGAGTTTTCTCCCTTTTTTCTTGATGAGTCTGGAAAATGGTTTATCAATTTTGTTCATCTTCTCAAAGAACCAGCTTTTAGTTTTATTGATCTTTGCTATCGTTTCCTTCTTTTTCATTTATTCATGATCTGATCTTTATGATTTCTTTCCTTCTGCTAATTTTGGGGATGTTTTGTTCTTCTTTCTTTAATTGCTTTAGGTGAAGATTAGGTTGTTTATTCGAGATGTTTCCTGTTTCATTTTGTTTTTTAACATCTTTATTGGGGTATAATTGCTTTACAATGGTGTGTTAGTTTCTGCTTTATAACAAAGTTAATCAGTTATACATATACATATGTTCCTATATCTCTTCCCTCTTGCGTCTCCCTCCCTCCCACCCTCCCTATCCCACCCATCCAGGTGGTCACAAAGCACCGAGCTGATCTCCCTGTGCTATGCGGCTGCTTCCCACTAGCTATCTACCTTACGTTTGGTAGTGTATATATGTCCATGCCTCTCTCTTGCTTTGTCACAGCTCACCCTTCCCCCTCCCCATATCTTCAAGTCCATTCTCCAGTAGGTCTGTGTCTTTATTCCTGTCTTACCCCTAGGTTCTTCATGACATATTTTTTTCTTAAATTCCATATATATGTGTTAGCATACAGTATTTGTCTTTCTCTTTCTGACTTACTTCACTCTGTATGACAGACTCTAGGTCTATCCATCTCATTACAAATAACTCAATTTTGTTTCTTTTTATGGCTGAGTAATATTCCATTGTATATATGTGCCACATGTTCTTTATCCATTCATCAGATGATGGGCCTTTAGGTTGTTTCCATCTCTGGTCTATTGTAAATAGAGCTGCAATGAACATTTTGGTACATTACTCTTTTTGAATTTTGGTTTTCTCAGTGTATATACCCAGTAGTGGGAATGCTGGGTCATATGGTAGGTCTATTTGTAATTTTTTAAGGAACCTCCATACTGTTCTCCATAGTGGCTGTACCAATTCACATTCCCACCAGCAGTGCAAGAGTGTTCCCTTTTCTCCACACCCTCTCCGGCATTTATTGTTTCTAGATATTTTGGTGATGCCCATTCTGACTGGTGTGAGATGATATCTCATTGTAGTTTTGATTTGCATTTCTCGAATGATTAATGATGTTGAGCATTCTTTTATGTGTTTGTTGGCAGTCTGTATATCTTCTTCAGAGAAATGTCTATTTAGGTATTCTGCTCATTTTTGTATTGGGTTGTTTGTTTTCTTGCTATTGAGCTTCATGTGCTGCTTGTAAATTTTGGAGATTAATCCTTTGTCAGTTGTTTCACTTGCAAATATTTTCTCCCATTCTGAGCGCTGTCTTTTGGTCTTGTTTATGGTTTCCTTTGCTGTGCAAAAGCTTTGAATTTTCATTAGGTCCAAATTGTTTATTTTTGTTTTTATTTCCATTACTCTAGGAGGTGGGTCAAAAAGGATCTTACTGTGATTTATGTCACAGAGTGTTCTGCCTATATTTTCCTCTAAGAGTTTCATAGTTTCTGGCCTTACATTTAGGTCTTTAATCCATTTTGAGCTTATTTTTGTGTATGGTGTTAGGGAGTGATCTAATCTCATACTTTTACATGTACCTGTCCAGTTTTCCCAGCACCACTTATTGAAGAGGCTATCATTTCTACACTGTACATTCCTGCCTCCTTTATCAAAAATAAGGTGACCATATGTGCGTGGGTTAATCTCTGGGCTTCCTATCCTGTTCCATTGATCTATCTTTCTGTTTTTGTGCCAGTACCATACTGTCTTGATTAATGTAGCTTTGTAGTACAGTCTGAAGTCAGGGAGCCTGATTCGTCCAGCTCCATTTTTCATTCTCAAGACTGCTTTGGCTATTCGGGGTCTTTTGTGTTTCCACACAAATTGTGAAATTTTTTGTTCTAGTTCTGTGGAACATGCCAGTGGTAGTTTGATAGGGATTGCATTGAATCTATAGATTGCTTTGGGTAGTAGAGTCATTTTCACAATGTTGATTCTTCCAATCCAAGAACATGGTAGGTATATCTCTCCATCTATTTGTATCATCTTTAATTTCTTTCATCAGTGTCTTATAATCATCTGCATACAGGTCTTTTGTCTCCTTAGGTAGGTATATTCCTAGATATTTTATTCTTTTTGTTGCAATGGTAAATGGGAGTGTTTTCTTGATTTCACTTTCAGATTTTTCATCATTAGTGTATAGGAATGCCAGAGATTTCTGTGCATTAATTTTGTATCCTGCTACTTTACTAAATTCTTTGATTAGCTCTGGTAGTTTTCTAGTAGCATCTTTAGGATTCTCTATGTATAGTATAATGTCATCTGCAAACAGTGACATCTTTACTTCTTCTTTTCCGATGTGGATTCTTTTTATTTCCGTTTCTTCTCTGATTGCTGTGGCTAAAACGTCCAAAACTATGTTGAATAAGAGTGATGAGAGGGGGCAACCTTGTCTTGTTACTGATCTTAGTGGAAATACTTTGAGTTTTTCACCATTGAGGATGATGTTGGCTGTGGACTTGTCATATATGGCCTTTATTATGTTGAGGACAGTTCCCTCTATGCCTACTTTCTGCAGGGTTTTTATCATAAATGGGTGTTGAAATTTGTCAGAAGCTTTCTCTGCATCTATTGAGATGATCATATGGTTTTTCTCCTTCAATTTGTTAATATGGTAATATCACATTGATTTGCGTATATTGAAGAATCCTTGCATTCCTGGAATAAACCCCACTTGATCATGGTATAGGGTCCTTTTAATGTGCTGTTGGATTCTGTTTGCTAGTATTTTGTTGAGGATTTTTGCGTCTATGTTCATCAGTGATATTGGCCTGTAGTTTTCTTTCTTTGTGACATCCTTGTCTGGTTTTTGTATCAGGGTGATGGTGGCCTCGTAGAAGGAATTTGGGAGTGTTACTCACTCTGCTATATTTTGGAAGAGTTTGAGAAGGATAGATGTTAGGTCTTCTCTAAATGTTTGATAGAATTCGCCTGTGAAGCGAAATCTCCTGGTCTGGGCTTTTGTTTGTTGGAAGATTTTTAATCACAGTTTCAATTTCAGTGCTTGTGATTGGTCTGTTGATGTTTTCTATTTCTTCCTGATTCAGCCTTGGCATGTTGTGCATTTCTAAGAATTTGTCCATTTCTTCCAGGTTTTCCATTTTATTGGCATAGGGTTGCTTGTAGTAATCTCTCATTATCTTTGTCTTTCTGCAGTGTCAGTTGTTACTTCTCCTTTTTCATTTCTAATTCTATTAATTTGAGTCTTCTCCCTTTTTTCTTGATGAGTCTGGCTAATGGTTTATCAATTTTGTTCATCTTCTCAAAGAACCAGCTTTTAGTTTTATTGATCTTTGCTATCGTTTCCTTCATTTCTTTTTCATTTATTCATGATCTGATCTTTATGATTTCTTTCCTTCTGCTAATTTTGGGGATTTTTTGTTCTTCTTTCTCTAATTGCTTTAGGTGCAAGGTTAGGTTTTTTATTCTAGAGGCTTCCTGTTTCTTAAGGTAGGATTTTATTGCTATAAATTTCCCTGTTAGAACTGCTTTTGCTGCATTCCATAGGTTTTGGGTCATTGTGTCTCCATTGTCATTTGTTTCTAGGTTTTTTTTTAAATTTCCTTTGATTTTTTCAGTGATCCCTTCATTATGAAATAGTGTATTGTTTAGCCTCCATGTGTTTGTATTTTTTACAGAGCTTTTCCTGTAATTGATATCTAATCTCATAGTGTTGTGGTCGGAAAAGATACTTGATACAATTTCAATTTTCTTACATTTACCAATGCTTGATTTGTGACCCAAGATATGATCTATCCTGCAGAATGTTCCATGAGCACTTGAGAAAAATGTGTATTCTGTTGTTTTTGGATGGAATGTCCTATAAATATCAATTAAATCCATCTTGTTTAATGTATCATTTAAAGCTTGTGTTTCATTATTAGTTTTCATTTTGGATGATCTGACCATTGGTGAAAGTGGGTTGTTAAAGTCCCCTAATATGAATCTGTTACTGTCGATTTCCCCTTTTATGGTTATTCGTATTTGCCTTATGTATTGAGGTGCTCCTATGTTGGGTGCATAAATATTTACAATTGTTATATCTTCTTCTTGGATCGATCCCTTGATCATTATGTAGTGTACTTTGTTGTCTCTTCTAATAGTCTTTATTTTAGTCTATTTTGTCTGATATGAGAATTGCTACTTCAGCTTTCTTTTGGTTTCCATTTGCATGGACTATCTTTCTCCATCCCGTCACTTTCAGTCTGTATGTGTTCTCTAGGTCTGAAGTGGGTCTCTTGTAGACAGCATATGTATGGGTCTTGTTTTTGTATCCATTCAGCCAGTCTGTGTCTTTTGGTGGGAGCATTTACTCCATTTACATTTAAGGTAATTATCAATATGTATGTTCCTATTCCCATTTTCTAAATTGTTTTGTGTTTGTTATTATAGGTCTTTTCCTTCTCTTGTGTTTCTTGCCTAGAGAAGATCCTTTAGCATTTGTTGTAAAGCTGGTTTGGTGGTGCTGAACTCTCTCAGCTTTTGCTTGTCAGTAAAGATTTTAATTTCTCCATCAAATCTGAATGAGATCCTTGCTGGGGAGAGTAATCTTGGTTGTAGGTTTTTCTCCTTCATCACTTTAAATATGTGCTGCCAGTCCCTTCTGGTTTGCAGAGTTTCTGCTGAAAGATCAGCTGTTAACCTTATGGGGATTCCCTTGTGTTTTATTTGTTGCTTTTCCCTGTTGCCTTTAATGTGTTTTCTTTGTATTTAATTTTTGACACTTTGATTAATATGTGTCTTGGCATGTTTCTACTTGGATTTATCCTGTATTGGACTGTCTGTGCTTCTTGGACTTGATTAGCTATTTCCTTTCCCATATTAGGGAAGTTTTCAACTATAATCTCTTCAAATATTTTCTCAGTCCCTTTCTTTTTGTCTTCTCCTTCTGGAACCCCTATAATTCAAATGTTGGTGCATTTAACATTGTCCCAGAGGTCTCTGAGAATGTCCTCAGTTCTTTTCATTCTTTTTTCTTTATTCTGCTCTGCAGTAGTTATTTCCACTATTTTATCTTCCAGGTCACTTATCCATTCTTCTGCTTCAGTTATTCTGCTATTGATCCCATCTAGAGTAATTTTAATTTCATTTATTGTGTTGTTCATCATTGCTTGTTTCATCTTTAGTTCTTCTAGGTCCTTGTTAAATGTTTCTTGCATCTTCTCTATTCTATTTCCAAGATTTTGGATCATCTTTACTATCATTATTCTGAATTCTTTTTCAGGTAGACTGCCTATTTCCTCTTCATTTATTAGGTCTGGTGGGTTTTTATCTTGCTCCTTCATCTGCTGTGTGTTTTTCTGTCTTCTCATTTTGCTTATCTTACTGTGTTTGGGGTCTCCTTTTTACAGGCTGCAGGTTCATAGTTCCCATTGTTTTTGGTGTCTGACCCCAGTGGCTAAAGTTGGTTCAGTTGGTTGTGTAGGCTTCTTGGTGGAGGGGACTTGTGCCTGTGTTCTCGTGGATGAGGCAGGATCTTGCATTTCTGGTGATCAGGTCCATGTCTGGTGGTGTGTTTTGGGGTGTCTGTGGACTTATTATGATTTTAGGCAGCCTCTCTGCTATTGGGTGGCGTTGTGTGCCTGTCTTGCTAGTTGTTTCGCATAAGGTGTCCAGCATTGTAGCTTGCTGATTGGTGAGTGAAGCTGGGTGCTGGTGTTGAGATGGAGGTCTCTGGGAGATTTTTGCCATTTGATATTATGTGGAGCTGGGAGGTCTCTTGTGGACCAGTGTCCTGAAGTTGGCTCTCCCACCTCCGAGGCACAGCACTGACTCCTGGCTGCATTACCAAGAGACTTTCATCCACACAGGTCAGAATAAAAGGGAGTAAAAGTCGAAAGAAAGAAAAAAAGAAAGAAAGAAAGAAAGAAAGAAAGAAGAAAGAAAGAAAGAAAGAAAGAAAGAAAGGATAAGAGAAAATAAAGTAAGGTAAAATAAAATAAAGTTATTAAAATAAAAAATATTAAGTAAAAAAATTTTTTAAGTAAGAAACAAACCAACAAAATACAGACAGATAGAACCCTAGGACAAATAGTGAAAGCAAAGCTATACAGACAAAATCTCACACAGAAGCATACACACTCACAAAAAGAGGAAAAGGGGAAAAAAATAATAAATCTTGCTCTCGAAGTGCACCTCCTCAATTTGGGAAGATTCGTTGTCTATTCAGGTATTCCACAGATGCAGTGTACATCAAGTTGATTGTGGAGATTTAATCCGCTGCTCCTGAGGCTACTGGGAGAGATTTCCCTTTCTCTTCTTTGTTCGCACAGCTCCTGGGGTTCAGCTTTGGATTTGGCCCTGCCTCTGCCTGTAGGTCGCCAGAGGGCGTCTGTTCTTTGCTCAGACAGGACAGGGTTAAAGGAGCAGTTGACTTGGGGGCTCTGGCTCACTCAGGCCCGGGGGGAGGGATGGGTACGGAGTGCAGGGCGAGCCTGCGGCGTCAGAGACTGGCATGATGTTGCACCAGCCTGAGGTGCGCCGTGCGTTCTCCCGGGGAATTTGTCCCTGGATCCCGGGACCCTGGCAGTGGCGGGCTGCACAGTCTCCCTAGAAGGGAGGTATGGAGAGTTACCTGTGCTCACACACAGGCTTCTTGGTGGCGGCAGCAGCAGCCTTAGCGTCTCACGCCCGTCGCTGGGGTCCGCGCCCGTCTCTGGAGCTCCTTTAAGCAGCGCTCTTAATCCCCTCTCCTCGGGCACCAGGAAACAAAGAGGGAAGAAAAAGTCTCTTGCCTCTTCGGCAGGTCCAGAGTTTTTCTCGGACTCCCTCCTGGCTAGCCGTGGAGCACTAACCCCTTCAGTCTGTGTTCCCGCTGCCAGTCCTCTCCCTGCGCTCCGACTGAAGCCCGAGCCTGAGCTCGCAGCCCCGCCCGCCCCGGCGGGTGAGCAGACAAGCCTCTCGGGCTGGTGAGTGCTGGTCGGCACAGATCCTCTGTGTGGAAATCTCTCCACTTTGCCCTCTGCACCCCTATTGCTGCACTCTCCTCCACAGCTCCAAAGCTCCCCACCTCCGCCACCCGCAGTATCCACCCGCAAAGGGTCTTATAGTGTGTAGAAACCTTTTCTCTTTCACGGCTCCCTCCCACTGGGGCAGGTCTCGTCCCTATTCTTTTGTCTATGCTTATTCTTTTTTCTTTTGCCCTACCCAGGTACGTGGGGAGTTTCTTGCCTTTTGGGAGGTCTGAGGTCTTCTGCCAGCATTCAGTAGGTTTTCTGTAGGAGTTGTTCCACGTGTAAATGTATTTCTGATGTATCTGTGGGGAGGAAGGTGATCTCTGTGCCTTACTCTTCCACCATCTTCCCCCTCTCTCCCTAGTGTTCCCCTTTATATCTAATTAAAATGCAACATTGGATAATACTCCATGTTTACTTCTGTGGCATTTTAGTATTTAAATAGTATAAATATCTGGAGTGAATATATTAAATTATTTTGGTTTTGTTTTTTAACTCTTTTATAAATTTTATTTATTCTTTAAAATACCTATATTATTCAGGTGTTCAACCCAATCTAATTGATGGCAAAAATAAATGATTTTTAATTTGATATCAATAAGTACGCAGAAATAAGAGCCGAACAGAAGGTTAGGCCTGGTGCTTAGCAGCCCAGGGCCTTTGCAAAGAATAAATGACTTATGAGCAATCATCAGTCCCACGTATGATAAACACTAACAAAATAACATTCCTACTCTGTGATGGAACCTACCAGTGAGGCAAAAAAAGCATCAGTCTTTCATACTCATACATATCTATGTATTCAGAATTTGTATTCTTATTTTATACACAAATAAATTATAAATTTAAATTGGAAACCCAAAAATTGATACTTTAATTGGCACTTTGTGTTTGGCAGTCTTTTCTGAGGTCTTTGTAAGATACTGTTGCAATGGTTGTACTGTCAACATTTGATGAAAATACAATTATAATTGCCTGCGTTAGTAAAGCTAAAAGCATGATTAAAGAAAACATCTGTTAATCACTTTTGTAATTGATAATCTCAGTATTAAATTATAGGATGCATAACTTGGTCTACACATATCCTGTAGTACAAAATAAATATATAAATGCAGAATAGTGTCAAAACCATATAATAGTTCTCAAATACAGCCAAGCACCAAATGCAAAACAGAGTGCCAGTGTAATAGGTCATGTTTTCTTTTTTTAAAATTTTTCTCATTGGCATTCTACTCTGTCTCAGGAGGGGTATGAAAACATTCTTGACACACAGGCCGAAGCCATAAAGCATAAAAAGAAAAATAAGTATCTCCCAAAAGATCAGTTTAATACATTACCAAATTTTTTATTCATAATGTTTGATCTAATTGCCTTAGCATATAAGTATATTATTTTTATGTATCATGATGATGCATGAATGTAATTACGTTAGTTGTTTTCACATATTAGCAAAATAATGTCTGTCTTTAGCTGTGAAACTGTTTTATTTCTTTGAAATACAACCTACAAATTACATAAATATTAAAATTATCATGTTCATTTCAATAGCTTGTGATACTATGACAAATGTAAATTATAAGCATTTTTATACATAAAGTCTTCATCTCAAATACATGGTTTCAATGCACATAGGTGAATTATAGTTCACGTAGTTTACTATCAACATAATTCCTGCTTCCAAATAATTTCCTAGGTTACTATCTCTACTTTATTAAGCCTTTAAAATTTCCTGTCCTTCTGTCCTAGGTCCAGGCATACAAATTAACCAAAAGTCAATATTGTGTATTGTCAGTCAACCAAATCAGAAAATACCAATCCTTCCAAAAAGTACTTTCCAAAAGTACTTATACTACTTGCATTACGATGCCATTTTCTTAAAAACACCTTGCTTTAAAAAAAAAAAAATTTGACTAGTCTCCTCTGATTTTAAAAGTCTCATTAATATCCTTGGCCACTGGGCAACAACTTATCAAAGCTCAAGATGTCAGGATCGGTGACTTTTCAGCCAAAATATGGAAGAACTGGTTTATGATATACTTCCTTGGTTGCTTTTTTTTTTTTGTAATTTAATTTAAAAAGTTTCTGAACACAGCTTACAAGCCAGTTGCACCCTGCTAGTGCTAGGGAAGAATATACTAATATCATCTTACTGGACCTTTAAGAAATAAGTCTGTCTAAAGTATTTTAACTTTTAGGACTAACATGTTTTTAACAGCTTTACTGAGGTGTAATTGTTACACACAAAGTTGCACATACCTAATGTATACATTTAGATGAGTGTGGACCTGAAACCATGAAACCATCACCACAATCAAATGGCAGACACAGCGGTCACCTCCAAAAGTTCCTCGAGTCCCTTTGGTTTTTGTTTGTTTATGCTTTTGTTTGTGTGTGTGCGTGTGCATTGAGAATGTTAAATATGAGATTTTAAGCTATTTAAGATATGAGCAAGTTAAACAAAAACGCCACAGATTTACTGAAGTACTTTTCCAGCAAGGTTTTTATTTTCACACTCACTTTTTGATTGACCTCCTCCCACCTCTTGAATCTGCATTTGCCTTTTAATAATATTAAAGTTCTGCATTTTGCATAAGTAGGAGTCTGAGTCCTGAAATAAGAGTACAGAAACCTGTTTTTAAAGTGATACACTGAGGAGCAGTCTCATTAAGAAAATTCACATGTGCAGTTGAAAGTTACCTAAGCTGTGACTTAGGTTGTGGATTCTGTTACCGCATACAACAGACGCTGAGTCATCTGTCACTGCGTGTCAGCCTCCTCTGTTTACCTAGAGAGTTGTGATGCTACATACAGAGACCTAATCCTTTTGTGTTAAGAATGACATTCGCTGCCTTTTACCTTAACTGATAAATTAGCATTTCTTCAGAACAGGTTAGAAAACGTGACTAAATTGTTCTGGGATTATTAACCGAGATGAAATCCGGTTAGATACAAGGGTGTCTATGAACTAAATCAATAATACAACATTCAGAATGTACTTCTTTCTTTTTGTTGTTTTTTCAGCAGTTTGGAAGTTAAACAATATAATAGTACTTTTAAATCAGGAACTACTGTTCAATCCTGTGGGTCACGAATTAACAATGTATTTATCATAAACTGATAAAGATTTTTCTAAAACACCATGATTATAGTAACTTTAATGATATTAATTTAAGACATTATATCTCCCTGCCTAAAGTAATTTTTTAAATGATAATGGGATCTTTGACTCAGTTATAAACCACCAGCGGGAATCCCCTTTGGATTTAAAATGATGAGAAGATCCATCTTCATTTACTCACAGAGCAGAGGAGAGAGGGTTTTTTTTTCTTTCCCCTCCCACCCTCCCTCCCGTTTATCCTTCATTCCTTCTTTCCTCCCTCCCTCCCTTCCTTCCTTCCTCTGTCATTCTTTCCTTCTCTCCCTACTGCTCCTCTTCCTCTACCACTTCCTTATCTTCCTCCTCCTTCTCCTCCTCTTCCTCTCTTTTATTTCCCATCTCTTTCCCCTTTTTCTTGTAACTCTACTTACATCATGACACAATTAATTTTATAATGGAATCAGCACAGAAGTGATATTGCCAAAATACCTATTTTTCTCAAATATAATTATAAAATTATGGTTGACATCACACACTTGAATATCATGAAGTGAGGGCCTATGATTCCATATTTAAAATGTAAATATGAATTTTGAGTATTTTTGGAAAATATAGATATCTCTAGGAGTTGCTTTTAATATTAAGAAAGTTTTAATAAGGAATAAAAGAGAAAACTGGGAAGGATAATAATATTCTATCTCAGTAAGAACAGGGCTGGGAAAAAATCAGACAGTTCTGTAGTGTGTAGATGGATAGACCTAAGTGGTTCTGTCAGCTGGTTAATCACAGCCACATTGGAGAATCAGAAAAAAAACAGAAGAGACTAAGAACCACAGGACTCTTTAGCTGGAAGACATTTCCTGCTTTAGGAAATAAAGTATGAAATTTCTGTACCATGGAATCCAATTATTGCCACATATGTATGGTAATTCATGGTAAAAGAAGATTAATTTATTACTTTAAATGTGAAAACAATTAAGAAACTGCCCACTGCTAAATTCAAGAAACCATCCTCTCAGTAATAAGGTATGAGTTTAGAATTGAAATACTAAGCAAATTTTTTTTGATTTTATTTTATTATTTTTTATTTAATATCTTTATTGGAGTATGATTGCTTTACAATGGTGTGCTAGTTTCTGCTGTATAACAAAGTGAATCAGCAATATGTACACATATATCCCCTCCCTCTTGCATCTCTCTCCCACCCTCCTTATACCACCCCTCTATGTGGTCACAAAACACTGAGCTGATCTCCCTGTGCTATGCAACTGCTTCCCACTAGCTATGTATTTTACATTTGGTAGTGTATATATGTCAATGCTACTCTCTCACTTCATCCCAGATTACCATATTTCCCATCCCTGTGTCCTCAAGTTCATTCTCTACGTTCGTGTCTTTATTCCTGCCCTGCCCCTAGGTTCAACAGAACCTTCTTTTTTTGTTTTTTTTTTTTAAGATTCCATATATATGTCTTAGCATATGGTTTTTGTTTTTTCTCCTTCTGACTTACTTCACTCAGTATGACAGACTCTAGCTCCATCCACCTCATTACAAAAACCTCAATATTGCTTCTTTTTGTGGCTAATATTCCATTGTATATATGTGCCACATATTCTTTATCCATTCATCTGTCGATGGACACTTAGATTGCTTCCATATCCTGGCTATTGTAAATAGTGCTGCAATGAATATTGTGGTACACAACTATTTTTGAATTATGGTTTTAGCAGGGTATATGCCCAGTAGTAAGGTTGCTAGGTCATATGGTAGTTCTATTTTTACTTTTAAAAGGAGCTTCCCTCCTCTTCTCCATAGGGGCTGTATCAATTTATATTCCCACCAACAGTGCAGGTGGATTCCCTTTTCACCACACCCTTTCCAGCATTTATTGTTTGTAGATTTTTTGATAATGACCATTCTGACCAGTGTGAGGTGATACCTTATTGTAGTTTTGATTTGCATTTCTCTAATGCTCAGTAATGTTGAGCATCCTTTCATGTGTTTGTTGGCAATCTGTATATCTTCTTTGGAGAAATGTCTATTTAGGTCTTCTGCTCATTTTTGGATTGGGTTTTTGTTTTTTTGATATTGAACTGCATGAGCTGTATATTTTGGAGATTAATCCTTTGTCAGTTGCTTCATTTGCAAATATTTTCTCCCATTCTGAGGGTTGTCTTTTTGTCTTGCTTATGGTTTCCTCTGCTGTGCAAAAACTTTTAAGTTTCAGTATGTCCCATTTGTTTATTTTTGCTTTTATTACCATTTCTCTAGGAGGTGGGTCAAAAGGGATCTTGCTGTAATTTATGTCAAAGAGTGTTCTTCCTATATTCTCCTCTTAGAGTTTTATAGTGTCTGTCGTAACATTTGGGTCTTTAATATATTTTGAATTTATTTCTGTGCATGGGGTTAGGGAGTGTTCTATTTTCATTCTTTTACATGTAGCTGTCCAGTTTTTCCAGCACCACTTATTGAAGAGGCTGTCTTTTCTCCATCGTATATTCTTGCCTCCATTATCAAAGATAAGCTGACCATATGTGTGTGGGTTTAACTCTGGGCTTTCTATCCTGTTCCATTGATCTATATGTCTGTTTTTGTGCCAGTACCATACTGTCTTGTTTACTGCAGCTTTGTAGTAGAGTCTGAAGTCAGGGAGCCTGATTCCTCCAGCTCTGTCTTTCTTTCTCAAGTTTGTTTTGGCTACATGGGGTCTTTTGTGTTTCCATACAAATTGTGAAATTTTTTGTTTTGTGAAAAATGCCATTGGTAGTTTGATAGAGATTGCATTGAATATGCAGATTGCTATGGGTAGTATAGTCATTTTCACAATATTGATTCTTCCAATTCAACAACATGGTATATCACTCCAGCTGCTTGTATCGTTTTTAATATCTTTCATGGGTGTCTTATAATTTTCTGCATACAGGTCTTTTGTCTCCTTAGGTAGGTTTATACCTAAGTACTTTATCCTTTTTATTGCAATCATAAATGGGAGTGTTTCCTTAATTCCTCTTTCTAATTGTTCATCATTAGTGTATAGGAATGCAAGAGATTTCTGTGCATTAATTTTGTATCCTGCTACTTTACCAAATTCATTGATTAGCTCTAGTAGTTTTCTGGTAACATCTTTAGGATTCTCTATGTATAGTATCATGTCATCTACAAATAGTAGCAGTTTAACTTCTTTTCCAATTTGGATTCTTTTATTTCTTTTACTTCTCTGATTGCTGTGGCTAAAACTTCCAAAACTATGTTGAATAAAAGCGGTGAGGGCTTCCCTGGTGGCACAGTGGTTGAGAGTCTGCCTGCCGATGCAGGGGACACAGATTCGTGCCCGAGTCCGGGAAGATCCCACATGCCGCGGTGCGGCTAGGCCTGTGCGCCATAGCCGCTGAGCCTGCTTATCAGGAGCCTGTGCTCCGCAACGGGAGAGGCCACAGCAGTGAGAGGCCTGTGTACCACACACACACACACAAAAAAGAGTGGTGAGAGTAGGCAACCTGGTCTTATTCCTGATCTTAGAGGAAATGCTTTCAGTTTTTCACCATTGAGGACGATGTTTGCTGTGGGTTTGTCATATATGGCCTTTATTATGCTGAGTTAAGTTCCCTCTATGCCTACTTTCTGGAAAGGTTTTATCATAAATTGGTGTTGAATATTGTCAAAAGCTCTTTCTGCATCTACTGAGATGATCATATGGTTTTTATTCTTCAATGTGTTAATATATTAATATGGTATATCACTGATTGATTTGCATACATTGAAGAATCCTTGCATTCCTGGGATAAATCCCACTTTGTCATGGTGTATGATCCTTTTAATGTGCTGTTGGATTCTGTTTGCTAGTATTTTGTTGAGGTTGTTTGCATCTATTTTCATCAGTGATATTGGCCTCTAGTATTCTTTTTTTGTAACTTCTTTGTCTGGTTTTGGTATCAGGGTGATGGTGGCCTCATAGAATGAGTTTGGGAGTGTTCTTCCTTCTGATATATTTTGGAAGAGTTTGAGAAGGATAGGTGTTAGCTCTTCTCTAAATGTTTGATAGAATTCGCCTGTGAAGCCGTCTGGTCCTGGGCTTTTGTTTATTGGAAGATTTTTAATCACAGTTTCAATTTCAGTCCTTGTGATTAGTCTGTTTATATTTTCTATTTCTTCCTGGTTCTGTGTTGGAAGGTTGTGCTTTTCTGAGAATTTGTCCATTTCTTCCAGGTTTTCCATTTTATTGGCATAGAGTTGCTTGTATTAATCTCTCATGATCATTTGTATTTCTGCAGTGTCAGTTGTTACTTCTCCTTTTTCATGTCTAATTCTATTGATTTAAGTCTTCTCCCTTTTTTTCTTGCTGGATCTGTCTAATGGTTTATGAATTTTTTTTCTCTTCTCAAAGAACCAGCTTTTAGTTTTATTGATCTTTGCTATTGTTTTCTTTGTTTCTATTTATTTTATTTCAGCTCTGATCTTTATGATTTCTTTCCTTCTGCTAATTTTGCGGTGTTTTTGTTATTCTTTCTCTAATTGCTTTAGGTGTAAGGTTAGCTTGTTTATTTGAGATGTTTCTTGTTTCTTGAGGTAGGATTGTATTGCTGTAAACTTCCCTCTTAGAAATGTTTTTACTGCATCTCATATGTTTTGGGTCGTCGTGTTTTCATTGTCATTTGTTTCTCCGTATTTTTTGATTTCCTCTTTGATTTCTTCAGTGATCTCTTGGTTATTTAGCAGTGTATTTTTTTAACCTCCAGGTGTTTGTATTTTTCACTGAGTTTTCCGTGTAATTGCTATCTTAAATTTACCAAGGCTTGATTTGTGACCCAAGATATCATCTATCCTGAAGAATATTCCATGGGTGCTTGAGAAGAAAGTGTATTTTGCTGCTTTTGGATGGAATGTCCTATAAATATCAATTAGGTCCATCTTGTTTAATGTGTCATTTAAAGCTTGTGTTTCCTTATTTATTTTCATTTTGGATGATCTGTCCATTGGTGACAGTGGGGCGTTAATGTTCCCTACTATGATTGTGTTACTGTCCATTTCCCTTCTTATGACAGTTAACATTTTCCATATGTATTGAGGTGCTCTTATGTTGGGTGAATAAATATTTACAATTGTTATATCTTCTTCTTGGATTGATGCTTTGATCAGTTTGTAGTATCCTTCTTTGTCTCTTGTAATAGTCTTTATTTTAAAGTCTATTTTGTCTGATATGAGAATTGCTACTCCAGCTTTCCTTTGTTTTCCATTTGCATGGAATACCTTTTTACATCCCCCCACTTTCATTCTGTATGTTTCCCTAGGTCTGAAGTGGGTCTCTTGTGGATAGCATATATACAGGTGTTCTTTTTGTATCCATTCATCCAGTCTGTTTCTTTTGGTTGGAGCATTTAATCCATTTACATTTAAGGTAATTATTGATATGTATGTTCTTATTGTTATTTTCTTAATTGTTTTGGGTTTGTTATTGTAGATCTTTTCCTTCTCTTGTGTTTCCTGCCTAGAGAAGTTCCTTAAGCATTTCTTGTAAAGCTAGTTTGGTGGTGCTGAATTATCTTAATTTTTGCTTGTCTATAAAGCTTTTAATTTCTCTGGTGAATCTGAATGAGATCCTTGCTGGGGAGAGTAATCTTCTTTGTAGGTTTTTCCCTTTCACCACTTTAAATATGTCCTACCACTCCCTTCTGGCTTGCAGAGTTTCTGCTGAAAGATCAGCTGTTAACCTTATGGGGATTCCCTTGTATATCATTTGTTGCTTTTCCCTTGCTACTTTTAATATTTTTCCTCATATTTAATTTTTGATAGCTTGATAAATATGTGTCTTGGCATGCTTCTCCTTGGATTTATCTGGTATGGGACTCTCTGTGCTTTCTGGACTTGACTGACTATTTCCTTTCCCATATTAGGGAAGTTTTCAACTATAATCTCTTCAAATATTTTCTCAGTCCCTTTCTTTTTCTCTCCTTCTTTGGGGACCAGTATAATTCAAATGTTGGGTGTTTAATGTTGTCCCAGAGGTCTCTGAGAATGCTCTTAATTATTTTCATTCTTTTTTCTGCTCTGTGGTAGTTATTTCCACTATTTTATCTTCCAGGTCACTTATCTGTTCTTCTTCCTCAGTTATTCTGCTATTGATTCCATCTAGAGAATTTTTAATTTCATTTATTGTGGTTTTTATCACTGTTTGTTTGCTCTTTAGTTCTTCTAGGTCCTTGTTAAACGTTTCTTGTATTTTCTCCATTCTATTTCCAAGATTTTGGATCATCTTTATTATCATTACTTTGAATTCTTTTTCAGGTAGACTGCCTATTTCCTCTTCATTTGTTTGGTCTCGTGAGTTTTTACCTTACTCCTTCATCTTCTGCATATTTCCCTGTCTTCTCATTTTGCATATGTTACTGTGGTTTGGGTCTCCTTTTTTCAGGATGCAATTTTGTAGTTCCTGTTGTTTTGGTATGTGCCCTCAGTGGATGTGGTTGGTTCAATGGCTTGTGTAGGCTCCCTGGTGGAGGGGACTGGTGCCTGTGTTCTGATGGGTAGTGCTGGATCTTATCTTTCTGGTGGGTAGTGCTGCATCAGGTCATGTGTTTTTGGGTGTCTGAAAACTTATTATGATTTTAGGCAGCCTCTCTGCTAATGGGTGTGTTTATGTGTTCTGTCCTGCTAGTTGTTTGGCATGGGGCTTCCAGCACTGGAGCTTGCTGGCCATTGGGTGGAGCTGGGTCTTAGGGTTGTGATAGAGATCTCTGGGAGAGCTCTTGCCAGTTGAATATTTGGGGCTGGGAAGTCTCTGATGGTCCAATGTCCTGATCTCAACTCTCCCACCTCAGAGTCTCAGGCCTGACACGAGGGCAGGACACCAATACCCTGTCAGCCACATGGCTCAGAAGAAAAGGGAGAAAAAAGTAAAGAAAAAATAATAATAAATTAATAAATAACAATGAAATTACTAAAATAAAAAAAATTTAATTAAAAAATTAAAAAGTAATAATAATAAAAAAGAAGAGAGCAACCAAACCAATAAACAAACCCACCAATGACAACAAGTGCTAAAAACTATACTAAGATAAGCATAAAAATCAGGAACAAATCAGTCGCAGCAAACCCCAAGTCTACAGTTGCTCCCAAAGTCCACTGCCTCAATTTTTGGGTGATTCATTGTCTATTCAGGTATTCCACAGATGCAGGGTACATCAAGTTGATTGTGGGGATTTAATCCTCTACTCCTGGGGCTGCTGGGAGAAATTTCCCTTTCTCTTCTTTATTCGCACAGTTCCTGGTGTTCAGCTTTGGTTTTGGCCCCACCTCTGTGTGTAGGTCACCCTCAGGCATATTTTCCCTGCCCAGACAGGAGGTGGTTAAAGCAGCAGCTGATTAAGGGGCTCTGGCTCACTCAGGCCAGGGGGAGGGAGGGTTATGGAATTCGCGATCAGCCTGTGGTGGCAGAGGCCAGCATGATGTTGCCACAATCTGAGGTGTGCTGTGTGTTCTCCCTTGGAAGTTGTCCCTGGATCACAGGACCCAGACAGTGTCAGGCTGCACAGGCTCCTGGGCAGGGGGGCGGGGTGTGTGTGGATAGAGACCTCTGCTTGCACACTGGATTCTTGGTGGCTGCAGCAACAGCCTTAGCATTTCATGTCTGTCTCTGGGGTCCGATCTGATAGCCACAGCTCATGTCTATCACTGGAGCTTGTTTAGTTGGTGCTCTGCCTTCTGTGGGCAGACAGGTAAAGAATCCCCTCTCCTTGCACACCCCAAAACAATGGTCTCTTGCCTCTTAGGCAGATCCAGACATTTTCCCAGACACCCTCCCAGCTAGTTGTGGTGCACTAGCCCCCTTCAGGCTGTGTTCATGAGCCAACCCCAGTCCTCTCCCTGCGATCTGACCTCTGAAGCCTGAGCCTCAGCTCCCAGTCTCCACCCACCCCGTTGGGTGAGCAGACAAACATCTCAGGCTAATGAGTGCTGGTCAGCACCAATACTTTGTGTGGGAATCTCTCTGCTTTGCCCTCTGCACCCCTGTTGCTGTGCTCTCCTCTGTGGCTCCAAAGCTTCCCTCCCTGCCCAACCCCCATCTCTGCCAGTGAAGTGTCTGCCTAGTGTGTGGAAACATTTCCTCCTTCACAGATCCCTTCCAGAGGTGCAGGTCCCATCCCTATTGTTTTGTCTTTTCTTTTTATCTACCCAGGTACATGGGGATTTTCTTGCCTTTTCAGAACTCTGAGGTCTTCTGTCAACATTCAGTAGGTGTTCTGTATGAGTTGTTCCATATGTAGATGTATATTTGATGTATCTGTGGGGAGGAAGGTGATCTCCACGTCTTAGTCATCCATTATCTTGAAGGTCCCTGAAATACTAAGTAAATTTTAAAGTTCTCATCATAAGAAGAAAAATTCTATATATGGTGACAGATGTTAACTAGGCTTATTGTGGTGATCATTTTTCAATACATACAAATATCTATTCTTATGTTGTATGTCTGAAACTGTATGTTGGATATCAATTATATCTCCAAAAAAGTTGAAATACTTAATTACCATGGTATTCACATAGTATTATGGTGAAATAACCACTAACACCAACTCCTTTTTTCCCCAAAAGAAAATTTTGAGTAAAAGATTTACAAAATAAGAGGGTTATTAAAATTTTTTTCAAAAATTGGTAAATCATAATTGTCATACACATAAAAATAAACATGTTAATTTTTTTATTTAAGTCAGTAATGACTCAACTGGTAATGTGTTGCAACTGATCCCAAGGATAATCCAAACAACAGACATTATAAATCTAGAATATTGAACTGAGTGTGTGAATGTCCACAGTTGGTGACAGAAGTCAATTTTACCTGTGCTGGACAGAATTACATGTCTTCAGGCAAGAATTATTTTGCATTGTTAGCAGCCATCTGAAATTTAAAAAGTTGTAAAATAACTCCCATAGAAACAGAAACAGATAATGTGCCAGAGAAGACATACTTTTCCAATGAAGTACAATTTTTCCCTACACTCTAATACTTTTTTAAGTATAGTTGTTTCATAATATAAGTGACAGGTAAGTAGATTAATGAAAAAATGATGGGTAGAAGCATAATGGAATGCATGAATGAACTAATAAAAGACTCTGGAAAGGGTTTTTCATAACCTCTTATCACTCCCTCATTTGTCCTCCAATAGGAACACATGTTCATCTCACTTTTCCTCCAAATTTTTTCTCCTTATCATGACTACATTTCCATATATTTTTTTTCTGTTAGCCAATCATCTGATTTCACTCTTCTGCTTCCATTTCCTGTTTTTTCTCAACCTTTTCTAATTTCCACAGTCATACTTTTTCTTCTTGTGCTTCTTTATAACAGCCACTTTTACTCATGGATAATGATTCAATGGCTGAGAGCAAAAAAAGTGAAATCACCTAAAACTTCAAAATATATATAGTAAAAATGAAAGCTTAAAGGAGATAGAGTTCCCATATTCTTTTCTCCCTATGTTAGTTTTTCTTTCTTAATTAAATATATTTCCCACTCTCTAAATACTTTTTCAATCCTCTTTTTTACTATTGAATGCTAGATCAGGAGACCTAAGTTAAAAATAATTTAATGTTCAAGCAACAAATTGAAGTTGAATTTTATTTAAATGTCTGTGTTGGCGTGCCAAAAAATATGAGGATGGAAGTGTGGGAGAGAATTGCAATTGATGAGAAAAGCAAAGGATATAAACAAATATCAAATGTTTATTTTGATTTTCTAAGGGATACAACATGATGATATAAGGTACATATACACTGTGAAGTGATTACCATAATCAACTTAATTAACACATCCATCACCTCACATATTTACCATTTTATTTTGTGTTGAGAACACTTTTAAGACCTACCCTCTTGGCAAATTTCAGATATATAATCCAGTATCACTAACTAAAATCACCATGCTGTACTTAGATCTTCAGAATTTATTCACCTGTAACTGAAAATTTGTACCCTTGGACCTACATCTTCCCTTACACTCCTCCCCAACTGACCCTTTGAAACCATCATTCTACACTTTGGCTCTGTGACCTTGACTTTTTAAGATTCCACATATAAGTGAGATCATGTAGTATTTTTCTTTCTGGGTCTGGCTTATTTCATTGATCATAGAATCATCTAGGGTCATCCCTGTTGTCACAAATGGCAGGATTTCCTGCTTTTTATGGTTGAAAAATAGTCCATCCTTTACCACGTTTTCTTATTTATTGAAGTGGGTTTGATTTATCATATTATATTTGTTTCAGATATACAACATAGTGATTCTATATTTTTACAGATTATATTCCATTTAAAGTTATTACAAGATAATGGCTATATTTCCCTGGGCATATACTTATCTTTGTTGTTTATCTATTTTACACATAGTAGTTTTTATCTCTTAATCCCATACCCTTCTCTTGCCCCTTCTCTTCCCTCTCGCTACTGGTAACAGCTAGTTTGTTTTCTACAACTGTGAGTTTGTTTCTGTTCTGTTATATACATTTGTTTCTCTTATTATTTCTATTTCACATACAAGTTAAAAAGTGGAGTATTTGTCTTTCTCTGTCTGACTTCACTAAATATAATATCTTCTACAACCACATTATTGCAAATGGCAGAATTTCATTCTTTTTTATGGATGAGTAATATTCCAGTGTGTGTGTGTGTGTGTGTGTGTGTGTGTGTGTGTGTGTGTGTGTGTACATATGCCACATCTTATTTATCCATTCATCTGTCAATGGGCATTTAGGTTTCTGCCATATCTTGGCTATTGTAAATAATGCTGCTATGAACATTGGGGTGCATGTATCTTTTCAAATTAGTGTTTTCATTTTCTTTGGATATATGCCCAGGAGTGGAATTGCTGGATCATATGGTAGTTTTTTTTTTTTTTAGTTTACAAGGAACCTCCATACTTGTTTCTATAGTGGTTGCACTAATTTACATTCCCACTAACAGTATACAAGAGTTACTTTTTCTCCACTTCCTCACCAACATTTGTTATTTGTAGACTTTTTGATGATACCCATTTTGATAGATGTGAGGTGATGTCTCACTGTGGTTTTGATTTGCATTGCTTTGATGATTAGTGACGTCAAACATCTTTTCATGTGCTTCTTGACCATTGGTATGTCTTCTTTGGAAAAATGTCTATTCAAGTCTTCTTCCCTTTTTAAAATTGGGTTTTTTTTTTATGTTGAGTAGTATGAGTTGCTCATATATTTTGGGTGCTAATCCCTTATCAGTCATATTGTTTGCAAATATTTTCTTCCATTCAGTCTTTTCATTTCATCTGTGATTTCCTTTTCTGTGCAAAAGCTTTTAAGTTTAATTATGTCATATTTGTTTATTTTCACTTTTGTTTCTTTTGACTTGGAAAACAGATCCAAAAAATATTGCTATGATTTATGTCAAAGAGTGTTCCACCTATTTTCTCTTCTAAGAGTTTTATGGTTTCAGGTCTTACATTTAGGTCTTTAATCCATTTTGAGTTTATTTTTGTATGTGGTGTGAAAGAATGTCCTAATTTTATTCTTTTACCTGTAATGGTCCAGTTTTCCCAGCACCATTTATTGAAGATACTTTTTCTCCATTGTTTATTCTTTTCTCTTCTGCTGTAGATAATTGATCGTAAGTGCGTGGCTTTATTTCTGGGCTCTCTATTCTGTTCCAATGATCTAAGTGTCTGTTTTTGTGCCAGTACCATGCTGTTTTTATTACTGTAGATTTGCAGTAGTGTCTGAAGTCAGGGAGCATGATAACTCCAGCTTTGTTCTTCTTCCCTTTCTTATAATAGCCATCTTAACAGATGTGAGGGGATATCCTACTGTAGTTTTTTTTGTTTGTTTATTTTTCTGTTTGTATTTGCCTGACTCTCTACCCTGAATTGCAGGCTCATTTAGAGTAAGATCATGCTTCATTTGTCTTTTTCTAAACTAATGTATTACTTTTGTAAAGATTTCTGTTAGACCCACACTGATGAAATACTATCTCTTTAGAAATTACCAGAAATTATATTTTATTCATAATTAAATCAATGTAATTACTTACAAAAATATAACCTCTTATGAGGTGTGCAGAATGCAACTTTTACAATTTATCTTTCAACTAGTGAGATATTCTGATATTTCCAAGAATGTTTTATTTGTCACAAGTTCCTCATAGTTTATTTTTGCTCTTGCTTCATTAATAAGAACAAGCAGAGTAATTGAGGATGAATAGTAGCTACCAAACATTTATGTTTATTTTCATTATGTTTACCCTCAAACTAGAATTAGTAAATATACCTGCATTACCATGTTATGGGTTATGTCCTTTTTTCATTTAGAGGGACTATATAATGATTATAAAATTTTACTGTTTCTGCCTCCAGAATGCGAGGAGGCTTGGGGGGAAATCCCATACCCCCTGTCTGTGTATCTTTCCATTTTTATTTTACATTATTTTTCCAGTTTTATTGAGGTATAATTGACATATAACATTGTATTAGTTTCAAGTGTACAAATAATGATTTGATACATGTATATATTGCATAATGAATGCTACAGTAAGTTTAGTTGACATCCATAACCTCACATACTTACAAATATTTTTCTTATAATGAGAACTTTATAATTTATTCCCTTAGCAACTTTCAAGCATACAATACAGTGCTATTAAATATAGTCACCATACTTTACATTACATCTCCAGAGCTTATTTATCTTATAGCTGAAAGTTTGCACCTTTTGACCACCTGGTATACCATTTGTTGGTCATTTGTATATCTTTGGAAAAATGTCTATTCAGGTCATTTGTCCATTTTTAATCAGGCCAGTAGTAGTAGCAGTAGTATTTTTTGCCATTGAGTTAAAGGCATTTCTTAAATATTTTGGATATTAACCACTTATCAGATGTGTGGTTTGGAAATATTTTCTCCCACACGGAGGTTGCTTTTTCATTTTTTGATTGTTACCTTTGCTGTACAGAAGCTTTTTAGTCTCATGTAGTCCCACTTGTTCATTTTGCTTATGTTGCCTGTGCTTAGGTATATCCAAAACCTAGGAATATAATGATTTCAGCTCTTATGTTTAAGTCTTTAATCCCTATTGTTTTGATTTTTTGCATATGGTATGAGTCCAGTTTTACTCTTTTGTATGTGGATGTCCAGTTTTCCCAACACATTTATTGAGGACATTATCCTTTCCACATTGTGTATTCTTAATGCCCATGTCAAAGATTAGTTGACCTTATGTGCATGGGTTTATTTCTGGGCTCTCTATTACACTCAATTGGTCTTTGTTTTTATGCCAGTATCATGCTGTGTTGATTACTATAGCTTTCATAGTTTGAAATCAGGCAGTGTAATGTCTCCAGCTTTGATCTTCCTGCTCAAAATTGCTTTGCCTTTTTGGGGTCTTTTGTGGCTTCCCATGAATTTTAATTTAGTTTTTCTATTACTTTGAAAAATGCTGTTGTAATTTTGATAGGGATTGCATTCATTATGTAGATCGCTTTGGGTAGTATAGACATTTTGAAAATGTTATCAAATACTTTTTCTACATCTATTGAGATGGTCATATGGTTTTTAATTTCATTCTGTTAATGTGATATGACATTTATTGATGTGGGTATGTTGAGTCATTTTGTATCACAGGGATAAATTGCAAGTGATCATGGTGTACTATCCTTTTAATGAACTGTTGAATTTGATTTGGTAGTGTTTTGTTGATGATATTTGAATCTATGCTCCTCAGGGATATTGGCTTGTAACTTTCTTTTCTCATAGTGTCCTTAATCTGGCCTTGGTATGAGGGTCATATATTTTTTATAAAAAGAATTTGGAAGTGTTCTCTTCTCTTCAATTTTTTGGAAGAGTTTAAGAAGGATTGGCTTAATTATTCTTTAAATATTTGGTAAAATTCATCTATGAAATCATCTGGTATTGGGCTTTCTTTGTTGAGAGGACTTTGTTTACTGATTCAATTCCCTTACACACTATTGATCTGTTCACATTTTCTTTTCCTTCGTAATTGTCTTGGGAGACTGTATGTTACCAGGAAATTATTCCTTCTACAATAGATTTTCCAAATTGTTGGCATATAATTGTTGATAGTGGTCTCTTATGATTCTTTGTATTTCTGTGGTATCTGTTCATTCCTAATTTCATTCCTGATTTCATTTATCTGAATCTCCTCTCTTTTTCTCTTGGTTAGTCTTGTTAAAAGTTTGCTAATTTTACTTTTTTTTGCTATCTATTTGTTGCTGTTCTTATTACTGTTCATCTTTTTTTTAATTGTTTTTTTTCTATTTAATTTATTCTTGCTCTAAGATTTATTGATTTATTTCTGTTAACTTTATGCTTAGTTTCTTCTTTTTTTCTGGTTTCTTGAGGTGTAAAGTTAGGTTATATATTTCTAACCTTTCTTTTTTCTTAAAATTTCTTTTCCATGCTCCCAGCTCTCCAGACTATTCAGCCATGCTGATCTCCACAGTGTTCCGGGTGGAAAAGGAAAGAATTGGCCTCTTGGGCTGCATCTAGGTGGGTAGGAAAGCTGGGTGCTCACTACATGCTTATTTTCTCCTGTGGAAGAAATCACAGGCCAAGAGCATCTCTCTTGATATTGAAATTTGCTGCCTTAGAGAAGGGACAATGCTGGTAAAGTGAAACTATACTTCTTACCCTCTTTTATGCACCTGTTCTTGGATTATTTTTGCTCTAATGGCATGCTAGAAATTCTGCTGGATCCCCAAGTTCCCACAAAGTTATTCTCATCTGTGAGTGGTTGCAAAAATTAGTGTTTCTCTGAGTGGGATGAAGCCTGAAAACTCCTATTCTGACATCTCATCGATGTAACACAAGTGTGGAATTTTTAAAAGTTGAAATACTTGGAAAACTAAGTACTTCCATATGAATTACTTGAATCCTCTATTTCTCTTTAGAGGCACACATATAACCACAGTAATTGTTTTTGTTATTTGCCTGTTAAGTGGTAACATAGCTTTACTTATTGAGATCAATTTTCTAGACAGTATTTAGATACAAACTTGTGCAACATCTTCTTTCCATAAAAAATCCATTTTTGTATACATATTAGTGAAAGATAATTTTTCCCAACCTACCTGGAGTCAATTCTGTTATTCACAGTTTAAAAAAATCAACACTGTGTTTTGTTAGGAACAATTTTTGGTTGGTGTTGACTTATGCTGACACCCTCCGTTCAGGATAAGACAGTAATTTAAACACACACACACACACAGATACTTAATACATGTTCATTCTGCTCTGTTGGAATAATTATTTTAAAATTCTTATTTTTAGAGTTTGTTATTATACCTCATTTAAAATTGTTTAATTTATTTTGAATGAAAGCATATAATATTATTTCCTTATTTTCTTCTCTGAAGGACAGATTGTCATGCATTTGTTATAAAAGGAAGCATACAAAGACTATTTGGGGGAATAAAGGTATACTAGAGAAAATGAAAACAGAATCTTCCACAAGAGAATCTATATATTTTTTAGAACAGCCCATTTTTATAAACTCAGGAAAAAAAAGTTTTGTAGAGTGTCATCTGGGATTAGGTTTTCAGAACTTGAAGTCTCTTCACTTCTTGATATTTTTAGTGTTGTTCAGCTTAATGATTTTGGCTGTGATGAAAATGCACAAATTAAGGGTATAGTTTTCTCTCATAGTTAGTGAAAGACACTGAGTTATAAAACTCACATGAGAAATCAGAGTTATTTAAAAAATTATAACTGAAGAAATGCCCTTGTGTACTTGAGAAGTCTCTCATCTTCTCTCTTAACCATTCCACATTTTCTGAAGGAATTAAAATGCAGTGGTAGGAGGAAATTTTTTACATTTATTAAAAAAAGAACACTAACCTTGGTATTCAGTGATATGCATGTACAGTAGCCAGATGATACATATTTCAGTACTAATTAATATGTGCAACACAGGTTTCTGTTAATTTATAAAAATTTTCAGTTAACTGTATTATTGATAGGTGGCTTTCAGGTAATATGTAGGCTAAAAGGGAAAGACAAATCATTAGGATGCATAAAATATTGGTGACGTATCTACTGGCCAAGAGTTGGTATTGATTGTTATCTTATCATAGGTACACAGTAGATCAGATAACCTAAAATGTATGTCCAAACCAGTAAGACTAGTGCTAGTTTAATATCAGACAGGATGGGAATATTAGGAAAAGTTAACATCTCTTTGGGGATATAACAGAGAATCAGGCTAATCATAATTACATGATTTATCATGCATATTATGTAAATGGTGAATGTAACACTTAATGTAGAAGACAAAGTAGTTTCCTGCTTAAAGAATATATGTGTTGCTAACTTTTCAAGTTCTAGAGAATAAAGAGGTGAAATTGGATTTAAATACTAACTTTGAAACTTATTAGATATATGGTTATTGTTAATTTGCAAAAATTCTCTGAACCTGTGTCTCCATTTGTGATATGTAGATAACAATACTGAATTTTTAAGATTATCATGAGATAAAATGATATATCCTATGTAAAAACGTTCAGTACATGCTAAAACTCTGTCCAAATGATGCTCTTTATAAGAGTATCATCTTTTACTCTTTAAAAGATGGTACACAAAGCTACCATCTTTTCATAAATTAGCTGATTAAAGCACTATGGGCCCTGTCTGGCAATCTTGAAAATCTGTTCTACAACATGGTCAGGGTCATGTCTATATTTTATTCTCCCTCTCCCTACCTATAAAGCTATAAAGCCTATAATAAGGCTAAGTAATTTTCATAATTCCAACATTTCCTTTTGTTATCTGTATATTTTATAACTCATAATCTGAAAAGAAGATAGAAAACAAAAGGAATCAGGGATTCTTCTGACAGAATTGTCACTGCAATGTTTTATGAAAAACCCACCTCTTTAATGATGCTTGCATTATTTACTTTGGTTAGGATTCCTTAGAGAGATATCTTACCTTTAATTCCTCTTTGGTATCCCTAATTTAAAACCTAAATTTTTAGTTTATTGTGATCTTCCTCTTTTCTGCATGTTATTACATACACAGAGTATGTTAGTGAGCACTATCTCCTGTGGTTTGATATAGTCAAAGTGTTGAAAAAAAAACAAAAACTGGCAAACAAAATTATACCCAGCAAAGCTGCCCTTCAAAAATGAAAGTGAGAAAAAGACTTTTCCAGACAAACAAAAATTGAGGGATTTCATCACCACTAGACTTATCTTACAAGAAATACTAATGGTAGTTCTTCAAGTTAAAATGAAAGAAACAACATGAAAACATGTAAAAATATCAAACTCACTGGTAAATGTAAATATACAGTTGAATTTGGAATACTTTAATACTCTGATGGTGGTGTATAAATTACTTTTAACTTTAATACAATAACTAAAGACAAAAGTATTAAAAATAACTATAGCTATAATAATTTGTTAAAGTTTACAGAATATGAAAAGCTGTAAGTTGTGACATCAATAGCCTAAAAATGTTTGGAGGGAGAAGTAAACTGTAGAGTTTTTTAATATGATTGAAGTTAAGTTGCTGTCAGTTTAAAATGCACTGTTATAAGATGTTTTGTGTAAACCTCATGGTAACCACAAAGAAGAAATCTCTAGTAGATACAAAAAAGAGAAAGGGATACAAATATATCACTTCAAAAAAATCAACACATCGTAAAGGAAGATAGCAAGAGAGGAAGAAAGAAGCTACAAAGCATCAGAAAACAACGAAATGGCAATAGTAAATCCTTACCTATAATTACCTGTCTTACTTAACATCACTTAAAATGTAAATGGATTGAATTCTCCAATCAAATATGCATAGTGGCTTAATGGATAAAAAAACAGGATCTGACAATATGCTGCCTACAAGAGACTCATTTCTACTTTAAGGACACAAAGACTGAAAGTGAAGGGATGGAAAAATATATTTCATGTAAATGGTAACCAAAAGGTAGCAAGGGTCACTATACTTATAACACACAAAATAGACTTTCAGTCAAAATCTGTTACAAGAGACAAAGAAGGTCACTATAAAATGATAAAGGGGTCAATTCATTGAGCGAGTATTTTAACAGCTATAAATGTATATGTACCCAGTTACAGAACTAAAAGAAGAAATAGGCAGCAACACAATAATAGCAGGGAACTTCAACACCCATTTTCAATAATGGATAGATCATCCAGAGGGAAAATCAACAAGGAAAGTGTAGACTTGAATAACACCATAGACCATATGTACCTAACAGACGTACATAGAACATTTCACCTAAGAGCAGCAGAATATACATTGTTCTAAGGTGTCTGCAAAGCATTCTCAAGGATAGATCATATGTTAAGCTACAAAATAAGTCTTAACAAATTTAAGAATATTGAAATCATACCACAATAGTATGAAAGTAGAAATCAGTAATAGGAGGAAAATTGAAAAATTGACAAATATGTGGAAATTAAATTTCACACTTCTACATAATCAATGGATCAGAGAAGAAATCAAAAGGGAAATCAAAAGTATCTTGAGAGAAACAAAAATGGAAATACAACATACTGAAATTTATGGGGTGCAGCAAAAGCAGTTCTAAGAGGGAAGTTTATGGTTATAAATGCCTATGTTATGAAAAAAGAAAGATGTGAAATATATAACCTAACTTTACACATCAGGGAACTTAGAAAAAGAAGAACAAACTAAGTACAAAGTTAGCAGGAGGAAAGAAATAATAAATATTAGAGCAGAAATAAATGAAGTAAAGACTAAAAAACAATAGAAGAGATCTATGACAATCGTTTGGCTTTTTGCAAAGATAAACAAAATTGGCAAAACTTTAGCTAAACTAACCAAGAGAAAGAGAGAGAAGATTCAGATAAATGACATCAGAAATGAAAAAGGAGACATCACAACTGATACCACAGAAATATAAAGGATCATAAGAGACAACTGTCAACAATTATATGCCCACAAATTGGAAAATCTAGAAGAAATAATTTCCTGGAAACATACAAACTCCCAAGACTGAATTATGAAGGAAGAGAAAATGTGAATAGATCAATAATGAGTAAGGAGATTGAATCAGTGATCAAAAACCTCCCAACAGAGAAAATCCCTGGACCAGATGGTTTCACCTGTGAATTCTTCCAAAACATATATACACTCCCATGTTTAATGCAGTATTATTCACAATAGCTAAAATATGGAAACAACCTACTTGTCTGTCAATGGACAAATGGATAAAGAAAATGTGGTATAATCTATATACAATGGATATTATTTAGCTTTTAAAAATAAGGAAATCCTGCCATTAGTAACAACTTGGATGAAATTGGAGGGCATTATTCTAAGTGAAATAAGCCAGGGACAGAAATACAAAAGCTGCACAAACTCACTTATACGTGGAATCTTAAATTTCCAAACATATAAAAAATGATAGTAGAAAGATGATTGCCAGGGGCTGGGAGATTGGATGAATGACGAGATTTTGGTCAAATGTTACAGAGTTTCAATTACACAGAATGAATGAGTTCTAAATATCTAATGTACAGCATAGTAGCTATAGTTAATAATACAGTGTTGTATGCTTGAAATTTACTAAGAAAGTAGATCTTAAGTGTTCTAACTACCAAAAAAAAAAAAAAAGGCAACTATGTGAGGTGTTGTATATGATAATTAGCTTGATTGTGGTAATCATTTCACAACATATAAGTATATCAAAACATCACATTTTACACTTGAATATATATGATTTTTATTTGTCAGTTATACTTAAAGCTGGGGAAAAGCAATACAATGAAACTTATAATAACAGTATAATACTTGGGCAATATAATCAAATAAAAATATGTATTTAATTAAAGAATCTATTCTTAGTTGTGTATGCACTCCAGTTCTCACTTTACTTGTGAGAGTAAACAAGACTTATATTTTAAGAAAAAGAAATCTGTTTTTCTTGCTATGAATGTGAAAGACATCTTATTTTTACTCTTGAGTCCCAGATAATTATTCATGAATTAAACTGAAGGATGATCTTCTGCTTGGAAGCCTTTATAAGATATAATTTTGTGATTTACTAGTAACTAGAGACTTATGTAATCACTGTAGCTTGTAATTTTAATAGGTAATTAAACTCGTATATTTAGTCTAATAAAAGATATTGAGATTAAACAATGCTCCACCCTCTTTTTTTTTTTTTCTCCCTGGTCGCTTTAACATTCCAAGAATGATTTTTAAATTATACATTTCCTTTTAGTGAAATAATGCATTCCTGGCATGGGCTAAATTAGATTTCCCATAATTATAATAATACAGTTTCAATGGAGTTCAATTTAAAGATTTCTTACAAATCTATTTTTGGTTAAAACATAGCATCTCTTTTGATGAAACTGAGTCATATTCATGTGTGAAATTAGTCCAGGTTCTCTCCCATTCGTCATAATGATGGTAGCACTGTAGACTGAGGATATAGCCCTCTATCCACTTCTTTACTGCTGGATGAAAAGAACTGGATAGAAGCAGTGCTGCAGGAACCCATGGGGTGACTGACAGATGGACTCTCTTGTACAGGCTTTACAGGTGTGAGGTCTGACCCCCAACTCAGAGAGTCAAGAGAATTCTGTGAGTGACAGAAAAACAACTTTACAGGGATGTGGTGTCTTCTCACACACTTTTTGGTGCTATGTGTTGGTAGCAAAGAAAAAGCACCAAATCTGTCTATACAGCATCCCTGAAGTGTTTCTCCACAGTAGGAGGAAGGGGAAAAGTTAGATGATAGAATACAAAGGTAGGGATGGGGGCAGGAAGGGTGAAGTATCTTCTTTTCCTCCATAAAAATGTCGAATGTATCCCTAAGTGGCTTTTTACCTGCCAACTCTCCCCTCTTTCACAGATGTTGTAAATAATGGTAGCAAAGGACATTCTTTTCTTTCTCTGCAGCTCCACGTTAATGACTTTGCTCTGGCAGAAAGTACACACATGGCTGACTGTCTGCTAACAGTCATCCTAAGCCCACTTTTATTAGAGCTTGTTCTAATATTTTTTATTGAATATCTGGATTGGATGTAATACTCTCTTGCATAGTGCCTCTTTCCAGAAATATTTCATTTATGCAACAACAAAATGGTACTTTGAGGGACTTTCTCTTTTAGATGAAATGGTAACCATGAAGCAACAAAAGAGAAATCAGGATAATTGCCCAGTTTTGTGTGCATTTAGTATTTGATATAAACTAGCAGTCCCTTTTATTTTGGATCCTGAGCAATATAGATAAAACATTTAATTGATTTTATTTTCACTATGAGTATCATTGATGCAAATATATTCATGACATTGTATAGCTCCCCCACACACACACCTTGTGTTTAATTTAACACCTGAAAACTCCTAATAATTGATCAAAATCAAGTAGCCAAAAAGGTAAGTAAATAAAAAAGTTGTCTCAGGTGCAGCACAGCTGAGGCGAGATGAATTGGGATTGCTTTTCCACTGAAAAGTCTTTCATAATTGGGCCATATTAAGGAGTGTATTATTGAAAATCCGTGTCTTTCCCAGAAACCACTACAAGGTTCTGAGCTTGCACTGGGCACTTTATTACCAGTCGTGTGAAGGTGAGTGAACTATTCAGTCAGCTAATGTGAGCTGCAATCAAATTAACGCCACAGCGATCCGGTCCAACCTCTGTGGTGTCCTAACTACACATAAACAGAAGATAAAAGAGTTGGGAAGATGGAAAATCATTGAAGAGAAAAGAGAACAAGGGAAACTCTAAAATACATTTAAGAAGAGGTATAAAAGCCTTCTATATGGTAATTTCTTCTTTTTTTCTCTTCATCGGTCTTTCACAAATAAAGTACTGTCACACAAGTTGTAACGTTCATTTTGTGTTTATTGGAATGTACACATGGTCAGTGTGTTTATTTTTGTGATTTTAAGACATATTTAAGATCAATTTTATACTCTTTACATTCTATGCTAAATATTACTTCATTTAACCCATCTATCAGTTTTATTTATCAGTTAAATATTAATACAACTTTACAGATGAAGAAACCAAGTCTCACATAGGTTGTATAATTTTCACAGGACACGCAGCTAGTAAATTAAGATTGGAGCCTAAATCAGTTTGAAGCCAGAGCCATGTTTTCCCACCATACAGCACTTCCTCTTTCAAGTCTCAGGATTTATATATGAATATTCTTTTAAAATTATGCAATGGTTGCTAGGAGTTTTTTCCCCACCACTCCCTTATTTATTTTAAACACCAGGTACACTCAGTGATAAACTGCTAATTTTTGTTGGTATTTTAGATATTTTATTCTACTTTTTCATTCTGTTAATGTGAACTGTTTCAACTTGTAACACAATTTAGAATATCAGGGCCCATAATGTTTCCAATGTATTTCTTATATGATTGAATGCAATACAAAAAGAAAAAAAAATGATTACCTTGTAGGAAACTGACCATGCAAAGTCCTTGAGAGGTAGCAAATGAAGAGCTTAAGATCACATGCTTTGCTCCAGCCTAGTTTCTTGGGTTGAAATCCCTACTTTTCCACTAATAGTTAAGAGACACCCACAACTTACTTGCAACTTCAGAGTTTGAGTTACCAGGTCTGTAAAGTTAGCATAATGACCCTACTGACATTTTAGTATAGTAAATTAAATGACTTAATTGAGATTAAAGTGTTTAAACAATACCCGGAAATATGAGAAATCCACACTAAGTATTCATATTAGAAATAGAGAAACAGTTGTAAAATAAGTCACCAAGGGTACAGAGCCGAATAAATGGCAAAGCCTGGATTTTGAAAAAAGGATGCTGGCTCTAGGCTGTGAAGCTGAATTATTGCCCAGGGCACTTATCAGAACCGGTGATTATTTTGGAGTCTCTCTGCCTTAGTTAAACATAAACAATTTTTATTGTTTTATTTTCTTTCGCTGAAGTTCACTCATGTTCAGAATGGCTGGAATAGAATCCAAGTTGAAATACGGATATTTCGAGGTCACTTGAAATAGTAGTTGAGCTCTTTGAACAATGTCCCTCCCCATTCACACAAGCAATCAATGGTTGAGGTAAATACATGATGAAGGTTTAGCTAATCTTTAGGACACATTCAGAACAAATCTGCATTGAAAGCAGATTCCAGAAGTGCTTCAGAATAGCAAGAAATTATGAACAAATGTACACAGTGATGTTTCACATTTCTGGCTATACTCTTAGTCCCGCCCTCATCAGCCCCTCATTGCTGAGATTTGAGAAACGTAATGCGGGGAAGGGAAACCCTGAGAATTACTTAAGACTGTTTTTCTGTCTACTAAACAGAAAGTGTATGTATATTTGTGTATAAAAAATGAAGAAATGTATAAAAATGAAAAAAGAATTCCTCTTACTGCATCTGTTGGTCTCCAGGTCATTATTATGAAGTTCATCTTCAGTACCTTCTTTTCAATATCTCATCAATAGGGAACTGCTGAATGCTTGTAAGGTGGAGGCACTTGGCAACTGAAGGCAGATCTTAAGGCATACTGCCAAATGTACCTCAAGCCCATTTTTGTAGCCTCAAGTTAAACTCAGTAAGGTCTTGAGAAATGTGAAGATTCAGGGAAAGGAATTCTTGCATTTATGAAAAATACATTTCTTCCAATGCAGAGGAAAACGGATAAACCTGACTCGGTATCTGCTGTTTTCTTTGAAGAAGGGTTTCTAAAATGATGTGGAAGAATGTAATTTCCCTTTCTGCTATCTTCCCCATTTTTGCATGGAGGACAAGGAACATGGTAGAAAAATATGTAAGCCAAGGTAGGGCGATCTTCTCACATTGATGCCTCATTAAGGGGAGTTTAAGTTAAGATACCCTGTCCGAGATAAAAATGTTTAAGAGGAATTCCCATTTTATGATCCAAAGAATAATTCAAGAAACAGATTTGTAAGATTGCCCCAGTGTCTTTGTGGCAGAGTTGCAATGGTTATAATCATGTTTGAATTAAATGTTTTCTGATAGAAATCTGATTCATTAAATCACCTGTAGACAGTTAGCTGAGAGTTCATCAACTTATATAACTACAGTAAGTCCCCTTCATACGAACCTTCAAGTTGTGAACTTTCAAAGATGTGAACGTGCATTTGCATGTCCAATCATGTAAGTTAGTTCACGTGTCTGGAGTATGTTGTCACATGCGTGCATCCTCTACAAGTGGTTGCACTTTTGTGTACTTTACCAGAGAAAGGATGAAGAGAGGCAAGAGGAGGAAGTAACTGAAGACAGTCATAATGAAGGAAATGGAAAGGGAGTTTTCTTTATTTGAGGAAGCACTGTTAGTTTTAGAGGCACAGGACCCAAACGTAGAATGGTACGTGTAGGTTGCAGCAGCCGTTCAGAGTGCAATCCAGTGCTACCATGTCTTCTATAATGAGAAAAAAAAGAGCTACTACACAGACATCTCTGGATCATTTTTTCAGGTAGATAGAATTAAATCCAGCAAGGAACCTGTGCCATCAATGTCAGGCAGGCATGAGTGAAATTGCAGCTTGCCCTCCATCTCCTATAGCAGATGATCCTTCAGCTCTACCATCTCCCACCTCCTCTCCCTCCTCCAGTCAGTAACTATTCTAGCCTGTTCACTCGATGCCAGCCCCTGTATGCCAGCTGTTGTACAGTACTACTGTACTTTTCAAGGTATTGTACTGTAAGATTAACAATGTTTTCTTTATTTTTTGTGTTTGTTTTTTATGTATTAGTTGTGTGAAAAATATTATAAACCTATTTCAGTACAGTACGATATAGCCAATGGTGTTAGTTGGGTACCTAGGCTAACTTTGGTGGACTTAGGAACAAACTGGACTTATAAATGCACTCTCAGAACAGAACTCGCTCATATGTAGGGGACTTACTATAATTCATCTAAAAATCATGTAAAGAATGAAGGACATCCACAATTTTATATTATATTGAAAAAGAAATCTTTTTTGAGATTTTTCCCCAAACATTTAAAGAAATAACTGACCCATAAAAAAATCTTCATTATTTCTGTGCACACAAATAATATTGTCACTCTAAGCATGGCTTTTTGTAGTATAATATTAATAATACAGGCTAGGACTTCTGCATTGGGCTCATGTTTTTTGTTTTTTGATTTTTTTACGGTACGCGGGCCTCTCACTGTTGTGGCCTCTCCCGTTGCGGAGCACAGGCTCTGGACATGCAGGCTCAGCGGCCATGGCTCACGGGCCCAGCCGCTCCACGGCAAGTGGGATCTTCCCGGACCGGGGAACGAACCCGTGTGTCCCCTGCATCGGTAGGCGGACTCTCAACCACTGCGCCACCAGGGAAGCCCTGGGCTCATGTTTTTAAAAACAAATGTTTTAAAACAAAAATAAATTTTAAATCCTGATATTACTAATGTCTTTGTGTTAGAATGTATTTTTATAACTTCTTCTCATTCATATTTTTTATTTGAGACAGAAACAAGGAGCACACTTTCACGTGGACATTTTTAGGTTAATGGATTTGATGTTTGGAGTAAGCACCTTGAAGCTTAGTTCCCGACCCACATGCATAACTACTCTTCAGGGGCAGAGCAAACACATGATTCTAAAAGAGTTTCAGTCTAATTTGGTTTAATCAAATTAAAGAGAAGTAATTTCTAAACAGTGAAAGTTCTTGTACGAGGTTAAGTGAGTAATTTAGTTCTGCCACCTATTCAGCATTATTTACTCTGAATTTATCCAATATTTGATTTATGTATGTACTATAATATCATAATTTTACGGTCAAATCCCCAGCCTCCTAATAAACTTCTAAAGGACTATTACAAGCTACACAAAGAAAGTACTTCATGATTTTATCATGATTTTATCAGGAGAATAAAGACAAACTAACTTTCTCTAACTTATCCAAACACACTGGCATGGAGTGAGAACTCAGACACAAGTGAAAGAGGACAAGAGTGCTCTAAAGCTCTCTGAGCAGCACACCTCTTTCCTCTGTAACTAGTGTGGGATGACTTTTGAAAGCCAAACCAAACCTTGGAAATGGAAATATTACAAGAAACTTGCATATGTTATTGCAGGAACTAGATCTCTTAAGATGTATGTTATGCTTACCATAAAAAATACTGCTATATAAAATATCTGTTCATTCATTAATCCATTCATCAAGTAAATATCATGTTATGAGCATGGTAAGTTAAGTACTGAAACATCCAAAGTTGAAAGTGTCTGTAGAATAAGCTCCTTAAAGGAAGGCAGCCTCTAGAATGAGCGCTCCTGAATGATCCCCACCTCCTGGTAGCTATGCCCTGTGTAATCCCTGGTCCTTACTAGGGCTGGGTGGACTGACTTGCTTCTAATGAACAGAATATAGCAGAGGGGATGGGAAGGCACTTACAGGTGAGGTTGGAAGTGAACTGTGGCCTCTGTTTGGGTCACTCTCTCATTTTCTCTTCATTCTCCCTGGAGTAATCCAGCTGTCTTGTCAGGAGAGACCTGGGCCAGGAACGTGGTGAGCTCGGAGGTGGATCCTCCCTGAAGTTGACCTTCAGAAGAAACTGCGGCCCCATCTACAGCTTGACTGCACCGTGTGAGAACTGGGACAGACACGCTCAGCTTAGCTGTGCCTGGATTCCTGACCCACAGAGGTGAGATGATAAATGTTTGTTAACCTGCTATGTTTGGGAGAAACATATTACACAGCAATTTTACCTAAGGCACCATGGCTTTATATCAACAGTGTTCTAGGCTCTCAAAATGTTCTGTTAAATGAAAGAAATGAGGAGAAAAAGCTTAAAGGTTAATAAGGTAAAAATACACGTAGGATTGCAATGCATGATGTCTCAATATTGACACTGATTTTTTTCAGATAATCAATTCTTCTCTTTTTTGGTCATATTTTCTTATCATTAGACATATGCCAAGAATCATTTTATAAACAAGAATTAGGGAGAAATGTTATAATTCTATGTTGATATGGAATAATTTACTCTTAACTTTAAATCTTTACATCTCAAATAGAAAATTCTACATGAACTTGATTTGATATTAGCTTGAGAGCAAATGGCCTGCTTTGTTACAGGGAATTAGATGGTGCTGTGGTCATACTTTGACAGCAAACAACTAGTCCTTCTGGCACCATTGTTACCCTGACATGTGATTGTCAGAGGGAAGCCACTTGAATGGTTTATGCTACGTATATTTGTATAGATTTCCTTCCAGGTAAACAATGATGCAGTTAGTATGTTAAATGCCATTTCATTTAAGTATGTAAAAGCTTCTGTATGAAAAGTTCTATGTTTTGCTTAAATCAAGAATGGAATAAAGGTGAAAGAATACAAAGAGACCCAGGAACAAGGTAAGATGATACCAGAAATTGAATGTTAAAAATATTCATCTTTCTTTTCGAACTGTTTACCGAATGTGCATTAAAAGTTCAAACTGATGATCATAAAATCAGTGGTAGTACCCAATATATATACATAGGTATATATTTGCCTGTACTGAGACATCTGTCACTTAGATAATATTACATTTCTTATGATGACTTCAATTTTTTGAAATAATACTGGCTGGAGATGATGATTAAAATTTATATATTTTGCTTACTATTTTTGAGTTACTGTTGTTCTCAGGTATCAAAAGGACTCCTAAAGATGACAGTTAAAGAACGTATTGGAGAGCTGTCAAGATCTTATCCCATATATGGTGTATCCTATCCATTCTGTATATGCCACATCCTACTCAGGAGTGCAACCACATAGGATGTCAGGATTGGCCAGTTCTTCCAGTCTGCTGACCTCTCATAGACATAGCTTCTCTCATATTTTACCTATTATTAGCAAACCAATTAGGTCCAGGGACAGAACCTTTTAGACTATACTTACATAGCTTTATAACAGAGATCAGGTGACAACCACATAATACCTGCTGAAATTAAGTAACTTTTGAGGTGGAAATTTAATCATTCCTTTCAGTTCAAGTATTTTACTCAATTACTTTTGTCTTATGAGATAAAACACAAACTGATTCTACAATATACATGGGCACTGGAATATTTCCAATGTTTTATAGTGCTTTGCTTAAAATAAGGGCATAGATAGTAATGAAGAGACACTAAACTAAAATTTATTTTTTAGCTATAACTTCCTTCATAGTTGCAAAAGGAAATGAATTAAGCAAGACCAGTCCCCTGGTAAGAAATAGACTAACAGCTTAAATATGTAACCTGAAGCAGTTGTCTAGCCTCAAGTGAGATTCATCTTATATTGTTTCTTAATCTATTTAATAATTTCTTTTTATTGAAGTTTAAATTCCTTTAGTAATGAAAGTCAGTTATATTGGATTAAACCTGACACTTATAGCCTCTCTCTGCTAAGAAAAGGAATGAAAAACTGATTTCTCCTGAATGTATGGAATCAGATCACACTAGTTTAGTAATATCTATTTTACATGAAATATTTCTTAAGAAAATAACCTAAATAAGTTTCAATATATCACGCTTTCATTTTTCTAACACTTATTTAGTAGAAGTTTAATTCTAAGTGATATATAATATAAAGAAGCTTTCTGACATCAGCAGAGACAACTATAAGCTACAAGGAATCTCTCCTATTTTGTTGTCTGTAGCTTAACATAGTATTTAAAATATACACCACATATTCTTTCAGCTTGACGTTAGTTCAGATTTATTAATTTTGTCAATCAGTGGCCCACCAAGTAATTCTATATTAATAAAAGTCAGTTTAAAAGATCATAGAAATAAATTAAAAATGGATGCAAGCAGACATCAGTCTCAGTAACACAGACCTACCCTTGGGGTTCAGAGCTACCCTGTCACGTGTCCTGTTTTCCACATTTTTTAAAACCATCACAAAGACCCACTTTATTGAAGCATAAGAAGTCCATCTCTTCTCCAGTTGTCTGCTCTGTAAATATACTTTCTAAGACCTGTGGCAGAGTGTGGTTGCACAGGGAAAAGGGAAGCTTTCTGATTTTTGCTGCAGACACAGGAAATCAACAGTGCAGTGGTTGATGACCTTTTGCTGCCACTCAGGGTCGTTGCGCTGAATTACTCTTCATGATCCTTCCAATGTTGCTGGCTTCCTCACCATCACTGCCTCCTTGGCTCAGGTGAGCAGCCCTGTATGCTGACTACCTGGGAAATTAAGGCAGTACTGACTGTAGAGATGATAGATCATTTTACTAAGCACCTTTTATGCACCAGGCATGATCATAAGCATATTACATATTTTTACCTCACCTTGGCCAGTGTCAGATGATTTAGGGCCAGCATGTTCTTCCTTTGGACTATATCAGTACTATATTCAGTCAGACTCCCGGTACGAGTTTGCTAGGGTTGCCATAACAAAACATCACTTGCTGGGTGGCTTAAATAAGGAAATTTATTTTCTAACAATTTTGGAGGCTGGAAGTCCAAGATCAAGGTGCATGGAGGCTTGGTTTTTTCTGAGGTGTCTCTCCTTGGTTTGCAGATGGCAGCCCTCTGTGTCTTCACATGGCAGGCCCTCTGTTGGTGCATGAACCTTCCTGGTGTCTGTGTCCTAATCTCCCCTTCTTCAGTCAAACTGGACTAGGGCCCACCCTAGTGCATCATGGTAATTTGACCACCTCTTTAAAGGCCCTATCTCCAAATACATGTCACATTCTGGGTTACAGACGTGAGCATTTCAACATATGAATTTTGGGGGGAACATAATTCAGCCCCTAATTTACCCAAGTCTATACATATGTCAGAATTTTTTATGGTCTCGTGTAGGCACAGAAGACAGTGACTACCACATTCCAGGATAACAATTAACCCCAGAATAACAATTCAACCCTGGAAACAAATAGAATTTATCTGTTAAACATTTATGTTCTAACACTAAAACTTACTTTCTCTAATGGGGCCCATACTTGAGAAACACATCTCCTGGAAGGAACAGGGGGCAGGGAGTAGTCTGCGGATGTCCCACTGACAAAGTCGATGACCATGATGTATCAACAGGCATCTCATCTCTCTTCACTTGTTTATGTAAAACCTTATACACAATTAACAAAACATTACAGATGTGGGAGGATGGTGAGAATTATAAAATTAATGGTGCTGGAGCCATTAAAAACTATTGGGGTAAAATTTAGATTCTGTCTTTATGTATTAAACCAAAATAAGTTCCAGAAAAACTATAGGGTTAAATATTTTAAAATCAAGAATAAAAATTTAGAATAGACTTAAGCTTAAATATCAAATCTCTTTTGGAGGGAAAAATTCTAAGCCAAAGGGACAAATGAGAAAAAAATGCATGTGTTTGATATCTATATTTTTAAACAGTATAAGGTAATTAAAAATAATAAAGTAGGCCAATTATCCAAAAATAAATTATGTTAAACCTCACTCAAAATGTCAAAATCCCCCAAATAGCAATTAAGAATTATGCACAAAATATGATCAGATAAGTTAGAAAATAAGAACTACAAATAACCACTAGTTACTAGTAATCACAGAATTATAAAATAAAAGAATGAGATATCCTTTTTCACTTTGGGGAAAGAGGATAAAAAAAGAGAAAATATCAGCCCTGGTGATGCTACAGTGAAATTAATATTCACATACAACTTAACAAAAAATTATTTTGTTTCAAACTTTTGGAAAAGTTATTACAAATATGTAATAATATTTATGTTTAATAACAGATAAAATAACACATATTTAATAGTCTATAAAAGCCACTCATAACCTTTGACCAAGTAAAAGTCTTGTCCTTAATAACAAACTCCCCAAATCTCTGAGAAACAAGTTTTTCCTTAAATCATTTGCCACCAATCCAGATCTACTTAGTGTAATTATTTATGTAATCTACTGCAGAAATAAAAATGTGTTTGATAAGAGGATGCTGCCTCAGACTTTACTGGGAGTGTCATTAATACAGAATATAAGCAAAAATACAAAATTCCTCAATTCTGAACACACCTGGCCCAAGAATCTCAGATGAGGATTGTTGACCTGTGATTCCATTTCAGTCTATCTAAGGAAATTATTATGAAATTCAGACAAAATCATATATACTTTCATCTTAATTCCAGCAATATTTATATCATTTGGTAATGGATAGGAGAAAATATCTAATAAGAAGTTGTAAAACGGTTATACAATTAATAAAATATACACCTGTGCAATGTTTAAAGGACACCTAACACGGGCTTTCAAAAGTGAATAACGGGGCTTCCCTGGTGCCGCAGTGGTTGAGAGTCCGCCTGCCGATGCAGGGGACGCGGGTTCGTGCCCCGGTTCGGGAGGATCCCACGTGCTGCGGAGCGGCTGGGCCCGTGGGCCATGGTCGCGGAGCCTGCGCGTCCGGAGCCTGTGCTCCGCAACGGGAGAGGCCACGGCGGTGAGAGGCCCGCGTACCGCAAAAAAAAAAAAAAAAAAAAAAAAAAGTGGTTAAAAAAAAAAAAAAGTGAATAACAACATGATATATCAGAAATGTTTCAGCTACATTTTAAAAAGTGACTTAAACATGATTTTTAAAATTCTCACATATAATTACAAAGTAGGCAATTTAGACCTGGTCTTGTAGCCCCATGATTATCAGTTCTTAGGTTTTTCTTTTTGCTCCACTGTCTTTAGTGTGCTGCTTCAGGTCCATGGTGGCTGCCTAAGACCAGCCACTACATTCATATTACAATGAGCAGGAACTGAAAGGAAGAAGTGTTGCCTCTATTCACTGTTAAGATATTTCTTAGAAATTCCACATATGGCAATAACACACTCTCTTACACAATTAGTTAGGAATACCTAACTATGAGACAGGCCAGGAGCTGGTGCCTAGCTTTAAAGATGCTCATCCAGAAAGAAGGGGGGATGAATACAGTTTGTGTTGGGAAGGGAGGAGACTGCAGAGGGATAGCAGTCTTTGCACACCTGGAAAGTAATTACACTGTAATATTAAACAAAATAAAACAGGTTGAATAGTTTAATTGGTAGGATATCACATGAATACTGCTTGGAGGAAAGACTGAAAGTAAATACCACAAAATTTTAATAATATTTCCTCTAAATGGCAGTAGCATAAGTTAATTTTTTGGCTTCATTATAGTTTTCCTGTATTTTCCAAGTTGCCTTTTTTCATGAGCTTTATTGTTTTTATAACTTAAAAAACCCAAATTCCTGCCACACTCCCCCAAAATATTATGAAACTAGGTTGTCAGTTGGAAACATAAACATGAAAAGGAGGTCAAACTTCAAGTTGGCTCATTCAAAATATTCAAAGGATGGAAGGGATTTAGTCATACTTATTGGATTAAGGAGAGAACTAGAGCAGAGGGCAATGGATGTGAGCATTGTCTCCTCATGTCAGAGATGACTGTGGTGAATCCAAATACCACAGAGTGGGAGGAAGAACAGGAACCTAAGGCTGGGTGCAGTCAGAACATCAGAGCACAGCTTCCTTTCACCTTCCAGATAAACATTAGTGGGAGAGCTGCAAGAGACACATACTCTCTGAGAGGCAACAAAGGAATATCTAAAAGTGTGTGTGGGTCTGACACTGAGAAAAACTCTCTGACCAGCATCCCTTACATTGGACCCAATGTGCACTGTGGGTAAACATGGCAACAGAAAAAAACTCAAACCATGCCCAAGTCAATATTTGAGGAAGAAAACTAAAAGTAGAGCTACTGTATGATCCAGCAATTCCACTCCTGGGTATATATCTAAAGAAAATGAAAACACTAATGTGAAAAGATATATGCACCCTAATGTTCATTGCAGCACTATGTACCATAGCCAAGACATGGAAGCAAACTAAGTGTTCATTGACAGATTAATGTATAAAGATATGGCATATAGATATAGATATATAAAATGGAATATTATTCAGCCATAAAGAAGAAAGAAATGTTGCCATTTTTAACAATGTGGATGGACCTAGAGGGTATTATGCTTAGTGAAATAAGTCAGAGCAATTCAAATACTCTGTGTTCTCAATTATATGGAATCTAAAATATAAAACAAACAAATGTGTATAACAAAACAGAAACAGACTCACAGATAAAGAGAACAAATAGTGGTTACCAGCAGGGAGAGGGAGGGGTATGGAGCAAGATAGGAGTATGGAATTAATAGATACAAATTACTATGTATAAAATAAAAAAGCAAGAAGGATATATTGTAGAGCAAAGGGAAATATAGTCATTGTTTTGTAATAACTTTAAATGGAGTATAATCTGTAAAAATACCGAATTACTATGTTGTACACCTGAAACTAAAATAATATTGTAAAGCAACTACACTTCAATTTATTTTAAGGTAAAAACAAAGAGATCTTGAGCAGTATAAACATTGATATGAAATTTGAAGTTAAAGCAATTTTTCCTATGGAGTTACATATCAACCAGGAAAAAGGGGTAACAATAAAAATAAACTAAAATATCTTTGTGACTAAATTTAAAATAAATTGCTATTGCAGTCATGGAAAACTTTATAATCATTGAGTAATTTCATTCTTCATTCATTAGTGCACTAGACACATTTAAACAGGGAAATGCACTGTAAAATTGCTGATTTAAAGGTTAGGCTAACAAATCTTTCAATTTGCTAGGTTTGAATGTCAAAATTTATGTTTATTAATCTAGTAGTGACTAAAAATAGACTTGCTTTCAAGTAAATTGTTTTTTGAGGAACAGAAAAATCAATTCTTAACAATAGCAGTTAATCTTTACTTCCTCATTTATAAATACACTGACAAGAAAATGTTTTTCATCACCAAAGAATTACTAAATTAACAAAAAGTGATTCTAGAAAATTTCAGATGAAAACAAAATAAACACGCTTGACAGATTAAGCAAAAAAAGAAAAAAAAGTCTATTCATTAACACTAATTTCATTTAAAGAAAATGAAATTCTTCCTGTGAGAAAATCAATGCTCACAGTCTTTAATCGAGACAAAAATTGATTATTTTTTCCTTTGAGATTCATTAGATAGGAAGTTTTCTAGATTGAAACCCCTTTTATAGATTAACTCTTCAAACTCCCCAGCAATTAATAAATATTTGTTGATACACCTTGGAAATTACTTTCTACAAGGTATTGTACTTAAGCATTTCATTAAAATGAGTATAGGAATAGCTGACTGTGGGTCATATCTGAGTCAATATTACTACTGATGGCTTCAAATTTATTAAAAGAGAACAATGAGGCTCTTAGGCATGCAGAATCAGACTCTCACGTGTGACTCCCTGCTAGCATCTTCTTCTGTTTGATCCTGTCCTTACAAGCCTGCGATCATCAAGTCTCAAAAATTGAAATAGGCTGAAAAGATTATTTCCAAAAGCAGATAACACAGTATTGTGCCCTACAGTGCTGTATGATACAATTCAGAGAGAGTTGTATTGCCACTTAAATTGTGGACATATGGAATGGGATCAAAACAGGCCAGCAGGCATTGTGGGATGGGTGCCAAGAAGGTCTTACAGAAAAGTGTTTCATTGTCACCTTCATTTCATGGAGATAAAAGCTTAACAAGGAACAAGTGATTCATTTTGGTGATGATTACAGAATGTAAGATGAGCTTCTGGAGCGAAGCTATAAAAAGAATAGGCTGGAAGTTTTAAGTGACACATTGCTAATTTGGAGACTTTCATCCTTCCTAAATTTTATTAGTGATGACACTACTGTGAGAAATGTGTTTGTGCAAGAAGTTGAAGGTGGCTGAATACAGAACACTAGACACTCAATTACCCTTGGCACTAACATGGGACCTTCCCGGACCGGGGCACGAACCCGTGTCCCCTGCATCGGCAGGCAGACTCTCAACCACTGCGCCACCAGGGAAGCCCAAGACTTTTATTTTTTTATCGTTTGAATTTTTATAATGAAGGTATATTAGTTGTGTAATTTAAAATAAATTTTTAGAAATATGACTTTTAAATTATTTCAGAGTAGAAATACCAAAAATATACTGACATTAACATTGATTGGTTTTTATGCATAGTTATGCACAGGTGGACGGCTGATTATTCTCTTGCTTATTAAAAATTTTCTAACTGTAAGAAAACACTTTTTACTTTTTAAGACAAACAATATCAAATAATTTAATTTTAAAATAGCCATATTAAATTTTATATTTTAGAAAAGCAGAAAATTGGTAATAAATGAATTCAATTTTATAATAGATTTAATAATAGATATTTTTATGCACACTTATCTGCTAATCTGTAGAGGAGAGAAGAAATTGGGGAATATAAAATACAGATTAAAAAGACATAGAGAGATACACAGAATGCACGAAGACATAGAGCCAATAAATATAAACTACACTGTGGGCTCCACAGCTCATGCATTTGCAAAGGTAAGAATTTTGTGCTTGTTATCAACTATTTGTGACCTTAAAGGAGTCATTTAACCATTCTGTGTGAAATTTCTTAAATTATAGCATGAAAAAGAAAGTTTGGATTTATGGTAGCTAATTCCTCTAGGTACTTACTTTAAAAGTTAATTGCACAAGAAAAGATACTCATACTGGTACTTTTGTTCTTAATACAGAGGAATAGATGGATTTTTTTCCATCTAACTAAAATGGCAGTTAATTTTTTTAGTCCTAGAAGCAAGTCTGAAATGGAAACACACAGGCGCGCACGCACACACACACACACACACACACACACACAAAGTAAATTACAGTCATTTTAATGTTAGTGTGCTTTTGTTCCAAGGGGTATGTATTAACAAATAGATTAGATATATTTTTTTTTGAACATAAAGACAATGATCTTCACTTATTTTCTAAATACTGTACTAAGAATGTCCTTCAACCAATAGTGAATTTCTTACACTTTTGTGTAGCTTATGCTACTTTTTCCCTCATCCAACTAGTTTCATCTTGACTGGTTATTTTTAATATTGAAAACCATCATAACTAATGTATAACTTCCTTCTTTTTAGTCTGAAATAATTTTAGTTCTTATAAAGTATTTTTCCTGAAGTTTGAAAGTTTCCATTTTCTGAGCTAGAGTTTTATAGGAACACAGAAACATAACGAGTCTTAGTCTCCTGGGCTCCATGCCTACTCTGAAAACACAAGGTTATAACCATGTCCCGGCAAGCCTTTCATTGTACAAATGGGGAATTCTTTCTTTTCCATAGATGAGCACTAAGACACTAGTTGAATGTTCTAGGCCCTATGAACCCTATGGGGAAGGGAAAGCAGGAGGAGGCGTCTCCTAACCCACAAACACTAAGCTCTACTAAGGGTCCTCTGCTCCAGTTCACAACAGGAGAGGGAGGTTACAAGCCAGCCCCAGTCACCATGTACAGGCAACTCCATGGCCACTGATGATCTCGCAGACATAGAAAGACTGGATGAGGAAATTGAAATGAGGCCCTTGAAGAGGGATGCTGGCTCCCTTCATTTCTCTGTTCATGAATGCATTGGCATCAATAGTCTACTGTTCTTTTGATATGGTTGCCACAGAATATATTCAATGTGTTTTCACCTGACCTAGGTGATAAGTTATAAAAGCTGATGGATTGGAAACCTCACTAATTTCTTTCCTTATTACCATTTTCTCCTTAAGAACTGACAATAGTTAAAATTCATAATCCACGATTGATTGTTTCTTTCATACATAATGCTGTTCTCGATGGTTCAGAGCAGTTAAAAAGTAACTCCAAACTGTTCGTCATTGTTTCTTCCCATCACTGTTCTGATTTCTCAGCCAGAAAAGGCAGCTAAAAGCCAGAATGGTTTACAAGCACAGATTTGCTCTAAATTTTCTTTATACCTTTGTATGCAGAGAGAAATGACCTATAATTGTCTAGGTAATAGTGAAGGAATCAAGCTCCTTTCCAACTACTCTGTTCCTGTGGTCAGAGGACACGTGCATCACCCCCCTTCCATTTATGGTGGCTGCTTTGGAGAGGGTGCTCCTTAGATGTCAAATCTGGAATCAACTCTCTACTTCTCCTAGGTGCATGCTGCCTGGAAGCTTCACAGTAGTATTTCCTCATCTCACGAAACACTTTGGGTGCCTACCTACACTGTTGAGCATGAAAAGCAACTTAGTCTTAACTGGCTGATAAAGAGAAGGTCAGTCTAGTATATGATATTATATAATTCATTCAAAAGTTTTCAAATATTCAGGATCTCCTCATTGTCTAGAAAATTCCATTCTTCTGTTGCACGACACAGAAACCTCTCTATGTTAAGTTGATTTAATAAAAGGAACAAAATGGTTGCATAGGCCAGAGGAAGGGCCTTGAGAAATGACCTCCATATCAACACTGGCACACTGGCTTCCCAGGGGAGTCTGCTTAGTCGGATGTTGGAGAATTGGACACCCATGGAACACACTACTGTACTGTCTTCTGCTTGGCATCCCTGAAGCCAGAGACTGGAAAGTTGGACATTACCATGGAAAAATCCATAGTTCCAAATTTTACACAAGTGCATCAAATTGATAGAATCTAATTTTCAATCAGAATCCCAGCTATGTGGTAGGACAGAAAACATAACTTTAACTTTGCAGCCTCTGTAGTTCAGGAAGGCACAGTAGAAAGAGATCATTGCAGATGCACTGAGACATATTTATCTCCTGTAACTGCATCATCCAAACTCCAAGTCTGGTCCTCAAGACCTTCTATGACCTTCCCTGAACCTTTATTTCCAAATTTATCTCCTACCCACTATACCTTTATATGATATTTTTAAAGATCAACAGTCTCTAGTTTATGAATAGAAAGAAATTTCCAGGATTTACAAATACTGTGTTCATTCCAAAGAAAGCTTTTGATTTGAAGGGATTACCCAGGTCTTCTTCTCTTTACAATATACACAATGGAAGACTCTGATTTCCTTTTCTTGTAATTTTGTTTCCACTCAATTGCCAATTTTAAGCTGACACTTGAAAATACCTAGTAGAATATTTTCTTCTTCAGTTTAATTAATGTGGCCTATTGCCTTACAGGGAAAATACAAAATTAAGATTATTATAAGGATCGCAGTTTAACATCAGGGCTATGTTACAAGAAACAATATCAGCAAATATAACTATACAGTTGAGAACCACCTATGGCACTATGATTCTTATTATATTATATTTCTGAATTACAATCTTACAACAAGAACCTCACCCTATTCTACTCTTTTCAGCCTTGTTTTAAACATTTGCTCCACACTTTACAACAGAACATTGTATACCTCAGTTGCACATCCAAAAATATATGTGCGGTAAGGAAAGTTCCACTTTAATTTTTTTAAATTTCACATATAAATCCAAACTTATGTTAAATATTTAATACTTTCTCCACCCACTGTGAACAGTTTCTTGTGAAATAATTTACAATGATCCTTTGTCGTAAATAGTTTCAGCAGCAGATGAAATGTGTCTCATAAATGTAATGAGGGGGAACCCATTTTCTCCTGGCACGGAGGGGGACCATCAGCTCTTGGGACCAGCTAAGTCCTTAAGGTTAAAGATGAAGTTTATACAGATTCACTGCTCTGGTGTCACTGTGCTTTTTTCTTGGCATGATACAGTCAACAAAATCCTGAGGATTGTGTAAAGTAAACAACGTGAAATGATGCATCACACCATATACTGAGGAGGAAGATGTGAGGTCCTGCTTGTGAATCATAAAATATTTAGAGTCTGGGTATCCAGGGGTTAAAGGAAGGTTTGCTTAGGTCATTAGGTCTTCATTCTGCTGTGATAGCCGCTGGAGCTACTGGAGATCCTCTATCAGAAAAAACTGGTTTCCTGAATATCCTGCGAATTTCCTATCTCTGTGCCTTTGATTACAATTTTTCCTTTTCATCTGTACAAAACCTACTCTTCCCTTAGTGCCAAGTCTCTTCGTCATTGCTATATGATAGTTTTTCTCCAGTAGAAGATTATTGACCTTTGAAATCAAAGTCTCTTTTTGATCATCTCAGTCTCCCTCACTTAGAACTTTAACACAGTGTCATGAACACAGGAGCTCAGTAAACATCTAAAAAATATAATAAAAACAGTTTTATAATTGTATACCACTAATTTCCTTCCCACATACTTTATGTGGTGTGAACTTTACTATTAAGAAACAAATGCAACTCCTAGGGAATTAATTTTCAAAGGTTCTTCAAAGTTCAGAACATTTTACTGAAGCCAAAAATGCACATAGATGACTACTAGGCTTAAAGGGTTTTCTGACTTGAGGTGTGATTCACAACATCCCAGTGTGTACATGTGGAGCTCCCCTAGACCCACTCAAAACACAGTTTTGAAAATTGCTTCTTCAGATGCACTCTTTTCCAGTGTGTGTGTGTGTGTGTGTGTGTGTGTGGTGTGTGTGTTTACTCTTGTAGGCACAGCAACACCCAGGAGCATTGTGGAGTTATTATGTAATTGAATTTACAAGATGCTATACAAAAAGTTTAGACCTAGATATTTTAATTCCATAGATTCTTACCTACACTGTCTCAAAAGTTAGGTAGAAGGAGCTAGGGTGGATAGGTAGAAAGTAGACCAGACATAAAGGAAGGGAAAAAAGAAAGGATGAAGAGAAAGAAGAAAAATAAATGGGTGTGGGGATTTATTGGATGACAGGATGTGACTTTCTATATGTGAAAAAGGAAAAGAAAAAGAAGAAAAATATATGTGCCAGGTCATCGTTACCTCATCAAGGAAGCTTCCAGAGTGTCCCTGATCCATCCCTTGGGCTGGGTTAATCACTTCCCTATGTTTCTCAATATTCCTATTAATTAGAACCATTAATTAGGTCTCAATATTCTTATTAATTAGAACCATTAATTTAGAAACTAAATAAGTTCTCTGTTATGTATACACAGAGAGAACATACCTCTCACAGTGTAGACCATTATTCCAGGTCCCCGTCATACTCAAAAGGCGGCTACCACTCCAAGTGTGACACCTTCCTTCTCTCATCTAAAACATCCTTCTACTGGATGCTGCTTAAGAATTGTATGTAAGAAAACATTAACTACAGGTAGATGTTATTAGGATTTAGTAAATAAGATAAAATACAATGGTTATCACCTAGACCACTAGATTTCACAGGTTCTTTTAATTAGGAAAAATAGTGTTAATTTTATATTCCAGTCATGTAGTCAAATTTTATTTTTTATATTTCTTATTCCATGCACAGAGTACAATATGTTTCTATATAGCCACAGTATTCTTCACAAACTGCCTTAACTCATGGTATATTGGGGACATCCCTATTGTGTTTCTTTTTTAAAAAAAATATGTATTCCATAGAATTGAAATTGCTTCTTTCTGAAACGTTACATTGGTTGAGGTTTGCAGCAAGAAGACATGAAGATAATCCTGTTTGCAGGATTTCACAGACATACAATAATTGCTATTTACTATTATTTTTATTTGGATGCAAACTAATTAGTAGAATTAGAGAACTAATAACTGTGGCCCTATAGTCTTGTCAACTGTGTTTGGGTTATCAGGTGGTTACAGTAGAGGATTTACAGGTTCAAAGTGCCTTCTTTTTCATTTCCTGACCAACTACTGTTTCATCATTTGATCTTAGTCAATGGCTTCCTCATACTTCAGTTCAACTGGGGAATTATGTAAAAATTAGAATTTTGCTGATAGCTAAGTGTTGCATCTCATCTGAATATATTATGTAGAAATTATACATAGTTTTCTTTTGCCATGCAAAAACTTGACTATGAATAAAAAATATTTCTGCTTCATTGTCCTATTATTAAAATATTTCTCACAACTAAATTAGAAAAAAACCTTGAATAATTACTATATTTAAATTTAAATGAGTGATTTACTTAGAATATTTATCTTTATAAACAAGTGTGCATTAATATATTATTTATATAAAATATACTTTATATTTATCTTATTATATATACCTCATAGTTGGAAAAAAAATTGCATACATGTACACATAGGGAGGACATGACTGAGCTGTGACTTTCTCCACTGCTGTGATTTTTCATTCCCCTCTGTACTCACCAAACATCACTCAGCACCTGTTACTTAGTGGCTACTTTATATATGTTTGTCAAATGAATGAATGAGCAAAGTGTCCTGACAACTGCAATTATGTAAATAATGTCATACTTGAATATGAAAAGGAAAGATACCTTAGTTCATGTAAGAAAAAGTCCTCAGCAATCTTCATTCTGAAGTACCATGGAGTGATACTGAAACCAAGCAGGACCCAGGGGGTCCTCCCAGGGTCCCCTCTGTGACCTTCCTTTCTTGTTTGTAGAAAATGACTTTAGTCTCCTAGGCCCTCTGTGAGTTGCAAAGAGCAGACTTTAGAAGTTACTAATTAGGGAAGTAAGGGAACCAGAAACAAAGGAAACAAAATGGCCTTGAAGATAACAATGGGTCCAACAGGGAATTGAAATTCTTAACCCATCACATAGGCTCTAAGTAAATAATAAAATGGCTCAAAATTACTTTTGTTCTCTCCTAGAAAGAAGTTAAGGGATCACAGGACCATGATTTACTAGTTTGCTTTACAGGAACACATAGATCAATCACAATCATCAGTGACACATCAAGTCACAAGATGGTGACATGAAATCTGCAAGGGAGGTCTTATCTGGAAATTGAAATCACAAAGACTTCCCTCCTTGAAAAGGGACCTCTCCTGCACTGTTGGTGGGAATGTAAGTTGGGGCAACCACTATAGAAAACAGTATGGAAGTTCCTCAGAAAACTAAAAATAGAGCTACCATATGATCCAGCAATCCCACTCCTGGGCATATATGCAGACAAAACTGTAATTCAAAGGATACATTCACCCCTATGTTCAAGCAGCACTATTTACAATAGCCAAGACATGGAAGCAACCTAAATGTCCATTGATAGATAAAAGATAAAGAAGATGTGCTACATATATACAATGGAATACTACTCAGCCTTAAAAAGAATGAAATAATGCCATTTGCAGTACCATGGATGCAACTGGAGATGATCATACTAAGTGAAATAAGTCAAAAAGAGAAAGGCAAATATCATCTGATATCACTTATATGTGGAATCTAAAATATGACAGAAATGAACTTATCTATGAAACAGAAACAGACATAGAGAACAGACTTGTGGTTGTCATGGGGGAGGAAGGGAGGGAGAGGGATGGACTGGGAGTTTCAGGTTACTAGGTGAAATCTATTATATAAGGATGGATAAACAACAAGGTCCTACTGTACAACACAGGGAACTATATTCAGTATCCTATGATAAACCATAATTAAAAGAATATGAAATAGAATGTATTATATATATATATATTTTATATATATATATATACACATATATATCTGAATCACTTTCCTGTACAGCAGAAATTAACACAACCTTGTAAGTCGACTATACTTCAATAAAATAAAAAACAAAGATCCTCTCCCCTTTACTCTTTTTACCATTAAAACTCTTGTGCTCCAGCCAGCTGGCCAGCCCGCAAGATGGATTTAAGACAAACCAAGTATCTCATCTCTGGGGTTGGTGCCCTCTTGATTACTGAACCTTTCTCTGCTCCAAAATTGAGTGGGGCACACGAACTTGGATTTGATAAGAACATCCAGAGGAGAAGGCAGTGGAGGGAGAGAGGGTGGCAAGGAAGGTACTATTTCAACACGGTAACCACTGATCCCACATCAACTTCTGTTACTCTCTCAGAACCTCTCTGTCCCCCCTTTGAAATATGCTGTTCTTTATTCACTTAAACAATTAACAAAGAGTTTTGTGTAAAATTACTCTCAGGACTTGAGTTTGTATTAATGTTTATGGGTAGATATGGCTAATCAACATATCCTAATCACTCTCTGTGTGAGATACAGGTGCAAACTTAACACATTTAGGGAAAGAGCAAGCATATTATACAGAATTTACATATCCCTGAAATCCACTAAGGAAATTTAAAGACAAATTAAATATGCACTGAATCAGTGACTGATCCATGTCAAAATATCTGAAAAATTTGATCTATTTATTAGTATTCAGTAAGGGAAAAATTCATCCCCACCATTTATTTTACTAAACAACAGAATAAATAGTCCAACTCAATAACCCATGCCTGTGCATCTTCATTATTTGATGGCCTCTGACTCCACTGAGACTATAACTAAAGCTCTGGACTCTCAGAAAAATGCACGTTTTCATGTACACACAAGTGCACACACAAATCATTTTCAGGGTATTCTTGAGCATATTGAAGTTGGACTACAATGTGAGAATCCGTCCCCTGAGCAGGAGATGCAGACTATCTTACTCATTCCTCATTTTTCCATGTCAAGCAACATCCGCTAGAGTAACACTACTAGGTGCTTCACTCACTCCTTTATTTATCCTGGACCCATGGGGAAAACCGATAGTTATCTGATTGTTTGGTGACATCCATTGAACCATGTTTCTTACTTGGACGGGAGGGTCACCCAATCAAACTCTGAAGAAACTGAGTAACTACTTTCTTTGCTGCTTTCTTTCCCCAAGCCTCTGTGAGGTAAAAGTCCAGGATACATGTATTTGGTCTACAAACTCATTTTTAATCTCAGATGTACTATGCCAATGAATAACTTAGGAAGGGTAAGGGATGAGTGTGCTGGGGTAAACCAGATATAGCAGAAAGCCAGTTTGGCCATAGATCAAAGCCTTTAAGCAGCTGTAACAATAATAGGGCTCAGTCACTTCCAAACTTAGGAATAGACAAACATACGTTATTTATCAACCTCCTATAACATTAACACTGGGCATGCATAGATACATCTACATGGCAGAATAAAAGGAAAAACTTGAAGCATATTATAACTAATTTTATGATATTTGATAGGAGAGTCTGTTCAAAATTTGTGAAACTCAAGTTAACACATTCTGTTGTACCCAAGAATTAAAAAAAAATACTTATTCATTTTCTATCAGTATTACCAAAAAATCAAACACTTTTAAAGTTACTTTAAAGTTTACATAGCAAAAATCTTCATTTATGGGTAAGTAAAATGAAAATATAAAAATAATTATATTACATGGATAGATAAATACAACTAGAATTCAGATCTAATGCATTTCAGTTGTTTCTTTCAACTGCCTTTAAAAACTCCTTTAGAAAGCAAACATTTCCTCTAAGGTCAGGAACAAGACAAGGGTGCCCACTCTCACCACTATTATTCAACAGAGTTTTGGAAGTTTTAGCCACAACAATCAGAGAAGAAAAAGAAATAAAACGTGTCCAAACTGGAAAAGAAGAAGTAAAACTGTCACTGTTTGCAGATGACATGGAAATGCTAAAGATGTTACTGGAAAACTACTGTTGCTAATCAATGAATTTGGTAAAGTTTCCTGATAAAAAATACACAGAAATCTCTTGCATTCTTATACACTAACAACAAAAGATCAGAAAGAGAGATAAAGGAAACAATCCCATTTACCACTGCAACATAAAGAATAAAATACCTAGGAATAATCCTACCTAGGGAGGCAAAAACCTGTATGCAGAAAACTATGACACTGATGAAAGAAATCAAAGATGATACAAACAGATGGAAAGATATACCATGTTCCTGAACTGGAAGAATCAACATTGTGAAAATGACTATACTACCCAAAGCACTCTACAGATTGAAGGCAATCCCTATCAAATAACCAATGGCATTTTTCACAGAACTAGAACAAAAAATTTTATGATATGTATGGAAACACAAAAGACTCCAAATAACCAAAGCAATCTTGAGAAAGAAAAATGGAGCTGGAGGAATCGGGCTTCCTGACTTCAGACTATATTACAAAGCTACAGTGTGGTACTGGAACATAAACAGAGATATAGATCAATGGAACAGGATAGAAAACCCAGAGATAAACCCATGCACATATGGTCACCTTATCTTTGACAAAAAAGGCAAGAATATACAATGGAGAAAATATATCCTCTTCAATAAGTGGTGCTGGGAAAGCTGGACAGCTACGTGTAAAAGAATGAAATTAGAACACTCCCTAGCACCATACACAAAAATAAACTCAAAATGGATCAAAGACCTAAATGTAAGGCCAGACACTATAAAACTCATAGAGAAAAACATAGGAAGAACACTCTCTGACATAAATCACAGGAAGATCCTTTTTGACCCACCTCCTGGAGTAATGGAAATAAAATCAAAAATAGCAAATGGGACTTAATGAAATTTAAAAGTTTTTGTACAGCAAAGGAAACCATAAACAAGATGAAAAGAAAACCCACTGAATGGGAGAAAATATTTGCAAACAAAGTAACTGACCAAGGATTAATCTCCAAAATATACAAGCAGGTCATGCAGCTCAATATCAATAAAACAAACAACTCAGTCCAAAAATAGGTGGAAGACCTAAATAAACACTTCTCCAAAGTAGACATACAGATTGCCAACAAACACATGAAAAGATGCTCAACATCACTAATTATTAGAGAAATGCTACTCAAAACCACAATGAAGTATATCACCTCACAACAGTCAGAATGGCCATCATCAAAAAATCTACAAATAATAAATGCTGGAGAAGGTGTGGAGGAAAGGGAACCCTCTTGCACTGTTGGTGGGAATGTAAAATGATACAGCCACTATGGAAAACAGTTTGGAGTTTCCTTAAAAAACTAAAAATAGAGCTACCATACGACCCAGCAATCCCACTACTGGGTATATATCCTGAAAAAAACATAATTCAAAAAGATACATGTACCACAATGTTCGTTGCAGTGCTATTTACAATAGCCAAGACATGGAAGCAACCTAAATGTCCATTGACAGGAGAATGGATAAAGAAGACATGGCACATATATACAATGTAATATTACTCCGCCATAAAAAGGAACAAAATTGAGTTATTTGTAATGAGGTGGATGGACCTAGAGTCTGTCATACAGAGTGAAGTAAGTCAGAAAGAGAAAAACAAATACAGTATGCTAACGCACATATATGGAATCTAAAAAACTGGTACTGATGAACCTAGTGGCAGGGCAGGAATAAAGATTCAGACATAAAGAATGGACCTGAGGACATGGATGGGGGAAGGGGAAGCTGGGGCAAAGTGAGAGAGAAGCATTGACATATATACACTACCAAATGTAAAAATGGATGGCTAGTGGGAAGCTGCTGCATAGCACAGGGAGATCAGCACAATGCTTTGTGACGACCTAGAGGGGTAAGGAATGGAGGGTGGGAGGGAGGCTCAAGAGGGAGGGGATATGGGTATATATGTATACATATAGCTGGTTCACTTTATTGTACAGTAGAAACTAACACAACATTGTAAAACAATTATACTCCAATAAAGATATAAAAAATAATAATAAATAAAGACTCCTTTAGTTCCATACAGACAAGTAACATGGAATAGACACTCAAGTTGTATAAGCATTGCTGTCTTATTCAGCTTGGGCCACTATAACAAAATACTGTGTGCCTTAAACAAAAGGCGTTTATTTCTCTCAGTTTTAGAGGCTAGAGTGTCCAAGATCGAGGGGCTGGCAGACTGGGTTTAAGGTGAGAATTCTCCTCCTGGCTTCTACTGTAACCAGCTGCCCTCCTGTGGGTCTTTGTTGCATGCTGCATACTGAGAGAGGGAGAGCTTTGTAAGAGCACTCACCCCCTTATGGGGGTCCCACTCTGATCACTCGTTTAAACCTAATTAACTCCCCAGGGCTTCACCTCCTAACAGCATCACACTGAGGGTTGAGGTTTCAACATATGCATTTGGGTGGGGACAGAAATATTCAGTTCATAACGATTACCACTTCTGTTTTAGATTATGTATATATTTATATGTCCACACACACACATGTATATGTACATATGTGTAAGTTCCTATATTCACACACACATATGCATGTTTCTGTAAATATGAGTGTATATATGTTCCATATTCACACACATATATATGCATGTATATGTGCATATGTGTGTATATGTTCCTATATTCACACTCATATGCTCAAGTATATGTACGCATGTGGATGTATATATGTACACACACAAAGACTCCTTTCAATTCTCTTTATTGTTGATGTGTTGTGACTAAGATTCTTATAGACACTAGAGAATAAACCATTAAATAAAATTGCCACACATAGAGGTTTGGCAGTTAAAAGAATAGTGTCCTAAACGTCTACCTTTGAATTCGTCTCCTTATTTTCTCTTTACACCTAGCCTTTAGGACTGACCATTTAAATAGATATTTTGCTCTGCCTTCTGGACATCACACTTAAATTGTTCAATAAAATGAGTTGTATATGAACACTGCATTGGAATCATGTTCTAAAAGTGCTTTTGTTGTTTCTATTTTATTAGCCCTCATGCAGGAGTACAATGAAAGAAGTTAGTTTACATTCCCCATGTGTTCTGAAATACTAGTTCTTTTTGAAGTTACTAAAACTTTCAAGCCACATAGTCATTTTTATTACAGTTTTGCTATCAGTATCAAGGTCGAAATTATTTGCAAAATTTTAATTGCTGGTGTTCACATTTCAATAGACACTCATGACTCTTTTCCAATTGCAGATATACCTAATCATATATTTATTGTCCATGTTTTAAATTCTAAATTATATTTTACCTGTCAGGAAGATCAATTCCCTAGGTACACTGACCGAGGTGCAGCATTATTTTTCTTAAAAGTGTTGCTAACGTATTTCCACTTGAAATTATTTAGGACTAATTCATATAGATGCAAAATGAAATAGAAAGTGATGTGATCAGTTCAATGTTTTGACCCAAACAATAACCCATTCCTTCATTTGTCAATCAAACTGCAATGGTAATCAAAGTGTTCCTTAAGTTGGTCAGACTTTCCAGCCTCCAGCTATGAAATAATCCAGACTCATTTACACCTTACACTTAAATGGGACATATCATTCAGTTCCTCTGTAAGACAGCAGAGTAAGGTTTCCTGCATGAAGGGAGCTGGCCAAATTAATCCCTTTGGCAGTCAGATTGCCCTTTTTAGAAATAGTCAAAAATATTTAATTAGTCTATCTAGCTGAGAGACATCTTTTTTGCTATATAGAATAGTCTTTTTTTCCCCAAAAGTTCTAGTTAATTGTGCAATTTTCAATACCTCAAATTATTTAACACAAATAGGTTTATATGGAAAAAAATGTATTTTTCAAACGAGTGATTTTTGTACGATTATTTTAAATATTCAGCAAGTAAATAGCATACACAATGTCACTAGGTAAGATCATCTCTTCTCCACCCGCTCCTTTCTGAGTTCTGTGAATGTTGATGTGAGCAGTCAAGAATTTGGGGCCAGCTGAGAGGCAGGATGGTAATGAGCTGGGTGGTAGTTGGGTGGGGAATGCTCTCGAATGCTTCTGCTCTCTCTGTTCAAATTTCTAAATAGTCTTCTAGTGTCAACAAATTTTTAAAATGAGAATGAGAACTATGAAATCATTTTAAAAGGACATAGATTGAATGAAAACATATTCTCATCTATTTAAACTGTTCTTGCTGAATCACAAGGTAAATATTCTAAAATCTCTGTTCTTTTTTTCTAATATTCAACGTTGTGGTGTTTAGATGCATCACTTCTGAATTGCCCATCTCTTTCCATCACATATCATGTCTCCTGATGGTGGGTTCATTATTATGAGCAATTGTACACTGTGTTCCAGGGCTATGAACTTGATATTTATGACTAGCCATTTAGAAGTTGCTGAAGATTAAAAATATTTATCTTAAAGTTTAAAGGTATATGTTCATTGTTGCCTTAACACAATCAATATGGAAATCTCTGGACAGTGAAACTAAATGACAAATTTTTTTTAACCTTCTTTATCCTAAAATTGATTTTCCACTCAGACCATATCATCCTGCAACTTTTGCAGGCTTCCTAAATGTGATTTTACAAGTGAAAAAGCTTTCCTGTTGAAATTCAAGACCTAAACTAGAACTTGAATGGCATAAAAAAAGAATCACTTTCTATGAGAAATATATCAATCTGGGTTACTTTATAATTAAACGTTTATTATAAGGACCTGAGAAAATGATGTAGTTAAATTTGTAGTTATTTGTCTTCTCTCCTCCTTTATCTTGCTGGTCTACCTTCTCCGCCTTATGTTTTCTTTTTTCCCCTCTTGATGGATATTTACTTTGTGCCTTTCTCAATGTATCCCATCTTCCTTGCAGGTCCAAGATAGATTTTTTCTTGGCTTAATTTTGCTTTAAGAAATCTTCCTGTATGCTTTAACTTAACAAGGCTCAGGATGATTGCACAGCTTACTGCCTAAATTAGCTTTAGAAGTTACATTGTCGTACATGCTTCAAAAGAACTTCTTTGGAAATGAACGTGTTTGATGGCTTTTGGTCACTAGAGACATTGCTTTTACTATTTAAAAAACTCTCTTATCCAATATTTATATTTTCAGGTTAACACTATTATCCATTATCCAAATGTAGGCTGCATGTATGGAGGTGACTCCTATGTATGATTCCTTCTTTGAAAGAAGAAGACCAGCAGATGAGCTATATAAATATTCTGTCATAAATGATTTGTGCTTGTAATTTTCTTTCAAATTAGAACTGTTTTCACTATTTTTTCTTGTTTTGTTTCATATATCTTCCCTGCAATATATCAAATATATTATGTTTAACTTTATTTTTTACAACTTTACTTTTTACTTTTTTACCACTCAGTCCATTTACTTTCCCCTTTCCTCATCACTTTTCCCAGGCGTCCTCCAAATAATAGAAAACGTTTTTAATTATGGTAAAAAAAATTGATATCAGAATGTATTTGGCTATCAGACATATCTGTCTAGTACCCATACAATAAAGAGTCTAGTAGCTCAAGTAACAAAATGTTATGAGTATTCAGGACAACTTCAGGTTAAATTCCATACTTCTATCTAGTAACCATTTTGATTTTTTCTTCTACAGTGATTTACTCATAATCTCATAGTTCTCAGATTAACAGGAGAAAAGCATACAAATTTATTTAAGTTTTATGTGACGTGGAAGCCTTCATACGGAAATAAAGACCCCAAGAAACAGGTAGCCCTGCATATTTTATGCTAGGTTTGATGAAGTGTGGACAGCCATGTGGAAATATGATAATTTGGGGAGTAGGAGGTGATTGGAGTAAAAGGGGGGAAACTTAGTGAGGTCTGTTGTTGGATTCTTCTCAGCATCCCTTTGTTTTCAGAGATAAGGATGCTCCTTTCCTCCAGGTGTAGGAGGGCCCCTCTCACGTGAGGGTTTCAGGGAATAAGGGTTGGGGGAGGAGGTCAGAGTGGGCTTCCTGCATCTGTTCTTTTCTCAAAGTCCTTCAGCTTAAAATATTTAATATGCCAAGGTGCCATGCTTTGGGGTAGTATGTCTTGAACCCCATCATTGACACCAGTCCAGGAGCAGAAAGAGACTCCTTTACTCTCACTGATCTCTTTTTAAAACCTGGGTGTTCTTCCCAGAAGTCCATCCCTGGACTTCCCCTCAGGGCTCGTGGCCATGGTGATTGATATGCCCATTCTTTAACCAGTCTTCAGCTAGAGAAATGGCATTACCATAACGAGCTATGATCTTGCAACATTCTCTTCTTGTGATTTGGAAGGAGTACAACACAAAGCTGCCTGAATCTGAGAAAAAGAAGAGTCTATGTGAGGATGAAGGTGTGTGGATAGACAAAAAATGTGTTACCTCTCCACAGACAATAAAGCAAATCCTGTGCATCCTGGTTCAGTGCAGCAACTCAAAGGCTCAACACAGGGCCCATTTACAGTAGGTGCTATCTAGTATTTGTGAAATGAATTCATGAATAATGCAAATACTAATATTTATAAGAATATGATGTCTAGTCCTTGAAAGGCAAGCAGGAGACACATAACCCAACCTCAAATCCACTATAAGAACAGAGGACACCGTCTTTGTTACAATGATGTGCAGTATCTGGATATTCTGGAACTTTAATTTAAAGTCACCAATGACTTCCAGGTGGCTGAATCCAAGGGTCAGTTCTCAGTTATGTTATTTGAAAAATGAGCAGTATTTGACACTGATCATTTCCTCTTTATACACGTTCTTCTTTGTATTTTCAGGGTATCACACTCTCTTGTTTTCTTTCTCTCTCACAGGCTGTTCATTTCAAACTACTTTAATTGTCCTCCCCTCTGCCGTCTTAATTCTGAAGTGCCCTAGGGCTCAGTCCTGATGGTGTTTCTGTCTCTCAACTTTGTATATTATCCTACTTGCTAAAGAATACCAAAAAACAAAAATTTGCTGTTATGGTTCCGTAATTTTTTCTTTCTTTCTACTTCTTCTTTATTTTTATAGACCAAGATAGAAACCAACAAGAAAATGAAATAAATTTGCTGCTGTGATTGCCGAATTACTCACAGCAATCTTTGAAGAAATGTGCCCACTGGGAGAAATGACACAATTCAATTCAGCATATACCTGTGTTGTGCCTATTATGTGAATGACACAGTGCTAAGAAGCCAAGTGGGAATCAGTCCTGCTCTCAAGATGCTTATAACAGAGCCCAGAGAATGTCAGCACACAAATAATTACAACTAAAAAGAAGGCAGAATAATCCCTAGCAACTTCTCCTTCACTATAAACTTGTTTCTTATCTCCTCTGCCTAAGAACAAGCAAAACAAAATCAAAATAAACCACAAGAGCATTTTTTTTTTCTTAGAACTGCTTCCTTCCCTGCTTTTTAATTCCAAAACCTTGTAGGAATTTCTCCTATTTGCTTTGCTCACTCAATCCCTTCCTATCTGCATTGCATCACCTCTTTTGTACTGAAGTCAGCATCTTGCGGGTGAGAGCACTGCCCTGCCAGGTCAGATCTTTCCTCTAGGCCTCAGCTCCCCTGCTGCAGCTAGTGCTTGAGCCACTCTTCTTTCTCAAATTCCATCGCACTGTGCTTTGTTGTCTCTTCCTCGTTCACTTCTCATCTCTTAACTACCAAATGAGAAGATCTTGGCTTAACATAAATTTATGTGGAAGGATTTTATCTAGCACAAAGCATACTAAGAATCAGCAGTATAAAATATTCATGAAAAACCCAATGCAAGTACAAGTACCGAGAAAATGGGAAGTCATAATTGCTATGTAATCTGAAGCCATATTCTGCCAGAACCAAAGCATTGAGTTCAGTTACAAGTTCCATGTTAAAGAGATATTAACTAGTTGAAATATACCCCTAAGAAGGCAACTCCGTAAGACATTGGGGGGATCTGTAAAGCAAGTCTCACAAGGAATGGTTAATAATATAGGACATATTTAGACATAGAAGGGAACATAATTACTGACTTTAAACATTTGAAGCTTATGTGTGGTGGTAGGATTAGGAAATATGGGGAGAAATTTTAGGAAAGATCCTAAAGAATTCCTAAAAATTTGAGATATCTATTATTGGAAAAGATTTTCTTGTGACGCAGTTAGTTCAAACAGAATTTAAAGGACTATATACATGAAATGTTCTGAAAAGGATTCTTGCTTTGGATGGGAGCTTGAACTAGATTAAAAGCCTCTTCGTTTTTTTTTAACATCTTTATTGGAGTATAATTGCTTTACAATGGTGTGTTAGTTTCTGCTTTATAACAAAGTGAATCAGTTATACATATACATATGTTCCCATATCACTTCACACTTGCGTTCCCCTCCCTCCCACCCTTCCTATCCCACCCATCCAGGCGGTCACAAAGCACCGAGCTGATCTCCCTGTGCTGTGCGGCTGCTTCCCACTAGCTATCTACCTTACGTTTGGTAGTGTATATATGTCCATGCCTCTCTCTCGCTTTGTCACAGCTTACCATTCCCCCTCCCCATATCCTCAAGTCCGTTCTCTAGGAGGTCTGTGTCTTTATTCCTGTCTTACCCCAGGTTCTTCATGACATTTTTTTCCCTTAAATTCCATATATATGTGTTAGCATACAGTATTTGTCTTTCTCTTTCTGACTTACTTCACTCTGTATGACAGACTCTAGGTCTATCCACCTCATTACAAATAGCTCAATTTCGTTTCTTTCTATGGATGAGTAATATTCCATTGTATATATGTGCCACATCTTCTTTATCCATTCATCCTATGATGGACATTTAGGTTGTTGCAACCTCCAGGCTATTGTAAATAGGACTGCAATGAACATTTTGGTACATGACTCTTTTTGAATTATGGTTTTCTCAGGGTATATGCCCAGTAGTGGGATTGCTGGGTCACATGGTAGTTCTATTGGTAGTTTTTAAAGGAACCTCCATACGGTTCTCCATAGTGGCTGTACCAATTCACATTCCCACCAGCAGTGCAAGACTGTTCCCTTTTCTCCACACACTCTCCAGCATTTATTTTGTCTAGATTTTTTGATGATGGCCATACTGACTGGTGTGAGAGGATATCTCGTTGTAGTTTTGACTTGCATTTCTCTACTGATTAATGATGTTGAGCATTCTTTCATGTGTTTCTTGGCAGTCTGCATATCTTCATTGGAGAAATGTCTATTTAGGTCTTCTGCCCATTTTTGGATTGGGTTGTTTGTTTTTTAGTTTTTGAGCTGCATGAGCTGCTTATAAATGTTGGATATTAATCTTTTGTCAGTTGCTTCATTTGCAAATATTTTCTACCATTCTGAGGGTTGTCTTTTGGTCTTGTTTATAGTATCATTTGCTGTACAAAAACTTTGAAGTTTCATTAGGTGCCATTTGTTTATTTTTGTTTATATTTCCATTTCTCTAGGAGCTGGATCAAAAAGGATCTGGCTGTGATTTATGTCATAGAGTGCTCTGCCTATGTTTTCCTCTAAGATTTTGACAGTTTCTGGCCTTACATTTACGTCATTAATCCATTTTGACCTTATTTTTATGTATGGTGTTAGGGAGTGATCTAATCTCATACTTTTATATGTACCTGTCCAGTTTTCCCAGCACCACTTATTGAAGAGGCTGTCCTTTCTCCACTGTACATTTCTGCCTCCTTTATCAAAGATAAGTTGACCATTTGTGTGTGGGTTTATCTCTGGGCTTTCTATCCTGTTCCATTGATCTATCTTTCTGTTTCTGTGCCAGTACCATACTGTCTTTATTACTGTAGCTTTGTAGTATAGTCTGAAGTCAGGGAGCCTGATTCCTCCAGCTCCGTTGTTCATTCTCAAGATTGTTTTGGCTATTCGGGGCTTTGTTGTTTCCATACAAATTGTGAAATTTTTTGTTCTAGTTCTGTGAAAAATTCCAGTCGTAGTTTGATAGGGATTGCATTGAATCAGTAGATAGCTTTGGGTAGTAGGGTCATTTTCACAATGTTGATTCTTCCAATCCAAGAACATGGTATATCTCACTATCTATTTGCATCATCTTCAATATATTTCATCAGTGTCTTATAATTTTCTGCATACAGGTCTTTCGACTCTTTAGGTAGGTTTATTCCTAGATATTTTATTCTTTTTGTTACAATGGTAAATGGGAGTGTTTTCTTGATCTCACTTTCAGATTATTCATCATTAGTGTATAGGAATGGAAGAGATTTCTGTGCATTAATTTTGTATTCTGCTATTTTACCAAATTCATTGATTAGCTCTAGTAGTTTTCTCATAGCATCTTTAGGATTCTCTATGTATAGTATCATGTCATCTGCAAACAGTGACAGCTTTACTTCTTTTTTTCTGATTTGGATTCCTTTTATTTCCTTTTCTTCTCTGATTGCTATGGCTAAAACTTCCAAAACTATGTTGAATAATAATGGTGAGGGTGGGCAACCTTGTCTTGTTCCTGATCTTAGTGGAAATGCTTTCAGTTTTTCACCATTGAGGATGATGTTTGCTGTTGGCTTGTCATATATGGCATTTATTATGTTGAGGAAAGTTCCCTCTATGCCTACTTTCTGCTGGGTTTTTATCATAAATGGGTGTTGAATTTTGTTGAAAGCTTTCTCTGCATCTATTGAGATAATCATATGGTTTTTCTCCTTCAATTTGTTAATATGGTGTATCACGTTGATTGATTTGCGTATATTGAAGAATCCTTGCATTCCTGGAATAAACCCCACTTGATCGTGGTGTATGATCCTTTTCATGTGCTGTTGGATTCTGTTTGCCAGTATATTGTTGAGGATTTTTGCATTTATGTTCATCAGTGATACTGGCCTGTAGTTTTCTTTCTTTATGACATCCTTCTCTGGTTTTGGTATCAAGGTTATGGTGGCCTCGTAGAGTGAGTTTGGGAATGTTCCTCCCTCTGCTATATTTTGGAAGAGTTTGAGAAGGATAGGTGTTAGCTCTTCTCTAAATGTTTGACAGAATTCGACTGTGAAGCCATCTGGTCCTGGGCGTTTGTTTGTTAGAAGATTTTTAATCACAGTTTCAATTTCTGTGCTTGTGATTGGTCTGTTCATATTTTCTATTTCTTCCTGATTCAGTCTTGGAAGGTTGTACATTTCTAAGAAGTTGTCCATTTCTTCCTGGTTGTCCATTTTTTGGCATAGAGGTGCTCATAGTAATCTCTCATGATCTTTTATATTTCTGCAGTGTCATTTGTTACTTCTTCTTTTTCTGTATTGCTATAAACTTCCCTCTTACAACTGCTTTTGCTGCATCCCATAGGTTTTGGGTCGTTGTGTCTGCATTTTCACACATTTCTAGGTATTTTTTTAGTTTCTCTTTGATTTCTTCAGTGATCACTTCATTCTTAAGTAGTGTATTGTTTAACCTCCATGTGTTTGTATTTTTTACAGATCTTTTCCTGTAATTGATATCTAGTCTCATAGCATTGTGGTTGGAAAAGATATTTGATACAATTTCAATTTTCTTAAATTTACCAAGGCTTGATTTGTGACCCACGATATGATCTATCCTGGAGAATGTTCCATGAGCACTTGAGAAAAATGTGTATTCTGTTGTTTTTGGATGGAATGTCCTATAAATATCAACTAAGTCCATCTTGTTTAATGTATCATTTATAGCTTGTGTTTCCTTACTTATTTTCATTTTGGATGATCTGTCCATTGGTGAAAGTGTGGTGTTAAAGCCCCTACTATGATTGTGTTACTATCAATTTCCCCTTTTATGGCTTTTAGTATTTGCCTTATGTATTGAGGTGCTCCTGTGTTGGGTGCATAAATATTTACAATTGTTATATTTTCTTGGATCGATCCCCTGATCATTACATAGTGTCCTTCTTTGTCTCTTGTAATAGTCTTTATTTTAGACAAAAGTCTATTTTGTCTGATATGAGAAATGCTACTCCAGCTTTCTTTTGGTTTCCACTTTCATGGAATACCTTTTTCCATCCCCTTAGTTTCAGTCTGTATGTGTCTCTAGGTCTGAAGTGGGTCTCTTGTAGACAGCATATATATGGGTCTTGTTTTTGTATCCATTCAGCCAATGTGTGTCTTTTGGTGGGAGCATTTAATCCATTTACATTTAACTTAATTATTGATATGTATGTTCCTATTCCCATTTTCTTAATTGTTTTGGGTTTGTTATTGTAGGTCTTTTCCTTCTCTTGTGTTTCTTGCCTAGAGAAGTTCCTTTAGCATTTGTTGTAAAGCTGATTTGGTGGTGCTGAACTCCCTCAGCTTTTGCTTGTCTGTAAAGGTTTTAATTTCTCCATCAAATCTGAAGGAGATCCTTGCTGGGTAGAGTAATCTTGGTTGTAGATTTTTCTCCTTCATCACTTTAAATGTGTCCTGCCAGTCCCTTCTGCTTGCAGAGATTCTGCTGAAAGATCAGCTGTTAACCCTATGGGGATTCCCTTGTGTGTTATTTGTTGTTTTTCCCTTGCTGCTTTTAATATGTTTTCTTTGTATTTAATTTTTGACAGTTTGATTAATATGTGTCTTTGCGTATGTCTCCTTGGATTTATGCTGTAGGGGACTCTCTGTGCTTCCTGGCCTTGTTTAATTATTTCCTTTCCCACATTAGGGAAGTTTTCAACTATAATCTCTTCAAATATTTTCTCAGTCCCTTTCTTTTTCTCTTCTTCTTCTGGAACCCCTATAATTTGAATGTTGGTGCATTTAATATCGTCCCAGAGGTCTCTGAGACTGTCCTCAGTTCTTTTCATTCTTTTTTCTTTATTCTGCTCTGCAGTAGTTATTTCCACTATTTTATCTTCCCGGTCACTTAGCCGTTCTTCTGCCTCAGTTATTCTGCTCTTGATGCCACCTAGAGTATTTTTTATTTCATTTTTTGTGTTATTCATCATTGTTTGTTTCATCTTTACTTCTTCTAATTCCTTGTTAAATGTTTCTTGCATTTTGTCTATTCTATTTCCAAGATTTTGGATCATCTTTACTATTATTATTCAGAAGTCTTTTTCAGGTAGACTGCCTATTTCCTCTTCATTTCTTAGGTCTCGTGGTTTTTTATCTTGCCCCTTCACCTGCTGTGTGTTTTTCTATCTTCTCATTTTGTTTATCTTACTGTGTTTGGGGTCTCCTTTTTGCAGGATGCAGGTTCGTAGTTCCTATTGTTTTTGGTGTCTGTCTCCAGTCACTAAGGTTGGGTCAGTGGGTTGTGTAGGCTTCCTGGTAGAGGGGACTAGTACCTGTGCTCTGGTGGATGAGGCTTGATCTTTTCTTTCTGGTGGGCAGGTCCACATCTGGTGGTGTGTTTTGGGGTGTCTGTGGACTTATTATGATTTTAGGCAGCCTCTCTGCTAATGGGTGGGGTTGTGTTCCTGTCTTGCTAGTTGTTTGCCATAAGGTGTCCAGCACTGTAGCTTGCTCGTCGTTGAATGAAGCTGGGTGTTGGTGTTGAGATGGAGATCTCTTTGGGATTTTCGCCGTTTGATATTATGTGGAGCTGGGAAGTCTCTTGTGGACCAGTGTCCTGAAGTTGGCTCTCTCACCTCAGAGGCACAGCACTGACTCCTGGCTGCAGCACCAAGAGTCTTTCATCCACACACCTCAGAAAAAAAGGGAGAAATAATAAAAAGAAAGAATTAGTAGAAAAAGAAAGAAAGAAAGGAAGGAGGGAGGGAGGGAGAAAGGAAGGAAGGAGGGAGGACAGGAAGGAAAAAAGGAAAGAAAAAAGATAAAGTAAAATAAAATATAATAAAATTATTAAAATAAAAATTTATTAAGAAAAAAAATTAAAAAAAAAAACGGATGGTTAGAACCCTAGGACAAATGGTGGAAGGAAAGCTATACAGACAAAATCTCACACAGAAGCATACACATACACACTCACAAAAAGAGGAAAAGGGGGAAAAAATCACAAAAGTTGCTCTCAAAGTCCACCTCCTCAATTTGGGATGATTCACTGTCTAAAAGAGGGAAGTAAGGAAAGAAAGAAAGAAAGAGAGAAAGAAGAAAGAAAGAAAAATAGAAAGAAAGAAAGATAGAAAAAAGAAGATAAAGTCAAATAAAATAAAGTTATTAAAATAAAAAATAATTATTAAGAAAAAAATTTTAAAAAAAACGGACGGATAGAACTCTAGGACAAATGGTGGAAGCAAAGACTATACAGACAAAATCTCACACAGAAGCATACACATACACACTCACAAAAAGAGTAAAAGGGGAAAAAATCGTAAATCTTGCTCTCAAAATCCACCTCCTCAATTTGGGATGATTCGTTGTCTATTCATGTATTCCACAGATGCAGGGTACATCAAGTTGACTGTGGAGCTTTAATCCGCTACTTCTGAGGCTGCTGGGAGAGATTTCCCTTTCTCTTCTTTGTTCTAACAGCTCCCAGGGGTTCAGCTTTGGATTTGGCCCCGCCTCTGCCTGTAGGTCGCTGGAGGGCGTCTGTTCTTCGCTCAGACAGGACGGGGTTAAAGGAGCAGCTGCCTCGGGGGCTCTGGCTCACTCAGGCCGAGGGGAGGGAGGGGTACGGAGTACAGGGCGAGCCTGTGGTGGCAGAGGCCGGTGTAACGTTGCACCAGCCTGAGGTGTGCTGTGCGTTCTCCCGGTGAAGTTGTCCCTGGATCCCGGGAACCTGGCAGTGGCGGGCTGCACAGACTCCCCGGAAGGGGGGTGTGGATAGTGACCTGTGCTCACACACAGGCTTCTTGGTGGCCATAGCAGCAGCCTTAGCATCTCATGCCCATCTCTGGGGTCCGCGCTTTTAGCTGCGCCTCACGCCCGTCTCTGGAGCTCCTTTAAGCAGCGCTCTTAATCCCCTCTCCTCGGGCACCAGGAAACAAAGAGGTAAGAAAAAGTCTCTTGCCTCTTCGGCACGTCCTGCCTTTTTCCCGGACTCCCTCCCTGCTAGCCGTGGTGCACTAACCCCCTGCAGGCTGTGTTCACGCCGCCAACCCCAGTCCTCTCCCTGCGCTCCGACAGAAGCCGAAGCCTCAGCTCCCAGCCCCTCCCGTCCCGGCGGGTGAGCAGACAAGCCTCTCGGGCTGGTGAGTGCTGGTTGACACCGATCCTCTGTGTGGGTATCTCTCTGCTTTTCCCTCTGCACTCCTGTTGCTGTGCTCTCCTCCGCGGCTCCGAAGGTTTCCTCTTCCGCCACCCGCAGTCTCTGCCCGCAAAGGGGTTTCTAGTGCGTGGAAACCTTTCCTCCTTCACAGCTCCCTCCCATGCCTATCCTTTTGTCTCTGTTTATTCTTTTTTCTTTTGCCCTACCCAGGTACATGGGGACTTTCTTGCCTTTTTGGAGGTCTGAGGTCTTCTGCCAGCATTCAGTAGGTTTTCTGTAGGAGTTGTTCCATGTGTAGATGTATTTCTGGTGTATCTGTGGGGAGAAAGGTGATCTCCGTGCCTGACTCTTCCACCATCTTCTCCTCCACTCAAAAGCCTCTTCTAATGTGAAAATATTATAATTAATAAAATCATTAGAACTATATCATTAGTTTAAGCTTTCAATTTATGACATGGACATCTTTCAGTGTATGTTTCCACACCAGTTTCTGGGATTTAGGGAGGAGGTGATGAAATCTAATTGTGTTATGAATGACTAAAGTGCTCTGAGTCTGATGGGAAGTTTTGTATAAGAAATATTAGTACTTGATGTGCAAAGTATAAGATTTATACAACAAAAGTATTTTGGAGACCATTTAGCAAAAGAGAAAGTACTACAATGATAAAAATATTTTTCTGTGTGTTTTTGGTTAAAATATTTTCATGAAATTTCTAATTAAATTATTTCATTTGTGTTTTCAGTGGAGAAATAAAAGATAAGAAAATGTGAAGACTCTATTAGTAGTTAACAGTTGTGTTATTATAACCTTGGCATGGCACTCTCTTTCAAAGTATAGTACATTAAAAAAAAAAACAAACACAAATTAAAAAAAACCTTGTCCCATTTACTTTAGATTAAAAAGGTTTTCAGTACCTTGAACTGTTGAACATTTGTTGAAGAGGAAGAAATTTTCCCTCTACCTTTCTAGGTTCTTCTGACTGGCCTAAGAGTTAAATTGACATGAAACAGATTTATAGGAGAAAATCAAACAAAAGTTTAATAACAAGTATACCTGGGAAAGACCCAGGAAAAGTAAGTAACTCACCAAAATGACTGAAACACTCACCTTAAATACCTTAAATACCATCTTTAGCTAAAGACAGAAGAGGATGTTGGAGGTAGTGTTTTAGGACTTCAAAGGGGAGGAAGGCAATTCATGTGGAGACAGAAAAGCAAAGATTTGGTAAACAAATGTCTGCTGGGCCAGGCAGAAACAATGCGAAACAGAGAGGAATTTTAATGAATGGGCTTTGCTAGGCTTCTTTCTGTCCACATACCTAGTTCATCTATGGCGATAGCTCCTTTCCTGGAACAGGTCCTCTATCTACATTCTTTAGGCAGGTAGGGGGAAGTAAAAAGAAAGACTTCCTGAATCTTTTGGGCCTCAATTGTTTTCAGCTCAAAATAATTCACATGCCAAAAAGACATTTTGGCATGGCAAATTTTGCTCCCCTACAACATTTATGCACATACATACCTGGATGTATGTATGTACATATACATGTGCACACATATGTGCTTTCATATGTATATTTATCATATGTTTCACATACTTTCATATATAAATTCATATATGTGTCAAAAAGTGCACAACCTAAAATTTGAGAATTATGATTTACTTGGTTAACATACTGAGAACTCAAGCCCAGGAAGCAGCCTCTCATATAGCTCTGAGGGGCAGCTCCCAAGAGGTAAGGGAGGAGCCAGCATATACAGGAGTTTTTGCAAAAACCAAGTAGTCAGAACATCAAAAGATTACTGATAATTAAAGGAAACCAGACGTCTCAAATTAATGAGTTTAGCATTTTTCTATATATGGGAAGATACAAGAGCCTGGACTTGATGAAAGCGTTCCATTGATATATTCCTTAACTATCTAGGGCCAGTATCCTGTTTATTTCCATCCTGAATTCCCCTGAGGGTGCACCATTGGGGGTGGCTGCAATGGCTGATGGCTTGATGGCCAAAACATCCTTTGTTTACTGATATTGTTAGGGGAACCACTGACCAAAACCACCTTCCCTGGCCAGGCATGATGGCCACCACTTGCATGAGTTATCTTACAACAGGAGGTCCCGGTAAGGAATGCAGAACTAACAAGCCACCACCAACAGGAAGAATTCGGGAAAGGTCAAAAGAAGAGAGGAGATGTCAGTCCAAATGTCCTACCAACCTCTCAGAATCCATCTCGCTGGAATCCATCTTGGCTGAGTGATGAGCATGCCAGCAGGAAGGACCCTGAGTCAGAGTGATTGGCCAGAGACAACACGGAAACTAACCCCATTCCCATAAAACCTGAGACTCCGAGCCACATGGCAGAGCAGTTCTCCTAGATTCCCTTACCCTGCTGCTCTCTGCCCGGGCTCCCCGTCCCAATAAATTCTCTTGCTTTGTCAGCACATGTGTCTCCTCATACAATTCATTCCCTAGTGTTAGACAAGATCCCACTCTTGGGCTCTGGAAGGGGCCCCCCTTCCTGCAACAATATGGCAGGTGACATTCTTTGTCCACATATATATTTATCTTTCCAATGAAAGTATAAATTCCAACGGATAAGTAGTTTCTTTTGACTTCTTCCTACACTCAGACCATCTTACTTGATATAGTTCTGAGTTTAAAGTCAATTTTCAATAATAACTTGAGTTTAATTGATTTTTATTTGAGGTATCTTTAGCATGAAGAATACTGTGCATGAATTTTGCTTTTAGAATAATTTAAAATGTTTACTGCATGCAGTGTGAAGAGGGAAGGCGGGGCATTAAGGATAGAAACTGCATTCAAGGCTATTAATAGAGCAGTCCTAATGAATCAGATACAGCATGTAATCCATGAAATAATAGATTATCATGGAATAAATGAGTCATCTACTAATTAAATAGTGAGTAATAACAATTCAGGGAAACCTAATTTCATAGTAACAATTATTCCTGCCAAGAAGCATTCTCATCTTTAAGGAAACAAATGATTGTCATTAACTGGGTGTAGGTGTCTATTAAATGTTGTTACTATCAAATGATGTATTTTGGTAATAGGAGGTTATCTTTCATGTACAGATCCTCTTGCTTATCTTAAGATATGGTTTAATTTAGAAATGGCAAATTATCAATATTGTACAAGCCCCGCAAGGTCATGGTTCAATTTAAACATTCATTAAGTCTTGTTTATTTTTCGAACACATATGTCAATGTTCACTACTAAGCTACAACTTAATAAGAACAATTAATGGCTGATGCCAGACACACACCATTAAAATGAGAGTTGGGCTGAGTCATTCCAAGCAAAATGAACTGCAGCCAGTGGAGCCAAGGTAAAAGTCTAAAAATGGAAACAGAGAGCAGAATTCTCACAGCTCTTTAGAGACTCAAGTTATCTTTCTCTCCTCCACCAGGAACTGGTGCTGGATTGCAAGTTCCCTGAAGGCGGGGGTGGAGTGATTTGAAAACTTACGTGTGACCCAGTGCCTAATACATTACTTAGGACAGAGCATAGCATGGAGGAATCATTAATCTGATTTCCAAAGTTGTGGGTGGAGTGTTTTTTATATTTTCCTGATAATAAGCTATTTCTCTTTTTTAAGTCCATATCCACAAAGTATTTGAAAATATATAGAAATTGCACAGTAAAAATACAGAGAGAGAGAGAGTTTCCATTATTAGTGCAGTACTCCACAAAACTCCAGTGGCTCCAAAAATCTTGTGAGAAGGTCTTAGAGCCCCCTCCCATGAGAGAACATCAAGACCACTCCCTTTCAGGGCTCTCATTCTCTGATCCACTGGAGAACAGCACATGGAATTTCAGTGACTGGGATAAAATCCATGCGGTCTCTCCCCACATTCATTTCACCTGATAATCAAGTATTTAGAATTCATGAAACCATTATTGAAAGCCCTTTAAGTCAGAGAAGCATATACTGAGTTTTCCACAAATGGTAATGTAATCACTACCATGTGTTTTGAAAACAATAATAAATAGTATTCATTATATCTAAGAATTATGAATTTTGTCCTTTTGTGCTGTATTTTAAGTTGGATAAAACCTTCCATTATACTTAGTTATTCACTATTAAGTCTGTTGTGAGGATTAAATGTGTTAATATTTATAAGGTATGCAGCATTGTGCCTGACACAGAATATTCATACAGCTATACTGGCAGGGATAATTATGATAATAATAATAATCCTTATTTTCAGTTGCTTTTCCATAACTGTCTGATCCTAACCAAGTCAGTGAAGGGTGCACTTGAGTGTGCACTGCAATCTGTCCAAACCCTTCATCATTTTTCTCTTCCATATACAATCTTCCTTCATCTACTTTGACATTTGTTTATTTTTAATTACATGATGTAGTAGATTAGACCCTCATGCAATTGATATCTTAAAACATTTTTTGACAATCTCATAACTACCTCTTTATTTAATATGGATTTAATTATCTTTGTTGAAAATACATTAAAAATGTGTTAAACATTATCAGAAATGGGGGCAGATGTGCTCTGCACTCTATTCAGTGTAATTTTCAAAGTGAGCCTCTGTTTCTCTCCCATCTCATCCTTTGAGGATCAATGTAGTAAAAATAAAGTTAAGAATGGGCATGTGTTGTAGAAGTAATTGTTGAGTCTTCATCAAATAAGAAAGATTAAGACAATATGCTCTAGGCTAAAGTGGAGTAATATACAAGTTTGGGCATCTAAAGACTGGAACTGACACTTCTACTATGTTACTGTGTCACCTACAAGTATGGTGACTCAATCTGTAAAAGCTTCTGTTTCATGACCATACATGGCCATGACACCTATCACATAGGCTTTTGTAAGAATTAAGTTAGCAATATATGTAAAGCATCTATAGAATGCCTAGAGGGTAGTAATTTGTGAATGAGTATTATTTCCCTTTGGCACTCTGCCCCACCCCTCCAAATATTCCTCTAATTGTTTTCACCTTAGTGTTTTGAAGCACTTAAAGTGCTTCCTAACAGTTTCAATGACTTATTGGTTTTGTTATAGATAATATGCATACCCAGAAGCTTTTCTTTTATTTTCTGACTTTCTTGCACACTAGTCCTCCATTCAAATATTTAACGTTTTTTGTTTTCTTGACTTAGAATTGTTTTCACTTCTAGAATTTCAGCAACAACCAGAAATGAAGAAGGACAGAAATACTTGAGACGAAAGAAAATTTTCTATATCTACCAAATTTCATATACACTAAGACATATTTTTTTAATGTTTAACTTGTTGAAATTGGGCTGCATCTTTTAATCAACGTCTTACAATTAATGCAGAAAGGCAACAATTCCATTAGGTTTCATTCCTGGAGAATGTTCAGGTATCAGGTATTCTGGCATCAAATCTTGCTTGTTGGATTTAAACTTATAAAACTATCCAGGAAATCATAGTGAAGTAATCTGTCAACCTTCAGAAACCAAATGGTGGCAAGGAAGGGATGAGAAATGTGGTGATTAAGATGTTTATTAACATTGCTTAAGCAGTAATTAAAATTACACCAGCTCTACATAACTGCAAATCTTGCTTTGAGCACACACTGCTAAAAAGTTTAATTTTTTATGGAACTTTTAAAGAACTAATGACAGAGCAGATCATACAGTGTGAAAAATCATAAACATTGTTCATGAATTGAAGAATAACTTAGACTCTTAAAAATTTAGTGATACTTTGAACAGTTTATTTGCTTACTTTTCCTTTTTATGTATGCACAAAAGTATATAATAAAATTTATGTTAAATTAAGCTTAAAAGCTTACTATATATAAAGCTCAAATAAATGTCAAATTTCCATGTGAAAAGAAAGCATGTTTCATAGTTTAACTGAAGGGTGTTTATTCTTAAAAATGATGATTCTTACAATTGAGTCTGCCTTAAATTTTAAAATACATGATATCCAATTTTCTCTTCTAAATATAAAAGTAAGTTTTGTTGTTATTTGTCTATTTATTAGTTTTCATCACTTCTCCTTTCTCAGTACCCTATTTTATATACCTTAGCTACTTCTAAGCCAATAAATGAGCAAATTTATTACAGTACATTCCAATTAAATTTCCTTAGGAGGGTCTTCTGTCTGTTTCATAAAATATTAAAAAATGTAGTTCAAGAGCCCAAGCTATTCTGACTTTATTACTAACATGTCTCTTTTGCAAACAAACACAATATCTAATCTGCTCTGTGTCACACTTCATCTCCATTTTTCTCTTCTTAACAACTAGTTACTATTTTAAATAATTATCCTCAGGGGAAGTGGTTTAAGATTAACTCACTCTGAAATGCAATTTGAAAATACAGAAAATTTGCAAAGATCAAATATGCATATGCTAGAATTTCTCATGATGAGAAATTAAAATTCAGGAAATATCACTGTAGTCATTTTCTTAGTTGTCTCAGGCTGACATACAAAATACAATAGATGGGGTGCCTTAAATAACAGAAATTTATTTTCTCACAGTTCTGGAGGCTGAGAAGCCCAAGATCAAAGACTTAGAATCGCTGACCAATTTGGTTCCTGCTGAGAGCTCTCTCCTTAGGTTGCAAAAGGACAACTTCATGTTATGTCCTCACATGGTCCTTTCTCGGTCCTTTCACTTGGAAAGAGGGAGAGAGAGAGTGATTTCTCCCTTTTATAAGGCCCCTAATTCCATGAAGAGTGCCCCATTCTCATGACTTAATCTAACCTTAATTACCTCCCAAAGCCCCTTCTCCAAATACCATTACATTGGGGGAATATGAATTTACTTTTTTGGGTGGGGGACACAACCATTCCATAACAGTCAGAAAAGAATGTTATATAGGTACTGATAGTTGAGAAAATCAGGAAGCGAGACTTTTGAGCTTTTTGCAGAGTGGAGTAAAATGGTAAAAGTGGAATTTTAGAAGGATTACTTTTAGAATACAGTACCTGATAAATCAGACAGAAGACTTGAAATAAATCCCATTAGAAAAATATTTTCATGACCTAGGCATAAGATAATGAGGAATTCACATCTGGATGGTGACATCTCAACAACCACAACAACTACAATAGCAGGAATCATCTATGGAACATTCACTGTGTGCCAGGCACTATTAAAAATGCTATGAATGCATTATTTTATTTGATTTTCAAACCAATCATGTGATGCAGCTACTATTATTCTTTTTATTTTATAAATGAGAAACCTGGCTTAGAAAGACTAGTAATACCCTGCTTCTCCAAGGGAAGGTATAGATAAAGGATCATACAAAAGAAAGTAGGCTGTGGTAATTAGAAATGCACACTTTGTATGGGACATATTATCAGAAGATGATATTATGAACTACTTGGTTATAAGTGAAAATTGAATTCTTGAGTTTATTTGAGAGAAAATAGAAAAATAGAGCTTTAGGGTAAGGGAATGGTGGAGGCAGGAAAATATGAGGAAGGAGGGTAAGAAACAAAAAACAGATTGAAAGTCTTTCAAATTAGGTAGAAATGAACAAGCAGTGTGTTGTATATTGAAAATTAAGCAGTGTGTTGTATATTGAAAATTAATAAATAGAGTTTAAAAGTAGTAGATTAATTCCCTACATCATAAAAAAGTCAAGGAAGATAAAGACAAAATAGTTGTTCAGAAAGGAGTTATTCATGATATAAATGTTTTCTTCCAATCTTTTTATCACGGGGTATATTTCAGTTAAAAAAAGTTGCTTTCAAAGAGACTGGAGACTTTTTGTAAAGTTATTCTAAGTCTAACCAAAGATATAAAAGAAGAAAAGGTAGAAACTAAAGGGAAAGAAGAGAATGAGGAAAGAAGTCCAGTGACAGAAGGAATAAAGTATATACAAAAGGATGAAAGGGAGGTAGGGAGAGAATGCAGGTTGGTTGGATAGAAAGTAGGAAGAGAGGAAGGAAGAAAGATTGTACAGGAAGCAGGGAGGGAGAGACAGAGAGAGAAAGATTATTTATTTTTCAGTCCCATATACATTACTTTCTATTAAAGGTTACCAGATATTTTACGCATAGAAACAGCATCAAAAGATTAATATCAGAATCACATAATATTATAACCAATTGACACAACAGCAAAACTGAGTGATTCCATTCAACATAGAATCTGTTCTGACAATGTTATTATGATGGCAATAGTTTAAACTTTTTATTAACTGCATTCTTTATCTAATGAAAAAAAGGAGAGTTAAAAATTTAATATGTTTGTCTTTCTTGCCCAAATGAGGGAAGGAGAGTTTAATTTATATTTTCTTAAACTGAAGTAAAATAGATACCAAGACTGGAGTGCTGGTCTAGTAAGTTTTACTCTCGACTGAGCATAAATCTTGTTAGTCGCTCTCAACTGAACACAGTTCAAAAATCAGCAACATTTAACTCCAAAGGCTGATTTTGTAAAGAAGATAACCCACAATATCCAATTAAGAGAGATAGATTAGATTAGTAAAAGTGAGTAAAAAACAATAAAAAGCGTACTTCGGGCAAGTAAAGTTTAAAAAGAAATCTCCAAAATGTTTACAAATTCAGAAATAAGTTATGAAGGAAGACTAAAAATTTTAAATACTTCTTTTTTAAAAAAGCTTTAGTTTATTATTACCTACTTTAATTGTGGTAAAATGCACACCACACAAAATGTTCCATCTTCATGTTTTTAAGTGGACTGTAGTCCAGTAGCATTAGGTACATTCACATTGCTGCTTCAATGTCACCACTCCCCACCCACACAACAACTCTTCATCCTATAAAACTGAACACATTAAATAGTAACTCTCCACTTCCTCCTACTCCTAATCCCTGCAATCACCATTCATTTTATATCTACTTTATCATGAATCTTCTCATTATTTTTTTTAATCATAAACCTAAGTTTATTTTATTTTATTTTTTAGAAAAGAGCCATAAAATCCAGCAATTTCACTTCTGGGTGTGTGTGTGTGTATATATATATATATATATATATATATATATATATATATATATATATATATCACAAAGAAATTAAATCAGTTTCTCGAAGAGGTATCTGCACCCCATGTTCATTGCAGCATTATTCACAACAGCTAAGATATGGAAAAAACCTAACAACCTAAGTGTCCATTGATGTCCAAGAAATAAAGACAATGAGGTATATATATACAACTGAATGATATTCAACCTTAAAAAAGTAGGAAATCCTGCCATTTGCAATAACATGGATGAACCAATAAGACATGTAGTAAGTGAAATAAACCAGACATAGAAAGGCAAATACTGCATGATATCGCTTACACATGGAATCTGAAAAAGTTGAACTTATACATAAGTTATCTGGTGAGTCACTTCCCTACAGCTTTTCTTCAAACTCGTGCTGAGAGTCTGATAGAGATATTTGTGTATTATGGGAACTTCCCTGTCTTGACCTTGGCAAAGAGAAAGCTGATGACAGTAGATTTATCAGGGAAAATATGAGGTATGTATTCAATGTTCCAGGTAATGAAAATATTCAATGGGCCATTTCAGTTTTCTTTCACAGTGCCATTAAGTGTACTCAGTTTTGTTTTTGAAGAAGATGACTGATTCGGACACATTTACAATGTTGTATCAAAGACAGAACTATGCTAGTTATCCCCAAAGGCTTAAGGGTTGACTTAGCAGTCTATAATATTTTAATACATTTTAAATTGAAGTTTCCTGCTTAGTGTGAGCCTAAACAGCCACCATTTAATGTCCTGTTTCTATATGTGTCAAGCACAATGGAGGATCGCCTATAATGTTCCCAGTGTTTAAAGACAGCCTGAAGACTTCTTCATGACCATTTCCATGGCCCTCTGCAACCTCACCATACGTTCTAGACCAGTGTTTCTCAGTCTCAGTTGCACATTAGAATTACTGGGGTACTTTTTGAAAATCTCAGACCCAGACTCCCCACCCCCAATCAGGTAAATCAGAATCTCTGGGGATGGAATAAAGGTATCAGCATTTTAAAATCTCACAGGTGATTCCAAGGCACAGCCAAGATTGAAAACTGCTGCTCTAGATGGGCTCTGGTTTGCAAATTTTACTTGTAAAATGTGATTATTCAAATTGCTATAACAATGTGTTCTATGGGTTTCTGCTCCAGAAATGTTAATCTGAATTGAGAAGTGAAAATTACATTTCTTTTAGTAGGATTAAAGCGGGAAAAAAATGTTTGATATAAGGGAATACTTCCAAAAATTCACTTCTTAAATTATAGCTTTCTTCAAGATTCTTTATCCATCCCTCTTTCCCTCTATACCTACTTTCCCTGGGAGATCTCATCCACTCCCGTGAATTCAGGTGCTGTCTACCAACAAACTGCTGAGGTCCAAACTCTCATATCCAACCCAACTCTGTAAAAGATAATTGTTAAAGATAATTTTCAAAAAAATGGTAAAATGGTGACTCTTGTAAAGATATAAAAATGAACTGTGTTAAAGATTTTATTTCACTCATGAGGGAACCATAACTGGTAAGCATGATATATATTATCCACTTCACAAAAGTTTAAAAAAAAATGATAGAGCATAAAGATACGTTGAGAAACATGTGTAAATGGAGGCAAAACTAGTTTTGCCATGGAGGTGGGAGGAGTTGGGAGCAGAAATCGTTTGAACCTTTACTGTACAGGACAGAATCTGCATGTCAATCAGTTACTTAGAATCCCCAGATAGTTCAAGACAGTGTATGGAGGTAGAATTCCATGACTTAAGGTGTGTTCAATGGAGATGATGCATAGCATCTCACTGACAGATTTTTTACAACAACTGCAACACCCGCTTTTGAAGAAGTGAACTCATCATTGCCTCTTTCTCTCTTGAATCCTTTGCCAACACATCCCTTAAAGACAGTCACTGCCAAAGGAATAATCTTCAAAATTTACAAGCAGCTCAATATCAAAAAACAAACAACCCAATCCAAAAATGGGCAGAAGACCTAAATAGACATTTCTCCAAAGAAGATACAGATTGCCAACAAGCACATGAAATAATGCTCAACATCACTAATCATTAGAGAAATGCAAATTAAAACTACAATGAGGTATCACCTCACACCAGTCAGAATGGCCATCATCAAAAAATCTAGAAGCAATAAATGCTGGAGAGGGTGTGGAGAAAAGGGAGCATGCTTGCACTGTTGGTGGGAATGTAAATTGATACAGCCACTATGGAGAACAGTATGGATGTTCCTTAAAAAACTAAAAATAGAATTACCATATGACACAGCAATCCCACTACTGGGCATATACCCTGAGAAAACCATAATTCAAAAAGAGTTGTGTACCACAATGCTCATTGCAGCTCTATTTACAATAGGACATGGAAGCAACCTAAGTGTCCATTGACAGATGAATGGATAAAGAAGATGTGGCACATATATACAATGGAATACTACTCAGCCATAAAAAGAAACGAGGGCTTCCCTGGTGGCACAGTGGTTGAGAGTCTGCCTGCCGATGCAGGGGACACGGGTTCGTGCCCCGGTCCGGGAAGATCCCCATTGCCGCGGAGCAGCTGGGTCCGTGAGCCATGGCCGCTGAGCCTGCGCGTCCGGAGCCTGTGCTCCACAAAAGGAGAGGCCACAGCAGTGAGAGGTCCACGTACCACAAAAAGAAAAAAGAAAAAAAGAAATGAAATTGAGTTATTTGTAGTGTGGTGGATGGACCTAGAGTCTGTCATACAGAGTGAAGTAAGTCAGAAAGAGAAAAACAAATACTGTATGCTAATACACACATATGGAATCTAAAAAAAAAAAAAAAAAAGGTTCTGAAGAACCTAGGGGTAGGACAGGAATAAAGACACTGACATAGAGAATAGACTTGAGGACACAGGGTGGGGGAAGGGTAAGCTGGGAAGAAGTGAGAGAGTGGCATGGACTTATATATACTACCAAATGTAAAATAGATAGTTAGTAGGAAGCAGCCACATAGCACAGGGTGATCAGCTCAGTGCTTTGTGACCACCTAGAGGGGTGGGATAGTGTGTGTGGGAGGGAGACGCAAGAGGGAGGAGATATGGGGTTATATGTATATGTATAGCTGATTCACTTTGTTTTAAAGCAGAAACTAACACACCATTGTAAACAATTATACTCCAATAAAAATGTTTAAAAAAAAATACACCGAGAACTACCCTATGATCTGACAGCGGCCCTCCTGGACATATATGCATAGAACACCATACTTGGAAGAGACACATGCACCCCTACGTTCCTCGCAGAGCTATGTGTGATAGCCAAGACAAGGATGCAACCAAAATGCCCATCAACAGATGAATCAAAAAAGAAGATGTGGTACATATATACGATGGAGTATTACACACATGAAAAAAATGCCAAGTACAGCAACATGGAAGTACCTGGATATGATCATATTCAGTGTAGTAAGTCAGACAAAGAAAAACACATATCATATGATATCACTTAAGTGTGGGGTCTAAAACTTGATACAAATAAACTATACTTCACAAAACAGAAACAGAGTAACAGACATAGAAACAAAAGTATGGTTACCAAAGGGAGAAGGTTGGGGGGAGGGATAAATTAGGAGGTTGGTATTAACATATGCACACTAATATATATAAAACAGATTACCAGCTAGGACCTAATTTGAACTCAGGCAACTGTTCCCAGCACTCTGGAATAACCTACATGGGAACAGAATCTGAAAGAGAATAGACATATGTAGATGTATAATGGAATCAAGTGGTGTATAGCTAAAAAATCACAACCTTGTAAATTAACTACACTCCAAAATAAAATTAAAATTCAATAAAAGAAATAAAGACAGTCACTGCATCTTCTTTTCTATTATATCTACAATATGAGATGAACATACATTTACACCCCCTCAAATTATTATGACTGCTTGTTAGAATAAGCAAGTGGCTTTTTCTTACACCTATTTAAAGGAAAGCCAATAGTTTCATACAGAACAGGAATGAGAGAGTAGGATTTGAATGGAAGGAGTTTAAGTTTCAAATTCTATATAGTGGAATTTTCTGGGTATCTTACAGATGCTCAATAAGTCCTTACTTTTTAAAAATTAATTAATTTATTCATAATTTATTTTTGGCTTCATTGGGTCTTCATTGCTGCACACTGGCTTTCTCTAGTTGCGGCGAACGGGGACTACTTTTCATTGTGGTGTACGGGCTTCTCATTGCAGTGGCTTTTCTTGTTGTGGAGCATGGGCTACAGGCATGCGGGCTTCTTTAGTTGCAGCACGTGGGCTCAGTAGTTGTGGCTCACAGGCTTAGTTGCTCCGTGGCATGTGGGTTCTTCCCAGACCAGGGCTCGATCCCTGGTGTCCCCTACATTGGCAGGCGGATTCTTAACCACCACACCACCAAGGAAGTCCCTAAGTCCTTGATTTTTGATTGATTAAAATTTGAAACTTGCAAGGCCATGTTAATCCCATACCTACAGTTACAGCAACATTGGAAAGATTAAGAAATCGAAAGTGTTATCAGCCTGGTGATTTACAGAGGACTTTATAACCGATTTGTCATTTGAAAGAAATAGAGGCTTTTAAGTATTTAAGAGATTAGCAATGTGAGGGGTACTTTCTCTTGATCTAAGCCGTAGATTTCTGTTTTTCTACTTATTATCTTAAGATGGATCTTTCAAGCAATGCAATTATCTACACTTTAGACTGTGAATATCTGCTGCTATTTGTGTTACTTTTGCAGTACACTGTGACAATCTTTTATTAAAACCACAGAAACAATAACATCTATTTTAAATAACATGAATAAATAAACTAATATTTCAGTTGGGTTGTTACAAAAAAACATAAAAACACATAATTTTTCTGATAGATTTAAAAAGAGAAAAACAAATGTAAGCTGAAAATCAACCTTTTTAAACATAGGGGATATTTTTAACTCTAGGAGTTATAAATACTAACACTTAATGTATGTCTTTATGGTGAGAGAGTATTTAATTCCTGTAATTATACAACGATATTAAAAAAAGAATCAGGATTTTAATGTACTAATGGAACTAGAGGAATCTAGGGCCTCATGAATAGACTGCAGGAAAAATGCATTTCATTTTTCTTATACAGTCTTATCTCAATAAAAACCCCTAAGTTATTTTTATCCGTTTGAATTAGTGCTTTTACTGTAACAATTACTTAAATCTAATCCACTAATTTCAATTAAGCAAATTCTTTTCTTTAATATTCAGAAGATAATGCATTAACTCTTGCTAGGACAATAGTGTGGATTTTAGTTGTTGATTTAAATAAAGTGAAGCATTCTAAATTTCATGATTTCATAAAGGGCATTTTCTAACCAAATGTCCTGCCCAAATTATGGAGGTAAATATGATGGAAATATAACATTGTATTTTTACTCAAATGTTTAACCTTTAGACTTAAAAATAAATTATTTTGGGACAAATATTTGTCAGACAGACACATTTACAGTTTAGAAAATGTTTTAATTTTTACTTTAAATGTGGGTAGTGCCCCCTGGTGGAAATATGTCAAAATAAATTAAAACTTTAATAGTTAATGCTGCATAATTTTAAAAAATCAGACTCAAAGGTTTGAGTTGGCATTATGGAAACAACAAACTCTATGTCAATTATTAAACCTAATTAGTATTTTATATAAGCTGTACAAGGTGATGCCTTAGAATATTTATGCAAAAGCAGCCAGTTCTCAATAATCCACCAGTTTGGATTCATTTACATTGTTTTATACACTCTTTAAAATTAAATTTGTAAAGTAGCCATCCAATATTTTAACTATCGCCTGGTCATATTCAAATTCCTTGAACCTTCTGTATATTTCAGCATTGTGAAGGCAGAGATTTTGAATGCCAATGATTTATTCTCAGTGAGTTTGTTCATATGGCAACAGCTCAGTAGAAGTTTGTTGTGGCTCATTTCATAGATTTTATCAAGATATGAAGGTAGGACTTACACTACTTTGCATGCAGAATCTGTCTTGCAAACTAGAATCTATATACTAAATACTGAATAAATATGAATTGACTCACTAATATTGGGATATTTGCTATTATGCCGTGTTGGGAATAAAAAAAAAAAATCTAGTGAACATTCTGTAGTCTTCAGCAATATCTAAAGATAGTCAATATTCACATAGAGTAAGTAGAAATTTGTACTATAACCCTGTCAAAATATGAATAAGTGACATGAAACTCAATTTAAAGGATTAAAAGTAAAGTGTTTGACCTGGTTCAAGAGAGTTAAATTATTCTGAAGCAGTAGCACCAAGTTAACTCTATAGCAAAATATTTCATTACTTCAAAGGCTTATTTATACTTGTCAATGGCTATGGAATGCATGTGTGACCAAACGCTAAACAATTTAAAATATGTACTAAAAGTTTGAAATGTCACCACACTGAATGAAAGAATGAGAAGTCATGGTTGTTAATGTTAAATTACAATGATCATTTTTGCTTTTAAATTATGGAATAACTGAAAACCTTCAGGAGTTAAGTTTTTTGCTTATCTGCCATTACTTAGTGCTGCTCTGGAATATTGGGATTGTTCATTATTTTTATCATGTTGTCTACTCTTCCCATGATATATCTGCATCAAAATTTAGATATTTTATTGAAATATCTAGAGCCATGGACATTTTTCATACATAAAAAAGGAATGCTCTAAGGTCTTAGACTTGGACTATAAAATATTTGAGATAGAAACAAATTTTCAGAAGATGTGAAGTATCTATTGTGAGGAATCATTATGTCATACTATCAGTCACAGATTATATTCAAGAAAGAGGGATTTAATAAGTACATTTTTGCTTCTTCATAAGGAAAGGTTTGAATATGTATGTATAAGAAAATGTTTATATGGTGTGACTTTAATTTCATTCTTCTATTTTGATTATACTTATAAGCACTTGAAAGTCAATGATAAATTCAGCTACTGTATTTTTAAGTGTTTATTTCATATTAAACAATGTGAACAATTGAAAACAATACAGTGATTTTAGGGCTAAATTCTTGGAGTAAATTAAGAGGCATGGAAAAATGAATACCATCATATCAAAGTGAATATTTAAAAACAAAGTAAAAATTAAACATAGTCATAAACCCTCAGGTTTTTAAGGTGTATATTAGTGTGTATCACTTTTTAAACTTAAGAATAACTTCTTCATATTAAAATGTATTTCTATGATGATGAAAAATAATACTAGAGAATATAGTTATCTGTGCTATACATTCTGTGTGTGTGTGTGTGTGTGTCTCATGCAGTACAATCTTTCATTGAATTCTTTCCATGAGGTCAAAATAAATTTAGAACATATAAAGATTATTAAGGAAAATGAGGCTTATATATATTCTTACTTTTAAAATGACCTGAAAAATATTTTTGACTGTGTAGATATTTTGTTTATGAGAATGATCCATTTGAAATGGATAGGGCTTTAGCCAAACTCAATTTGCTGTTACAAAAGAGCTGTCTTGAAGTGCTCTAAATATTTACTTTTCTGCACTGCCAAGCAAAAGAGTTATGTACAATTGGAGTTCTTGGTAGAACCTTATGTGCTGGATATACTCTTGTTAGTGTGACTTAAAGCAAAGAAATTAAATTGTAACAATGCCTTTTAGAAATAACATTTACTCTGGGTGCAATGATAATATTTTCTCATATTTTGAAGCAGGTAAGTTGGCAGGTATAACATTTTTATTTGGCACATAAGTTGATAACTTATATTAACTTTCTCAATATAGCCAGCTCCTGGTTTTCATCCATTCTGAGAATTTTGATTCCATCAAAGAAAAATTCTTATTTGACAGAATCATTTTAGAAACTGCAATATGGATCAAAAAGTTGAAATTCAACAAGCAAAATTTAGATCAGAAAGAAAATATCCATGTTCTATGCACAGCTAAGCAGGACAGGGCTTGGAAACACATCCAGTTTTGTTTAACTTGATTTAGGAAAAGCACCATCTGATATTTTGCCTCACTGCTTTAGTATCAGAGATTCTGCTAATAATCTACATGGACTCTTGTCCATCACCTCAAAAGTCAAAAACATCATATCTGGCAACTTGACTTATTTTTCCATGGTTTTCAATAAATGGCAGATACATATAATATTCCTTTCAACACCACAGTTTTATTTTTGCCTTCAAGTGGATAAAAATGGAAGCTCTTGATGACCATTTGAGCAGAGATTTCACATTTCTGGAAAGTAAAGCAAACCCAACTCCCAGACTGGTATGATAAAGAGAAGTTATTCATAACATGACTGAATTTGTGAGTATTTTTGGTCATAAACTGAGGAATAGCCTGTAATTTAGGGTTAATAATTCACTATTATTGTTGATGCTAAAAATATTTAGACAAAATGCAACTCTGGAAGGCAAAATTGGAGCTTATTAACTATGAAATGGTTCCAAATCTAAAGGAAGTGCAAAATGCAGAGGAATATGAAAAAATAGGTAAAGCTTACTGTTTTATCCCCAAACTGATATCTTCAGAGGTTTCTGGAAACCTTGAAAAAGTCTTCTTTTTTAAAAAAAGTAGGCTGAACAAATTCAGGCAACTATGAATGTAGAGAAAAAATGAAACAGCACAAATTTATCACCAAACATAATAAAGAAGGATTACAAGTACAAATACAAGCACCTAGGTATTTCAACCTGATTGTTTCCACTCCTTTCTGGGATGTCAACCACTATCTTGAAGCTGAGTTTCCTAACTTCTGGTACTTCTTTGTTTTATTAAATAGGAATACAGCTTTACTAAACAATATAGAGCACCAGCTCTCTTTATATCATCCTCTACATATTCTATTACAATTACTCATAATCATTGAGGAGAGATTTGTTCATGTTTGGATGTATAATTCTAGTTCATTAATTTTTCATAGCTGTGTAGTATCCCATTATATTAGTGTTCTACAATTTATTAACTAATTCTCCTGCTGATGACATTTAAGTTGTATATCAGTTAGGAGAGGCTAAATTTATGCTGTGACAGGAAACAGCCAGAAAATATCAGAAAAAAATGTATTTCTTGCTCAGGAAGTCTGCTATAGTGGAACAAGATATTTAATTCCACAGAGTACTCAGAGATCCTGATGATAAAGCCTTCCCACCTGTAAAGTCACAGTCATCATGGTGTGGGGAGGGAGTTTGCTGGCCAGAACCAGCCACGTGGTTCATCTCAGAGCAGTAGTTTCCAGAAACCTCAAAAGGAAATGAGGTGTTGGTGAGCTGGGATAATGCTTACCACCACTTGTCTCTAGTTTTCACTATTGCAAACCTTACTGATGTCCCCTTGTATTCATGTGAGAGAAAACTTAGGAGTGAAAATGCTGGCCTCGAGGAATACCACCTCTTCAGCTTTCATAAGCAATAACTAAATTGCATTTTCAAAGAGTTCTGCTGTACTCCCATCACAAGAGAATAAGAGTTCCTGTTTCTTATAGTATTTGCCAATAATAGGTACTATAAGTCTACCCCCTACCCCGTGATCTGATTGGTAGTCATATCATTTTATTGTGATTTTAATTCATATCTGCCTGGTTACTGGTAAGATTATCTCTTTATCTGTTTTTTAGCCACTTAGTTTATCTTTATGAATTTCCTATTCATATCCTTTGCTCATTTTTCAATTAAGTTGTTTGTCTTTTCTTATTGTTGAAGATTTTATATACAATGGCAAATATAGGCTCCAAATCTATGGATTATCTTTCTAATTTTTATCATGCCTTAAAGGTGCATAAAAATTCTTTCTTGTAGATGCAAATGATTTTTTATAGATGAAAAAAATTCTAATGCAATCAACTTATCAGCCTTTTTTTTTTGACAATTGGTATGTTTTATAAACAATCCTTACCCAAGAATTAAAAAAAATTATTTATCTTCTAAAATTGCAGTATTTTGCTTTTCAAATTTAGTTTATTCTCATGTAATTCTCTCTTATGTTATTCCTGAAGGAGTAAATAAAAATTTTAAATATAGATAATCAATTTTTCCAAATTTCTGAATAATACATTCTTTTTTTCTGATCTAAATGTCACTCTTCCCATATATATATAAGATTCTGCACACATTGAGGTATTTTTCTTGATGCTCTATTTACTTAGTTGATCAGTATGTTCATCCAGACAACTCTCTACAGCATTAGAGTAAATATTGATATCTGTTAGGACAGGTATCCTCACTTTGCTTTAATTTTTAAAATTTTGGCAGTTTTTGGTCCTTTACTCTTCTGTACAAATGTCAAATCACCTTAACAATGTCTATGAAAACTCTGTCAGGATTTTCAATGGAGTTGCTTTAAATGTTTAAGTTATTTGGGGAGGAAATTGATCATTTTGTAATAGTAAGTCAAAATAAATATAGTTTATCTGTTCATTTATTGAGAATTTTTAACCCTCTAGTAACAAATGATATAATTATCTCCATTAAAGTAATACACATATTTTGTTAGGTTTATTCATGATAGCTTTCATTTCTTTAGTTTTGTTGCTATAATAAATTATACTTTTTTAAAAATTACATTTTTAATAATTTTGTGGTTGTATAAACATGCAATTGATTAATTATTGTATTGGTATATATTGGTATATAAAATTAATTCCAATGTTATCCTTGCATTTTCTCTTATGTTTCCTACATAGAGAGTTATATCACCTGTAAATAATGATAGTTTTACTTCTTCTTTACATATTTATTAATTTTTCTTGTATTACTATACTTACTAGGGAATTCTGGAATAAAAGTGAATGTAATCAAGGGTAGAAAACATCCTTATCTATTTTCACATTTTAAACAGAGTGCCTCTAATATTTTCCTATTAATTGTAACATTTCATAAACGTTTAGTAGCTAGCCTTCAACTGAGTTAATACCCTTCAATATGTTGAGTGTTTTCCTTTGCTTTTATTTTTAATTAGCAATGGCTTTTATCATAAGTAGATATTGATTTTATCAAATGGTATTTTTTGTCTCTATTTATGTGACCAGATAGATTTTCTTTTTATTCTTCTTTCATCTAATTTAATCCTTTTGTTTCTGAGATTATCCTAGCTTTTATTATACCACCACAGTTTTTCTGCATTAGAGCTTTCTTTTTTTTTTTTGCGGTTCGCGGGCCTCTCACTGTTGTGGCTTCTCCCGTTGTGGAGCGCAGGCTCCGGACGCGCAGGCTCAGCGGCCATGGCTCACAGGCTCAGCCGCTCCGCGGCATGTGGGATCTTCCCGGACCAGGGCACGAACCCGTGTCCCCCACTTTGGCAAGTGGACTCTCAACCACTGCGCCACCAGGGAAGCCCTGCATTAGAGCTTTTGCGTCTGTATTTGTAAGTGTAATTGGTCCACAACTTTTTATTCTTATCCTGTCCTTGTCTGATTTAAGTTCAATGGTTATTCCAACTACATAAAAATAGTTGGGAGATTTTTTACCTCTTTTTCTAACACTGAAAGAGTTTCTGTAAGATTGGAACTATCTGAATCTTAAATGTTTAGGGAGCATGCCTCTAAATCTGGTATATTATTATCTAGTAATTTATATAAACTTCACTATCTTGTCTACAAAACAGGCATTATTATTTTTACTGATTATACTGATATAGCCAAGTTGAAACTAATACAGCTTTTAAAAAGTCTTACTGACTGATTTTTGAATCCTTATATATCTTGACATGGTTAACTAACATTTTGTGAATATGGTGAAGTGTTAGATTCTTAATATTGAAACATTTTCTAAATAAATAAAATAAAGAAGACCTGTAAAATGAACAAATAATTCACAAAATAAATACACATAAAAAAACACGTGTGAAAAAAACCTCTCTAAATTGAGATTTCTCTCTCCCTCTGAGGAAAGGTCATAGAGTTAAGGAACGTGAAGTCAAATAATCACTTTTTGTATACAACTGGGAGCAATATAAATTGGTACCAGGCTATTTATCATAGTTATTGATAAATTTTTGAATATCTAAGATCTTAGAGGAAAGATAATTATCACTGTAATGAAGCTAGATTATTAGCATCAATATTGTCTTTGTTATTCCCGTAACACCTATTCTAGTGTTTTGGAATAGAGTAGGATCTCAGAATTGTTATTCCCTAATAACTGTATAATTATATCTGAATCCCTAAAGTATACCAGCATTTCACATATTGGAAAATTATATTTGCACACCTATGCTTCTAGTTAAGTCATCGATATTCCTCATTTTAAATTATTTCATTTAGAATATAATGTAAACCAAAAATCAACTTATCCTCCATGAAAGCTGTTATAATATTAACTGAATTCAGTTGTAGATTTTATGTAGACTAGTCATTTGTCCAATAGTCTATAATAACCTTTACCTTTTCCCCTTTTCCTAAAGTCAAAATGACCTGCAGTCTATCGAATACATTTCTGGAGAGTTAACATAATGAATGTATCTCCAGCTTGTTAAAAATAGTAAGTTGACTTTGTTTAAGGAAGCATGGTACCTACTTTTTTTATTAAGGGTAGAACTTTATGGTAGATTAGCTTGGCTCAACGTAAAATATAGATTTATTTGGTGAAGCCTCAGTAAGAAAATTTGAAAACAGCTTACCAACAATTTTTTTTTCACTTGAACTGATGAGACAAATCAAGCCTGTGATGGTGATTTAATGATGCAATCAGCAGTGAGTCACACCTGACTGATGGGTCCCTCCAGAGTCTGGCAGGCAAACTTGACCACCAAAGTCTCAGACAAATTTTTCCCAAAGACCCTCTGACTAACCAGCCTCCAGTCAATTGTCTTCTGTCTTGTCCTTGACGCACCGTGATCTTTTGTTGTTGCTGTTGTTCAGCTCCTCTGCTTTGAATTGAACTGCACATAGTGACCTCCAGATGTAATTTATAATAGAGTTACACTTACCCTTCAAAATGTCAAGTATGTAGTCAGGTGGCAAACACTGAATTCTCTGTGGAGACTTCGGTAAGAAAGTAATAAATGTAATTTGCACAGAACACCAGTGTTAATAGCTATCAGTATAAACACAATGAAATGTACAATTGCACTGAGTCAGCACCCAGTCACCCTCGCTCCTTAACTCGCACGTCCCTGGGTGTGGACGTGCCGCTGAGGCGGTGATGTCCTCATCTGATACACATGTCAGCTGACTGTCACTGCAATTCAAAGGTGAATCAGATGATATAGTCTCAAAATTAGTGTGCTTTTTCTCCTTGTCATCTGTATACGTTGGGAAGTTTTACTAAAAGTTTTAACAAGTTCAAGGACATTTGTGCGATTTCACAGGTGCATCCTGCTCTGCGTCTAAGGGCCTCTGCATGTGGAAGAGTAGCAGGGGGCAGTGCAGACTGTGGTGATGGAGAAGGTGCAGGAAAAGATGTGTGGTTTATCATAAGTCTTGTGGCTCCACGGATCAGGGCCTGGCCATTACCTGAGAGGTAGTTAGGAACGGAGACTCTCAGGCCCACCCCAAGACAACTGATTCAGAATCTTCTTTTTTTTTTTTTTTCTTGCGGTACCGGGCCTCTCACCGCTGCGGCCCCTCCCGCCTCAGAGCACAGGCTCTGGACGCGCAGGCTCAGCGGCCATGGCTCACGGGCCCAGCCGCTCCGCGGCATGTAGGATCTTCCCGGACCGGGGCACGAACCCGTGTCCCCTGCATTGGCAGGCAGACTCTCAACCACTGCGCCACCAGGGAAGCCCCAGAATCTTCTTTTAATAAGACCCACCAAGTGAATCACATGAACATTAAAGTTGGAAGCACACTCATTTTAAATATTGCTCTACTTTATTTGAGTATAGGAAACCGATGGCTACGTCACTCATCAGCCACACACCCAGTGCTGATCCTTAACCCCTCTGAGCCTCGCATTCCATGTCAATTACCCTTAACACCTCATCTGTGCTGATACCAGAGTGGACTTGTTATCAGAGCAAGTCATGACACAGTCAGGTGTCTGGCAACCTCAGATAAGGTTATCAATCATGGTTATCATTATTAATTTTTCTAATAGGGAGCTCCCCTTTCACCAGTTCAGGAATATTGACATTTTCCAATACCTTACAATTTAAATGTGTTTTTGTCTATAGCAGCATAGTGAATTTTTCTTCTAATGCTCATCATCTCATCTATATCTGCTCCGTCTTTGCTACCAGGCATGTGAAGGGATTTTACTTCACTGCCCCCAATGTCTTCTGTTGGTCAGAGCCATGTGACCAGTCTGGCCAGTGGTCCTGGGCCACAGTGACAATTTTATATAAGAACCTTTATTTAACAGTGTAAGACTCTGCAAGGGTCTCTTCTCACTTCAGAGTGGTCCTTTTAGATGGCAGAGTTTCCATCAATCTGAGTCCCTGAGTGGGGAAGATGTTGGAGGGACCTGCTGTTGGCATTTGGTGAACACAGATCATGAATGAGAAATAAACATTTCCTGCTTTAAGTCTCTGAGATTTTGGAGTGGGTTGTTAATACACTGTGAAGAAGTAGATCTTGACTACAGACACATCTGCTTTGCAGTGCTAACCTTCAAGACTGCACCCTGCTTTTAGACACTTTGGTGGAAGTATAAGTCTTCTAGGGGTACTTGAAAAAATAAATACCCTAGAAAAACAAAAAAGATGTTGTGAGGAATCTGTCTGATTTATTTTAACAACCACTTAGTCTCTGATTCAGCCTTGCCATTTCAGTCTGCCCTACACAGCTTACTCAAACCAATCTTCCTTCAAGACTCTAGAATGAGATTTCTCTAGAAATTCTCCCTGTTTCTGACCACACAGTCTAGCTCAGTATTGCAGACACAGCTCACATGTCCTTCCATATTTCAAGGCAGACATTGATAATTGATGGCAGTAAGTTTTCTTGAAGAGGTAAGACATGCTCTTACAATCATTTTTAACTCAGAAATTTTGAAAGCCTGTAGTAATCCATCAGAGTAAACCAGAAAGATATAATAAATTTGTTATCATTGGTCTAAATTCTTCAGCTTGATGTCCTAAATAAACACTCTCTAAAATCTGGTCTTACTCTTTTAATTTTCACTTCCTACAACTCTCCAAAAGGATAACCTTTCCTCAAACCAGAACACTCTCCACACTTTTTGCAACAAGTAAAATAAAATAATGTGAGGTCTGATTGAGAACTTTTATTTCCATAGAGTTTATTAAGTAGATTACAATGCAGGTAGTAACCTGTTGAAAACTAATTTGAAAAACTGTCCAGCCCTTGTCATGAGACAGTTGTGTTTCAGGTATGAAAAGACTAGCTGGTTTATCCATTCTTATTAATGAGAAGTTTAAGAAAGGTTAAGAATGGACAAACCAGCTCAGTTTCTCATAGATCACTCCACTCATCAAAGAACCTAAAATACAAGGTCAGCATGACTCTGAGGATGTGAGATTGTGGCTGTACACTTGTCATATTAAAGGGCTAGAAGAAACAGAAATAACATCAATAGCAATGGTAGTAATAATAACTATTACATATTGAGTACTTACTATGTGACAAGTACTGTGAGAAAGGCTTTTCTTGCATTTAGTTTTCCCACATGCCTTTAAGAGATAGGTTTTATTATTATTCCTACTTTATGGATGGGGAAACTGAAACTCAGAGGTTTTAATAAACTTGCCCAAGGTCACATAGCTAATAGATTTTGAAAATAGGACTTCTTTTCTTTTCTTTTCTTTTTTTTTTTTTTTTTTGCAGTACGCGGGCCTCTCACTGTTGTGGCCTCTCCCGTTGCGGAGCACAGGCTCCCGACGCGCAAGCTCAGCGGCCATGGCTCACGGGCCCAGTCGCTCCGCGGCATGTGGGATCTTCTCGGACCGGGGCACGAATCCGTGTCCCCTGCATTGGCAGGCGAACTCTCAACCACTGCCCCACCAGGGAAGCCCCTGAAAATAGGACTTTCCATCTCCAGAACTTACATGCCTAACACCTTTCTCTAGACTGCTCCAGACAGTGAGACAGTTGTGGTCACACTCCTTGGAGTAATGGGGGGAAAATCAACAACTGAGGAAGAGTTACACCTCAGCTCTGGTTCCAATTCAGTTTCAAGTGTTCATTTTACTTTGGGTAAGATTACTAATGTGCTTCTATAACCAAGATCCGGTGACTGTTACATAGTTCGCCAGCTTTTACACAGATACTCCACTGAAGAGCAACTTATGAACTGCTTTTCTGGGTCCACAATTATTTTATATGTCTAAAATGTATGTCATTGACTGAATCTCTGTATACATATATTTTCTAAAATGAAGAATCCTTTTTCTCATGAAAACAATAATTTGTGGTTCATCTGGTTTATTATTTGCAATTTTATGTATTGATATTTCTCAACAGCCAATCTCTAGAAGAACTGGATTTCTCATTTTTCTCAACTGGTTATATTTTTTAAACCTTGTAAAAACTACTTCCAAGTTGTTCCTCAATTATTCAATATTAAGTACCAATTAATTTAAAAGTTTTCCAAGGTTCAGCTTTCAATATCTCTGTATCTGTGAAGCTGAGAACCTGAAGAAGGTACTGAAGGAGTTTTGAAAGTGACATAAAGATTAGAACCAAGGAGAACTGAGCCATTGTTCACTGAAGACATTGGGAGTATATTTTATGCTCATGAGCAGAAAGAATCTGTTTATAATCATAATTTTTCATGGTATATATGCCAAGGTAAATTCAGAAAGTATCCAGAATATTGAGAAAACATTGATTTGGTTATGAAAATGTTCTAGCTACAATTTACACTTACCAGTTTGTATGACTTTGAGCTGTTCCTTTAATTTCTCAGTGTCATTTACTCATCTATAGAACTGCCCTGACAAGTGAATGAGATTGTTATAAGGATACAACCAGACCAGATATATGAAAGAGCTTTATACACTGTAAATTTTGATAAAAACAAAGTTCTGCTATTACTGTGAATACTGGTTTGCCTTTTGAATATCTGTTGTTAAATCTGCAAAGACTAAAATTATGTGTAGCCCAGATTACTTGTTTTATCAATAAAAAATAACTAGATTACTCTTTTTGAATTATGGTTTTCTCAGGGTATATGCCCAGTAGTGGGATTGCTGGGTCATATGGTAGTTCTATTTGTAGTATTTTTTAAGGAGCCTCCATACTGTTCTCCATAGTGGCTGTACCAATTCACATTCCCACCAGCAGTGCAAGACTGTTCCCTTTTCTCCACACACTCTCCAGCATTTATTGTTTCTAGATTTTTTTGATGATGGCCATTCTGACTGTTGTGAGATGATATCTCATTGTAGTTTTGATTTGCATTTCTCTAATGATTAATGATGTTGAGCATTCTTTCATGTGTTTGTTAGCAGTCTGTATATCTTCTTTGGAGAAATGTCTATTTAGGTCTTCTGCCCATTTTTGGATTGGGTTGTTTATTTTTTTGTAATTCAGAATTCAAAAAGTGTCATGTACCAAAATGTTCATTGCAGCTCTATTTACAATAGCCCGGAGATGGAAGCAAGCTAAATGTCCATCATCGGATGAATGGATAAAGAAGATGTGGCACATATATACAATGGAATATTACTCAGCCATAAAAAGAAATGAAATTGAGCTATTTGTAATGAGGTGGATGGACCTAGAGTCTGTCATACAGAGTGAAGTAAGTCAGAAAGAGAAAGACAAATACCATATGCTAACACATATATATGGAATTTAAGAAAAAAAAAAAATGTCATGAAGAACCTAGGGGTAAGACAAGAATAAAGACACAGACCTACCAGAGAATGGACTTGAGGATATGGGGAGGGGGAAGGGTAAGCTGTGACAAAGTGAGAGAGTGGCATGGACATATATACACTACCAAACATAAAATAGATAGCTAGTGGGAAGCAGCTGCATAGCACAGGGAGATCAGCTCGGTACTTTGTGACCACCTAGAGGGGTGGGATAGGGAGTGTGGGAGGGAGGGAGATGCAAGAAGGAAGAGATATGGGAACATATGTATATGTATAACTGATTCACTTTGTTATAAAGCAGAAAATAACACACCATTGTAAAGCAATTATACTCCAACAAAGATTTAAAAAAAAAATGACTAGATTAAAGCCTGTTCATTACTTGTCTATTTTGCCTTTATGAACACAATATTTATTGCATATCCTTTGCCTGTGTCTGCACTTTACTCCTGTCTATAAGATCTGCTGAGACACAAAGAGGAAATAGAAGATGTGTGTGTGTGTGTGTGTGTGTGTGTGTGTGTGTGCATGTGTGTGTGTGTATAAGGCGATTAGGGATAAGAAGAGGTGATAAGATTATTAACTTTTGACATCTTCATTGTAAATCTTTTCAGTGTTAGCTAGTGAGTATCCAAATGGAGCTCATTAGTACAATCAAATGTGTAAAATATAATTATTAATTGTATTTTTCTGTGATAAATTGTTGGTAAACTAACCGTGGTGAAGTAGCCCAATACAATGAACATTATAAAGTTGAGTATTCCTTTGATCCTTTGGTTAGTAAGTGACAATTTTAAGCACTATAATATTTTGGTGAGAAATTTCTGTCTTACAGGGTAGCAATATTTTGAAGTCTCATAATTGGATTCATTTAAGTCTTCAGCATCCAAACCATGGGATAGTGTCCAAAACAGAGAAGTATTATCACTAATTTTATTCTACAGAAGCAACTTCAAAATTTTATTTTCTTTTTGTCCATAGTAAACAAACTTCTAACCTCAGAGCTATTTCAGAAAGTAATTATTTAAAATGCTTTTACATTAATATGGATTTCATTACTGAGAGTATATGGAAATGACTAGATAAGAGAAGACTTTTTCAGGTAATTCATAGTTATAATTAACAATATGCAAAGTTAGGGTCAGCTAGTTTTGAAAAGTGACAGAAAATTCATTCTACTTTATTAAAACATAGTCTGATTCCCAAACCAAAATCAACTCTAACAGTCCATTTCTATAATAACGTTTAAATTTTTAATTATAAAATTAATTTTCCAGACTAGCAGGCTGTAATTAGATATTATAATATTTATGTTGACTTTTCTTCTGGATTACTTATCTAAATAACTAACTTTTGCCATTTTGTAAGTCCAAATAATGAATTTTAGATATTCTAACAGCAAAGCAGAGCCCCAGAAGGGTGATTTCTAAAGTTTCTTTTCTAAAATTGCTGTATAGTCTCAGATTGTGTCATTGTTTTTGAATAATTTAAATCATGCTTTAGTATTTAAAAGTTATTTAAAATTTTTCATTGAATTATAACATAGTTACAGAAGAGTAAACAAAACAGTTCAATCAGTTGCCACAAAACCAAGTCCCCAATGGAGCAAACTCACAGGTCAAGAAATAGGACAGTGTGAACCACGGTGTCAGCCTTTGTGTTCCCTCCCAATTCAACTGTAACTTATCTCTAAATTTCAAATACCTTAGCATGGTTTTACTGTTTCTCAGTTTTTTAATACTTATGCAATAAGTATGCTTTTTTTTTCAAGCTTCTTTCACTCATCATTATTTTTGTGAGATTACTGTGTATGGTTTATAGTAACAGTTCGTTCTTTCTCATTGTTTTGTATCATATGCCATCATGAATGGTCTCTACCTTTTTTTTTTTTTTCGGTTCACGGGCCTCTCACTGTTGTGGCCTCTTCCATTGCAGATCACAGGCTCCGGACACGCAGACTCAGCGGCCATGGCTCACGGGCTCAGCCACTCCGCGGCATGTGGGATCCTCCCGGACCAGGGCACGAACCCGTGTCCCCTGCATTGGCAGGCGGACTCTCAACCACTGCACCACCAGGGAAGCCCGAATGGTCTCTACTTTATCCATCTATCTATTTATCCACTTATTTATCTTTTGATGTATATTGGAGTTTTTATAAACAAAACTGATAGTGGAATTCTATTTTATGTCTCCTAGTTGTGTGTACCTAGAGGCTGAATTGCACAAATATATTACAGTCTACAAGATGCAGCCAGACAGCTTCCCAAAGGGAGTGAACATAATTTACACTCCCAAGAGCACCTAGTAAATTCTCCATTACTACAATATTGTTAATACATGGTATTAGCAGTACAGTCTTGGTCATCTTACATCTTGTGGAGGGTATATAATGGTGGCTTATGATGTTTTTCTTTAGCCTTGCCCTAATGACTAATGAAGCTAAGAATCTTTTCATGTTCTTAATTGACCTTCTATTATCTTCACCTATGAAGTGCCTGTTCAAAATTCTTGCCAATTTTGCTACTGAATTTTTTCTATTGTTCTTGGTATTTGAAAGATTTCTTTTTATTTTATTTGAATTTTATTTTATTTATTTTTCTATACAGCAGGTTCTTATTAGTTATCTATTTTATAGAAAGATTTCTTAATATATTCTGGATGTGTTCATTTTAAAATTCTCAAAATCTTCTGTAACTCCTTGTGTTGCCTTTTCACTTTCTTAATGGTGTCTATAGTGAAATGAAGTTCTTCCTTTAAAATAGTTCAGCATACCAATCTTTTCCTTAAATTATAGTTACAGCTCTTCATATTTTGTTTAAGAAATATTTGCCTACCCCAAGGTAATGTAAGAATTCTTCTATATTATCTAGAAGTTTTATCCACATGACATTGATGGTTTTAAGGCAGGAGTCAGCTTTATTTCCATATGTATATCTATTCACCTAACAAAGTTATTGAAGTTGTCATCTTTCTCAACACCTCTGTACTGACACTATTTTCATAAATCAAGTGCTCATATCATTGTGAGTCAGTTTATAGACTCCATTCCATTTTCATGAAAAACATCGACCTGTATTTCTTTTTTGTTGTTAGGGTCATAAAATGAGTTAGGAAGTATTCTGTCTTTTTCTAATAATATCCAGAAGAATATGTGTGTGTATTTGTTTGTGTGTGTGGTGTGTGTGTATATCTGTTATTTTTTCCTACAGTGTTTGGAAGAATTCAGCAGTGAAGATAACTAGAACAAGAGTGTTCTTCATAGAAAGGCTTTAAATTATAGATTCAATTTCTTTACTAAACATAGAATAATTGTTTAAATATTCCATTTTTCTTCTTGATAAATTGTATTTCTCTAGGATATTTTTATTTCATCTACTATTTCCTAATTATTGCTATAAAATTATTCACTGCTATTAAAAAGTTTGTCAAAACTTATGAACAATGTAATGTCTATAAGGTCTAAAGTGATACCACTTTTTCATTCCTGATATTAATTAATTCTGTCTTCCCTCCATTTTTTTTCTCACCAAATCAGTAAAAGTCATCAAAACTCTATCAGTTTGATTGGTCCTTTCAAGAAAAACAAATGATTCTCTTTTAATTAATTTATTGTGTATTTGATCAATTATTTACTTTAGCTATTATCTTTACCACATCTTTTCTTTATTCTTCCTTTCTAATCTATGCCTTGAAATGCACTTGATTTTCCTCTAAGTTCTGATTTAGCTTCATCCTACAAGTTTTGATGTGCTTTTTGCCTACTATTATGATGTTAAAATTATTATTTGATTTCCATTGTGAGTTCTTTTTAACCCATTGTGTTTTCAGAAGTACATAGCTTAATTACCATATTTATGAATATTTTCTAGTTACAGTCTATCCTCATTATTTATGAATTCTGTATTTGAGAATTTGCCTATTCACTAAAATTTATTTGTAACCCCAAACTCAATACCCTGTCACTTTACTGCTCATCAGCAGACTTGCACCAACTGCTGAAAAATTTGAGTCACCTGATGCATAGTTCTACCCAGCTAAGGCAGAACAGGGGAGCACACTTCTTCTTGTTTCAGCTTTCACATAGAAGCAACCAGAGGATGGACAGGGAAAGGAATGATGAAGTACAGCACAAGAAGCTCTGGTTCTGGGACCTGTTGGATGAGGTCTGAATCCCAAATCTGACACCTGTTAGTGGGGCAGCACCAGGGAAGTCACTAAACACATCTGAACCTCCTTTTTCTCTTTTGCAAAATAAAGAAAATAGACTCTACCAGGATAAGTATTTTTAATATTTAAGAGTATAATTTATGTGAGATATGTATAAATGTGAACATACTTCCCTAGAAGCAATGTTTCATGTTCACCTAGTCAGTGTTCACTCTAAAGAACATAACTACTGAAAATAAGGAGAATTAATTTGTTTCTTTTTCTTAAAGAAATTTCTAGCTTAATTGACTTGTGTTCCTAATTCTTTTAATTTGTAGAGGCTAGTTTTATTGCCCTTACCTGTCAAGCTTGGTGAATATTCCAAGTGCACAGCTGGGTCAGTGATATGTTGGTACTGAATGATGTCCCCCTCCAAGCTCATGTGTTAAAGCCCTGCACATCCTCACTGCCTGGGGGCCTACATGGTACCTTAACACTGATTTTTTTTTTTTTTTTTGGCGGTACGCGGGCCTGTCACTGTTGTGGTCTCTCCCATTGCAGAGCACAGGCTCCGGACGCGCAGGCTCAGCCGCTCTGCGGCATGTGGGATCTTCCCGGACCGGGACACGAACCCATGTCCCCTGCATCAGCAGGCGGACTCTAAACCACGGCACCACCAGGGAAGCCCAACACTGATATTTAATGTTCAGCTTTTCTAGTTGTTCTCAGTAGTAAAGCTGGTCTTTAGTCCACTATTGCTGGAAGCGGAATTCTTTTTTTGTTGTTGTTGTTGTATTTTCTTATAATTCCATCTAACTTGTCTGTCATATTTATATGTAATTTTGCAAAACAGAACAAAAGAATTGTATCTGCCCCCTCTGCATGTGACTAAATCTAAGTTTATACCATGAAACTGGCTGCTGGGTTATTATTAAGGCCAGAACACTGGGAGAGCTTTTGTCTCTTTTTTTTTTTTTTTTTTGCGGTACACGGGCCTCTCACTGCTGTGGCCTCTCCCGTTCCAGAGCACAGTCTCCGGACGCGCAGACTCAGCGGCCATGGCTCACGGGCCCAGCCTCTCTGTGGCATGTGGGATCTTCCCGGACCGGGGCACTAACCCATGTCCCCTGCTTCGGCAGGTGGACTCTCAACCACTGCGCCACCAGGGAAGCCCTGTCTCTTTTATTTTGATCAGTGTATCAGTCAGGATAGACAAGGTTGGCTGCACTATGGAAATGAACAAATTCCAAACTTAGTGACTTCAAGCAAACAAGATTTATTTTCTTCTCAGTTACATTTCATGTGTCTCTGGTTAGTGGCGGGCTCTGCTTTTGCTTGATTTCATCAGAGATCCAGACAGATCTGAAACATCTCTCATCAGAGTGAAAGACAGGAAAAGTCATAGCAAATAAAGCTCTGGATATAACACGTCTCTTCTCATGTGCGATCATTCAAGTGGCATAGCTAGGCCTGACTTCAAGGAGGCAGAGACATTAAATCATATTATGTAGAAGGAGAAACAGACTATCTCTGAACAGCACTAATGGCTAACACAACCAGTTTTTTAAGTGACCAATGGCCACCATTTCCTAGTAACTGAAAGACAAATTCTCAAGAGTGGAGAAACTATCCTGCTCTTAAATGTTTTTGTAGTCTCTAACATAGTTGTATTAGTTTTGTATTGCTGGCATAACAAATTTCCACCAACTTAATGGCTTAAGACAACACAAATTGATGGTTTGACAGCTCTGTAGGGGGAAATTCAGAATGGTGTTAAAATCAGGGTGTCAGCAGGCTGTACTCCTCTCTGGAAGCATGAAGGGGGACCCAAGTCTTGGTTATTTGAGTTGGCAAAAGTAAGTTCTTTGTGGTTCTAAGATGGAGGTCTCTGGTTTGTTGCTGGCTATAAACTGAGGGCCACTGCCAACTGCTGGAGGCTGCCTCAGTCTTTGGCCATGGCCCCTTTCTTCATCTTCAAGGCCAGCAAAAGTGGTAGAGTCTCTCTCTCTCTCTCTCTCTCATATATATTATGTATATAAATTTTAATTTAAAAATACTGAAATAGATTTTTTTAAAATGCTATTTGTGCTTTATCAATCTCGATTAGCTAAGCGAGGGCCATCTGGTCCTATATATGGAGAAGTATAACCATAAACAACTTCATTCTTTTTCTTTGTAACTGATTAATCCTGATCCTTTAAAGGATAACTTAAATTAATATGTTATGAAGCATAAAATAGATTAGTCTATGTTAATGAATGAAAAGGTTTCAACAATCTACTTTTTTACATGATTCAAGGAGTTTTGCTGAATAATCAACTCAAATATTGAGGAACGACTTCTATACATGGTGAAAATAGTGGATATACTTCTAAGGCATAAGTGGTTTTCACATAGGTATCATCCATATTATCCCATCACATTTTCACAATTGCTCTGTGATACAGGCAGGGCAGGAATAATTAAACCAATATAACAAATGGGGAAACTGAGACTTGGGAGTAAGTGACATACCCACAGTGTAGAGTGAGTTGTGGGAAAGTGAGAAATCCCTTAATATAGGTCTCCTTCTACTTCCTTTGTTTTTTGTGTTTTCTTTTAATTTTTTTTTAACATCTTTATTAGAGTATAATTGCTTTACAATGGTATGTTAGTTTCTGCTTAAAACAAAGTGAATCAGTTATACATATACATATGTTCCCATATATCTTCCATCTTGCATCTCTCTCCCTCCCACCTTGCCTATCCCACCCCTCTACGTGGTCACAAAGCACCGAGCTGATCTCCCTGTGCTATGCAGCTGCTTCCCACTAGCTATCTATTTTACGTTTGGTAGTGTATATATGTCCATGCCACTCTCTCGCTTTGTCAGAGCTTACCCTTCCCCCTCCCCATATCTTCAGGTCGTTTCTCTAGTAGGTCTTTATTCCTGTCTTACCCCTAGGTTCTTCATGACATTTATTTTTTTTCTTAAATTCCATATATATGTGTTAGCATACAGTATTTGTCTTTCTCTTTCTGACTTACTTCACTCTGTATGACAGACTCTAGGTCCATCCACCTCATTACAAATAGCTCAATTTCATTCCTTTTTATGGCTGAGTAATATTCCATTGTATATATGTACCACATCTTCTTTATCCATTCATCTGATGGTGGACACTTAGTTGGATTCCACCTCCTGGCTGTTGTAAATAGAGCTGCAATGAACATTTTGGTACATGACTCTTTTTGAATTATGGTTTTCTCAGGGTATATGCCCAGTAGTGGGATTGCTGGGTCATATGGTAATTCTATTTGTAGTTTTTTAAGGAACCTCCATACTGTTCTCCATACTGGCTGTACCAATTCACATTCCCACCAGCAGTGCAAGAGTGTTCCCTTTTCTCCACACCCTCTCCAGCATTTAGTGTTTCTAGATTTTTTATGATGGCCATACTGACTGGTGTGAGATGATATCTCAATGTAGTTTTGATTTGCATTTCTCTAATGATTAATGATGTTGAGCATTCTTTCATGTGTTTGTTGGCAGTCTGTATATCTTCTTTGGAGAAATGTCTATTTAGGTCTTCTGCCCATTTTTGGATTGGGTTGTTTTTTTTTTGTTATTGAGCTGCATGAGCTGCTTGTAAATTTTGGAGATTAATCCTTTGTCAGTCGCTCCATTTGCGAATATTTTCTGCCATTCTGAGGGTTGTCTTTTGGTCTTGTTTATGGTTTCCTTTGCTGTGCAAAAGCTTTGAAGTTTCATTAGGTTCCATTTGTTTATTTTTTTTTTTATTTCCATTTCTCTAGGAGGTGGGTCAAAAAGGATCTTGCTGTGATTTATGTCATAGAGAGTTCTGCCTATGTTTTCCTCTAAGAGTTTGATAGTTTCTTGTCTCACATTTAGGTCATTAATCCATTTGAGCTTATTTTTGTGTATGGTGTTAGGGAGTGAACTAATCTCATAATTTTACATGTACCTGTTCAGTTTTCCCAGCACCACTTATTGAAGAGGATGTCCTTTCTCCACTGTATATTCCTGCCTACTTTATCAAAGATAAGGTGACTATACGTGCATGGGTTTATCTCTGGGCTTTATATCCTGATCCATTGATCTATCTTTCTGTTTTTGTGCCAGTATCATACTGTCTTGATTAATGTAGCTTTGAAGTACAGTCTGAAGTCAGGGAGCCTGATTCCTCCTGCTCTGTTTTTCTTTCTGAAGATTGCTTTGGGCTTTCGGGGTCTTTTGTGTTTCCATACAAATTGTGACTTTTTTTGTTCTAGTTCTGTGAAAAGTGCCAGTGGTAGTTGCTTAGGGATTGCATTGAGTCTGTAGATTGCTTTGGGTAGTAGAGTCATTTTCACAATATTGATTCTTCCAATCCAAGAACATGGTATATCTCACCATCTATTTGTATCATCTTTAATTTCTTTCATCAGTGTCTTATAATTTTCTGCATACAGGTCTTTTGTCTCCTTAGGTAGGTTTATTCCTAGATATTTTATTCTTTTTGTTGCAGTGGTAAATGGGAGTGTTTTCTTGATTTCACTTTCAGATTTTTCATCATTAGTGTATAGGAATGCCAGAGATTTCTGTGCATTAATTTTGTATCCTGCTACTTTACCAAATTCATTGATTAGCTCTAGTAGTTTTCTGGTAGCATCTTTAGCATTCTCTATGTATAGTATAATGTCATCTGCAAACAGTGACAGCTTTACTTCTTTTTTTCCGATTTGGATTCCTTTTATTTCCTTTTCTTCTCTGATTGCTGTGGCTAAAACTTCCAAAACTATGTTGAATAAGAGTGGTGAGAGTGGGCAACCTTGTCTTCTTCCTGATCTTACTGGAAATGCTTTCAGTTTTTCACCATTGAGGATGATGTTGGCTGTGGGTTTCTAATATATGGCCTTTATTATGTTGAGGAAAGTTCCCTCTAGGCCTACTCTCTGCAGGGTTTTTATCATAAATTGGTATTGAATTTTGTTGAAAGCTTTCTCTGCATCTATTACAATGACCATATGGTTTTTCTCCTTCAATTTGTTAATATGGTGTATCATGTTGGTTGATTTGTGTATATTGAAGAATCCTTGCATTCCTGGAATAAACCGAACTTGATTATGGTGTATAATCCTTTTAATGTGCTGTTGGATTCTGTTTGCTAGTATATTGTTGAGGATTTTTGCATCTATATTCATCAGTGATATTGGCCTGTAGTTTTCTTTCTTTGTGACATCCTTCTCTGGTTTTGGTATCAGGGTGATGGTAGCCTTGTAAAGCGAGTTTGGGAGTATTCCTCCCTCTGCTATATTTTGGAGGAGTTTGAGAAGGATAAGTGTTAGTTCTTCTCTAAATGTTTGATAGAATTCACCTGTGAAACCATCTGGTCCTGGGCTTTTGTTTGTTGGAAGATTTTAAATCACAGTTTCAATTTCAGTGCTTGTGATTGGTCTGTTAATATTTTCTATTTCTTCCTGATTCAGTCTTGGCAGGTTGTGCATTTCTAAGAATTTGTCCATTTCTTCCAGGTTGTCCATTTTATTGGCATAGAGTTGCCAATAATGATCTTTTGTATTTCTGCAGTGTCAGTTGTTACTTCACCTTTTTCATTTCTAATTCTATTGTTTTGAGTCTCCTCCCTTTTTTTCTTGATGAGTCTGGCTAATGGTTTATCAATTTTGTTTATCTTCTCAAAGAACCAACTTTTAGTTTTATTGATCTTTGCTATCGTTTCCTTCATTTCTTTTTCATTTGTTTCTGATCTGATTTTTATGATTTATTTCCTTCTGCTAACTTTGGGAGGTTTTTTGTTCTTCTTTCTCTAATTGCTTTAGGTGCAAGGTTAGGTTGTTTATTCGAGATGTTTCCTGTTTCATAAGGTAGGACTGTATTGGTATAAGCTTCCCTCTTAGAACTGCTTTTGCTGCATCCCGTGGGTTTGGGTCATTGTGTCTCCATTGTCATTTGTTTCTAAGTATTTTTTTGATTTCCTCTTTGATTTCTTCAGTGATCACTTCGTTATTAAATAGTGTATTGTTTAGCCTCCATGTGTTTGTATTTTTTACAGATCTTTTCCTGTAATTGATATCTAGTCTCATAGTGTTGTGATTGGAAAAGATACTTGATACAATTTCAATTTTCTTAAATTTACCAAGGCTTGATTTGTGACCCAAGATATGATCTATCCTGGAGAATGTTCCATGAGCACTTGAGAAAAATGTGTATTCTGTTGTTTTTGGATGGCATGTCCTATAAATATCAATTAAGTCCATCTTGTTTAATGTATCATTTATAGCTTGTGTTTCCTTATTTATTTTCATTTTGGATGATCTGTTCATTGGTGAAAGTGGGGTGTTAAAGTCCCCTACTATGAATGTGTTACTGTTGATTTCGCCTTTTGTGGCTGTTATTATTTGTCTTATGTATTGAGGTGCTCCTATGTTGGGTGCATAAATATTTACAATTGTTATATCTTCTTCTTGGATCAGTCCCTTGATCATTATGTAGTGTCCTTCTTTGTCTCTTCTAATAGTCTTTATTTTAAAGTCTGTTTTGTCTGATATGAGAATTGCTACTCCAGCTTTCTTTTGGTTTCCATTTGCATGGAATATCTTTTTCCATCCCCTTACTTTCAGTCTGTATGTGTCTCTAGGTCTGAAGTTGGTCTCTTGTAGACAGCATATATATGGGTCTTATTTTTGTATCCATTCAGCCAGTGTGTGTCTTTTGGTGGGAGCATTTAATCCATTTACATTTAACTTAATTATCGATATGTATGTTCCTATTCCCATTTTCTTACTTGTTTTGGGTTTGTTATTGTAGGTCTTTTCCTTCTCTTGTGTTTCTTTCCTAGAGAAGTTCCTTTAGCATTTGTAGTAAAGCTGGTTTGGTGGTGCTGAACTCCCTCAGCTTTTGCTTGTCTGTAAAGGTTTTAATTTCTCCATCAAATCTGAATAAGATCCTTACTGGGTAGAGTAATCTTGGTTGTAGATTTTTCTCCTTCATCACTTTAAATGTGTCCTGCCAGTCCCTTCTGCTTGCAGAGATTCTGCTGAAAGATCAGCTGTTTACCTTATGGGGATTTCCTTGTTTGTTATTTGTTTTTTTTCCCTTGCTGCTTTTAATATGTTTTCTTGTATTTAATTTTTGACAGTTTGATTAATATGTGTCTTGGCGTATTTCTCCTTGGATTTATCCTGTATGGGACTCTCTGTGATTCCTGGACTTGATTAACTATTTCCTTTCCCATATTAGGGATGTTTTAAGCTATAATCTCTTCAAGTATTTTCTCACTCCCTTTCTTTTTCTCTTCTTCTTCTGGAACCCCTATAATTCGAATGTTGGTGTGTTTAATGTTGTCCCAGAAGTCTCTGAGATTGTCCTCAGTTCTTTTCATTCTGTTCTCTTTATTCTGCTCTGCAGTAGTTATTTCCACTATTTTATCTTCCAGGTCACTTATCCATTCTTCTACCTCAGTTATTCTGCTATTGACCCTATCTAGAGTATTTTAAATTTCATTTATTGTGTTGTTCATCATTGCTTGTTTCATCTTTATTTCTTCTAGGTCCTTGTTAAATGTTTCTTGCATTTTGTCTATTCTATTTCTAAGATTTTGGATCATCTTTATTATCATTACTTTGAGTTCTTTTTCAGGTAGACTGCTTATTTCCTCTTCATTTGTTAGGTCTGGTGGGTTTTTATCTTTCTCCTTCATCTGCTGTGTGTTTTTCTGTCTTCTCAGTTTGCTTATCTTACTGTGTTTGGGGTCTCCTTTTTGCAGGCTGCAAGTTCATAGTTCCCATTGTTCTTGGTGTCTGTCCCCAGTGGCTAAAGTTGGTTCAGTGGGTTGTGTAGGCTTCCTGGTAGAGGGGACTAGTGCCTGTGTTCTGTTGGATGAGGCTTGATCTTGTCTTTCTGGTGGGCAGGACCATGTCTGGTGATGTGTTTTGGGGTGTCTGTGGACTTATTATGATTTTAGGCAGCCTCTCTACTAATGGGTGGGGTTGTGTTTCTGTCTTGCTACTTCTTAGGCATAGGACGTCCAGCACTGTAGCTTGCTGGTCGTTGAGTGAAGCTGCGTGCGGGTGTTGAGATGGAGATCTTTGGGAGATTTTTGCCATTTGATATTATGTGGAGCTGGGAGGTCTCTTGTGGACCAGTGTCCTGAATTTGGCTTTCCCACCTCAGAGGCACAGCACTGACTCCTGGCTGCAGCACCAAAAGCCTTTCATCCACACAGCTCAGAATAGAAGGGAGAAAAAGTAGAAAGAAGGAAAGAAAGAAAGAAAGAAAGAAAGAAAGAAAGAAAGAAAGAAAGAAAGAAAGAAAGAAAGAAAGAAAGAAAGGGAGAAAGAAAAAGAAAGAAAGAAAGAAGGAAGGAAGGAGGGAAGAAAGGAAGGAAAGAAAGAAAGAAGGAAAGAAGATAAAATAAAATAAAGTAAGATAAAATAAGGTTATTAAAAAAATAATTATTAAGAAAAACAAATTTTTTTAAAGAAAAAAAAATGGACGGATAGAACCCTAGGACAAATGGTGAAAGCAAAGCTATACAGACAAAATTGCACACAAAAGCATACACACTCACAAAAAGGGGAAAAGGGGAAAAAATAATAAATCTTGTTCTGAAAGTCCACCTCCTCAATTTGGGATGATTCTTTGTCTATTCATGTATTCCACAGACGCAGGGTACATCAAGTTGATTGTGGAGCTTTAATCCACTGCTTCTGAGGCTGCTGGGAGAGATTTCCCTTTCTCTTTGTTTGCACGCTCCTGGGGCTCAGCTTTGGATTTGGCCCCGTCTCTGCGTGTAGGTTGCCATAGGGCATCTGTTCTTCGCTCAGACAGGACGAGGTTAAAGGAGCAGCTGCCTCGGGGACTCTGGCTTACTCAGGCTGACGGGAGGGAGGGGTGTAGATGTGGGGTGAGCCTGCAGTGGCAGAGGCCTGCGGGACGTTGCACCAGCCTGAGGTGTGCTGTGCGTTCTCCCGGGGAATTTGTCCCTGGATCCCGGGAACCTGGCAGTGGCGGGCTGCATAGGCTCCTCGGAAGGGGCGTGTGGATAGTGACCTGCGCTTGCACACAGGTTTCTTGGTGGCAGCAGCAGCAGCCTTAGCGTCTCATGCCCGTCTCTCTGGTCCACGCTGTTAGCCGCGGCTCGCTCCCGTCTCTGGAGTTCCTTTAAGCAGTGCTCTTAATCCCCTCTCCTCGCGCACCAGGAAACAAAGAGGGAAGAAAAATTCTCTTGCCTCTTCGGCAGGTCCAGACTTTTCCCCGGACTCCCTCCCTGCTAGCCGTGGTGCACTAACACCCTACAGGCTGTGTTAAAGCCACCAACCCCAGTCCTCTCCCTGCGCTCCGACAGAAACCCGAGCCTCAGCTCCCAGCCCCTCCCGTCCCGGCGGGTGAGCAGACAAGCCTCTCGGGCTGGTGAGCGCCGGTCGGCACCGATCCTCTGTGCGGAAATCTCTCCGCTTTTCCCTCTGCACCCCTGTTGCTGTGCTCTCCTCCGCGGCTCTGAAGCTTCCCCCCTCCGCCACCCGCAGTCTCCGTCCGCGAAGGGACTTCCTAGTGTGTGGAAACCTCTCCTCCTTCATGGCTCTCTCCCACTGGTGCAGGTCCCTTCCCTATTCTTTTGTCTCTGTTTATTCTTTTTTCTTTTGCCCTACCCAGGTACGTGGGGACTTTCTTGCCTTTTTGGAGGTCTGAGGTCTTCTGCCAGCGTTCAGTAGGTGTTCTGTAGGAGTTGTTCCACGTGTAGATGTATTTCTGGTGTATCTGTGGGGAGAAGGGTGATCTTCGCGTCTTACTCTTCTGCCATCTTCCCAATCTCCCCCCCCCATCCTCCCGATCGCCCCCTTTTTTTAAATAATATCTTTATTGGAGTATAATTGCTTCACAATGTTGTGTTAGTTTCTGCTTTATAACAAAGTGAATCAATTATACATATACATATGTTCCCATATATCTTCCCTCTTGCATCTCCCTCCCTCTCATCCTCCCTATCCCACCCCTCTAGGTGGTCACAAAGCACCGAGCTGATCTCCCTGTGCTATGCGGCTGCTTCCCACTAGCTATCCATTTTACGTTTGGTAGTGTATATATGTCCATGCCATTCTCTCACTTTGTCACAGCTTACCCTTCCCCCTCCCCATATCCTCAAGTCCATTCCCTAGTAGGTCTGGGTCTTTATTCCCGTCTTGCCCTTAGGTTCTTCATGACCTTTTTTTTTTTTTTTCTTAGATTCCATATATATGTGTTAGCATATGGTATTTGTTTTTCTCTTTCTGACTTACTTCATTCTGTCTGACAGACTCTAGATCCATCCACCTCACTACAAATAACTCAATTTCATTTCTTTTGATGGCTGAGTAATATTCCATTGTATATATGTGTCACACATTAATATCCATTCATCTGTTGATGGACACTTAGGTTGCTTCCATCTCTGGGCTATTGTAAATAGAGCTGCAATGAACATTTTGGTACCTGACTCTTTTTGAATTATGGTTTTCTCAGGGTATATGCCCAGTAGTGGGATTGCTGGGTCATATGGTAGTTCTATTTTTAGTTTTTAAGGAACCTCCATACTGTTCTCCATATAGTGGCTGTATCAATTTACATTCCCACCAACAGTGCAAGAGGGTTCCCTTTTCTCCACACCCTCTCCAGCACTTAATGTTTATAGATTTTTTGATGATGGCCATTCTGACTGGTGTGAAATGATATCTCATTGTAGTTTTGACTTTCATTTCTCTAATGATTAATGATGCTGAGCATTCTTTCATGTGTGTGTTGGCAATCTTTATATCTTCTTTAGAGAAATGTCTATTTAGGTCTTCTGCCCATTTTTGGATTGGGTTGTTTGTCTTTTTGATATTGAGCTGCTTGTAAATTTTAGAGATTAGTCCTTTGTCAATTGCTTCATTTGCAAATATTTTCTCCCATTCTGAGATTTTTCCTGGGTCTTTTTAGAAGACACTTTCCTAGGCATTAAGGGCTAACAAATGACTTGACACTTTTCCTGAAGATTCTGTGACCTTTGTTTCAGAGAATCATCCAGCAATACAGAAATAACAAAAGGTGCTTCCTCACCTCATGGGAAGGGTGGGGGTAGGCTTGTGCATTGGCTGATTGGCACGTGGTCAGTTCAATGGAGAGCTGGGTTCTGCTTTGCCATTTACTAGCCATATAATTGTGGGCAAAAAAAAAAATCACTCTGAAAAATACATGTATTGCTATCTTATCTGATTTATAGTTTTATGACTATCGAAATATCTATGTGGAAGTGAGTTTCTATAAGCAGAGATGAGATGCAGCGTGAAACCCTGGAACATGCCATTGCCAAAGCTCTTTCTGCATTCTCTATTAATAAAATCAATCCTTCATTTGAGGATAAATCATTTCATAGACTGTATGAGGTCACCATGGTGGATGACTCTACCAGCGCTCTACCAGTTCTAGATAGCTCATATATCTTCCTTTAATTAGAGGGACTTGTGCGTTATGATGATATACTACATACCATAGGTTATCAAAACATGCCACCATCTCTGAAAGCCTTGTCACCAGTAGAAGTGGCCAAATATTTGCCTTCTTTCAGTGAGAAGTAATGGATATGAATTAATCCAGCCATGTCCCTCTTCACAGCAAGTGTGTATCAGACTCTTTGTACTTAGTTTAGGCTTTTAGCATAGATTCTTTCTTTAGCCTAACCACCTGTTACGTGGGTTTTAAAGTTTATTTCACATCATAGATCAGAAACCATGAAACCATCATCATTCATATTGTGTCAGAACTCAAGAAATAGGTAAATATTTTTCTTCCTCTTTTCATTTTAATTCATCTTATTTCTTTTCAGAGTAACTGTAAAATTTAGATGTCACTCTCATCAAGATCAAGACACTTCTTTAAAATAGCATGTTCACATCCAACTATCATTAAAAAAAATTATCTTTTAAGATGAAACCTTGTCTCTTCTCCCTGAATTTTACTGCTTTCCCAATTTCTGTTATCTGCCCATTTGTAAGAATTCTATTCCCCCGCCTTTCTTTTTAATGCAGGTAACTCTGAGATATTAATGAATAGTTCAAGTACAATAAGAATCCAAAAAATTGTGTGGATAAACATACCAAATGACATTAGAGCATCTGCTTGAATATTAATTTATTATTTCATGTATTCAAATTCATACATTGAGTGTTTGCTTAGACATGAAGTCTTCTCTCAAGGAAGTCATTTATGACAAACAGACGTGTAAAAACAAATTCAAATATGGCATGATTAGTATCAACAAGGATACATAAAAAATACTCTGAAAAGACAAGAGTAGGTATGATTCACCCATGGTAGTAAATAAAAAAATGATTCATGGAAGAGGTGACATTTATGTTGATTCTTAAAGGACTATTTTAGTGGGCTATAGATCTAAGTAGAGAGTAGGGTGCAAACATATTGCAGGCAAAGACGATAGTGAGATTTATTAGTCAACTACTGCCGCATTACAAAGTACTACCTTCTTAGTGGTTTAAAGCACATGTTTATTATCTCATAGCTTCCATGTCAGATTCTGGGTTTGCTTAGCTGAGTCGTCTACCCAGAGTCTCCCGTGGCTGCAGCCAAGGGGTTGTCCTGGTCTGTATTCTTCTTTAGAGGCTCAATTAGGGAAGAATTGGCTTGAAGCTCATTCAGTTTGTTTACAGGATTAATATTCTTGTGGCTGGATGGCTGATGTCATGACTCGTCACTGACTGGTGGCTGGAGGTGTCCATATGATCCTCAAGGTCATGTCCAGCTCTCTTCCATGTGTCTCTCTCCATGGGCCCTTCAAACATGGATGTTTTCTGTTACAAGGCCAGCAAGGGGGTATCTAACTTTTAAGGGTTTTCAGCTGATTAGGCCAGACCCACCTTAGATAAGTCTCTCTTTTAACTAACTCAAAATCAACTAACATGAGACTTTAACAACATTTACAGAATCCTTTTACCTTTACTATATAATGTAATTTTATCACAAAAGTGATATCTCACCAAAAGATTTGTCATATTCTATTGATTGGAAGCAAATAAAACTTTCTAACCACACTCCAGGGACAGGAATTATGCAAAGGTGTGGCCACCGGAGGTTGGAAATTATTGGGGGTTTACCTTAGGGTCTGACTGCCATATGGGCAAAGATAAGTCTTCATGAAATAATATAGTATTGCAAAACTGCAAGTACTAGGTAGTTCCATGTGGTAGAAAGATAGAACGTAAAAGACAGAGGAGGGAGCTTCCCTGGTGGCACAGTGGTTGAGAGTCCACCTGCCGATGCCGGGGACACAGGTTCGTGCCCTGGTCTGTGGGTCCATGGGCCATGGCCGCTGAGCTTGCGCGTCCGGAGCCTGTGCTTCACAGCGGGAGAGGCCCGCCTACCGCAAAAAAAAAAAAAAAAAAAAAAGACAGAGGAGGGTAAAAGCTAGAACTCTGAGCTTTGAGTATCTTGTGAAAAAGTTTGGATTTTGTGCTACAGGTGGTAATAAACCATTGCAGAACATTCACAGAGTAGAGTGATGCAATGCAATGCAATTAGTCTGGAAGCAGTGAGCAAGGTGGAATACAGTAGACTGATCTGGAAGAAGGGAGACCAGTTAGAACACCCTGGCAATAATCCAGACAATGGAGGGTGGGGACTTTTATAAGACCAAGGAGATGAAGAGAAATGATATATAAAAATATATTTAAGAAAATGATTACCGTGAGCATTGAAGTTGGGAAAGAGGAACGGGTGTGTGGTGACTTACTTTTGTCTAAACTGGTTATAATCTCTGGCACAGGGCCTCCCAACCTGAGTATGAACATTGACAAATGGTCTTAACCATTGTGTCAAAAAATATTGATTGAGGATATATTTTATACAAAGTACTCTATTAGGTATTTCATGGATTTCAAATATTTACTAAATGTATTTTCCAACTCAAGGAATGTATAGGACACATAATCTAAAAGGCTGGATACATAAGGGAGTGTGTAGTATCATATGTGATAGAATGTAATGGCAAGATATCTAGAGAAGTTTATATTAGCTGTAATGTAATTTATACAGGATAGTAAATAAAGGCAAGATTTAGAAATGGAAATTGGGGCTAATATAGGACTTTTTGAGTGAGGTTAAAGAACTTGAGCTTTAGTGTATAAGCAATGGAGAAATCAATGATGGTTTTTGAGCCCAAGAGTGACACTATGAAAACAGTGCCTTCTGAAAATTAATCTGCAAGTCGGTATGCAAATAATAGATTTGATGGACAAAGTCTGGAATAGGAGACTATGTTAAAGAATATATTTATATACTTAGCCATAAAAAGGAATTAAATTGGGTCATTTGTAGAGATGTGGATGGACCTAGAGGCTGTCATATAGAGTGAAGTAAGTCAGAATGAGAAAAACAAACATCGTATATTAACACATATATGTGGAATCTAGAAAAATGATACAGATGAACCGGTTTGCCATGCAGAAATGGAGACACAGATGTAGAGAACAAATGTATGGACACTAAGGGAGGAAAGTGGGATGGGGGGATGAATTGGGAGATTGGGATTGACATATATACACTAATATGTATAAAATAGATAACTAATAAGAACCTGGTGTATAGAAAAAGAAAAAAAATAAAATTCAAAACAAAATAAAAACAAACTTACATTAACACATTAAAAAAAGAATATATTTATAATCTAGGGTTGAAGACATATGGATTTGGGCCAGTGGGATTGGAAAATCATACAAGTTGTAAATGATTGTCAAGAAACTTCACCAAAACTGCACTAAGTTTGTGGTTGCAGGAAATCACTGCAGTGGGTCCCTCCTTATTTGAGATTTTCACTTTCTAACCAGCATTTTAAATATATCCCCATCCTACAGATCAAAGTCACCATTAGTGCACATTCTACTTTTCATGTGATTTTGCCTTTACCCTTGGTCACAGCATAACAATCAATCATGGTTGTTTCCTTAGAAATAAGTAGTTTTTTCCACCCAAAGCCTAGAGATTTCTACTCTAATGAATAATCATTATTTTATTAATACTACTAAAATTGCTACATGTAGATAATATTCTGAATACTCAAAAATAATTATCCCTTAGAATAAACCCAATGACAGGAGAAGAAGCTGAGGATAGATATCTTGCTCAAATTCAAAGGACTCTAGTGTGGAATATGGACAGACATCTATTGCAGAGCTTATGGCCTTGACCATTATGTGATTCTCCTAAATTTAGCACTGTAAACAAAACAAACACACAAACAGAAACCTTGACTACTTTGTAATACTTTAATTGGTTCTCACTATTTTCTTCCTTTTGGATTCTTATCCCACTAACTTTCTGCAGGTGAATTATATGGATTTTCCACCTTACATTATTTCCCCCAAGTGGGGAAAATTTAAATGTTAATAAAGATTGCTTAATATTTTTGCATAGTAAATTGGAAAGGAGAAGAAGGAATCTGTCATCTGAAAAGAAATGTACTCAAAAATATATTTGTGTGGGGCTTCCCTGGTGGCACAGTGGTTGAGAGTCTGACTGCCGATTCAGGGGACACGGGTTCGTGCCCCGGTCCGGGAAGATCCCACATGCCGCGGAGCGGCTGGGCCCGTGAGCTGTGGCCGCTGAGCCTGCACGTCTGGAGCCTGTGCTCCACAACGGGAGAGGTCACAAAAGTGAGAGGCCCGCGTACAGGAAAAAAAAAAAAAAAAAAATATATATATATATATATATATATATATATATATTTGTGTGTTGATGCGGTTTGAAGCATAATAATAATCTAGCTTTGAGTATTATAGTTGTCATGGGCAAAACTAGCATATAGCCTATTCAGTGAAATGCTCCCTATGGTATAATCTAAAGTCACTAAGAAGTCATGTATTCAGTAATAAAATTCTCCATTGTTTAGGAAGCTGTTATAGCCCCCATTTTCCAGTTAAGAGTTTTTCTCTAAACACATGTGAGTATAACATCAAACCATATCATACAGTTCAATACATAGGCAGCATCAAAGTTACAGAATGAACCACTCTTTTTTACCCATTCATTCAATCATTTGGTCTTTCAGTGTAGATCTATTGAGTGATAGATGTGATGAATATATTGGCAATGGAGAAATGAAAATAGCATAGTCACTTTTTTGTCTTTCTGGGGGCAGACTTTGAATTACCTTTGTGATTGGAAAAGAAGTATATAGAGAGAAGTGATTCCAATTTCTGAACAGATTTCTTCCCTCATTTGATAAAGAGATCTGTCAAGGGAGATGGCCAATGTCAGGGGTGTGGCAGGAAACAAAATTCATAGTAGGACTCACCTAGCACAAAGACTCATTAGGGAGCATAGGGCAGAGGATGAAAAGAAGGTGTGAAAGGCAAAGGCTGGGAGATGTTGAGCACATTGATATTCATCCACTGATTTTGTTTGTTCAGGGAAGAATGTTCCCTACCCCAGTTATGAAGCTAGAACAGACTTAAAACAATATAATACTTGTTATAAAAAACAAAGAAAAAAATTAGACAATGGAACAATTAGGGTGAAAGAGATGTCTGTTGCCCATATTAACTCAATGACCAAAATTTAAAAAACAAAAAAGTGAATTAATGTAATTAGCCAGGATATTTTGACAAGACTATGCCAAAACAGCTTCATTAAAATGAACTGTTTCAAGAATCATAGACATAGAGAATAGACTTGTGGTTGCCAAGGGCAAGAAGGGTAGGGGAACATGAACTGGGCGTTTGGGATTAGCGGATGCAAACTATTATATATATGATGGATAAACAACAAGTTCTTACTATATAGCACAGGGAACTATATTCAATATCCTATGATAAACCATAATGGAAAAGAATATTAAAAAGTAATTATTTTGGGGCTTCCCTGGTGGCACAGTGGTTAAGAATCCACCTGCCAATGCAGGGAACACGGGTTCAAGCCCTAGTCCAGGAAGATCCCACATGCCGTGGAGCAACTATGCCCATGCGCCATAACTGCTGAGCCTGTGCTCTAGAGCCCATGAGCCACAACTACTGAGCCCACGTGCCACAGCTACTGAAGCCCACATGCCTAGAGTCCATGCTCTGCGACAAGAGAAGCCACCGCAATGAGAAGCTCACGCACCACAAAGAAGAGTAGTCCCCGCTTGCCACAACTAGAGAAAGCCCGCGCACAGCAACGAAGACCCAATGCAACCAAAGATAAATAAAAAAAAAATACTTTTAAAAAAATTATTAAAAAAGAATGTATTTATACGTATAACTGAATCACTTTGCTGTACAGCAGAAATTAACACAACATTGTAAATCAACTATACTTCAATAAAAAAATCATCTACCTTGAAAGACTCAATAAAAGGGACAATTTCTTTGCTCAAAAAAAAAACACTGTTTCATATGTTTGTAATATGCAAAATACCATTTTGAGGTAGATCAAGGGTTCTACCCTCCTTTCACTTTACAGACAGGGAACGTGAGTTTATTACTACACTTTTGTGGATGGGTAGCAATGCTTAACTTTTCAGTCACTGGTCCATTTAACCTCTTTTCTGTTTGAAGAATGAGATAGTTTTATCACTGGTCTAAATAACAAAACTATTGTTTTATATCATATGTAGTCTGGAAAATATGCAGATACAAAAAATACAAAGAGATTGGAAAATTAACTTTTTAGCTAATAAGCAGGGCAATTTCTGACTACTGTGGAGTTTGTTTTCCTAAAAGTGTGAAAGTGCCTAATGCACCCTCCCTAAACCACCACGGAGCAGTCTTAATCCACTTTCAGGAAAAGCAAAACTTCCCCATAATGTGGAGAAATTTATTTATTTTTTTATTTATGTATAGTTGATTTACAATGTTGTGTTCATTTATGCAGTAAAGCAAAGTGATTCAGTTATACATATATATACATTCTTTTTCATGTTCTTTTCCATTATGGTTTATCACAGGGCATTGAATAGAGTTCCTTGTGCTATACAGTAGGACCTTGTTGTTTGTCCATCCTATATATAAAAGTTTGCATCTGCTAATCCCAAACTCCCAGTCCATCCTTCCCCCACCCATCTCCCCCTTGGCAACCACAAGCCTGTTCTGTATGTCTGTGAGTCTATTTCTGTTTCACAGATAGGTTCATTTGTGTCATATTTTAGATTCCCCATATAAGTGACATTATATGGTATTTGTCTTTCTCTTTCTGACTTACTTCACTCAGTATGATAATCTCTAGTTGCATCCATGTTGCTTCAAATGGCATTATTTCATTCTTTTTTATGGCTGAGTAGTATTCCATTGTATATATGTACCACATCTTCTTTATCCATTCATCTGTCGATGGACATTTAGGTTGTTTCCATGTCTTGGCTATTGTGAACAGTGCTGCTATAAACATAAGGATGCATGTATCTTTTTTTTTTTTTTTTTTTTTTTGTGGTGTGTGGGCCTCTCACTGTTGTGGCCTCTCCTGTTGTAGAGCACAGGCTCCGGACGTGCAGGCTCAGCAGCCATGGCTCACGCGCCTAGCCACTCTGCAGCATGTGGGATCTTACCGGACCAGGGCATGAACTCGTGTCCCCTTCATCAGCAGGCGGACTCTCAACCACTGTGCCATCAGGGAAGCCCTACATATCTGGTCTTTAGATGTACACAGTACATTTGTCTAAAATCTAAAGAAACAGTTTAGTCTTATTGATATTTAAAGAGATATGTGTTATATTTCTCCATCTGGGGCAATTTTTTAAGTCAGTTTTCATGCATCCATCCCAAAGCAAGCACAATGGGCTAAGTTTCAGTGACTGTGACTCTGAAGAAAGATTGTGACTTTATGTTATTTCAGGCCAGTTTTTTCTAATTATGCTGCTAACTCAGCTCTAGAGCTTGGCTGCGGAGTAAAGGGCACAATGTGCTTAAAGCTTTATTTTTACCATCTCCAGTTTTTAAGAGCTTTTTGTTTGGTAGCATTTCATACATATGCCCTAGTAGCTTTTTTCTTGCCTGCAGTGCTTACTTAAAGATGATTCTAACATTTTTTTAACATCTTATAGTTGCCTTGATGGCATTGCTCTGCTTCTCAGGGAGATGCTTTGAAAAATAAAACACTGTAATTTTTAAAGATCCACTGACAATTATTTACCTTCTGTAGATGTGCTATAATACTTCACAGAAACTGAAAAGTTTCTTAATGGCTAGGAGCATTTCTTGTAAGGATACACAGTAAATTTTATGTTTGAATGAATTCTCTTTTCTGAGATGCTGTGTACAGATTCTGTACATAATTTTCCAAGGTAGAATATTACATCCCATTTTTTTGTCTCCACTTTTCCACCACGAATTTCCTCTGTGATACACTATACATGTCTGAGGACACACACACAATAGGAGAGGATGACAATGAAAGGTACTTAGGAAGCTAATCCTCACAGCATTCCACGTTGCTCTGGTATACTAAACACCAAGAATGAGACCTTTTCTTTCTGACTCTTTCTATTTTTCACATTTTCTTCTTCACTAAATGCCTCATTAGCTTTATTTTAAGTGGGCTTTGTTTACCTAGGAATTTGTGTTCATTGTTAAATAAGACTATTTTTCAAAGTGACAAAAGCACTGCATTGCCATTGTGATGCTTTGAAGTCTGTTGCTAAAAATGTTCTGTTTACAAATCAAAACACAAATTGTATGCTTACTCTAAATGCTGTATGATTAGATCTCCCTGTGGCATCCTATGAGCTCACCCTGGTTTGTATTAGATCCAGACTCCCACCGCCCCACACTGTGATTGATTCTCTGCTCTAGGGTGCACAGCACACGTCCCTGACCCAGCCATCAAGTGTTTATCTGACCTTCTGTGTCTGTGCTGTGACAGTCCTCACTTTGGGAGTGTCTGCCATATAATTTGTATGCTAGGTGTTAACCAGATGTCCAGTACTAGGAGACAGGATGGCTCAAAGTTTACCTAGAGGTTGGATGCCTGTGGTGACCATTTTTCTAAACCAAAAATTGAGACAAATTGGTTGACAAGTATGAATAAACTTGGGGGCAAAGAGGGAGATACTATTTTAAAATAGAACCATCCTGGAAAAGTCCACAACAGGAAGTTTAGACACACAAACAAACCCAAGAACACACACATGCACACACACACACATCCTTGGTTAAAAGCATAGCCATCCCATTCCTCTCAACAGAAATTACCACTGATCAATCAATTTCTAATCAGAAATTACCGCTGATCAGAAATTACCACTTATCAACAGTAATTTTCCAAGTTTACTCTTTATGAAGCTATCTATACATTGTGTGCAACTTCCATTTTAACCCGTTTAATTTACACAGGTTTTTGGATTCATCTCAAGAATGCAGTTAAATATTAGATATTTCCTATTAATCCAGTGAGTCCAAATATTTTAATTTTATATTTAAATATAGCAGCTTATTAATTTAATAGTAAATAAAAATTTGAAGCCCTTAACCATTGGGATTTCATATTTATTTCCTGAGTTCCAAACACTCAAACTATATAGAGTATTGAATTTGGTTCAATAAGAGAAGAAAGAAAATATTATTTTGGTCATGTAAGTTATATAACAGTCTCACAACATATTAAAGTAATAATCAATCCCTGGCATCATCCTGACATTATATTTTCTGTAAACACATACCACACATATACACATTTATTTACTTCTATTTAAAGTTGTAGATCAATTTTTGAGTTTTATACTGCTTTTAAGGAATAAATATTTCCAAGTAGCTTAAAAAGTAATTGCTGCAATTAAGGCAAGGATTTTACAGTATAATTGCCAATAAAAGTATTTTAAATAATTTATATTCAGTTGTACAGAGTTTCTAAGTGTCCACACAGACAGCTACAAGTCATCTTGGAGAATCTATAATGAAGGTAATTCTTAGGAGACTTATTCTCTTCAATATGGAAAAAAATAATACAGCCTTAATATTGATGTATGCATGTATTTTTAAGATGACATTTACACAATACTGCTCTTGCCTGTTAAAAAGTAACAATTCAAAGAAGAGGGTTTTTCTATAGTGTGGTACAATATGACTGAAAAGGCCTAATGTTCTAATTTCTACACTTTTTCTACTCACTGTCTGAACAAATCAATCCTATCCTAATGGAAATATTTTTAAGATAATCCAATATGTATAGAACTAAAATATGTATTTATCTAAGGAAATTTAGAAGGAGATCAAATGTGATTTTAAAAAAGACACAAAAAGATAAATATTATACAATGCTGTAAATTTTATTAATTGTAAGAAATGAGTGCACTGTTGCATGTTTGTAACCTGAGTCTGAATGCAGATGAGGAGCTGTTTAAATAACCTGGTTGTCAACAACACACCATGTGTCACAGCATGGACTTTGGATCATGAGATCAAATGAAAAGCACCTTGAAAAGGCAATGAGGGGAAAAGGAAGAGAATTAACTTCAAGAGCAGGTTGATTTTCAAGGTCAAAACTATTTACTCCACAAATACAATACAGAAAATAATTAATAGGCATAAGACATATGAAGCTCAGCTCACAAATTCAAGTATTAAAGAATTATATTTTCTATAACTTAATTTTAGACTCCAAGCCTCTATTCTGTTAGGCAGGTAAAAAATAAATTAACATCTACTGTTCATGACCAGCTCCTCCTCCCACCATTGGCTTCTGTGACATGACCCTGAGATCTGAACCATGCTGTGCCCAGGCTGGGTTTCCTGGTACCTCCATGTCACCCAGCACCGAGACTTCAAAGCCAGCTTGGTCTCTGCAGATGTAGACAATCCCTGCTGCTCTTGAGACCCAAGGCCCTTTGTGTTGGGTCTTCACATAGGCATTTTCTCTGGGTCATGTTACATTCCTGGTGAGCTGACCTGACTGTAAGCCTAGAACCCACCAATTTCTCTCCCTCTCTCTCTCCCCCTCTCCCCCTCCTCCTCTTTCATCTCTTCTCTTCCTGGAGAAAAATATCTTCTTAGTCTTATGTGGCAAGGGCTACTGAATGACAATTTCAGGTAGGCCTGGCGTTGTAGTAAGAAAAGACGTTGGAAGTGCATGACTGTGGCCAAAACAAAATCCACTTACATGACAATGTCATATGGAGCCTGGTGGGGTCACCAGCCTCCCACCATCCTACAGCCTGGAGCACAGTTGGGGGAGGGACCCCACAGTTTTGGGTTCCTCATATCTGGTAAATTCTTCATTTCACGCAGCCTCCTAAGACCTGTGGACTCAGAAGCACCTTTGTGTGGAAGCAGGTCTCCTCCTAATCTTGTGTTTGTCCTGTGCACCAAATTTAGATTCTGGTTTGGTAGTAAATCAAACTGAAAGCAGACTGATAAATCTGAGTCATCTTTCTCCCCAGATTTGGAACCTGTGCCAGGCTTGGTGATTTAACACAGTTCACTTTGCTGTTCCTGTTCCATCCTCCCCCCACTCTGGGCTACACGTTTTGGAAACAGAAGGAAACAGAGGCAGAAAATATGCTGTCTTGAGCAGAAAAAGAAATATGATGAGTGCAAGTAAGAAAATAAAAGGTAATATCTTAAACTATTACCCCACCAGTCCAAGTATAAGTGTAAGAGAAAAACACCTCTGTGTCAAAGAACATGAGAATAAGTAATCGAGCTATTATTTTTCAAATTTACAAGATATAGAGACATATGTATAAAATTATGAAAGAATTCTTATATTTAGCAAGAAAAAAGATGCAAGAACTTACCTTTTGAAAAAACACGATTCACCGAGTCTGCCTTGTTTCTGAATGATCTTAATTGATAATTCAATTGCTACCAAAGATTTGGGACCTCTCTAGGCTGGATCTGGTAAAAACTGCAAAATATGTAGGTTTTTTTAACAAACCTATGACATTCCACTACTTTTAAGAGTGATATGCCTGGTTTCTTCATGTTCTCTTCCATTCTTTCCTCCTGCAACCTACCCTGGAAAGGACGTAACACATTTACAGCACACTTAGAAAACAACTCAGTAAGCAAGCAAGTTATATTTGGAGGTGAGCAAATGTTTCTGGAGTCTCAAGCCTCCAATCAGGGTCCACCTCTGTGCCTCTTTTCTAAGGAACACAGAGGATTTCAAATTTCAGACCAGCAATTTTTCCAGTGAGAAATTCTCTGATAGATTTTTCTCCCTCCACAAATTAAATATTTAAGAGTCTTAATTTAGTCTCTTACCAATATATTTTACTAAACATTAAACAGAATTCTACAAGATTAATTTAGTACTTTGCTTTGAGGGAAATTCCAAGCAAGTAAAAAGAACTTACAGAGCTTACAGAGCCAGAAACATGTGCTACAGATATCGGGGCCTCTGGACATCAGTACACAACTGGAACCTCTTCTCTCTCCCAAGCTCCACTGTCCTGCCCATAAATAGAAGTTGACAAGTTCATTTTCATGCCAAGACTACAAAGATACAGGAAAATATAGTTAAATGAAGTTCTCAATTTTGGATAACAACAAATCCATGAAATTCAGGGATTGGAGGGAAGAGAAGCTTTCTTTACCTAAAATATAAGCTAGATGATGAGAATAGTTTTCAACTTAAAGATTATTTTCAACCTTTTCTTAATTAAATGGTAATAACCTTATATATGGATAAGAAGATAGTACAGTGAAAAATATAGTGACTTAGGTTTGATCCTCTCAACTATCTGTGGTGATACTGCCCTATTTGTCCAAGTACCGCTCAGAGGAGATCACACCAAGTCACATACAAAGTAAGTCACAGATGTGTTAGTCATGAATATTCAGATATAGGAATAAGTTTCAATACCTGAGTTATATAACCTAATGGGGTTATCGTTGCTTTAAAAATGGATCTTCTCGTTAAGCTTTCTTGAAAGTTTTGTATCAAATGTGTATTTGGAAACCATCTAACACTTAGAATCAATTGCATCCTAAGGGTT